>NC_134860.1:73124478-73869478 GCF_049852395.1 Peromyscus maniculatus bairdii | reverse complement strand
TCTGCAACAGAAGCAGATTTTTGGGGTTGGTTCTTTTGTAGCTTAGACTAGCCTCAAATCTGTGTTTCTCCTGCCTTGATCCTCCACAGAGGTAACAGGCATGCCACACTGTGATGGCTGGTTTGTGGAGATCCACAGAGGTTTCCTAGTGAGAACTTACTCAGGGTCTGACAATCTGAGCTTGCTTTACCCAGCAGGCTGCAAAAGGAGATGATTTGACCACAGGTGTGGTTACCAGATGTTTGGAAGGGTTTGCCACTTGGCTGTGCAGTGTGTTTTGATCTAGCAAGGAGGAGGTCTTTTGCCCTGCCCCTTGGCATTGTTATAAAAAGCCCTTTTGAATAAACAGAAGAGGCAGTTGGGTATTGACCCAGGTCCTCCTGAAGCTATCCTGTGTTTCTTCTGTCTTTCTCCTCTTTGCTATCTTTTTGTTTTGTTTTGTTTTGTTTGTTTTTCGAGACAGTATTTCTCTGTGTAGCTTTGCGCCTTTCCTGGAACTCACTCTGTAGCCCAGGCTGGCCTTGAACTCACAGAGATCCACCTGACTCTTATCTTTCTATCTAATATTTTCTTATCCCTTTCTCCTCCTCATAAGAACTCTTGAAAAGGTAGGAGCTGGCCTCTCACACTGGTTTTAATGAGGAAATTGACACAGTCTGGGATCAACTGGGAAGCGGGGGGGTCTCAATAAGGAATTATTTAGACCAGATTGTTCGGTGGGCATGGGGCATAGGAAGATCTGCCTCCTGCAGGTGGCACCATTCCCTAGGGAGAGGATCCTGAACTGGGTAAGAATGGAGAAAGCAAAGGAATGTGAGCATGCATGCATTCAATACTCTCTGCTTCTTGAGGATGGATGTAATGTCATCAGATATTAGGAGTTCCCATCTCTCTGGTGTCCCCAAAATGATGGGCTATAATCTGGAACTGTGAACCACAAACCCGTTCTGGGGTCATGGGGACAATTCTGTGGATGCTGCCCTTGCAGAGGACCTGAGTTTGGTTCCCAGCACCCAGAGTGAGTCACCCACCACACCCACCTGCTGCAAAATGTATTGTTATCTCTGCAATTTTATTTTATTTATTTTTTTTTGAGACGGGGTGTCTTAGAGTTTCTATTGCTGTGAAGAGACACCATAACCACAGCAACTCCTATAAAGGAAAACATTAAATTGAGCTGGATTACAGTTCAGAGCTTTAGTCCATTATCATGGTGGGGAGCATGGTGGTGTGCCCGAAGACATGATGCTGGAGAAGAAGCTGCTACATGTTGTTCAGGCAACAGGATATAGACTGTCACATTAGGCAGGGTCTTAAGCACAGGAGACCTTAAAGCCCGCCCCCAGAGTGACATACTTCCTCTAACAAGGCCACACCTATTTCAACAAGGCCATGCCTCCTAATAGTGCCACTCCCTATAAGATTATGGGGAGTCAAAGGCTCTGTGAGGACAGCTAGGTTATTTGCTAGGCAGATACAGATATCCATGGCCAGGCACCAGGCTGAGCTCCGGGAATCCAGTTGATGAGAGAGAGGAGAGATACTGCAGGTGAGGGTCGTCGAGATCATGATGGGAGGACGTGCAGAGATGACCAGCCACACTAGTGGAAGCCCATTAACTGTGGACTGGTGGCTGTGGAGCCCCCATGGGACTGGACTAGGCCCTCTGGATACAGAAGACAGTTGTTTGGCTCGAAATGTTTGGGGGGCACCCAGGCAGGGGGATCGGGATCTGTCCCTGGTGCATGGGCAGGCTTTTGGGAATCCGGTGCCTGTGGTGTGACACCTTGCACAGCCTTGGTGCAGTGGGAAGGGGCTTGGACCTGCCTAGGCTCAGTGTGCTGGGCTCTGCTAACTCCCCATGGGAGACCTCAATTTGGGGGATGTGGGGATGTGGGGTGGCTTGGGGAAGAGGGCTGGGAGGAGGGAGGATCTACGGATAGTATGTGGAGTGAGTATAAAATTTCTTAATAAAGAAAAATGAAAGAAAAAAATGAGAAAAAAAAAAGACTATGGGGGGTCAATTACATTCAGACTACCACACAGGGATTCTCTATGTAACAGTCCTGGTTGTCCTGGAACTCTCTCTGTAGACCAGGCTGGCCTCGAACTCACAGAAATCTGCCTGCCTCTGCCTCCTGAGTGCTGGGATTAAAGTCATGCGCCACCACTGCCTGGCATCTACAATTTTATTTTGCATGTTTCTTTCCTTTGGTTTTCTTTCCTCCTCCCTGCTGGCCCTGTTAGAACATCTTAGCATAACAGTCCTGGAAGCTAGTGCACCCTTCCGAAGAGGTTTGCAGACGGCCTCCCCAAAAGAAGTCGGTCACCTTCCCCTGTCTCCTAGAGGCAAGTCCCCATTCACTCCAGGCTGATGTATCTGTGGGGACATTAGAGACAAAGGTGCCGACTGCCTTATAAATCTCAGCCTTCTGACTTGGGGGTGGCTCTTCTGTAGTGCACCCCTCCGCATATGCAGCAGCATCCGACCTTCGCATCACCGTTGAGGAACAGGGTGTGGGAACCTCTTCCAGTTGCTGCTCCAGCTGCTATTTCGGCATCAGTGATAGGCTGTCTTTTACACATAAGTTTGGTGTCTCCTGTCAAAATATGTACGCGAAACCGTAGTAACGTTGTCAGCTTGCAAATGGTAAAATCTCAGACCGTTTACAGTCTCTGACAGGCCAAGGGATTAAAAGAGAAGAACGTTCAGCAAAATTACCAAAGAACCTGGCGGGGAAAGCTAAGCAATGTTTGGCAGGCTTTTTGTGCGGTCCCCACGCCCCACAGAGCCAGCCGCCACGGTGTTCTGGGGATGTCAATGATGGGGTTAAAGGTCCGATACTCCCTTGGCATTGAGAAAATGGATGACAGCAAGGCCGCTCTCTTTTTCTCCTCACCCATTTCCCCTGAAGCAAATCATAAAACCTCTGTTTGAGAGAACGGCCCCCCTCAGAAGCACAGAGGAAGAGAACCTCCCCATCATTAGGACAGAGAATCTGAGTAAAATTGGCTTTGCAAATTTCCCACAGTTTGTTACCATTCTATCAGCCCTCTTTGTGCAGGCTAGTTTTACGTCAGCTTCTCTGAGAGGAGCCTCAACTGAGACGATGCCTCCAGAAGACTGGCTGTAAGCAGGTGGGCATGCAAGGCAGTTTCCCTCCCTCCCTCCCTCCCTCCCTCCCTCCCTCCCTCCCTCCCTCCCTCCCTCCTTCTCTCCCTTCCTCCCTCCCTCCCTCCCTCCTTCTCTCTCTCTCTCTCTCTCTCTCTCTCTCTCTCTCTCTATATATATATATATATATATATATATATATATATATATATATATATATATATTTGTTTATTTATTTAGAGACAGTTTCTCTGTGTAGTCAGGCTGGCCTTAAACTCACAGATCCACCTGCCTCTGCTGTGATTAAAGATATGCACCATCAATGCTGGGCCTGGTAGGGTATTTTCTTAATTAGTGATTGATGGGGGGGGGGAGCCCCGCCTATTGTGGGTGATGCCGCTCTGGGGCTGGTGGTCCTGGGTTCTATAAGAAAGCAGGCTCAGCAAGCCATGGAAAGCAAGCCAGTGAGCAGCCCCCCTCCATGGCCTCTGCATCAGCTCCTGCTCCAGGTTCCTGCCTAGTAAGAGTTCCTGCCTTGCCTTTCTTCAGTGGACTGTGACTTGGGATATGTAAACCAAATGAACCCTTTCCTCCCCAAGTTGCTGGCCACGGTGCTTCATCACAGCCACAGAAACCCTGACGATCTTCATCCAGTCATCGTGCACACCTGTCCACCTCTCACCAAACCCAAGTCTAAAATGGTTTACCTCCACCTGTTTCTTTCGGTCTTCATTTCCGTATGAAAGTTCTGTGTCCCGTAAATTTTATATTAAAATATATACAGAGTGGGCTACAGAGATGGCTCACTGGTTAAGAGCACTGGCTGCTTTTCCGGAGGACCTAAGTCCAATTCCTAGCACCCACATGCTGGCTAGCAACTGTCTATGATTCTGTCTTAGGAGATCTGACACCCTTTTCTGGCCTCCATGGGAACTAAGCACATTATAAACTAAAATGCATAGACAGGTGCAGTGGTGGCGCACGCCTTTAATCCCAGCACTCAGGAGGCAGAGTCAGGTGGATCTCTGTGAGTTAAGGCCAGCCTGGTCTACAGAGCTAGTTCTAGGGTGGCCAGGACTACACAGAGAAACTCTGTCTAGGAAAACAAAAAGCGCCGGGCGGCAGTGGCGCATGCCTTTAATCCCAGCACTCGGGAGGCAGAAGCAGGCAAATCTCTGAGTTTGAAGCCAGCCTGGTCTACAGAGAGAGATCCAGGACAGGCACCAAAACTACTCGGAGAAACCCTGTCTCGAAAAACTAAACAAACAAAAAAACAAAAAGCAAAAATAAAAAAATTAAATAAAAAGTAAGTAAAATGCATACCTGTCAGCCCAGTACTTGGGAGGCAGAGAGAAGAGGATTAAAAGTTTGAAGCTAGCCTGAGCTACATAGTGAGACCATAGTGAAAAGAAAGGAAAAGATGGAAGAGAGGGAGGTATGGAGGCATGGCCATAAGGCTTTCTCTGGTGAACCCATGTTGGCCAGCAGGGCCTCAGCCACAATTCTTACGATTGTGAAGAAAGCTATCTCTCCTCCATCAAGTCCCTGCTGCTCCCCCGCTCCCCCGCCCCCCTGTCTGTGGAGCAGAAAGGAGCACGCTGCACATTGCCTAGCCAGATTTCAGCAGCTTAGTCACTTTTCCTTTTAATAGACAGTGGCAGTTGGCGTTGCCATTGTGCTCATATTACCCAGGGCAGTCGCCCGACACATGTCCCACCTGACTAAATCCATCACTTCCAGTTGCCCTCAGTGTATCCACTCAGGGAGGCATGGGAAGAAAGGTGCCCTGGGATGTGACAGAGAAAGATTATAATGTGCCACACCAAGGTTCAAAGTGACTGAGTGTCTAGCTTATGCTCACTAGCTACTGACACACATATTTTTATCTCCGGGAGCTAATAAAATGTATCTTTTTGTTTGGTTTTTAAATTTTTTTTTTTTTTTTTTTTTTTTGGTTTTCCGAGACAGGGTTTCTCTTGTGTAGCTTTGCGCCTTTCCTGGATCTCACTTGGTAGCCCAGGCTGGCCTCGAACTCACAGAGATCCGCCTGCCTCTGCCACCCGAGTGCTGGGATTAAAGGCGTGCGCCACCACCGCCCGGCTTGGTTTTTAAATTTTATGTGCAGCAGTTTTCCTCTTTAACTGGCCAGTTTTCACCTTAGGCTAAACATTAGTTTGGCTGTTTTGCTTACATGACAGCTTAGGAGTTCTTCGGGAAAATTCTTGAATTGATGTGCTCAAGTGAAGTTGCATGCATTGCTGTTTTTAGGTGGGTGTCCAGAGAATACTAGCTTTTTCTGTGATTTTCCAAGTCCCTGCTGGTTTCTGTGAGAGTTATGTTAGTTTTTTCACTGCTGTAACCAAATACCTGAGAGAAACAACTTAAATGAGAAAAGATTTTGTTGTTATTTTTCAAGACAGGGGTTCTCTGTGTAGCCCTGACTGTCCTGGAGCTCTCTGTAGACCAGACTGGCCTCAAACTCACAGAGATCAGCTTGCTTCTGCCTCCTGAGTGCTGGGATTAAAATCGTGCACCACCACCTCCCTGTGGGGAAAAGACTTCTTTTGGCTCACAATTGAGTCTCTGGTACTGTGGACCTAAGGAGAAGCTGAACATACAGGTTTCTGTCTTATTTTGTTAGTAGCCTGTTTGTATGCCAGGTGGTGGTGGTGCGTGCTGTTAATCCCAGCACTCAGGAGGCAGAGGCAGGTGGATCTCTGATTTCCAAGACATCCAGGGCTACAGAGAGAAGCCCCGTCTCAAAAAACACTACAGAAAAAGAAAAACAACAACAACAAAAACCCCAGAACCTCAGGATTCTCATGATGCCTAGTACCTCAGCAGTATTATTAAAATATTTCACGAGGGGCTGGGAGCATTGCTCAGTGATAGAGAATTGATTGGCAGATGCCGCCCGGGTCCAGTCCCCAGCACATACAAAACCAACAAAACTCCTGTCTTTTAACTGTTGACTAACAGTTGTGACTTCTGGGCCCTCTCTGGGCCTTGCCTCCAGTGAGTCACTGAGTACCTCAGTTTTCATTCGGTCTGTCACTTATGACTCACAGGCTGAAGTTCCGCAGAGGACCCTTCGGTGCTGTGCCCTGTATATGCAGAGAAGCGCCATGCGCTCACTCATAAATGATCGGAAAAGTCTCTCAAGCTGCAGAAGGTAATTGAGGAAACACCATTGAGCAAGCTACTTTGGAAAGAGTTCTCCTCTAGGTGCATAGTTGACATTTTTTCTAACTGAAGCATGTTGACCCGGACTAAACCACATCCTCTCCAGAGTTTCTCATGGCCCCGTGTGTGAGATTATTAAATGTCATTCTCCATTGTTTGAAACCCATGTGTAGCAGCAGAAATCCACAATCTACAGGCTCTCTACATAAACAAGATGGAATATTCTAGAAGTTCAAAACATGCCCCTCACCCCCATGATAAGTTGACACTTATCATTGCTGCTATGATGTAACCAGTGGGTGGGGTTGGAGGGATTCCCTGGATAAACTGCCAACATTATGACCTGACCTGCTAATGGAGACGGCTGTCCCAGCAGCTAGCTCAGTCAATGGAAGGTGCTGCAGCACCCTTTTCCTCTTGAGCGTACTTCTCAGGGATTTTTGTTTGAGATAATAAAAATTACATATATACTACACATATGAATTTATACATTTATATATAATTTATATATTAATATAAATTAAAGGTCCTCAAAAGCATTATACCCTTATTTAATTTTTTGGTTTTTCAAGACAGGGTTTCTCTGTGTAGCTTTTGCACCTGTCCTGGGACTCACTTTGTAGGCCAGGCTGGCCTTGAACTCACAAAGATCCGCCTGCCTCTGCCTCCCAAGTTCTGGGGTTAAGGGTGTATGTGCAACCATCGCCCAGCTCCTTCCTTTGGCTTTTTGAGACGGTTTCTCCGTTTATCCCTGGTTGTCCTGGAACTCGCTCTGTAGCCCAGGCTGACCTTGAACTCGGAGATCCTCCTACCTCTGCCTTCTGAGGGCTGGGATCAAGGGTGTGCACCATCACCGGGTGCAGCATCCTAATTTCTTAAGGATATAGAATTACATAAATTACAATGCTGCCGTTCCTCTTCCAGATAAAGCTTGTGGCCCACCAGGAAGATGCAGGCCTGTACACACGTGACCTGCAAGCTGCCAATCACTGCCGTGTGGTGTCCTTGTTGGTTCAAATCCTCCTGGGTTAGTTAGGTTTCATGGAGAGTGTTCTGCCCACCAGCCAGGGCCTCTCTTTGCATGCGCTCACACAGGTCCTCAAAGGATGATGGTTACAGCTCTCCAAGTTGCCTGAGTTGTGGCTACTCTCCTTTACCATCATCCTCATTACCAGTTCAGTTTGCCCTAGTATTCTGAACTCTCTAGTTCTGAATTCGCTCCAACAGCACAAATCTAGTTGACTTGCCTAAACTTGTGATGGTGGCGCACACCTTTAATGCCAGCAAATTCGGGAGGCAGAGGCAGAGGCAGGTGGATCTCTGTGAGTTTGAGGCCAGCCTGGTCTACAGAGCGAGTTCCAGTTCAGCCAGGACTGTTACACAGAGAAACACTGTCTGGGGGTGGGGGGGGGGGAAGGAATTCCTTACTGCCCTTAAGGGCAGTGGTGGCCCACACTTTTGATCTCATCTCTTGGGAGGCAGAGGTAGAAGGAACCCTGAGTTCGAGGCCAGCCTGGTCTACAGAGAGTTCCAGGACTGCCAGAGCTACACAGAGAAACCCTGTCTAGGAAAAAAAGAAAAAAAGAATTCCTGAGAAGCCCTAGGGAAGATGTCACCTATAGATAATCATGTACAACGAGGGTGGAACTGAGGAGTCGGCAGGAATGCACCCCAGGGCACCTCAATTTCTAACTCCGGGACTCTTTGGAGTTTGGGGTAGCACATTTCTCTCCAGGGTGTTCCACTGGGCTCACACCTTCAAAACACTAGGCGACTGGCTTCTATGGACAGCACCCCAACCCCATGGATAAAGACGCTGCTGTCTCTAAAATGGTGGAAAGCATGCGTCACTGGGCGTCATCCACTGCAATCCATCAGAGTGTGGCTCAAGAGAGTGAAGGAAGCATCCCATGTATTTTCCACTTGGAAAAGTGTCCAAGTACTGAAAAGTTTAAAAAGAAAATATCTTTCCTGAGTACTGCCCTGCATGTGAGTAAGCAGGCCTGAAGAGAATTCACCAACTCAAGAGGGCCACCCCGGAGGAGACGAGGACACTGAAAACTGGATTAGTACCTAGCAGTTGGGGAAAGTGGGACTGGAAAGCCTGCACGTTCCTCCAGCACTCAGTGTCTTATTTAGGGATCCTATTGCTGTGTGTGATGGCTGTTCCTGGTTGTCAACTTGACTGCATCTGGAATGAACTACCATCCAGAAACGGAGGGCACACCGGTGAGAGGTTAGTTTTGCTTGGTTTGAAGTGGGTGAATCCACTTCTAGTCTAGACCCTCTGAGGGGGGAAGACACAACTCTACCCTGGACCACATCTTCTTCTGGCAGCCTGTATAAGGACATGGAAGAAGGAAGCTTCTGCTCTTTACTTGCTTGCCCTCACCTTGCTAGCAAGTCCATTCCTTCACTGGCATTGGAACCTACTTCTTTGTGATTCCAGCACATACAGAAACCAGCTGAGACATTCAGCCTTGATTACTTGAGTAACTACTAGATTCTTGAACTTTCTGTTCACAGCTTGTTGGATTAGGTGGACTGCAGCCTGTAAATCACCCCAATAAATCATATATGTATATATATATATATATATATATATATATATATATATATATATATATATATATATATATATCCCTTAGGACAAACTCTACCACCCAAACAGGAGTCCATGATTTGACTCATTCACTAAGACCAGTGGGGAATGTAAAGGCACCAGATCTAGTAGGTCCCCAGACCTTAGCACAACTGACTGCATGATGAAAGTACCATTCAGGTTGTAAAACACAGCATGTAAGATGGCACCACCTGTCAAACTAAAACAAAGACCTAATCCAGCAAAGTCCTTAGTTCTGGGAAAGTCTCTAACCTTGCTTTTTAGTTTCCGTAGTTCTGTTTCTAGCTAACTGTTGTTGTTAAATGAAGTTTGTCAACCCGGCACATTGTTTTTGTGTGTAAAAGCTCACCCCGAGAAAGGCTCGGGGGCCACACTGGGATCCTGAACACCCAGCGTAGTCACCAGCGGGCTAATAAAGACATTTTAGATGATGAAGGCGGCTTGAATGGTCTGCTCTCAGACATCCACATGGCCACTCCTTCACATCCATGTTCAAATGGCAACCCGGCCCTGGCTTCCACAGCTAACACTCTAAGTCCTTTCTCCTTCCCATCGTTCTCCACACATGCAACAAAAACCCAGGGCCCACAGGTACCCCAGGGCCCACAGGTACCCGAAACCTTTCTGTACCAAACAACGTCAGAAAGGTCAAGTGGTGCACACCCCTGACCTGCGCAGGAAGCTCGGGTGCTTGTGTTTCTTCTCTAAGTGGCTCCAGCACTAGCTAGAAAATCAGTTAGGAAAAATGACTGAGAAAGTTGCCTTCAAAAGAAGTTGGGAGCCTGGGATAGAAGTGCAAGCCTTATGTCCTAGCACTAAAAGGTTGAGGAGTTTGAGGCCCATCTCTACAGAGTCCCCAAAAATGCCACAATAAGTCCCCGGGGTTGAAGATGGAGCCGGTGTTGGTGGTGTGCATGCTGACTACATAAGCCCTACATCCCATTTCCAGGACCCAATCTCCTCAACAGAGGCCGATGACTACAATCGTAGGCGGCAGAGGCAAGGTTATCCTCAGCTATTTGAAAGCAGCCTGGGATGTAAAAAGCTGTCTGAAAAGCAAAACAAGTCTCACCACCAGGCAGTGGTGGCACACGCCTTTAATCCCAGCACTTGGAGAGGCAGAGGCAGGCTGATCTCGAGTTCCAGGCCAGTCAGAGGTAGGGAAACACTGTCTTAAAAAACCAACCATCGGGTTGAGGGTTTAGCTCAATGGTAGAGCGCTTGCCGAGCAAGCGCAAGGCCTGGTCCTCAGCCCTGAAGGAAAAACAGAAACTGTTACAGAAAAGGCTCAGCCCTCATGTCAAAATCCAGCTGCAGGGCTTCTGGACTCCATAGGCATCTGCATCACACACACACACACACTTCTAAAAATGTACTTTTTGTTTTTTTGAGACAGGGTTTCTCTGTGTAGCTTTGCGCCTTTCCTGGAGCTCACTTGGTAGCCCAGGCTGGCCTTGAACTCACAGAGATCCGCCTGACTCTGCCTCCTGAGTGCTGGGATTAAAGGCGTGCGCCACCAACGCCCAGCCCTAAAAATGTACTTTTTAAAAGGACCCAAACTTTGTGCTTACTACTGACTTCTGGTCCTACCCTACAGAGCCTCTGGGCTATGATATGTTCACTTCTCTAGAGCTAGCACAACCAGGTTTTAGGTTTTCTCAAGGTATGTGTACTGGTTTTGACAGCAGTAACAGTGGCCTAAAACATTTTCAAAGATAATTAAGTGGCTTCCTAGATCACAATGACACATCCTCCCTCATCAAAATATGTATAATATCCAGTATTTGGGCTTCCCATCCATCACAAAGGGGTGTTAGTACCCCCTTAGATTTAGTGTACTTTCGGATTTTGATTACTGGACAAACCTCAGATTTCAAATCATAAACCCGTTTTAGCTTTTGAAGATACATTATAAACAGGTAGGGACTCGATAGGGGTTTCCCAGTACTTCACATAAATGCAAATTTTGTTGAAATTTTTTTGACAACTTGTCAATCAGCCATGGACAAACCTACTTTACAGCAGACAGTATGTTGTTCTAGGTTTGTTGAGATCCGTTTCACCCAGCTTTGTTCTCTTCATTCAGCCTCACCCTATTAAGAAGGCTGGTGGCATTCCTTGCGAACAGTTTTCCTTGTAGTTACTTGGCTTCTGGAGTGGGAAGTAATTAAGCAGTATCCAAACCAACTGGATCAACACATCTCACATCCTATCCCATCAGGCATCCTAAGCCACTGTCCTCCATATATGGTGGCCCACGCCTTTAGTCCCAGCACTCAGAAGGGAGAGGTCTAGAGGCGGGACAGCCAGGGCTACATGGTGAAACCCTGTCTCTAAACGAAATAAAACCAACCCCCCTCCCCACTTATGACTTGTGCGGCCAAGTGTGTACTAATTTAAGGAATCTGGCCTTCACCCAGGAGACTTGGTTCTACTTCTGAATAAGCAGACAGTACTTAGTTCAACCTAGTCGGTCTTTATGCTTTTGGCAAGTTCTTCCTGGAGGCGATGAAAGTGAGGGGTCCACTCCAGGTCTTTCCCTTCACTGCATGCAACTCAGATTCTTGCTTTGTAAGTAGTTCCCACTGCAGAAGTTATTTTCTGTTAACCACCAGGCTCTAGTTTCTTCTCACCAACACTAAAGGATGGAGTTGGCATAATCACATTAAACTAAGAACCATCTTTAAGTGAATTTAAATGCACTTTATTTTTAGACAACCTACATGACATGTTTTTTCTTTAAAAAAAAAAAAAAAAGAGAAAAAGAAAAAAACAATGTCTCCACTCCAAATAAATCATGGTCAAAATAAAAGCTCAAGATGATATCAGTCCCATTTGTCCTAAGTCCTGGTGTTGTATGGATGGTAAGCAGCAGTCGGTTATGGTGACAGGTGATAGATCCAATTTGTTACTGCAAAACAATGAGAGTGCATTAAGAGCTACCCCCAGCTCAAAAGCACAGCTGTCCCACCATAGCCATGTACTCCCCAATTCAATCTGGACTGCCACAAAGACAGGCAGGAAGCGCAGGGAGCATTTTCTTTGGCATCCTAGTGCAAACCAGAAGAACCACAAACTGTTCTAGGTCTATCAGTGGATGCAGACTACCCTCACCAAGCCGGCAGCACCTGCCAATCTGCAGATCCCATCCTCCACAAACGGCAGACACTGTCTGAACACACCCGACCCCACCCGTCACCCCAGCCTGTCCCAGAGTGCTCACCCACTTTGTATTTCTTCAGGATAACTCTAAGCTCACCTTCCACCCAGCCAACTCAAAAGCCTCCAAAAATCAGTTTCTTATGAACACTTCTGTATTCAATTTTACTAAATTTAGTCAACTCAGGAGAAATCCTGTGGGTCAATATGAAATGGACTTGAACCCACCGTGGGGCAGGGGCAGTTATTGCCAGTTCACACAATCGTTTACTGCAGGCTAGTGTCCAACTCTACTTGCCTACAGATGACCTTGAGAGCCTTCCTGCCCTCACCAGTTTCTCTGAGCACTCTACCTCCAGGCTTTTATGTATGAGGCACTATTCACTTTAGATCCCACAAGAGGGAGCCTAGATCTCACCACCTCGAGGGCATCTGTAAAACCCATGCCTACCATCTGTAGATGGCAAAGATCACACCTGAAAAACTTGCTGGTTTTACACTATAATTTCAACATATACTTACACATTTTTCCATCTCTAGGCCATCCTTAAAGAAAATCATGAATGGAGTCACACCATCTTCACGGTAGTCCAGAAGAGCAACCATGCCATCTGGATTCATGTTTTCACCAATAAAAAACTGAAGAAACAAGTTACAAACACCTAGAATCAAACTGTTATGCTCACAGACACAAATCCAAGTAAACGGCAACAAAAGGGAGACTCAGAACAGCTCTAAGCCAACCCCCCCCCCCCACACACACACACAACCAGGGCTTCTCTGCATAGCTTTGGAGCCTGTCCTGGGACTCGCTCTGTACATCCACCTGCCTCTGCTCACGAGTGCTGGGATTAAAGGTGTGCACCACCACCACCTGGCTCCAAGCCAACATTTTGGCAAGTAAAAACTCTGATGCTAGCCAAGTGTGTTGGCACACACCTTTAATCTCAGCACTCGGCAGGCAGACATTTGGCCTTCTGGGTTCATTTGGCCTTCTGGGTTCAAAGGCCTGCCTAGTCTACAGAGAAACCCTGTCTCAATGAAAAGTAAAAGTTCATCAGTTTCAACTATAGCTCCTAGTCTGGAGTGGTGGCACACACCTTTAATCTCAAGAGGCTGAGCTGGGTGGACCTCAGGGGGTTCAAAGCTAGCCTGGCTTACACAGGGAGTTCATATACAGATGTAACAAACCAAAGCAGCCCCTTTGTTCCCATGGTTAAGACTGTATCATTCTTTGACTTATTTACCTGGTAGTTATTGAAATTAGCAAGGATGTGCTTAATTTGCTCTGCAGCCCCAGTCATAAAAGGCTTTACTCTTTCTGGTTTCTGCTCTTCAAGTTTGCCTTTGAGTCTGAAACAGTAAATTGTAACAGGTCATTAAAGTATTCAATTTTCAGCAAAATCAGTTTTTTCCATTAAGTAAAAAAATACACGCCCCAACCTAAAAACAAAAGTCTACTGGCTACGAGCAAAATGCTACAATACACTAGTAGGTGACAGAGGAAAACATTCAAGAACTTTAAATCCAAGCAAGATTGACTTTTAAAAAGGAATTTTTTTTCTACAAAGTTAAAGCCGGCCCGCTTGCTCCAGTATGCTCTTATTAATGAAAAGCAACCATCAGTGTGTAACAAAAGGTCCTCCCTTCCCGAGTCCTTTATAACTAAGGAACCAAGTAGACACAAATAAGTCTTCTAGGACCCTGACCACCAAAACAGGGTGCTTATAGCTCACTTACGATTTCATGTAATCTTTGATGTACTTTTTGTAGGCCTCTTTTGTGAAGCTGGTTTCTTGTAAGTGGTGGTTCATGACAATGTCCACACCAGTGACTACTGTGCTTTCGGTACCTTCGCCCTCTGGGCCTTCGGCGGAAGCATTTCCACCAATGAGCGAGTCATCGATGTTACCCTCTGTTCTACTGACCATCTACATTAAGGAAACAAAACAGTTTCGTTACAAAAAGCCCACCTCCAACTTACCTTCTACACACTCCGGCAACGATCTGTCACCTCCCTGAAACACTTTAACCCAACAACAACAACAACAAAAAAAAATCGCTGCCCGGACCGAAAACCATGGTCCCTCTAACCAATCGGAAGCCCGAAGCTGCGGGCTCTTGGCCCGCCAGGGGTTAAGCGCACACACTGCCAAGATATCCTAAACAGAGACAATATGTCCCCGAGCGCCCGGAAGGAGGATGGGCGCTGAGTTCGCGGACCTATTTCCAGGCTCGGCTCCGCCTCCACTTTTCTAGAAAAACCCAAGGCCGGAAAGAGCGTCTCCTCCGCCTGGAGGCGGCTGGGAGGATTGCACGAGCTCCGGCGGGCGAGCCGCAAACCCCAGCCCGGCTGCCCGCCCGGCCGGCCGGCCGCCAGGCCTCCCCGCGGCGCCCGCTCACCTTGCCCTCCACCTCCAGGCACAGCCCGTCCGCGATCTCCCGGATCTTGTAGATGTCGGAGAAGAGCTCGTCATCTGGAAGAGGACAGAGAGAGCCGCCCGTCACCCGGCGGAGGCCCGCCATTTCCCGCGCCGGCTGGGCGCACGAGGCGGCGGCGGCGGCGGCGGCTCCCGGCCCAAGCCCTGCGCTCGCGCCCCCCTCCCCGGCCTCCCCGAGCCCACCCGCACCCAGGCCCGCGGGGCCGGCGGTGGGGAACTCACGGCTGATGAGGTCCCGGTAGATGATCATGGTGGCGGCTGGGGGACGGCGGCGCTAGCCTGACAGCGCGGAGCGGGCGCGGTGCAGCCGGAGCGGCGCTCGGGGGGAGGGGGGAGCGGGCGGAAAAGGCCGACGCGGGCGCTCCCCAACCTCATATAGAGGGCACGTTCCTCGACGTCATCGCCCGCTGCGCCCCCGGAACTGCCGCAAGCGGTGACGTGGCACGCAGGGCGGCGCGGGGGGCGTGGCCACGTCCCGGCCCGGACCCCGGGAGGGCGGCGGGCATCCGGGGACTCGGCCGGGAGACACAATGCGGCGCTTCCTCGGGTGCGCGCGGCAGGCGGGCGGGCGGGCGGGCCGGGGGGCGGCGGAGGGGGCGGCGGAGACGGGGGGTGCGGGGTGCTGGGCATCGCGCGCCCGAGGCCTGCTGGGACCGGAAGGGAACTCGCGGCTGATCGGACGGCCCCGCCGCTTGAGTCACCACCTCCCGGGTGTGGCTCCCGGGGTAGCTGCACCCGCCTCCCGCCGCGCCCCGCAGCTCAAGTTCCCACCCCTTTCTCGGAAAGAAAAGGTCAGCAGCTTTGGATGCCGTTGCCCGGCGCGCCGGCGGGGACGACGGGGACGGCGCTGGGCTGGCGTCCCGAATCTCCGGCCTCTGGCCCCCGGCCGCCCACTGACTCCACCGGGCAGGTGTCGCCGGCCCTGTGGTCTCTCCGCCGGGTTCCGGGTGTGCAAAGCCTGCGGTGGATCTGGCAGGACGGGACGGGACAGGACAGCTCTCGGCTGTTTTTTTGGTCTTGGTCTCGAAGGACTTTGTCCTTTGTTAGAACCGAGTTCTGGGTTGTCACTTTTGTCCCGGTTGCTTCAGGGTTGGACCAGGCCAAAATGAGGCGCTTCCCACTTGCCCGGGTGACTTGAAGAGCCTTTGACATCCCTTACGAAGTACAACAAACAGAAATACAACTTCTCAGTCCGGTCGTCCAGGTCAACGTGTATGACAGACAGGATGAAATCGCAAAGTTTTCTTCCATTCCAGATTTGGTTGCAGTCTGTTGTTGTATTCCTAGTGTTGGCGAGTTTCTCGCGGGTCCCACGTAAGAGCGACACGGCCAGTCCTGCCTGTAGAAAGCTCCCTACTAGTATGTCAGAGGCGCAGGCTTAGAGATTAACAAATTGTCATAGAGTAATAACGCATTCAGCAGTAAACTGGGAGGATGAAACCAAAACGGCCACTCAAATGGGATCCACTCAAGAAGATGGAGTGCTCTAACACGACACTAAAAGCCACTGGAAATAAAAGGGGGTAAGAGGGACCAGAGAACATGGACACATAACGGGTGGTCAGTGAGTTTGCACTCTCAAAACACAGTTTTTTTTCTGGGTTATATGAATTCTTAGGTAGACATTATCCCAGGCACTTAACATTTTCAGAGTATTCAAAAATACACATTGATACAGAACATTACTCTCTAACTTTTTATTTCCAGTCTTATGCCCAAATAAAAGTAGTTTTTTTTTCACATGGTTAAAAAACAACAAAAAACCACCATGGTGGAAAAGATCTGAAGACTCCAAGCCTAACTAAGTTGAAATGTTGTCTCCATTACCAGTCCTGTGATCTTGGGAAAGTCTACCTCTTTGAGCTTAAAGTGTAAAATGGAATTTCTGTGAGTGAAATGGGACAAACTGGCTGGCATGCTTAACAGGTCATAAATATAGATGGGATATGTGTGTGATTCCCAAGTTTCACTTTACTTTTTTTTCAAATTATTCCTGAAGCTGTTACTGTCAGGTCCAAAAGCCACTTGTCCCGAGTTTCTTCTGGACCTGACAGTTACCTCTCCTCTTACTATCTGCATATGTAGCCAAGCTGGCTTTGAACTGATTTGTAGACCAGACAGGCCTGGAAATCAGGGTTCCCCTCCCTCTGCCTCCATAGGGCTAGGATTACAGGTGTGAGCCCACCATTATCTCAAATTATCATTTGTGATGAGAAAGAACGCCTAACAGGCTGGTGTGGAGTAGAAAGTAGGCCCTCAGGATGTGGTCTGATGAATTGAAGGTGGATGAGTTTGATTTGGAATGCTCTTGTTTATTGGGTCAGAAAATGGATAAGAAACCAGCCAAACTGGACTAGTCCTAGTAGTTTGAAAACCTTCGCTTTGAGATAATGTCAATGATTTTTTTTTTTTTTTTTTGACAAGGTACCCTGTAGCCCCCCTGGCTGGCCTGGAACTTGTTATACAGACCAGGCTGACCTTGAATTAACAGAGATCTGGGTCTTGGGATTAAAGGTGTACACAGTCCCTGATACCACAGTGCTTTTTAAATTAAGGGTTTCAAAAACAAATTTAATGAATAGTGAACAGTTTTATTTAAAAAGGAATGAAATGGAGGGCTAGGTGTAGTGGCACCACAGATTTGTAATTCCAGGTTTTGAGAGGTGAAGACTGGAGACTCAGGGATATGGGGTCATCTTCAGATACACAAGTTCTGGACTCCCTGAGAACTTGTCTCAGAAACAAAAACAAATGAACAACAACAACAAAAAACCCCTCAACAACAAATAGTGGAATAGCGGGATTCTGTGATCCTTTCTGCATTCTGAGAGGGACCTGAGACTCTGTTCAAATAAACTCAAGGACGAAAATAATAGAAAATACAGTGAAGCAAGCCAGGTGTGGTGGCATACCCCTTTAATCCAGGTAGTCTCTAGACAGAGGCACAACGCATCTCTGAGTTCAAGGCCAGCTTGGTCTACAAAATGAGTTCCAGGACAGCCAGAGCTGCACAGAGACACCCCACCCCACCCCACCCCACCCCGCCACCAAAAAGAAAATACAATGAATCATAGTAAAAGTAAGCATGGCTGGGAGGTAGCACACACCTTTAATCCCAGCACTTGGGAGGCAGAGGCAGGCAGATTTCTGTGAGTTCCAGAGTTCAACCTGGTCTACATTGTGAGTTCCAAGACAGCAAAGGCTACACAGAAACCCTGTCTGGAAAAACAAAAACAAAACAGAACAAAAAACTAAACATTATGAATTACAGTGTTGGGGAAATGGCCTAGGGCTTTGCAGTGGCAAGTTCTAGGCAGAAAATTCATATCACCAGTGGTCAAGAGGGCTAGGTTGTAGTCTAGTAGCCTGTGGAACTGTATGGTCTAATGGTCAGTGGGACTGTATGGTCTAACGCTGTGGATATCGCTCTATATAAATAAAACACTGATGGCCAGTGACCACGCAGGAAGTATAGGCGGGACAAAGAGAGAGGAGAATTGGGGAAACAGGAAGAAGGTGGGAGACACTGCAGCCACCGCCAGGACAAGCAGCATGTAAAGATGCCGGCAAGCCACAAGCGATGTGGCAAGGTATAGATTTATAGAAATGGGTTAATTTAAGATATAAGAACAGTTAGCAAGAAGCCTGCCATGGCCATATAGTTTATAAGTAATATAACTGTCTGAGTGATTATTTTATACGTGGATTGTGGGACTGTGGGGCTTGGTGGAACCTGGAGAGAAGCCCTCCAGCAACAGTCTAATGGTCAGTGGAACTGTAGTCTAGTGGTCAGGGGAACGGTATGGTCTAATGGTCAGTGGAACTGTAGTCTAGTGGTCAGTGGAATGGTATGGTCTAATGGTCAGTGGAACTGTAGTCTAGTGGTCAGTGGAACTGTAGTCTAGTGGTCAGGGGAACGGTATGGTCTAATGGTCAGTGGAACTGTAGTCTAGTGGTCAGGGGAACGGTATGGTCTAATGGTCAGCTGAGCTCTAAGTATTGAGGGCTGTTGCAGTTATATGAACAGTGAGGCTGTAGTCCAGAAGTCAGTAAAACCATTCCTCATTCCTGGCTGCAGGAACTTGATATGATGCCAGACCTGCACACAAGATGAATAGAGCTTGGAATTTTAGGGATGGGATCCAGACATCTGAACGTGTGTGTGTGTGTGTGTGTGTGTGTGTGTGTGTGTGTGTGTTTTCTTTTTTCGAGAAAGGGTTTCTCTGCGTAGCTTTGCAACTTTCCTGGAACTCACTCTGTAGCCCAGGCTGGCTTCGAACTCAGAGATCCTCCTGCCTCTGCCTCCCACATGCTGGGATTAAAGGCGTGCACCACCACCACCGCCTGGCGGTTCTGAACTTTTTTAATCTTTGCAGAATGCCAATGTGCAGCCAAGTCGAGAGACCACTAGTAAGAAGAGAATTTTTCAAAATAGTCAGTAGAAGGAGTTTGGTACCCTTTAAAAGTGCAGGTGTGTCCGAAAGCCAGAGAGAAGCCCTCAAGCCAGGATCTGCCTTGTGTGGGGCTGGCAGATAACCTGCTGTTCCCTGAGCAGGAAGTTGCTCCATTGCCAACTCTTGGCAAGTGTGCCAGCTGAGAGAGTGTTGCTGGGGTGAGGAAGACAAGCTGAAAACACCGTCCTTAATTCTTTACTCTCCCTTTAAAAAGGAAGCTTCGCCGGGCGGTGGTGGCGCACACCTTTAATCCCAGCACTCGGGAGGCAGAGGCAGGTGCATCTCTGTGAGTTCGAGGCCAGCTTGGGCTACAGAGTGAGTTCCAGGAAAGGTGCAAAGCTACACAGAGAAACCCTGTCTTGAAAAACCAAAAAAAAAAAAAAAAAAGGAAGCTTCAAAGCCGGGTGTGGTGGTGCATGCCTTTTATCCCAGCACCTGAGAGGCAGAGGCAGGAGGATCTCTGTGAGTTCAAGGCCAGCCTGATCTCCATAGCAAGCTCCAGGACAGCCAGGACTGCATACAGAAAAGAAAAAAAAAAAATCAAAAAGGAAGCTTCTAATTGGCTATGAAAATAAAAGGAGGAAATGTGTGTGGGGTCCCTACAAGTGCCACAGCCCTAAGAGTAATGACCCACGGGAGGCAAAAAGGAAATCTTCCCTGCCATTGAAGAGAAAAGTCTGCGAATTTAACCTTCCTGGTTTCTGTAGTGGTCTCTGTGAGCACTCTACAAGGGCAGAGCAGGAGAGAAAGAAGGAAGAAAGAGAAAAGGCGTGTACCGGAAGGGCAGCTTACCCGGTGAAGAGCTGGAGAGCACCAGGACCTGAGCACCCACGTAAGCCAAGTGTGGCTGCACGTGTCCCAGCTCCGACGGTCAGCGGTAGCAGGAGGAGGCCTGGGCTTCCAACTAGTCCAGTTAAAACAGTGAGAGAATAAGGTGGAGAGAGAGAGAATACGCCTGTGTTGACCTCTGGCCTCTACAGCTGCACACACCAGTGCATCCCCAATGCCCCCCCCCACACCAATCAAAGACATAAACTTGTCTTAAACTGTTACCTTCTCCATAGTCCATTTCTAAAATTACATCCTCTAGTAAAAAGAAAACAAGATTACAATCTCTGGCCTCCTCTTTCCTCTTTGCTCTGTTTCCTTCTGGTCTCCTCTTGGAATTCCCTATTCTTTTCTCCCTAACTTTACCTTGGAGCTCATCATCAACATTCTATTTTATGTGGTTTCCCCTTCAAGGTGGCAGACAGACCAGAGAGGCAGAGATTTGCTCACAGCCTGCCTGTCCCCGGTGCCTGGAACAGTGCCTAGTTAGGAAGCCAGTAAGCGACTTTAATGGATGACTGGAGGCCAAAACTAATAATAGCAAGCAGCAGCGAACTCAAGCCATGTTCTAGTGCAGTCCCCTGTCAGGTTGTTCTGGTGGAGAATCAGATTTTTTTTGGATTCCTGTACAGTCAGAAACTTAGGTCACAGTGTAACTGATACCAGAAAAGCCTGTCCCTTCTTTTAGCACACAGTTGTACATAAGGAAAGCCAACATGTGGCTGGATGGTACACACACTGTTGCCAGTACTTGGGAGGCAGAGGCAGGTAGATCTGAGTCGGAGGCCAGCCTGGTCTACACAGTGTGCCCTATGCCAGCCAGGGCTGTATAATGAGACTGTCTCAAAAGCAAACACATGGCTGTAAACATACATGTGTCTCTGCAGAGGTATACCCCAAGTCTGAAGGATGTGCATCAAGAAGATAACCGTGGGTGACCAGGGACAGCAGCTGGGCTGGGGAAAAGGAGATCTTCAGTCTGACTGCAGTGTCCGGGGGTCAGTTTATGCACACTTATGTTCTTTCCTCCTAGACACCAAACAACAATACAAACAAAGAATGGGGCACTGTGACCACTGTGTGTAGACTATAAGAAGAAGTCACTAAACAAGGGGACTGAAGGAGTTTCCTATCTGAACTGTGTGGCTGAGAGGTAATGGTGTTCTGATGCCTTCATAAACATGGGGCATGCGAGGATAACCCAGCACTATTTTGATCTGGAAAATTAACTCAAATTATTGTGCTAAAAATGGCAACAGGTCCTTCTCAGGGAGCAGTAAAGAATGGAGGCCTGAATGCTTGTCACCTCGCTGCAGGAGGAAGATAACTTATCTTCTGTGCTCCGTCCTCTCCACTAAAGAGTATTCCGATGTGAGACGTTCCTCTGGGCCTTGCTTGGTAGCCGCTCTTGTTTCCACAAGTGTAACTTCCTTTAAAAAATTAGTGAGGCTGTTGGTGTAAACCAACAGTGCAAATGGGATAAGAAACAGCCAGAAAAAGGTGTCAATAAGTCTTATTGTTTGTTTTTGTTTTTGTTTTTCTAGACAGGGTTTCTCTGTGTAGCCCTGGCGGCCCTGGAACTCGCTCTGTAGACCAGGCTGGCCTCAAACTCACAGAGATCCGCCTGCCTCTGCCTCCCGAGTGCTGGGATTAAAGGCGTGTGCCACCACTGCCTGGCAGGTGTCAGTCTTTTTTTTTTTTTTAAAGCATCTTTACAGGTTTATTTATTTATTTATGTGTATGTATGTGAGCCTAGGTGAGTGTATGCGCACCATGTGCCAGTAAGTCTTAATAACTAGAGGTGGGCTCTAGATGTGAGTGGGAGTTTTTAGCAACCAAAGAGAGGAATATAATTCATTATGAGTTGTTATCAGAACAGGTGGCACAGGCCTGTAATCTCAGCTACAAAAGCTGAGGCAGGAGGAGGGCAGCCTGGATAATTTAGCAAGACCCTGCTTCTAAATTAAAAAAATAAGTCATTTCTGAATAAAAGCAAATATTCTAGAATAACTCTTTTTTTAGTGTCTAATGAGATACATAAGGAGTTCTCCCCACATACCATTCTGTGGTTAGGGTATTTGTTTGGAGACCGGGTTTCACTGAGTGGCCCTGCTCTGTAGATCAGGCTGGCCTTGAACTCACAGAGATCCCCCTGCCTCTGCTTCCTGAGTACTGGGATTAAAGGAGTGCAGTGCCACACAAAGTTCTACGTGATTGGTCCTAACAAAACCTTAATTTAGTGCAGGGCTTGGTACAGAGGGTTCCTTATAGCTTCTGCCATGTAGGCTGGCCTTCCAATTCAGTTCTGTGAAAAGAATTCTCCCAGTAGGAAGAACAAAGGAGTCCTGCCTCAGCCTTCAGATGTCTGGACGGATGCAAAGATAAAACTACTCTATAGTCCAGAATGTGTAGAATATTCTTTTAGAGAATTGCCACAAGTACCATTACTGTGATGGGTGTCTGTTGGGATTGCCTGTCCCCATGAAATCCAGAGAAGACTGGCAACTATAAGTACCCCCTTCTCCCTCTCTCCCTCCCTCTTCCTCTCACTCCCCCTCTCTTTTTCTTCCTCTTCACCCTTTCTCTCTCTCTTTGGTTTTTTGAGACAGGGTTTCTCTGTGTAGTTTTGGTGGGTATCCTGGCTCCTCACTCTGTAGCCCAGGCTGGCCTCGAACTCACAGAGATCCACCTGCCTCTGCCTCCCGAGTGCTGGGATTAAAGGTGTGTGCCACCACCGCCCGGCTCCCCACTCTTTTAAAATATTTATTATTTTGTTTTGTTTTGTGATACACTGTCTAGCTCTGGCTGTCTTGGAGCTCTATACCAGGCCGGCCTCAAACTCATAGAAGCCTGCCTCTGCCTTCCAAGTGCTAGGACTAAAGGGCACCACGCCCAGCTTATTTATTTAATTTTTATTTATTTTATGTTATGTCTGTATGAGTGTAGGCTACATGTCTGTGGGTTCCCACAGAGGCCAGATGTCAGGCCCCCTGGAGCTGGAATCCGAGGCAGTTGTCAGCTGCCTCGGGTGAGTGCTGGAAACTGAACTCTGGTCCTCCAGAGGAGCAGCAAGTACTCTTAACCCCTGAGCCATGTCTCCAGCCCTCCGCTCCACTCTTCCTCTTCCCTCATCAGCAGAAACAAAACAGCACACACTCCTACACACACAGACACACAAATCCACGTCATCTGTCATCTCGCGCACAGGCAGCTTAACCCTCTTGTGTTCCTGACTTCAAGGCCTCTCGCTTCAGTTCAAAGGTGACATTAAAGTGTCTTCTCCAAAACAGTTCTTTCTACAAAGGAAAGCATTTTGAACAAGCACAGACTTCTGACAAGAACTGAATGAAATTGTGGCTGAAGCCGTAGTTCAGTACCAGTATCCACAATGTGCAGAGTTCCATCCCAGCATCAAAAAATAATAAGATATTTCCATGGTCTCTACATACATGTTTATGCCACAAGTAGAATTTTTTATTAAATAATTTAGAATGTATGTAGGCAGTAATTTCTATATGCCAAGCTCTCTGTTACTTGCTAAATGTACAACATGATCAAGACAGCCCTTGCCTGCAGGATGTGAAAGGGACTTGAGGTTGGCTATGCACATGACAGCCCTGGCTAAGCTGTGTTACAGAGGAGGAGGCAGATGCTGTCCACTGACCTCACCAGACAGCAGCCAATTGCTATAGCGTTTCATTCCTTCAAAGAATGCTGAAAGTTTTCAGAGACAAGACTCTAATCAAATGTTATAACTTCTGGAGTTACATTTATTTAGTTTTCATTGTTGTTTGTTTTTTGAGACAGGATCCCACTTTGTAGTCAAGGCTGACCAGAAACATACAATATAGCCCAGGCTAGCCTTAAACATGGGGCAATCCGATTACTTCAGGTTCCAGAGTATTGGAATTATAAGCCTAAACCACAGCCTTTGGAATGCTGGAATTGCTGGCATAAACAACCATGCCGGCTGCTTGTTTGTTTGTTTTAGATAATCTCTCTAAGTTGCCCAGACTGGCCTTGAATGTGTGGTCCTCCTGTTCCACCTTGGCAGTAACTGGGACTCTGAGCAGGCACCACCATTCCTGGCTAAGAGCTAAGATTTGTTCCTTTTTTTTTTTTTGAGACTGTAGTGTACATGTAGGTAAATTAATGCGTACTGCTTGGGCTCAGTGAGATCTGGCTCTGGAAATGGGGTTATAGGACCTTGCGGTGGAACAATCTGAAGTTCCCTTCATAGCTTTGGAGGAGTCAGAGCCTGAGGGAACAGAACTCCCTCCTGCTACGGCCCCTTGCGGCCTGACCACTGCCGGTAGCTCCTGAATTGTGGTTGCCGATTCGGACAGCCGCGGCTTAAAAGGCAGCAAAAATTAAAAAAGAGGACAGCATGTGTTGCTATTTGTTCTTTTACTTGGAAGCCTCACCTGAGGGGACACTGTGTTCTGCCCTGACTCTCTACAGGGAACTCCAGTAGACTGCCTCAGTGGGGCTTCCTCAGTATCTGGGTGCTTTGAGTGCCTGGTTTGATAATTGTCTGTCTGTCTGTCTGTCTGTCTCTGTATCTACCTAATCTATCACCTATCTGTCTATCTAATCTATCATCTACCTGTCTGTCTCTCTATCTAATCTATCATCTACCTGTCTGTCTCTCTATCTAATCTATCATCTATCTATCACTCATATCCATCGCTTGTTACTTATTCTTTTACTCTAGCTTGCTGTATACTTGAAGCTCACTTGTTCAAACCTGAAACTGTGGGTAATTGTAGATCATTCTCAGATGGTACAGGTCAGTGTCTACCTGTGTAGCCAAGACGGGCCTTGACTTACAGCAGTCTTATTGTCTCTACATCCTGACTGCTGACATTCCAGTGCCTGTCCTGGATCTCGCTCTGTAGACCAGGCTGGCCTCGAACTCACAGAGATCTGCCAGTCTCTGGCTTTGGAGTGCTGGGATTAAAGGTGTGCGCCACCATGACCAGCTAGTAAGAATGTTTTGTTTCCTAATACTTCTTAATACTTATCCACCATATGAGGCAGATGTGCCTGCAAACCTTCCTACACAGAAAGGAGAGAAGAGAGACTACCTGGCCACGGTTTACAGGTGTCTACTTTGTCCTTACAAATTCACCAAATGAGAGAGACAAAGAGCCCCTGTCCCTTACAGAACCTAGTGGAAGACATGTGAGATGCTCCGGGTTCAGTTTCCAGCCACAACAAGCCACAGGCAAAAAGAACAGAAAAGAAAGAAGAAATTCGACCCAATTTGGGTTTGAATCAGTGCTGGTGGGAGGGGACTGGAGAGATGGGTTAATTGTTGCTCCTTCAGATGACCGGATTCACTCACCAGCACCCACGAAAGGTGCCTCACAGCTCCCTGTAACTCCAGTTCAGCCTCCTTGGGTACCTGAACTTACCATAAACTCACATAAACTCACGAGGCACATACACATAAATAAATAGAAATCTAAGAAAAGAATGCATTGGAATAAATGAAAGGGGAATTCTACTCTGGGCTGAAGAGAGCTCGCTGGTCCCTTTCCCGGGCCCATGGTCACAGAGGAGCAAGGGTAAATATGTGGCCTGTGCCATCCGTGAGGGAAGGCAAGTCCTTTTCCTCTTGGATCTAGTCTGTCTGGGTGGCCAGGCAGTTGCCTGCCAGCTGTGATCTTGGATGACAGAGTTGAGAATGAGTAGGTATTTCTGTTAGCATTGGAACCCAAGCTTTTGGGTCAGATCTGTGGTGACATTTCTTTCCTGACCCCTGTCTGTGCTCACAGTTACTCCTGGAGACCCGGGCTTGGCTGTGGAAGGAAATACCATGGGAATAGATATTGTTTGGCCATGATCACGTGGTCTGTAGATCAGCCGCCTACCAGCTGCATGGCTTAGTGAGCCAGTCTTAGCCATGGTGTCCTCTTGTGGAGACACAATGTCATGTGCAGGGACATTGGGAGGAGTGATGGAGTCAGCATAGAAAAAAGAAGCAGATTTCTCCGGGATGAGGAAAAAAAAAAAAGGCTCTGGAGACGTGTGGTGGTAATGGCTGCCCAACACTCGTGATATACTTAGTGGCATTAAATTGTATATTAAGACGGTCAGTTTTATGGTACGTGTAATTTCCCACAGTGACAAAAAGCAGCTCCCACAGAGTCGTACTCTGTATGTAACCATCAAATGCACATTCCCTCCTTATCCCTGTGAGTGAAGGTGCTATTTGGAGCCCCCAGTGTCTCTACTCAGAAAAGCAAGAATCAGCTGCAAGCTGCCTCCTTGATAAACTCCTCGATAAACTCCTTGATAAAGCAACAAGTCCTGAAGCGCAAAGAGGGCTACATTTCCACAGCACCTTCCCTCTCCGTGCCAACACTGTCCATGCCTTCAAGAGACTGATTTCCCAGAACACTGTACGGGAAGCACTGTGAAAAAATACTTCCCGGCTGCAGAATGCATGCAGCGCGGCTCAGGGGGTAAAGGCACTTGTCGTCTGTCAGGTGTGAGGACCTGAGCTTGATTCCTGGAAGCCCGTGTGGTAGGAGAGAACCACACGGTGTCTCCTGACCTCTGCACCAGTGTTGCCGCACATCCATGCCCGTGTACATAGAAAGAAACAAATGTAATGGGAAAAGAAAAGAACAGCAATACTTCACAGCCGGGGAGTTCTGAGAAGGGATTTGACCAAGAGAAGACCTTTCAGACGCCGGGCATTTCCGAAACACTTACTGGGTGACATAGTCTTTTCTCTCTTTCTTTCCTTCTTTCTTTCTTTTTCTTTTTCTGTTTTTGGGACAGGGTCTCTCTGTGTATCTCTGGCTGTCCTGACTCACTCTGTAGACCAGGCTGGCCTCGAACTCAGAGATCCGACTGGCTCTGCCTTCTATGTGCTGGGATTAAAGTATCACTGGGGTCAGACTCACTCAGCTGCCATGGTAACATAATTCTTTTCATTAGCCTGTGTTAATTATACAGAAGAATGAGGGGTTTGTATTGTTTTGGTTTTTTGGTTTTTTTTTCACCCCGAGACAGGGTTTCTCTGTGTAGCTTTGGAGCCTGTCCTGGAACTCACTCTGTAGCCCAGGCTGGCCTCGAACTCACAGAGATCCGCCTGCCTCTGCCTCCCGAGTGCTGGGATTAAAGGCGAGTGCCACCACCGCCCAGCTTGGTATGTTTTTATTGTTAATTAGCATACAAAGTAATGTTTCATTGTGACATTTGAGTGCCGGGATCTAAGGGATTTTGACACTCCTCACCCTCCTCGTAGCCTCTCAGCTCTCGTCCTTTGTCCGCTTCTTCCCTTTTGCTTCCGTGGTCTTTCGCCTCTGGGTTCTGCGTTGAGAGAGAGCAAGCACTTGTCTGAGTCTGGCTCACTTCACTTCACATGCAAACTCTCAATTCCACCCAGCTTTCTTCACGTGCCAACTCATTTTTCATGCCTAAAAAACACTCCACTGTGCACACACACCATGTGCGGGGTCGTTTGTTTTGCTTTGCTTTGAAGATAGTGCCTTTCTCTGTATCTCTGGCTGTTTTTCTGGACCAAACATACCCCCCCCCCACCCCCTCAGGCAGCCTTTCTAGGTTCAAGAGTCCCTAAGATGAAGGCTATGGAAAATATTTCTTTGGGAGAATCTGAAATCTTATAGTTATTAAGAACAAAAAGGCTGGGCGGTGTTGGTGCACGCCTTTAATCCCAGCACTCCGGAGGCACAGCCAGGCAGATCTCTGTGAGTTCAAGGCCAGCCTGGTCTACAGAGTGAGTTCCAGGACAGGCTCCAAAGCTACACAGAGAAACCCTGTCTAGGGGAAAAAAGATTGAAGAAAATTTCAACTCTTTTTGTTGAAATTTTAATTTTCTTTCCCATTAGGTTCTTTTTTTTTGGACAGTATCTCACGTTTACCTTTACTGTGACAAAATACTTGAAAAAGGAACTCAAGGCAGGGGAGGCGTGTGTGGCTCAGAATTCCAGGGAATCGTCCATCAGGGAGGCTGGGCGGCTGCTTCAGTGGCAGTTAGAGCTCACGGCCGGACTTGCTCACATCCTGCCAGATCAGGGCACAGACATCAGACTGCAGCCAAGGCTGCTTTATAACTTCTTCTGTTTTGGTTGTTTGTAAGACAGGGTGTCACTGTGAAGCTCTGGCCGATCTGGAACTTATATACACCAGGCTGGCCTCCAACTCACAGAGATCCACCTGCCTCTGCCTCCCAAGTGCTGGGACTAAAGGAGTGCACCACCACCTCAGGCCCTAGGCCGATGTTTATTCTGTAGGGATATTGGAGCCTACAGCTGAGAGAGTATTGTGATAGAGGATAGATGCTATTTTATTAACATCACAGTCTGGCTCCTCACTTCTTCAGACTGTGTCATTCGCGAGGTTTTCGACTCCTGTCCCGGTTCTGTTCACTGGGGTCAGACTCACTCAGCCGCCGAGGGTCCTGGTGAGTTCCACTGCAGGGGTGAAGGTACTTCGTCCCTTCCAGGCCAGCGCACAAACCATAGTCACCCTGTTGGCGTCACTCATCCAGTTGAGAGCAGGCAAGCCAATGAGTCAGGTCTAATTACGTTTCATGCCTAATTAACAAGTGGAAAGGACTGAAATTCTAGTTTGACGCATCAGTGTGCATCTGTCTACCTTAACAAGTGTTAGATAGTCCTCTGGAGTACAATCTGAACAGAATGGATATATTTTTTTTAAAGTCTTAGACTTAAATGGATTTTTTTTTTTAGATTTATTTATTATGATACAGTGTTCTGCCTGCATGTATGCCTGCAGACCAGAAGAGGGCACCACATCTCAGTACAAATGGTTATGAGCCATCATGTGGTTGCTGGGAATTGAACTCAGAACCTCTGGAACAGCAGCCGGTGTTATTAACCACTGAGCCATCTCTCCAGCCTTAAATGGATTTTTTTTTCCTAAGCTTTAAAAATTAAAACTTTCTTTGTTGTTGTTGTTTTTTTTTAGACTTATTTATTTATTTATTCATTCATTCATTCATTTATTTATTTAGAACACAGAAGAGGGTGCCAGATCTCATTTCAGATGGTTGTGAGCCACCATGTGGGTGCTGGGAATTGAACTCAGGACCTCTGGAAGAGCAGTCAGTGCTCTTAACCACTGAGCCATCTCTCCAGCCCTTGTTTTTGTTTTTTGAGATAGATTTCTCTGCTTAGCTCTGGCTGTCCTGGAGCTCGCTCTGTAGACCAGGCTGGTCTTTAACTCTGAGATCTACCTGCCTCTGCCTCCTGAGTGCTGGGAATTAAAAGGTGTGTGCCCCCACCCCATGCCAGACCAAATTAAAACTTTCTAAAAAAGCAGGGCTGTGGTGGCACACACCTTTAATCCCAGCACTCGGGAGGCAGAGGCAAGGATCTCTGAGTTACATGCCAGCCTGGTCTACAAAGCAAGTTCCAGAACAGCCAGGGCTGAGCTGTTACACAGAGAAATACTATCTTGAAAACAACCAAAACCAAAACCAAAACCAAACCAAACCAAAAGAAACCTAAGTAAAACAAAAAATTAAAGTACACATGGAAGTATACTTGTTTGACGGGTACAGTCTAATAATTTTTCATAATCACAACTCATGCAACCAGCACCTAGATCTATAGGAAATTACAAGCTCCCCAACCCCCCCCCCCTTTTGCTCCTAGAACAGCATTAAAGAGACACCATATGCATTTATGTTAGGTAGGCTGTGCCTAAAGTGACTTGCATAGGCCGGCAGATACTCTCCATTCTAATTTAACTCATTCATTTTACGTTAGCATCACAATATTGGATTTGGTTATGGCACTCTGGTACACAATAGGTCATTTCACTTTGTTCTGCTCATTGGCCTCCCCCTCTACACCCCTCATCCCTCTATGCCCCTGTGAAGGTTAAACTTGGTTGTCAATATAATGGGATTTAGAATCACCATGGAAACAAACCTCTGGACAAGTCCGTGGGGATTTTGTAGAGGTGGTACATTGAGATATGAAGACACTGCTAAAGATATAATCAAAAGAAAAAAAGAAGAGAAGGAAGAAGAGGAAGAGGAAGAGAAGAAAAAGAAAAAGAAGAAAAAGGATGAACAGAGAGCCTTATTTGTCCTGGCCAGCAGGATCTTCAGCAGAGACCCTAGAAGGGGGAATGGCGAATGAAGGGACAAGAGACACAAAGAATTGACAGCAAGACGGTATTCTGATCAAGCTGCAGAATTTTATTTTATTTTTCTTGGGAAACTTTCTTTGGGAAAAAATCAGGGGACTGTTGAGTTGCCAAGCAACCCAACCAAGCATCCTAACCACAAAACATTGTTACTAATGGTCAATGTAGCAGAAAGATAAGGAAATGTTAAGTTATTTTCTAATAACTCAGGATTTGTCCAGGCATGTCAGAAGTTTCTGGTTAGTAGCTCAATACTGGACAACAGAAACTTAACTCAGGTAGGCAGTATGGCATGGCTCTTAAAATTGTCCCCGGCACTTATTAATGGTCTCAGAAACTGGGGACCGCTGTCCTGGCAGGCAGCGGCAGGTGAATTGAACTTCAGAGCTCATCTTTGCAAAGGCTTAAACTGTGTTGAGGTCTTCAGTGCTTTTTTCTTTGCTCACTAGGGGCCTCTGCTGGCCACATTTGGCTTTGCAGTATGTGTCAGGGCTGACTCTCACAGTCTCCCAAGGCTCTCTAGCTAGCTTCTGTGCCCGCGGTGGCTAAAGTAGCTGTCCCAGCACCCCGCTGCTTTGGGGAGGAGGTAAAGCAACCAGAGCCGGTGCAGAGGCTTCTGAGCGCAGCTCACGCTGCTGAGGGATGCAGCTGTGGGTAGCAAGGAGCTCGCTGAAGTTTCAACTGTAACAGTTCCTGACGGCAGGCAGGTGGCTCCAGACTCTAAGCTAGAGGGAGCCCTGACCCCACTGCTGACCTCCGGCTCCGGGCTGTCAGGCTCCACGGTTGTTCTCAGCTGGTGAGATCAGCTCCTAGCAACCCTGGACGAAGTTCATTTTCCACTATACGCTCACTTCCCGATTCCCACCCACTCGCACTTGTGGGCTTGTTAGTGTCCCACCCTTCCGCTCCCCGGGGTTATGACAGGTTAAATTCGGGCTCCCTATCTTAAGGCTGGGGTGGTTTCCCTGTTCTGTTCTCAGGCCCTGGAGCTCTATTACAAACAATAGATCCTCTCTGTGGCTGGCATCCGGTCTCTGAGTCATACGGAGAATTCCTGTACACTGCTGACCTGTCACTGAGGCATCATTGCCTCCCCGAACCTCACAACTAGCTTCGAGGCTTCTAAGTGTTGTGGGTTTACCATTAGGGAAGCCTCTCTTCGCCAGAAACGCCGGGTTTGCCTTTAGGAGCCATCCCCTGCCTCCCTGCAGGTGCTGGGGAGCCGCCTGACTGGAGTCGTATTCACTTTGTCCTCTCTGTGCGTCATGGGTCCTTTCTTGAGCCTCAGGTCCCCTACCCACCACTGCCTTTGTGATTTTGTCTTTTGTTTTTAGGTTTCTCGAGACAGGGTTTCTCTGTGTATCAGCTCTGGCTGTTTTGGAACTCGCTCTGTAGACCAGGCTGGCCTCAAACTCACAGAGATCCACCTGGCACTGTCTCCTGAGTGCTGGGATTAAAGGCCTGAGCCACCACCGCCAGGCTGTGAATTTTTAATCTACAGATCTTCATTTCTTCCCCACTAATGCCCAAGTGAAAGAATGCAGATCATGTGACCTGTCTCTCCCCAGTCCGGATGTGTGTGGTTCATGATCTTGTGTTCTGTGTGGATTTCCGGCAGGGGTTTGCTGCTAGATTCAGAAGTTCATGAAGACTCAGATTTGGTTCTGGGATAGGTTGGATTTTCCATTAGGATGCCTGCTGTGTCTGGCTTTGGCTCTTCCTCGATTTTAAATTTCTGACAGCATCAAGTTAGGGCACACTGGGTTTAACCTCAAGTCTCACTTCTCTCCTCTAGACTAAAGCGCCATTTCCTGAACGCTGGGGTGGAGCTGAGCTGAGGATGGCTTCTCTAACCTCCCAGCTCCACTGCCCACTGTTTCTATGGCAGCATCTGCTCTTGGATTTTCTGGCTCTGCTTCCCTCCCCTTTACACAACCTTCTCTTTCTTCTTAATTTTTTTTCTAACATTGATTTCTTGTGTGTGTGTGTGTGTGTGTGTGTGTGTGTGTGTGTGTGTGTGTGTGTGTGTGTGTTGGGGGGTGCACACCAGCCATGCTGTCCATGTGGAGGTCGGAGGACAACTTGTAGGAGTCAGTTTCCTCTTTCTTTGGGGTTCCAAATGCTCAAGCCAGGCCCAGGGTCTCTCTCCTTATGGTTGCTGATAGAGAACCCCCAGCTTCCTCTCCAGCACCATGTCTGTCTACACACCGCATACTTCCCACCATGATGATAATGGACTAAACCTCTGAAATTGTAAGCCAGCCCCAGTTAAATGTTAAATGTTTTCTTTTATAAGAGTTGCTGTGGTCATGGTGTCTCTTCACAGCAATATAACATTGACTAAGGACAGGCATGGTGGTGCACTCGGAAGGCAGAGGCAGGCAGATCTCTGAGTTCGAGGCTAGCCTGGTCTATAGAGAGAGCTCCAGGACAGCCAGAGCTACACAGAGAAACCCTGTCTTGGGGGGGGGGGATGGGGAGAACATTGACTAAGATTGTACTCCATTCAAGTATTTTGTTATGGTAACAGACAAAACATGGACTAAGACAGTAAAATGCTTCTTGTCCCCCTGTATGCCCACTCCCCGCTTGACCTTCCAGGCCAGGGAAGAGGAGTCTACTCTTGTTACAGCAGGACTTGGAGCTCCAGTCTTAAACTTGGGTCAGTATGACACCCCAAGAGACGGCCATCTCACTTTCTGTCCTGTACGTCCTGTCATTGATGAGAAGCATGTGCTTTTGATAACCATGCTGATGCGGGAATTCTTCAACTAGGTTCAGGGATGCATATCAGCACGTAGGCACTTAACGGTGTGTGCACCCATGTGTGGGGATTCGGTGTTTGAAGGTCTGCATCTTTTTTCATACTCTCTAAGGTGATACGGGACTGGCAAAATCAAGTTCCAGGAGGGGAACCTTCCCAGAAGCGTGTCCCACTGGGCACAGGGAACAGAAGGGCGGTCACTTCTGACGAATTGTGGTTTACATTCTGCTGCCTCCTCACCTTAATTCCTCTCCCTTGTGAGACGCACATCCCTTTAGGAAGACCCTCAGTTAATTCAGGCCCTGATTGTTTTGGGCCTGTGTGTTTGTGGTACTAAGGATCAAATTGGAGCGTTGGGGCATGCTGGGAAGTGTTTTGTTTGTTTGTTTGTTTGTTTGTTTGTTTCGAAACAGAATTTCTCTGTGTAGCCCTGGCTGTCCTGGAACTTGCTCTGTAGACCAGGCTGGCCTGGAACTCACAGAGATCTGCCTCTGTTTCCCTGAGTGCTGGGATTAAAGGCCACTACGGAGGTTTGTTAAGCAAAACTCTCTGACCAACTGAATACAAGAAATCTAAGTACTAGAACAGCGAGCCTCTGAGAGCCCTAGATGGTAGGGGGTTATCGTCTATGCTGAAAAAGGGGGACAAGAAGCATTTTACTGTCTTAGTCCATGTTTTGTCTGTTACCATAACAAAATACTTGAATTGAGTACTATCTTAGTCAATGTTCTCTCTCTCCCCCCCAAGACAGGGTTTCTCTGTGTAGTTCTGGATGTCCTGAAACTCACTCTGTAGACCAGCTTGGCCTCAGACTCACAGAGATCCACCTGGCTCTGCCTCCCAAGTGCTGGGATCAAAGACTTCACAAGAAGTCAATGGTGTAAGAACAAGTCACATGCCGGCCGGTGGTGGCACACGCCTTTAATCCCAGCACTTGGGAGGCAGAGGCAGGCGGATCTCTGTGAGTTTGAGGCCAGCCTGGGCTACCAAGTGAGTCCCAGGAAAGGCGCAAAGCTACACAGAGAAACCCTGTCTCGAAAAATCAAAAAAAAAAAAAAAAAAAAAAAAAAGAACATGTCATTCCTTCTTGTAGGTGAGAGAAGGTTGTAGCTAGAGTTTTCCTGCCTTGCCCACAGTCAGGACAAATCTTTGTCACCCGCCAGTCCCACAGCCACTCAGACCCAACCAAGTAAACACAGAGACTTATATTGCTTACAAACTGTATGGCCATGGCAGGCTTCTTGCTAACTGTTCTTACAGCTTAAATTAATCCATTTCCATAAATCTATACCTTGCCACGTGGCTGGTGGCTTACCGGCGTCTTCACATGCTGCTGGTCATGGCGGCAGCTGGCAGTGTCTCTCTGCCTCAGCCTTCTGCTTCTCTCCCTCCTTGTCCCACCTACTTCCTGCCTGGCCACTGGCCAATGAGTGTTTTATTTATTGACCAATCAGAGCAATTTGACATACAGACCATCCTACAGCACTTCCCCTTTTCTTTTTTTTTAAAGAGGAAGGTTTTAACTTTTACACATCTCCAAAGCCAGCTTGGTATATTTGGGAATTTGGGCGTTGCTTCTCTTACTACTTCCTGCTGGAGGGGGGCGCTGTATCTTATGGGGATACAAAGAAATTTTTTAGGATCATGGAGTAGTCCGTGAGGCTGTATCGTCTGAGCCAGTTGCCTTGAAACGATTCTGGATGTTGGATCATCTGGGCTATGGTGTCATCAGAGACCTTTCAGGTGGTCTTGGCTGGTCAAACCTGATGTATCTTAATCTGGAACAAATCCATAGCCTCTGGCTTCCTGTGGAAACAAAAGCAGAGCCTCCTTTCCAAAGCAACATATCCTTACATCCAAATTTTGAAGTCAAGGTACCTTTAAAATATACATTTTGGCATAACTCAACAGCTTTTGTAATCAAATGTTTTTCTTCAGTTACAAATATCAAAGAGAACATAATCCAGATTCTCTGTGTGGTAGCCATCTTTATGTGGCTTATTTTTTATATTACCTTGAGCCTATTGCTTTAAACTGCACCATTCTAAGACTGAAAAGGCGCTGTGGCTGCTGGCTCCGCCCACTTCAGCTTCCCAACATGGCGGTGGTACGTTTTCCGCCAGCTCTGGGAGCCATCGTGGGTCTATGCTTTTATCCAAGCAGCGTGTAGCCCAGAAACCTCTTTTTGTTTTGTAACTAGCAAAGGCTAAATCCACCACGCAGCTTAATGTGCCACTTGCAGAGGCCTCATTCCCGCCATACTGCAGGTCAAGCGCACACGCCAGGAACCCGCCAGTAACTCAAAGCAGCAGGCTGCCACTCATTTGAGAGATACAATTAGGAAGCTGTTTTTAGCTCCATTTTAGAATCTTTTCTCAGGTTTTAGGTAGAAACTCTTGCCAACACGTTGGACGCCATTTGTAGCTAGAGTTTTCCTGCCTTGCCTACAGTTAGGACAAATCTCTGTCACCGCCAGTCCCACAGCCTCTCAGACCCAACCAAGTAAACACAGACACTTACATTGCTTACAAACTGTATGGCCATGGCAGGCTTCTTGCTAACTGTTCTTATAGCTTAAATTAATCCATTCCTATAAATCTATACCTTGCCACATGGCTTGTGGCTTACCGGTGTCTTTACAGGCTGCTTGTCATGGTGGCGGCTGGCAGTTTCTCTGCCTCAGCCTTCTGCTTCCCAGAACTCTCCTCTCTCCTTGTCCCACCTACTTTCTGCCTGGCCACTGGCCAATCAGTGTTTTATTTATTGACCAATCAGAGCAATTTGACATACAGACCATCCCACAGCAGTTGGGGGTGTTTTTCCCTAGATCACACTCCACTTTGTTAGAGGGGCTCTATATTACATAGTTTTGCCTTTCCTGTAGCCCACTATGCAGACCAGGCTAGCCTCAAACTCACAGAGAGCCACCTGCCCCTGCCTTGTGAGTGCTGGGATTACAGGCAGCCATCATGCCTTCTTGGCTTTCACCTGGATCCTGGGGATCTGAACTCTGGTCCTTATGGCTGAGAGACCAGTGCTCTATCCACTGAGCCCTCTTCCCTCCTCCCTGAATGACATCATCTTTAATCAGCTTTGAAACAAAACTCCTCACTTCCTCTGGTGGGTCAACATGGATTCTGAGTTTGTGCCTTGACCAGTACATGCGGCAGGGAAGCTGGGATTGCATGGAGCCGCTGGGCCCCTCCTGTGACATTGCTCGCTCCATCTGCTCCATCTGCTCCATCCGAGAGAGGAGAGCTTTGCCAAGGGCGACTTTCTCAGTGAAGGCATTCAGGAATTTCTAGATGGTCTAAAGTTCACATACTATGTACAACTGTCAGTTTTCCTCATTTCCCTTCGGTCTTCCTAGACCCGTTAGTTGAAATCTCCTAGCTCCTTAGTTCCAGGAAATTAATGTCTTCTCCGTCCTGAGTCCCTTCCTCACCATATTTCACCTGGATGTCAGCACGCCTGTTTCTGTGCTTCATTCTTCATATTCACTCCCTTTCTCCCTTCCCTTTTTTTTCTTCCTTACCTTTTTTTCTGTGACAGAGTCTCACTATGTATCCCAGGCTAGACTGGGACTTTCCATTTCCTGGCCTCAGTTTCCCAAGTTCTGCTCCATCATTCCTTCCTTATAGTTTCAGTACTTTTGTCTCTACTTTCTTTTCTACAACAACTTGTCAGACCGGGAGCTGGGGAGGTGGTTTAGTTGGCAAAATGTTTGCTATGTAAACATGAGGACTTCGTCCGGATGCCACATACCCATGATTAAAAAAAAATCCAGGTGCATGCTTCACCTGGCTATAATCCAGCGCGTTAGAGCAGCTCCGGGCAGTTCCCTGTGAAGGGAGCAGGCAGAAGCACCTTGGCCTCAGCACTGCCGTTTTAACTTCAGACTCCATTTTACCTGCAGAGTGAAACTAAGTTCAGGTTCCCAAGCCCCAGGGGAGCTGAGAAGTTTCCAGTGGCTGGTTAACCCCCCCCTCTAAAGCAGAGAAATAACTTGTTATGCACCTTTAGTTCTCTAGAAACATTATGGCTGTTCCTAACCACACAAGGAACAAATCAATCTGATTGGTTGGACTGAAAGGCTTACATTATGTATCAATTGACAATTATGGGACGTTCAAGAAAGCCCCTAGTCTCTAAATTCTGATTGGTGAAAACTGTAACTGTAACTTGGCAACAAATGTTTGTGACTTTTATGCTTATAATCCCTGATTCTGCCCCTGCTCGGGGCTGTCAGGAGAAACAAGGCTCCTGAGTCCTTGTCCCAAAGTCTTGATTGGTCAGTGACCTGCTTATGTGGTGAATTACTAAATCTTTGGAACCCATAAGCCTTTTCTTTCTCCTTCTTTGTGGCTCATAACAGGCTAAGTATAACACCCTGGAGCTCACTGGCCAGCCAGGTTAGCCGAATTGGTGAGATTCGGTAAGAGACCTTGTCTCAAATAATAAGGTGGGAAACAACCAAGGAAGATGCCTGATGTCAATCTCCGCTTCCACATGTACACCCTTGTAAATGAGCACCTCTGACACACATATGTACACATGAACATGTACACACAACCATGGCAAACACAATTCTCATTGAGACTGATCATCTCAATATCTCTAATTCCCTCTCTCTCCGTTCTTTTGAGACAGAGTCTCTTTACATGACCCTGGCTGTCCTAGAACTCACTATGCAGACCAGGCTGCCCTCAAACTCAAAGAGATCTACATGCCTCTGCCTCCTGAGTGCTGAGGCTAAAGGCATTTGCCAGCAAACCTGGATTTTTCTAATTCTTTAAAAAAATTTATTAATTAAACAAAATGTATAGAAATGAGTTTGCGTTTGTACAGATGGCGCCTGAGGAGGCCAGCAAAGGACTTTGAATCCTTGTTTGCTAAACTGACAGTTGTGTGCTGCTTGACGTGGGTGCTGGGAACCAAACTCAGGTCCTCTGCAAGAGTAGCATGCACTCTTAACCCCCGAGCCACCTCTCCAGCCCCTCTTTTTCCTTTTGAGACAAGGTCTCACTGTGTAGTCTAGGCTGGCCTAGAACTTGCCTCTTGTCCCCACATTGAGTGTTGTGTTTCAGGCTTGTGCTACAGTGGCCAGCTCTTGATAATGCCTTTCTTGGCTGCATTCATTTATTCCATTGATTTTGTTCTTTGTTTCTTTTTTGTTTTGTTTTGTTTGCTGGGTGGTTTTGTTTGTTTTTGTTTTTTGTTTTGACTTTTTTTTTTAAGATTTATTTATTTATGTATATGAGTGCTCTACTTGGGTGTAGTGCCTGCATGAGAGAAGAGAGCCGCAGAGAGAAGAGGTGGGCGTCTGATCCCATTGTAGATGGTTGTGAGCCGCCATGTGGCTGCTGGGAATTGAACTCAGGACTTTTGGAAGAGCAGCCAGTGCTCTTAACCACTGAGCCATCTCTCCAGGCCCTTGTTTTGGTATTTTTAAGACAAGGTTTCTCTGTGTAGCCTTGACTGTTCTGGAACTCAGATCTGTAGACCAGGCTGACCTTGAACTCAAGAGATCCACCTGCCTCTGCCTTCTGAATTCTGGGATTAAAATTAAAGGAGTGTGCCACCACCCTCTGCTTCTTTATGTCATTGTTGTAGTTTCCATCCTCATCTTTCACTCAGTTCTGCTGTGTGTCCTCTGTGGTGTGAGGGCGGGGACAGAATGGGAATAGGAGATGAGGGAAGGTAGGAATATCCTATGGTAGAAAATCCCACAACAACCAGAAAGAGGTGGTGCACGCCTCTAATCCCAGTGCTGACAGAGAGGCAGGTGGATCTCTGTGAGTTCCAGGACAGCCAGAACTATATAGTGATACCCTGTCTCAAAAGGATAAAAAAAAAATAGCCCACAACACACCAAAAACTTACTTCTAAACAAGTTCAGGGCATTCTTTCTCTTTCTGGGCAGAACACAGAGTAGTGGAGAGGAAGTGTGCCTTGAATGACCATTCTCTAGACAGGAGGTTGGAGGGAATATGCAGAGTCAGCCTAAGCTCTGGTCAGTCCAGTCCATTTTCCCAGAAGTATGTGGCCTTACCTGGCTTATTTCTGTGGTTTAAATGGCTCCTCTTATTAAATGCAGTGTGGTGTCATTTAGGAGATCCACGTCCCTGAACTTCAGGGTGAGATAGACAAAGAGTTCGTTAAGTTGGTGATGGCAGTCATTTACCCAACAACCTGTTTCGCTGAAATGAAGCTCAAACTTGGTGCAACATTGAATTCTACACACTCCCCTAAACCGGATCCCCAAACATCTCAGCCAGTGGCCCCACCAGAAACCCTTGTCCCGAACCCGCGTGCCAGTCTCTGCCTCCCTCCCAAAGGTGTCACAGTGCATGTGGAACAAAGCCCAAACTTCTCAGCCAAGCCTAGAAACCAACACAGGAACGGTGGATCATTGAACTTGGGGGTTGAAGCCGCACCGTTTGGATGTACTGCTGGTTTTGCTGGCCGCTCTCTATGCAACTCTGGGCAAAACCCCTAGTCTCTCTGTGCCTCACTCCAGTAACCTAGAAACTTCACAGAACTGCTGTGGGATGTTCTGTATGTCCTGTGGGAGCCCGTTCTTGGGTTCCTCGTGGCTTTACCCAGCAGGTCCGCATAGAGGATGATTAGGACCACGGGCCTGAGTGCAGGTGTCTGAGATGGTCTGCACTTGGCTGTGCTGGGGGATGGTCTGTATGTCAAGTTGCTCTGATTGGTCAATAAATAAAACACTGATTGCCCCGTGGCTAGGCAGGAAGTAAAGGCGGGACTAACAGAGAGGAGAAATAAAAGAACAGGAAGGCAGAAGGAGTCACTGCCAGCTGCCACCCTCACAAGCAGCATGAAAAGATGCCGGTAAGCCACGAGCCACGTGGCAGGGTATAGATTTGTGGAAATGAGTTAATTTAAGCTATAGGAACAGTTAGCAAGAAGCCTGCCACGGCCATACAGTTTGTAAGCAATATAAGTCTCTGTGTTTACTTGGTTGAGTCTGAGCGGCTATGGGACTGGCGGGTGACAGAGATTTGTCCTGACTGTGGGCAAGGCAGGAAAACTCTAGCTACACAGAACCACGTTATTTTCTTTTTCTTTTTCTTTTTCTTCTTCTTCTTCTTCTTCTTCTTCTTCTTCTTCTTCTTCTTCTTCTTCTTCTTCTTCTTCTCCTCCTCCTCCTCCTCCTCCTCCTCCTCCTCCTCCTCCTTCTTCTCCTCCTTCTCCTTTCCAAGACAGGGTTTCTCTGTGTAGTCTTTTGTTTTTAGGTTTCTCGAGACAGGGTGTCTCTGTGTATCAGCCCTGGCTGTCCTGGAACTCGCTTTGGAGACCAGGCTGGCCTCGAACTCACAGAGATCCGCCTGGCTCTGTGATTAAAGGTGTGCGCCATCACCACCTGGCTATTATTTGCTTCTTAAGAAGGCCAGTGGTGCCTTCGTGCTGTAGGTACTTGTAAACCACTGCCTCCTTAACTTCTGCTTGGCTTTCACTCCTTCGTGATGCGCCAGCCACACTGGCTCCCCCAGGGCGCCTCAAAACAAGCCTTCACAGAGTCATCTGGAACGTCCTCTGTGTCACAAGGTTAATTCTTAGTTTCAAGCCAGCTCCGGAAAGAAGTCATCATTGACCACCCTCCTAAAACAGGCCTTCAAAACCGAATCCTTCTCTTTTGTAACACTGGCCACCGTTTTTTACGGCTTTTTTATTTTTTCTAGACAGGTAGTCCAGGCTGGCCGGAACTCACTATATAGCCTAGCTGGCTTTGGACTCGCAATCTTCTTGCCACTGAGTCTCAGATAGCTAGTTAATCTGTTGAATACCTCTGACCATCACTAGACCATAAATTCCACCAGGGAGGATTTCTTGTATTGGGTCTCTTGTCAGAGAGACTTGATGCTGGCTTGTAGCTCTCTAGAGCACCGGCCTCGGACTTCCAGACTGTAACAGGCCTTGGGTTTCATCCCCAGAACCACTAACACAGCCACGGGGTTGGTATTCACTACATGTTCCTGCACACTTAAAAAAAAAACTGAAGAGGAAATAAATAAACAGAGTTTAGGCAACTGTGTCCTCCACCCACTGATGCTCCTAACATTGGAATACATGACTATGTGTTTGCTTTCTTCTTCGCGTGTCTTGCTTATTATTGTTCTAATTAAAGGACTTTTTGTTTGTTTGTTTTAAATGCTGGTGATTGAACCAAGGGACCCTTGTGCAGATGACATGCTACAAAGCCACACCCCAGCCAGAATTAGACTTAGTTTATTTGTTTGAGTGTTCATGTATTAATAGATTCGACCGCTAAGCACTCTCTCAGCAGCAGATCTGCAGTACTCGCCCGAGACCACCATGGGAAAAGTGCTTTTCATTTTCTGTATTCCGAAGAGGTGGCAGAGCACAGCTAGGCGGAAGTGCTTGTGGCCGAGGAGAGGGCTGCACTTGCAGTTTCGCGGTGTGTCCAGCAGACGGCGATGTCCAGACGCGGCTGCCGTGGGCTCAGGCGCAGTGCAGGGTGGGGCTGGGATCGCCAAAAGCGGTCCTCAAAGCTGGATGTGGAACGGTGAGGACGTCTGCGGGATGCTTTCCACCTGCTGGGTGGAAAAGCCCAGCAGAACGCGAAGAAAGTCGGAAGGATTTGGAGAGATTTTGGAAAAAAAAAAGAAAAAAAAAAAAAAAGATGGATTTCTGGCTTCGCCCCCAAAGGTCTGGCTCCGCGGGAATCAGGCGGTCCCTGGTGCTCCCTCGAATTAAGAGGTCCGGGACTCCTTGGCGGGGAATTTCTGTGGCGGACTCAGCTGACAGCTGTGAGGAAGAGATGCATCGGGTTCCACTCCGAGCCTGTTCCTTAGCTGTGTGACCTTTCCGTGTGTCCCCGCCCCCAACACCACTGGCAAAAAACGCAGGTGATAAAGACGACTGCTGTCCAAATTCGCTTCAAGGCTGAACGGGTGTGGGGCTGCTGGCCGCGAGGGCTGAAGGATCCGCTGCTCTGAATGCGAGGCAGGTGTGGCTCTTAGAGAGTTCTCTCTGTGCCGGTGGAGCGGAACGCTGTGCAATCTCGTGATTTGAGAACTGGCAATGATAGAAGCTGGCGCAGGGGGTGGGGTGCTGTCTCTGCTTACACCGGTATTCTTTTCTTCCTGGAGGCAGGCATGAACAGCGGGGAAAGACTGGAGCTTCTCACGGAAGGGTTCTTACAGCATCTAGTGAGCCCAGAGTATTTCCTTTTTTTAAAAAAAAAAAGCAACATTGTATTTATTATTTTTTTGTACGTGTGTAGGTGTTCTGCCTGCATGTATATCAGTGCACCAGGTGTGTGCCTGGTGCTGGCAAAAATCAAAAGGTGTTGGAGTCTCCAGAACTGGAGTTGGAGTTACAGATGCTCATGGATGCTGGGAATCAAACCCCACCCCTCCTCTAGAAAAGCAGCCAGCACTCCTAACTGCTGAGCCATCTTTCAAGCCATCCCCCCTCCCCCGAGTATTTCTTAAATAAAGGATATTGAGTTCAGGAAGGGTGATTGACTTGCTTGCTTGAAGCTGGATCGAGGGTCTTGCCAGCACACACCACAGTCTTTGAAAGGTTTGGTGGCGAATGTTCCTAGATCGTGTTTTTGTAACCTAGAGGAAAATAAAGTGGCTTTCTTGGCTAGGGATGGGGAGGAATGATTCCTGCTCTCCTTCAGAGTCGTCATTACCATCTTATCCAATAGGTAAGGAAAACGTTTAGTCGTAATGACTGATGCCGTTGTTAAATTGTCCGGAATGTTCCACATTTTCATGTAAGCCCTTCATCTTATTAAAAGGGTTATTCAAAGTGGACATGATGGTGCATGCCTTTAATCCCAGCAGGTGGGAGGCAGAGGCAGTTGGACAGAGTTCAAGGCCAGCCTGGTTTATAGAGTGAGTTCTAGGACAGTCAGGGCTGCAAAGAGAAACTCTGTCTTGAAAACAAACAAACAACCCAAAAGGTTGTTCAATGGGTTCTCAGGATTGGGGTTTGGGGGATACCACAGTGAGTAAAAAGCACTCTAGAGAGAGACTGCTGAACACGATCACAAAAATAAGATGATTTTTTTTTTTTTTGTATTTGTCCTATGTATTGCTGTGTGTCATGGAGGGCCTCTCTAAGGAGGTGACATTGAGCAGAGACTTAGCTGGTTAGAGGCATCACCACACTGAGGTCTGGGAGGAGATCTTCTGGAGAGAGGAAAAGCAAGTCATCAAAAGGCCGAGGTTGGTGGCCTGGGAAGAACTAGGCAGAGACAGATGCTCCCGGGGATTGGGGGAGAGGCTGGACCTGGGAAGGTGCTGTGCAGACGGAGCAGGAACTATGTCCGGGACAGCTGGAGAGGAGGTGTCTGAAGGGAGGACCTCAGATAGGACTGGCCAAGCCTGCTTGTCCAGCTCTATCCTGACCTCACCCTGACACAGGAGCTGTTGTCCCTTCCCCCGGGAAAAGGTCACCAGCGCAGATGGGACTCTGAAGTAGTGGTGGAAAGTTTTGGAAAACAGAGGTGCGCCTCTAAGGCTGGTATTATGTAACCGGTTTTGTGCACTGGTTGCTGAGGCAAGGCAGACTGAATGGCGGCCCCTTTGGTTTCCTTCCAAACACACTCCTGTGTTCCTGCATCCATCCCTGCTGTTAAATCTGTCACTGTTGTTGCTCCTGCTCCAGTGCCCACCTAGGACTTTCCATTCTGCCCAGTTCTGCTCTCCCCTGATCCTCCTCCACCCACCTCCTCTCCGCAGCCTCCCAGCTCAGCAGGGAACTCTGCGCAACTCTGTCGCAGCTCAGCCTGTGAGTTCTCAGGTTTCCAGTCCACATGCAATTAGAGCCCACTTTCATTTTGTGGAAAGAGCTATCTCTAGTTCACACCTGGTGCCTCTTCCTTAACATGACACCAACAGGCCTTTCCAGTCATATTTGAGCCAGAGTTTCCCCTCAAAAGACTTCCCAGGACCAGAGAAGTGTCCTGAGCAGATATTCAGTGACACACGTAAATTAAGATTATATTTTGTTTTGGGGAATAAATGTCTTTGACTTCAGTTCCAGAGAGAGAGCAGACTCTTCCCTTTGGGACTCAGTTGGATGACACTTGCCCTCACACATCTCCGTAGACTCAGCCTGGAAGGAAATCTGACCCAGCTTGCTCCTTTCCTTTATGTGCATACATCAGCCCTGTGCAGGAGAGTTTTATGTCAACTGGACACAAGCTAAAGTCATCTGAGAGGAGGGAACTCAGTTAAGGAAATGCTTTCATAAGATGGGGCTATAGGCAAGCCTGTAGGGCATTTTCTTAATTAGTGATTGATGGGGGAGGGCACAGTGCATTATGGATGGTGCCATCCTTGGGCTGGTGGTTCTGGGTTTTATAAGAAAGCAGGATGTGTTGGCCGGGCGGTGGTGGCGCACGCCTTTAATCCCAGCACTCGGGAGGCAGAGCCAGGCAGATCTCTGTGAGTTCGAGGCCAGCCTGGGCTACCAAGTAAGTTCCAGGAAAGGCACAAAGCTACACAGAGAAACCCTGTCTCGGAAAAAAAAAAAAAAAAAAAAGAAAAAAAAAAGCAGGATGTGCAAGCCATGAGGAACAAGCCAGTAAGCAGCACCCCTCCATGGCCTCTGCATCAGCTCCTGCCTCCAGGTTCCTGCCCTGCTTGAGCTCCTGTCCTGACTTCCTTCAGTGATGGAGTATGATGTGGAAGTGTAAGCTGAATAAACCCTTTCCTCCCCAAGTTGCTGTGGCCATGGTGTTTCATCACAGCAGTAGTGACCCTGGGCACTGGCTGGAAGAGACTCTGGCCCAGTCTGCTCCTTTCATCTGGTGCTTGCATCAACACCCCCCCCCACCCCCCCCACCCCCCCGGCCGCGTGACCCAAACAAGGGGCCTCAGTAAAGTCTTCCTGCCCATGGACCTGTTTGATCAGAACCTAGGGAGGCAGGTGGAATGGGTCAGGAGGCTAGAGGTCTCTGTGATGTAGCCCTCTTAGAAAAGCGAATCGATGTGTCCTGGGTCCTACTGGGATGTCCAGGAAAACTGGGTCCAACCCAGGCCTTTTACCTCTGATTTTATCCCTCTGGAATTTTAACTGGAATACACAGCTTGGGCTGTCATTCCAAAAGCTAATGAGTAGAGACAGGGATTGAATCTTTAAGATGTGCTTTAGTCAGAGAGCCAGGAATCGAAGGGGGCAGCAGATTCACCCCCTCAACTTCTACCGTGTGTGTGTGTGTGTGTGTGTGTGTGTGTGTGTGTGTGTGTGTGTGTGTGTATCATCTCTTTCTCTCTTCATTATTTCTCTGGATATTTGGACTTAAGCACTTCTTAAAGTGTCTTGGTCCTGTCTACCGGTATGAACCTTGTATTTCTCCTCTGGGCTAGGGTAAGCGTGAACTTGGGCCAGGCATGGTGGTGCACACTTTTAATCCCAGAACTTGGAAGCAGAGACAGATGGATCTCTATGAGTTCAAGGCCAACCTGGTCTACAGAGTGAGAGTTTGTCTCTCCTCCCTTCCAAAAGAGTGAACTTGGAACACAGCAATCAGTAAACCAGTATCAAACTGCTAAGGGAGCTCTACATGTATGACTGTGTACCATGTGCATGTCTGGAGCTCTACATGTATGCCTGTGTACCATGTGCATGTCTGGAACTCTACATGTATGCCTGTGTACCATGTGCATGTCTGGTACTGGTGGAGGCCAGAAGAGGATGCTGGATGCCCTGGGACTGGAGTTACAGACAACTGAACTGTCGTGTGGGTAATGGGTCCTCTGGAAGAGCAGCAGAATTTCGTTTTCTCTGTCCAGCATCTGAAAGGAAGGGCTCAGGGGGCTGCTGTCAATAGCCATACTTCTGCAGAAAGTCGACAGACAACAGCCATGTCCAAGGAGGATGTCGACAACTGTGGTGGTGGATTTTGTCAACCTGGCACAATCTGGAGTCACCTGGGAAGAGTCCCAGAGAGGAATTGTTAGATCAGGCTGGCCAGGAGCATGCCTGTGAGGGACTGTCTTCGTTGTGTGGTTGATGTGGGAACACCTGGTGGGCAGGGCTGCTCCTTAGGTCTGGGTCCTGAACTATTGAAGAGCAGAGAAATCGAGGCAAGCATGAAGCATGCATGCATTCTCTCTACTCTTGACTGTGATGCCAAATAAAGTTCTTTTCTCATCAAAAATTTCTTCTCCTCCTCCTCCTCCTCCTCCTCCTTGTCCTCCTCCTCGTCCTCCTCCTCCTCCTCTTCACCTTCCTTACCAGGAATATTCCTCATGCTCATATCAGTCTTTACGTTTCTCTCCTACGTGATGGATTGTTTTTCCAACATGGATTTTTTTTTAAGTTTCTTTCACATATCTTTTTTCCCTTTTTGCTTCACCAAATCCCTTTACTTCCTCTTTTCCCTGATAGGTTGATTCCTGATTCATTTCTATGACGTCAGCATGTGTACCACCATGCCTGGGCAAGAAGCATTTTTTTTTTTATAATTTATTATTTGTGTTTTATGTACATTGGTGTTTTGCCTGCATATATGTCTGTGTGAGGGTGTAGGATCCCCGGGAACAGGAGTTACAGAGAGTTGTGAGCTACCATGGGGGTGCTGGGAATTGAACCCAGGTCCTCTGGAAGAGCAGCCAGTGCTCTTAACCTCTGAGCCATCTCTCCAGCCCCAAGAGGCATTTTTAAAACAACATTTTCATATTAAGTGGAAATTAAAGACCATGACTTTCCCCCAACTCGTGGGAATGAGAACTGGTCAGCACCAGATGTCTAAGAGCCTCAAGTGCACTTTCAGACTCCCCGACAAATCTGCTGTCACTCCCAGAAGAGATCAGAGACTGGAGCCTCACTCAGCCTGTGGACGGAACCCAGCTGGGAGTTTCACAAAATCCTAGGAGTTACAGAGTGTTACATTCCAGTAAGACAACAGAGCTTCGGTGACCTTGGGTAGAAATTACCTTGGACAAGCAACAAAAGATGGGACAGAAAACGCACACGAGAGACAAAAATGTGTTCCCTGGCAGCTGCTGCTGCTTTGGATGGAAAGTTACCTGCTCCCTGAAGAACTGGGAGAGTTAGAAACAGTTATATATATATATGTGTGTGTGTGTGTGTGTGTGTGTGTGTGTGTGTGTGTGTGTGTGTGTGTGAGTGTGCATGTATATATGTTATATATATATATGAAACAGTTAATATATAATGCAAATAATTATATACGTTTAAGCACACTCAGAACAGTTTCCCGGAACATGTCTCAAGGGTCTGTCATCGGAACCCAGAGCTCTAGATTTGCACCCCACAGGACGTAACCTGGGAAGAACAGCACAGAACAGCACTTTTAAACCAGTGACCAAACCTCTTTCACCTGAGAGCTAAGACAGTACAGCATCTCAGTTACATGGACGTGACAGAGACAGGAAAGGGAAATCCATGTTACATTCACACAGCTTCCCAGAAGCTCGAGTGAGGTCTCCTGGCAGCACTTGGGCATCTCAAGCCTGGAGGCCCCAGTCTGGGCAGCAATTGTGACTCTTCATTAATCAAATTCTTCTGGTCAGGTGATTGCCACATTCCTGAGACTTGTAGTGCTGTGCCGTTTGTTGGTGTTGTTTGGTTGGTTGATTTGTTTGTTTGTTTGTTTAGAGATAGCCCTGGATGTTTTCTACAGACCACTCTGCTGACCTAGAACTCAGAGATCCACCTGCCTCTGCCTCCTGAGCACTGGGATTATTGCACCACTACTATTCAACACACAGACTCTGGATGACCCGGGAATCGAACTCGGTTCCTCTGGAACATCAGTCAGTGCTCTTAACCGCTGAACCACCTCTCTCCTCTCTATCTGTGCCTCTCTTATCGTCCCACACTCTGAATGTCTTGGGCTCTTCTAGAACTCTTTTTTGTCTGTTTTTTTCAAGACAGGGTTTCTCTGTGTAGTTTTAGTGCCTGCTCTGGATCTAGACCAGGCTCGCTTTGAACTCACAGAGATCCATCTGGCTCTGCCTCCTGAGTGCTGGGATTAAAGGCTTGCATCACGACCTCTCAGCTTTTTCCTTTTTTTTTTTTTTTAAAAAAAAGACTTTTTATTATTTATATAGTGTTCTGCCTGCATGCCAGAAGAGGGCACCGGATCTCATTATAGATGGTTCTGAGCCACCATATGGTTGCTGGGAATTGAACTCAGGACATCTGGAATAGCAGCCATCTATTTGTGCTCTTAACCTATGAGCCATCTCTCCAGCCTCTTCTAGAAACTCTTATTCTAGTTATTGTCTGCTTGTGTTAACCTGCTATTACTCTGTATGCATCTGGGCTGGGGGTGAGAGCTGACCCAACAAACAAAACATTAACAGTGCATACATACTGAGCACATACAAGCATATTCCTTTTTATGATATGGAGCACAAATACATTTTTATAATATAGAGTATTGATTAACATAGAAACAAAAGTTTACTTATCTGTTCCCCTGTTCCCTATCATATAGTCCTACTCCTTTGGACTTTAAAATGGTGAATTTGAGATGGACTGGGTTAGCAAACTGATTCATTATTTAGAAAACAAGATAGCCATGACCTTGGCTACGACTTGGAATTTTGGGGGAAAGCATCCTGTTTCCCACTGACTAATGAACCTCATGGGAGGGTAGCAGGGAATGTGGAGGAATGGATGGGGCACGACCAAATGGTCTGCTGTAGACACTCTGAGCAGGGGTCACTTCTAGTGACAGCCACGTGACCTTCTGGCCCCCTGGTCTCCCATGAATATAACAACTCTAAGCCATCTTGATGGCTTTTTGAGTTACATTTCTATTGCTGTGGTAAAAAACCATGCCCAAGGCAACCTATAGAAGAAAGGGTTGATTTGGTTTATGGTTCCAGAGGCATCATGGTCCATAGTGGCAGAACAGAGATAACAGGCAGCAGGCGGATGGAGCCGCAGTTAGGAGCTCAACATCTCAAAATGCAAACAGGAAACAGAGAGCGCACACTGGCAATGGTGCATTGGCTTTTGAAACCTCAAAGCCCACCCCCAATGACATACTTCTTCCACAAGGCCACATACCTCCTCCACCCTCCCAAACAGTGTCACCAATTGGGACCAAGTATTCAGATGCCTTGTGGCAGGGTCCTGTGCTGTTCCCTTTTGGGGAGGGGCCCAAGTAGTCACAGAGTCAATGACACAGACTCTGGGAGGATGTCGAAACAACAAGCTCAATTTATTCAGGAAGAGGCAAGCCTTATGTGCCCTCCATCCTGCCCTGGGGGAAGGTCTGATGAATATGCATCTGCTGGCGTGACATGGCTGTCTCTCATTGCTCCAGGTCATCTCAGATCATGTCTCAGCTGCTGTTGCTAAGGCCCTTAGGCAGACCCAGGTTGGCTCTCAGAAAGTATCTTATTACTGGTTTGGGCCGGCTGGCCCTCAAGCCTGTTAGGGATGAGTCATCCCACAATGCCTGAGAATATGGGGGACAACTCATCCAAACCACCACTACGGTGGAGGTGGTGGGGTAGAAAAAGGACTCAAAGAGCAATGGGTGTGAAAAAAAAAATCTGGAGAAATCCAAAACAGAGCTGACATTTGGAGAAATGGAGGGCTTCCTGTAGATGTAACCAACTACCTTATTAAATAAGAAACACAGAACCAATGCAATGAAGAAAGCCAAGAGGTCAGAGCTAAGAGCCTTACCGCCTGCTGCAGCTAACCTCTTTAGCCAAGAGACTTCTCCGAAAGAGAGTGCTGTGGGATGGTCTGTATGTCAAACTTTTGCTCTGATTGGGTCAATAAATAAAACACTGATTGGCCAGTGGCTAGGCAGGAAGTATAGGTGGGACTAACAGAGAGGAGAAAAGATAGAACAGGAAGGCGGACAGAGTCACTGCCAGCCACCGTCATGACAAGCAGCATGTGAAGACGCTGGTAAGCCACGAGCCACGTGGCAAGGTATTTATAGAAATGGATTAATTTAAGCTAAAAGAACAGTTAGCAAGAAGCCTGCCATGGCCATACAGTTTGTAAGCAATATAAGTCTCTGTGTTTACTTGGTTGGGTCTGAGCGGCTGTGGGACTGGCAGGTGACAAAGATTTGTCCTGACTGTGAGCAAGGCAGGAAAACTCTAGCTACAGCTTCCTATTTTAAGAATTCTATTAGAAGGGCATATGACCAATATGGTTATTAGGAGTCTTGGAAGTATGAAAAGACAGTTGAAAATGATGGCTGAAAAGATCCTCCATTTGATGAAAGGAGATTATAAATACAAGAAGCCAAGTGAGAAAGCAGAACAAGGTAGAGCATGCATGGCATGGCCTGGGGTTTGATGGCTTATCCTTAAAGGTTCACGTACTGCAAGTCTCTTCCTTGGGGAGTCCATGTTAAGAGGTAGCAGGTCCCTCAGGAGATGGGACAAAGAAGAAGCCATTAAATTAAAAAAAAAAATCACCCTGGGAGGGGATTAAGGTGGCTTCTGTGGGACCCTGAATTAATTCTCGGAAGTGAGTTCTTATAAAAACAGCAAGACAAGCTGGGCAGTGGTGGCTCACGCCTTTAATCTCAGCTCTCGGGAGGCAGAGGCATGTGGATCTCTGTGAGTTCCAGGCCATCCTGGTCTACAGTGTGAGTTCTAGGACAGCCAGGGCTGTTACACATAGAAACCCTGTCTGGGAAAACCAAACAATAACAACAGCAGCAACAACAGAAACCATTCTTTCAAGTGAGCAAGAGAGGGCTGTACCTCTGTCTCGTCTCAGGGACCAAGGCACATGACATTAGATTTTCCTGTTGGTGCTTGAAGTAACGGCTGGCATTTGTGTGTGTTCTTGCATTTTTATAGCTGCTGACTACAAAGGACTCCATGGTAGCTAGGGGCAGTGAGGGGATATTTTGCTCAGCATGAGCCAGGTCCTGGGTTCTTTCCCAGCACTGTCACAAACAAAATGAAACACTGAAATCCCCAAGGCCTGTGACGAAGAGTACCATCCTCATTTACATACACCACATTGAAAGCGGCAGCAGCAAGCTGGGAGAATCCGAAAAGAAAGGTCAGGGTTCCCTCACCTCAAGTCTTAGAAGTAGCCTCCATAGCCAGGTGTGCTGGGTTACACCTGTCATTCCAGTGCCTGAGAGGTGGCTGCAAGTTCAAAGCTTGCCTGGGCTACACAGTGAGTTCCAGTCTACCCTGAGCTACAGAGTGAAAGTCTGTGCTAACAACCACGCCCCCCAACAGTAGAGGTAACCTTAGATGTGAAGCCCCTGTCTCCTGCCCTCCTATTTCTTGGTCCCCATTCTACCCCCAAGAAAGCCACTGAGACTAAATTCTTCCCCCAGAACAGGTCAAGTAAACCAAAATCTTTTTTTTTTTTTAAACTGTTGCCCTAACTTTCCTCACGCTGTCCATAGAGAAAATTTCTTACCTCCCTTTTTGACTGTAGGTCACATGACACAGCTCCTCCCCCATTTCAGAAAAGGCCATCTTCTCATCAGGAGGAAGGTGTGTCACAGAGGCTGGAAAGAATTTGAACACTTGCTCTTGCTGTGGTTTTTCCCTGCAGGTTTATTATTACTAGGTCTTTTTTCCCCCTTGTTGTCCAAGGCTATCCATGTTTCAGCACCTAAATGTAACATGGGATGGTGCACCTTGGCTGTCCCGCATCGTATAAAACTATAAGCAAATAAATTTGGTATGGCTTTTTCTTTTTTTTTTTTTTTTTGGTTTTTCGAGACAGGGTTTCTCTGTGTAGCTTTGCGCCTTTCCTGGAACTCACTTGGTAGCCCAGGCTGGCCTCGAACTCACAGAGATCCACCTGGCTCTGCCTCCTGAGTGCTGGGATTAAAGGCGTGCGCCACCACCGCCCGGCTGGTATGGCTTTTTCTTGATAGGCTGACTTTTGTTACAGTGGTAATGTCTGTGACTCTTGGGGTGACAGAGAAAAGACTCCCCCTCCCCCTTTAATGCCAATACAAGTAAGCATGTTCTGTAGAAATGTGGACATGATACAAAGAGGCGCCGAGTTTTCTTCTGTGGTTTGGAGGGTATGAAGTGGTTGCATCAGCATGGCATTTTACCTGGTTGGAAAGTTCTGGTTGGGGGGAAATATTCCAAGCCAAGGGGACAGTGTGAGTGGGGTATGAAGGAGCATGCTGGGAAACCCACAAGGAATCCACAGAGTTGCACGGCTCTGCCTGCCCTGCTTACGCCTGGCGGTCAGCAAACAGCGATCGCTCCCGGTGTGCCTGCCAACACGGGGCTATGTTCGTGATCTCAGAGGGGACCACTTGTAGCAGGAGGTAAGATTTTAGCTCTGAGCTCTGACCTCTCGGCTTTCTCTTTTACATTGGTTCCGTGTTTCTTTCTTTCTTTTTTTTTTTTTTTTTTTTGGTTTTTCGAGACAGGGTTTCTCTGCGTAGCTTTGCGCCTTTCCTGGGGCTCACTTGGTAGCCCAGGCTGGCCTCGAACTCACAGAGATCCGCCTGACTCTGCCTCCCGAGTGCTGGGATTAAAGACGTGCGCCACCACCGCCCGGCGGTTCTGTGTTTCTTATTGTGTTTCTTATTTTAATAAGACGGTTGGTTACATCTACAGCCACTCTCATGGGTACCATTCTCCCATTTCAGAGACGAAGAGACCGAGCCTTGCGGACTAAAGTAATTTGCTTCTATTAGCGGACAAGGCAGATTTCATCGGCAGAAGCTCTCAGCTAAATCTCACCTGCTAACTTGCCTCCCAAAGCAAGCAAGCAAGCAAACAAACAAACAATGGGCTTGCAACTCAGTAAGCAACCCTCTCGGGCTCTTGCCCGTCCTATTGGTTGGAATCGCTGACTTAGAATATTCAAATATCAGATGTCATGTGCTCTGAAGCACACCAGCATTGCAGGATGGCCTGTGTGCTTCTTCTAACGCCCCTGGCTGGGGTTCCCTGTGACAGTCCGAATACAGAGGTTCTACTCTGCTCTCCACTGTTTGGTACCATGGTGCTCCATTCTGATTTCCATCCGAGTCCTTTGCCGAAGCGCCTTCTGAAGAGACTTCTGCAAACGCCCATCTCCCAGGGACCAAGGCTTCCAAGGAGAAGGGGGTCCTGCTGTGCCCTGTGGCCATAAGACCTAGAGAAACCACTACAGCCTTTCTGTGCTACCACTTAATTTGTGAAGACCCACAGCTGGGAGAAGTTCACGATGCTATGTTACCTGTTAGTTTCTAGGGTGTTGCTGCAGCAGGTCTGGTGGGTGTGGTGGGTGTGGGGGGTGTTGAGATGCTACAGGAAGCCTGGTGCTGCTGGAAGGAGCCCAGAGTCTAAGACAGCAGAGCAGAGGCGACATCCATCCCATAATTCTGTGCACAGATTATGGCAAAGCAGGGAGGTACAGAAGGAAACGAGATCCACTAAAACACATCCAGATGATAAAGGGATTAGCTGTCATTGCTGTTGAGCCTGTGGGTTTTGATAAAAGAAACCAGGACACATCACCCGTTAAAGTATAAGCTCATAGAAGAGTGTCAGCCGGGAGATCCGAGTACTCATGGGAACTTTCCCTGGCTGGCTGGGCACAGTGCCCATCATGACAATCTCAGCCCTGCTGGCCCCCGCCCTGCTCCTCAGACAACCCAAGCACACATCATGGCTTCAGCGCCATAGATGATGTGGCCCCAGTGCCTCGATTCTTACACATTTGCTCCTTCTGCTCTTATCCCAGGTGTGTGAAAGCTTGTACTTCCATGTCCTCTCTCTCTTCTCAGAGCCCCTCCCCCCCATCACCTGATCCAGCCTCACACCGCCCCTCACCTCTCTCCTTTTCACTCCGTATTTTTGTTCCTTGTTGAACTCCTGGGCTCAGGTGATCTTCCGCTTCCGTCCTAGGTGGCTGGGCTTACAGCCATGTACCGCACATCCACACTTCCTTTTTTTGAGACAGGGTCTATTTAGCGCTGGTTGTCCTGGAACTTGATATGTTGACCTGGCTGGCATTGAACTCACAGGTAGCCTCCTGCCTCGGCCTCCTGAGTACTGGTATTAAAGGCGTGCACCACCACCACCTGGCAAGCTTTGTTTATCGTATGTCTCACATGGCAGCATTTATTGTACACTTGTTTATCACCTGCCTCCTCCTAAGTATGAGGTAAAACTCAAATGGACAAGACTTTGATGTATTCATACATATACTGTGCCTACCACAGTAGCTAGTGTGTGTGTGTATGTGTGTATGGATAGAAAGATAGATAGACAGACAGATATTTAAAATGGATGCCTTAAAACTGGGGATGCTATTTCAGGGATTTTCATTCTAAATACTTAAATTTATTTGAATCAAGATTAGAACCTTAAGAGAACGAAGCGAAACACAGAACAACACTACTGTCGGGTCCAAAAACAAACAAACAAACAAACAAACAAACAAACAAACAAACAAACCCAGTTCTCCAAGCTTCCGAAAGGCAGTTCAAATATCCAGAAATGAGCTCAACCGGGACTAGAGGAGGATTTCTGACAGTTAAGATAAAAGTCAGCGTTCCTCAGGAACTCGTGAAGCCCGCTCCCATTTAGCAAAAGGAAGTTTCCCTTATCGATTGCAAAAGGGACATGTGGCGCTCTAATGAACGTAGACATGGTGCCTATCAGCATGTCCAGTCCACACCATCCTCCAGAAAGATAGACAGACAGACAGATATTTAAAATGGATGCCTTAAAACTGGGGATGCTATTTCAGGGATTTTCGGCTGACCTGCATTCACTTCCTTTCCCTGGTACCTGTCAGTCACAGAGCCAAGCCACTAAGGAGATCACTGCATTAAGCTCTAATTCAGATCAGAAACCGTGACACTCCTGCTTCAGAACCAGATGGATATGATCCACACAAGAGGAAGGGCAGACTGAGTAGGAGAGAGAGCCTGTCATTGTAAAAGTCAGGACCCCTGATCTCCAAACTGATCAAATGCTATTGGTAGCTGCAGTCTCAACGGCTTGTTGAAACAAGCAGGGACAACCGGACTCTGAAGACCTTCATTTATTCAAAGAGCGAGAGAGCGGAGTAGCGTGTTTGTCCAAGTCAATTATCAACTACATTATACGCTAGACATCCATCTTTACATAGTGGCTGTGGTGGTGGTTTGAATAAGAACGGCCCCTAGGCCGGTGCATTGGACTGCTTTGTCACTAGGGAGTGGCACTATTTAAAAAGAGTAAAAGGGAGGTCTTGTTTGAGTAGGTATGGCCTTGTGTGTGTGTGTGTGTGTGTGTGTGTGTGTGTGTGTGTATGTGTGTGAGAGTGTGTGAGTGTGTGTGTGAGTATGTGTGTGAGTGTGTGTGTGAGTGTGTGTGTGTGAGTATGTGTGTGAGTGTGTGTGTGAATGTGTGTGTGTGAGTGTGTGTGTGAGTGTGTGTGAGTGTGTGTGTGAGTGTGTGTGAGTGTGTGTGTGTGTGTGTGTGTGTGTGTGTGTGTGTGATATGTTACTAGGGAGGTGGGGCGGGTGGCTTTGGAGTTTCAAACGCCCCTGCCAAGCCCAGAGTCTCTCCCTCTGCCCGTGGATCAGGATGTGGCCCTCAGTTACTGTTCAGTGCCATCTGCGCCACCATGCTTCCCGCCATGATGATAACGGACTGAACCTCTGAACTGTAAGCTCCCGTTGAACGCTTTCTTTTAGAAGAGTTGCCTTGGTCATGGTGTCTCTTCACAGCAACAGAAGAGTGACTAACACAGCTATAACGTGGTAAGGGCCTGATGCTGGCTGGGGTGGAAACTTATTGCTGAGAACTCCTTGAGAGATAACTGGTTTGCTACCTTTAGGAATGAATATGTGGGTGCAAAGGCTTTTTTCCCACCTTTTTAGAGCTTTATTGGGAGAGAGGAGAGAGAGGGGGGGAGGGAGAGAGGGAGAAGACAGACAGAAGGAAGGAGCGGAAAGGAAAGAGAGGGACGCACAGAGGGCCCACTGCTTTTTAGGCTCGCAAAGGATTTTCTATGCAGTAGGAAGTTGAATAATGGCCCCCAAAGATGTCTTAGACACTGTGAATGTTAACTTACATGTCACTAGAGACTCTATAGGTGTCTTAGTTAGGATTTCTGTTGCTGTGAAGAAACATCATGACCACGGCAACTCTGATAAAGGAAAACATTTCATTGGGGCTGGCTTACACTTTCAGAGGTTTAGTCCATCATTGCCATGGCGAGAAGCGTGACGGCGTGCAGGCAGACATGATGCTGAAGAAAGAGCTGAGAGGTCTACATCTCGCTTTGCAGGCAGCAGAAGGAGACTGTGTGCCACACTGGGCATAGCTTGAGCACACGAGACCTCAAAGCCTGCCCCATGGTGACACACGTCCTTCGACAAGGCCACACCTACTCCGAGCATTCAAACATGGGTCTACGGGGGCCAGGTCTATTCAAACCACCACAATGGGTGAGATTCTACTGAGGATTTAAATTTTCTTTATTATGAGAGCAATGTTGGGAGGGTACACGTGTCACAGCATGCAGGTGGCGGTCGGAGGACAACTGGGTGGCGCTGGTCCTCTCCAGCCACCTTCATGTGGGTTCCGGGGGAGTCAAAGTCAGGTTGTCATGTTGGCACAGCAAGGTCTTTCCCTGCTGAGCCGTGTGTGTCTGTGATCAGAATGACCTCTTGACACAGCGGAAGGGGCCACATGCTAAGGACCAAGAACAACACTACTGTCGGGTCCAAAAACAAACAAACAAACAAACAAATAAACAAACAAACAAACAAACCCAGTTCTCCAAGCTCCGAAAGGCAGTTCAAATATCCAGAAATGAGCTCACTGGGGACTACAGGAGGATTTCTGACAGTTAGATCAAAGTCAGCGTTCCTCAGGAACTTGTGAAGCCCGCTCCCATTTAGCAAAAGGAATAGTTTCCCTTATTGATTGCAAAAGGGACACATGGCGCTCTAATGAACGCATACATGGTGCCTATCAGCATGTCCAGTCCACGCCATCCTCCAGGCTCCCCCAGTCCCTACTCACAAGCGCTCGGTACACATTTCAAAGTCCGTGCTGGCATCCCTAGCCCTCCTCACCTCCCACTCTCCCCTGAACTCTCCTCGGCCGCTGGTCCTTGCCTGACCCCATCCACTCACCCTCCTCACACCCCAGACATTCTCACTGCCTCTCTCTGAGCTTGTGGTCCTGCTCTTCCATCTCACTATGCTTTGTCTCCTCCTTCCCCAGCACCGGCCACGTCTAGTCTGCTGGCCATGTTCGGTCTCCTTCTTTCTCTCTCGGGCCTGGACTTTTCCAGATGCCTCTAGCTGTCTTCTCTCTTATATCAATAATAAAAACCTTCCCCTTAACCATATCATGGGCAGTCATGTCCTCAGTTTATACCACTGTAAGCTAAAACCAGCAAAGGTGGGTTCTCTTCTCCGAGCCTCTAGAATGACCCAGACCTGCCACATTGACATTGTGGTTCAGTGCAGCTGGACTCAGATTTCTGATTTCCAGAACTGGAAGAGAATATGTTTCTACCCGCCTGGACAAGGCAAAATACATTGAAATGCAGTGGGTTCACAAAATCCTTTCTCTTCTCTCTCTCTCTCACCTTGTAGTCCTAGCTGGTCTGAAACTCACTATATATAACAGGCTGGCCTCTGAACTCAACACAGATCCTCAGGTGTCTGTCTCCCAAGTGCTGGGATTAAACACCATGATGCCCAGCTTTGTTTTTTTTTTTTTTGTTTGAGACAGGACCTCATGTAACACAGGTTGATCTTGAACAAGCTATGTAGCTGAGGACTGTCGGAGGCAAAGGAAACTCCAGTTCTCCAAATTCTGTCCATGTATCTAGAAATGAGCTCAGCCTGGACTACAGGAGGATTCCCCTGCTGCCACTGAGATTCTCAACGTGCTCCCTCTATTCTCTATCTCTGGTTATTCTCCCTTCCCCCACAGATATCCCTGTCGAGTCTGCTGGCCATCTCCAGTCTACTTCTTTCTCTCTCGCTCTAGACTCTTTTAGATGCCCTGGCTGTTCTTGTTGTGGCCACATCTTGAGACCCCTGAACAAGACCACCACAGAACCGATATCCAATGCAAAACACCCAAGGGTTTATTGATAACAAGCAAGCTTGGGCTTGGTCCACGTCCAACACTCAACACAGCGGGTGGAGGAGGATGGCCCTGAGCTCTCAGGGTGAGGGGTTTTTAAAGAGAAAAAACTGCAGATTGGTACAAACCTTGGCATCATATGATTGGGTGAGGGTGTGTAACCTTTGAATTTAATGGTTGAAGGTTACAGTCATCATTTGGGGCAGGCCTGGACAATCCCAGGCTTTGTCCTTGAGCTGCCATGGGGGCTGGCTGGCCTCGCACATTCACATTGACCCATGCACGCAGCTCTAAGTTGGTGAGGGTTCCCAGACAGTAAACAACTGGCTGAACCTTGAGCAGTCAGAGTACGTGCAGAAAGGGAGCTACTGCAAGGACTATGTCTTTTGTTCATGGCCCTCCCGGAAACTGCTTGCTCAAGTCTCAGGAAACTGAAATTGAGGCCTGATCTCTGAGAGAAGACTGAGCAGCCTGTCATGGCGTCTGCTTGGTCCTTTCATTCTCTTTCTCTCATATCTGCAATAAAAGTCTTAACCATATCCTGGGGCTGTCACTTCAGCAGTTATAATTACTCTGTCCCCTCAGATACAAGAATGGCCTGGAATTCCTGACCCTCCTGCCTTTGCCTTCCAAAGGATTACAGGTATATCCTACATGCTTGGGGCACAGGAGAGAGAAGCAGTCTAGGCTGTCTCAGAGGTGGGAAGCGAGAGCGTATAAAGGGATTATAGCAGAGAGCGTGGGAGATGACGTTGGCCTTATCCAGGGACAAATTGAAGGGGTTGAAGGTGATACGGAGGAGGTGATAGGAAGATAAGAGGACCTGGTGGTGGAGGCGAGAGGGAGAATGGGCTACCAATGATGCTGGCACTGACCTGGACATGAATAACACAGTGGAAGGGGTAACTGTGGGTTGGAAATGAGGTTTGGGGGTCAGCAGTTAAAGAAAGGGTACAGTGAGTGGGAAGTTCAGAGAATTAAACAGCTCTACACTAGTCTAGGATAGTCAAAAGAGACCCATGTTATGATACAGTGCGCAAGAGGCCTTGGCGGATGGGGGCAAGGTTCCCTGGTGGGTGAGGGAGACACACTGTGGGTGGGGGTTGGAGAGAGAGACAGATAGAAAGAGAGGGAGAGAGAGAGACAGATAGAAAGAGAAGGAGAGAGAGGGAAGGAGAGAGAGGAAGGCAGAGGTGCGCGAGGCGCCATGAAGAGAAAGAGGGAAAAGGAAGAAGAAAAAGGAGGGGGAGGATTTTTTTCTTACAGAGGCTTTTTACGTAAAAAGACATGGGGCGGTTCAAAATGCTAACACCTCACTGTAGAGTTGGATAGCATGGCTGTTATTCTCTTTTTGTTATATTGCTCAAGGGAAGGAATGCGTAATAAATGCAATTTGCAAACCCTAAAGATGCTAGTCTCTGTTCTTTAAAAAATTATATTTATTTTATGTGTATTGGTGTTTTGCCAGTACTTATGTCTGTGTGAGGGTGTCGGATGCCCTGGAAGTGGAGTTATAGATTTGCTATAAGTCCTGGGAATTGAACCCCGGTCCTCTGGAAGGGCAGCCAGTGTTCTTAACCACTGAGTCATCCAGCCCCCAGCTAGTCTTTGTTCTTAAAAGTTTTGTTTATTTATGTGTATGGGTGTTTTGTCTGCACATACCTCTGTGCACCATGTGCATGCCTGGTGCCCAAGAAGAGGGCAGTTCCAGATCCCCTGGACCAGGTAGAGATGGTTGTGAGCCACCACATGGGTGCTGGCAATTGAATCTGGGTCCCTTGCAAGAACAGCCAGCGCTCTTAACCACGGAGTCATCTCTCCGTGGAACACAGAGTCAGGCATGTTTGAGTGGATCTGAGAGTCCTGTAGCCCTTGCAGTGGAAAGGGAAGGTGGAGGTTGGAGTCAGGCCCTTCCACGCCACCGCTTCCTGTTCTGCATGTTTTGAAAACTGAACTGAGTCCTGTAGTTGAAGAAACTCATTTGCATTAAACAATCTCGCAGGAGTTTTACATATGGAAATCTAGAATGCTTTTTTGTTTATGTTCAACGGACAGTGTGGAAAAGACCAGACACAGTGGCTCAGACCTGTAATACCAGCAATTGGGAAGCTGAGGCAGGGGGATTGCCATAAGTTTTAGACCAACCTGAGCTACATATTGTGAATTAGGCTAGCCTCAGACTCCAGACAATCCTCCTGTCTTAGCCTCCTGGAGGAATTTCAGGTGTGTGGCTGTATGGCAGACTGTCCAAAAGACTAAACAGAAAGCCGGGCGGTGGTGGTGCACGCCTTTAATCCCAGCACTTGGGAGGCAGAGGCAGGTGGATCTCTGTGAGTTCAAGGCCAGCCTGGGCTACCAAGTGAGTCCCAGGAAAGGCGCAAAGCTACACAGAGAAACCCTGTCTCGAAAAACCAAAAAAAAAAAAAAAAAAAAAGACTAAACAGAAGAAAGTAGGCAGCACATGGAGCATATAGGTGTGTGTATACACACACACACACACACACACACACACACACATATCCCATAAACCGTAGGACTGCTGAACTACATCTTAAGCTTTTTTGCACCCTGATAAATCTTTCTGCCAACGCAGCAATCCAAATCAGACCAAGTCAGACCGAATTCAAAAAAGCCCTGGTTTAATGGGTAAAGTTTTCCCTAGTGATTCTCTGCTCCCCCAGAGAGGAGACAGGGGTGAGAGACCGGAAAACACGTGTCTGTTTTCTGGGATGCAGCTTAAATACTCTGTGGGAGTGGTCTTGAACCTCTCTGGGGTTGGAGCTGTGTTTGACGGCTTTGAAGGGGCAGGTTTGGGGAAAGAGATGGGGGAGGGGAGTTGAGGTGGATCTTCCACCAGAACATTCCAGAGTTTTTGAGTATATGGATGCCAGGGTGCCAGGGTTTGAGACGGAGCTTCCACCCAAACATTCCAGACTCTTTGGGTATAGGATGCCAGGGTGCCAGGGGCTGAGGAAGAGCTCCCACCCAAACATGAAGTATCCAACAAAGATTAAAACTAGCCTGTGAAGTCCTGGTTGCTGTGATATTGGGCTTGATGAAGTGTCTTGGTAATGCTGACAACAAGCCTTTAACATTGCATGGCCTCGCTTTGTTTTCTAAATCCTTGGAAAACGGTAGAACTGTTTCTTGAGACAAACTCCGACTTCACTGCCTTAGCTGTCGCTGACCGCTTCTGTCAAGGTCACCTTCTAATAAACAGGTCCTCATGATGCAGTTTACAGTCGGAAGTCATGTAGCCCCAGGACCGGTTTGCTTTGACTTCTCATATGTTTTCTTCGGTTACTCAGAATGTTTCCCAAGGGAACCTGCATTCCATTTAACGTTCCTTTCCTGGAACTTGCTGTTTTCTCTGCACTGTTCTGGATTTTTCTGGAGTGGAGAAGTTTTAGTAGCAGGCTGTGTTTAAGGGCAGAGGCTAAACAGGCTGGATCCAGAAGAAAGCTGTTGGCAAAGTCCCAGCTTCTTGGTTAAGCAGACATTCCTGGGTAGCTGTTGTGTGCTCACTGATGCTGGGGTGGAGCATGAAGAACTGATATCAAGGACCTGGTGACGAGATGAACACTCAGGTAGGCTGACTGTTGGTGGCATTAACTGCCAAAATGACATCATCAATCTAACCTGTTATGAAGTCAGTGTGCTGGCTAGCTTTATCTGAAAAGAGAGCTAGAGTTATCTGAAAAGAGAGAACCTCAATTGAGAAAAGGCTTTCATAAGATCTGGCTGTAGTGATTCCAGCCCTCCTCCATCAATCACTAATTAAGAAAATGCCCTACAGGCCTGCCTATAGCCCAATCTTATGGAGGCATTTTCTCAATGCAGGCTCCTTCCTCAGATGACTCTAGCTTGTGTCAAGTTGACACAAAACCAGCCAGTACAATGGGGGAGGTCCCGGTTGCTTGTGGGTGGTACCATCCCTGGGCTGGTGGTCCTGGGTTCTATAAGAAAGCAGGCTGAGCAAGCCATGGGGAGCAAGCCAGTAAGCAGCCCCCCTCCATGGCCTCTGCATCAGCTCCTGCCTCCAGGTTCCTGCCCTACTTGAGTTCCTGCCCTCACTGATTTTGATGGTGAACTCTGATATGGAAGTGTAAGCTGAATACACCCTTTCCTCCCCAAGTTGCTTTGAGTCATGGTGGGTGTTTTTAAGATTTTATTTATTTATTATGTATACAGTGTATCCCTGCAGGCCAGAAGAGGGCACCAGATCTCATTACAGATGGTTGTGAGCCACCATGTGGTTGCTGGGAATTGAACTCAGGACCTTTGGAAGAGCAGCCAGTACTCTTAACCGCTGAGCCATCTCTCCAGCCCGAGTCATGGTGTTTCATCACAGCAATAGTAACCCTAACTGAGACAGTCAGATTTGCTAACTCATCACATACATGGTCTAAGGTAGACTTTAGTTTTACCTGCATTTCTTAGTGTACAAACCATTTGGTGAGGCTTTCTTGAGGAGGAGACAGTCTGACCTTATAAAAGTAGAGAAATGAGGGGCTGGAGAGATGGCTCAGCGGTTAAGAGCACTGGCTGCCCTTCCAGAGGACCCGGGTTCAATTCCTAGCACCCACATGGCAGCTCTCAAATGTCTGTAACTCCAGTTCTAGGCTACCCGACACCCTTATGCAGGCAAACACCAATGCACATAAATTTTAAAAAAAAATGGAAAAGGAGTGGAGAAATGATAGAAGAAAAGGGAGAGATGATGGCATGGACAAGGCACTGAGCTCCCAGATGGATTTATGGGACTGTGGGTAAATCATGTATTTGAATCTCTTCCAGACAGGCCAGCCATACCTCTGTCCTCTTCCATCTTAAAATTATATATATATATTTGTATGTACACACACACACACACACACACACACACACACACACACACACACACACACACACACAGTGGGGACTGAACCCAGAGCTTTGTGAATGCTAGACCAGTGCTCTACTACTGAGCTCCATCCCTAACCCCTGGACCTGTAGCTTTTAAATAGCAAATACGAAAGGAAATAGTTAAGGGACTTCTTCATCATCATCGTTTGTTTTTGATGCACTCTGAAGACCAGGCTAGCCTGGAACTCTCTATGTATCTCAGGCTGGCTTCAAACTTGCAGTGACCTTCCTGCTTCTGTTTCCCAAGTCCTGTGGTTATTGGTGTGAGGTGTGAGCCACCAAGTCTGCGAAAGGCTTTACTTTTCGATGAAGCAGTTCCAAGCTCTCCAAAGGAAGGTCAGTTGCTTTCCCTTTCTGGTTAGATAAGGTCTCTGCTGTGCTGGAGCCTGGCAGGATGCCTGGGATAAAGGTCTGGGGCAAGCTTGGGGCACATTAGGAAAGCTGAAAGCCACAGGGAAGCTGATTTCAACCCCCTTTCAGCTTTGCAGAGGAACTCCCCAGGGCTCACACCAGCAGTGACTCACACTCCCAGGCACCTCTGTGGACTCAGAGGCCCTACTGAGCTTTGGTAGGTCTTCCATTATAACTAGGACATCAGCAGCTCTGAGTTTTTCAGGAAACTCATTTGGATCACCGTCTCTCACTCATGGCCTGGTGGGATGGTTTTCTGTGGTTCAGCGAAATGTCTCTTAGCTTTGAGAAGGCTAGCAGAGAGCAGGCTGGGGCAGCAGCATCAGCCAGTCCGTAGTGATGAGACAGTACCCCACCCACCCCAGTAATCATAATACAATAATGAGGATGCCACTTGAGACTGAGCCTCATTGTACAGACAAGAGAACCCTGGATTCTTTTTACCCAGATCCACACTCCTACAACTTCACTGACTTAGAACCAAGATCTCTCCTGGTAGCACATGGGTCTATACAGAAACTTGATGCTTTCAAAAATCTACTGGATGTAGCTCATTGGCCGGGTACTTCCACAGCAGCAGACATGTTGGTGGTTAGCTCCTAACCTAGAGAATTCAGTAATCTTATCTCCCATGTGCCCCCGCGCTACTGTTTGTCTTTTTTCTCCTTCCCATGTCATATTTTGTTTTTCTTTCTTGGAAGAAACAATAATTTCCTCCCTGCAAAAGTTTGTCTTGTGTGTCTTGTCTTAGACTGGGTGGCCTAAACACAAAATTCTTATTTCTCCTATGTCGCTCTGGAGACTTGGAGTCCAAGATCAGAGTTCCAGCATCATTGGGTTCTTGATGAGGACCCACGCCTTGGTTTACAGATAGCTACTCTCTCCTCGACAAAAGCAGAAAAAGCAAGTTCTCTCCTGTTAGTTCTGATGATTCAGTCATGAGGGCTCCACCTGTCTTAGTCCAACACTGCTGCTATAACAAAACAGCAGAGACTAATTATTTCACATACAACACAAATTTATTTCTTAACATTAAAAGTCCAAGGACGGGCTGGAGAGATGGCTCAGAGGTTAAGCGCACTGACTGCTCTTCCAGAGGTCCTGAGTTCAGTTCCCAGCAACCACATGGTGGCTCACAACCATCTGTAATGAGATCTGGTGCCCTCTTCTGGCCTGCAGGCATACATGTTGTATACATAATAAATAAATAAATCTTAAAAAAAAAAAAAAAAAAAAAAGTCCAAGGACAAGGCACTGGCAGATTTCATCAGACTCTTCTCTGCTGCATCCAATGGAGGAGATGGTTGCTGAGTCTCCGTATACCAGAAAAGAAGGAAGGGCAACAGGAAGTAGCCCACATCTTTTGGCTTCTGATAGAAGAGCTCTAATTTCATCCTGAGGGCAGAGCATTCAGGATCCTAATCTTGTCCCCAAATGCCCCACCTCCCTATCCCATCACACTGGGGCTGAGGACTTCAACACAGGAATTTGAGAGGGACACGGACATCTCACTCACAGCAGTCCTTTGGTCTGTGATGTCTTGGCCATTCCTCCCCAGCTGTGAGCACTCCCCATCACACTGGTTCACATCCTTTCTGTTGGTCCTTCCTAAAAAGACCCCTAACTCGTTGCTCCACTCCTTACCCCAGGGGGCTTTCACCCCCTGTGGACTCGGCGATTGCTGGTATGATGCCATCAGTGCTACGTTCTAATGCTTTTCTGTACCCCGATAATAGGTTTCTCTGCCAACGCAGTAGGCCAGATCAAGCTGAATTAAAAAAGCGTAACAACTTTTATTTGAACAAAGCGACTCCCGGTTGGGTTCTCCAGTCCCAGAGATCGAGGCCTGAAAAGTCACATGCTGGAACTAAAGCAAGGAGTGTATATAGCTTGTAGGCTAGGGTTGAGGATGTGTCCACCACAAGCTGGGTCTGTGCCCACAAGCTGGGTCTGTGCCCGTAGCTAGCGTGCACTCAGTTGGTGATTATTAAATGAATGAATAAATAAGTGAACAGAGTGAAAAATAAAATTGATTTTTATACAGCTCTATCTAAGATTCATGGCTCCACTAGGATGTTTCTGTTTCTTTTTTTTTAAATTTTTTTTTATTTTATAATTTAATTTAGTTTTACATATCAGCTACGGGTTCCCTTGTTCTCCCCCCCCCCTTTTCTGTTTCTATATGCCACTCTCCATACATTTTATTTTTCTTTTGCTGCTCTTTCACTTTCTTTTCTTCCTTCCTTCCTTCCTTCCTTCCTTCCTTCCTTCCTTCCTTCCTTCCTTTCTTTCTTTCTTTCTTTCTTTCTTTCTTTCTTTCTTTCTTTCTTTCTTTCTTTCTTTCTTCTTTGAGACAGGGGTTTCTCTGTGTAGTTTTGGTGCCTGTCCTGGATCTCACTCTGTAGACCAGGCTGGCCTCAAACTCACAGAGATGCCCCTGCCTCTGCCTCCCGAGTGCTGGGATTAAAGGCGTGCGTCACCACAGCTCAGCTTTCTCTTTCATTTTCTACTAAACCCGAAAGGACACAAGTCTCAAGACTTAGGGGTAGGGCTGAGGATGCAGGACAGTGGTCGAGTGCTGTCCTTGTGTGTACAAGGCCCTGGAGTCCAACTTAAGCACTGTGTAGAACAAACAGAAAGCAACAATCCCTGAGACCATACATCCATGGCTAGGAACCCAGTTCTAGTTTCTGGAGCCAGGGATTAAGAGAGTCTAGGTCTCCAAGGAGCTGTGTAGCTAGAGTTTTCCTGCCTTGCCCACAGTCAGGACAAATCTCTGTGACCCGCCAGTCCCACAGCCGCTCAGACCCAACCAAGTAAACACAGAGACTTATATTGCTTACAAACTTATGGCCGTGGCAGGCTTCTTGCTAACTGTTCTTATAGCTTAAATTAATCCATTTCCATAAACCTATACCTTGCCACGTGGCTGGTGGCTTACCGGCATCTTCACATGCTGCTGGTCATGGCGGCTGGCAGTGTCTCTCTGCCTCAGCCTTCTGCTTCCCAGAATTCTCCTCTCTCCTTGTCCCACCTACTTCCTGCCTGGCCACTGGCCAATCAGTGTTTTATTTATTGACCAATCAGAGCAATTTGACATACAGACCATCCCACAGCAGAGCTGAGTTTGTGAAGTGCAATCAGATAAGATGAGAATTGGAAATACTATTGTTCTGGGCTATAGTAGCAGAGGGCTTTCATAGCACGGGAAGGCCCTGGGTTCAACCCCCAGGACCAGAAAAGAGAAAAAAAAGTAGAAGTGCTACTGTCCTAGGTAGGAGAACATTTGCTCCTCTAGGGCCTGACTACAGAGATACTACAGTGCAACGTGTGTTGTATTAATAAATTGTTCCTTGTTGCTTGAGCTCACCGAGAAGCTGGCTCTAGGAGTGCGGTTGTCCTTTACCTCTATTTTAGACCCTCAGATGTTTGTGTTGTCTGAGCATGGGCCACCTCTCCAACTCCGTGACAGGGAAGAGAAAGCAGCCCAAGAATAGAAACGCTGTGTCCTTGGTAACAGTTGGGAGATGAACCACTTTCAACAGACGTGATTATTGTTTATCTTATGATATAAAGATGTCTACAGTGGGCAAGAGAAGCCATGGAAAGCTCATACACAGAGAGCAAGCTCAATCAGGAACGCCAACTGACTGCCTCAACTTCCCCAGACGGTTTCTGCTGGATGTTGTGAGTGCTGAGTTTGATGATGCCCTCTCTCTGCTGTTACTTTGTTGTAGGGTCCGAGAAGATCCCAAACAACCCAAACACACAAGAGCTCATGCAGAGGAAGATCTTTTTTGAAAGGGCAGCTAAAACTGACCAGTCAGGCACAATGGTACAGTCCCCGGGGGTCAGAATGTTACAGAGCTTTTAAGTCTGAAAACCACAAATATCTGTGCCAAGTTACAGTTACGTTTTCTCTACCAATCAGGATTCAGGGATAAGGGATTTTTCCTGGAAACATTTCTTTGGGGTACCTTTATCCCATTCTCATTGGTTGGTTTGGCAGGGCAGCTTGCCCCCCGCCCCCCCCCCCCTCATGTCTTAACTTGCCAACCAGGATGTCAGTCACCCACATACATGTCTCTGCCAACTAGGATATCAGTTACCCAGGGAGGTCTTGGGAACTTAAACTTTATCTGACCCCTATTCAAGATGGAAGTTTATTTCAAAATGGCTTCAGTTTGGTTCCTTCTTACACTCTTACAACTTGTTCTTGGGAGCCGCACCAGCCCGGACACTCTGTTCTGTCCAGGATTCTCTCTATTGGAAACTTCAGTTAGCTGCCTTAAAGGAACTTCTCCAACCTGTAGACGAATTTCTAAACAGTCTTATTAATGGAAAACAAGGAGCCAGATACAGGGGTGAAAACCTGAGAGAGATCAGAGGCGTAGGAACAGCCACATGGTAACCTCACCTCACCAACTCTGCAGCTTCCAAAAGTGAGCTACTTCCTGTCTACCCACACCTATATGCCTTTGCTGTTCTGCCATCCGATTTGCTCTCTCTGTCCACCTACATCACTTCCTCTTCCTGCCCAGCTCTGTCACTTCCTGTCTGTCTGTACAAACCTCCAGACCTCCATGGTCAACTAGTGTTGGAATTTAAGGCGTGTGCCACCACTCCTGGCTCTGTTCCCAGTGTGGCCTTGAACTCACATAAATCCAGACAGATTCCTGCCTCCCAAGTGATAGGATTAAAGGCGTGTGCTAACATTGCATGACTTTTGTGTTTACTTACTATGGCTGGCTTTTTCCTCTGATCTCCAGGCAAGCATTATTTATTAGAGCACAAATAAAACATCACCACACCAACCTGTTTCTGCTGGCTGCTTTGAATGCCTGATTTGATGATGTTTTATTCTCTGTCTCTTGCTATTTATTATCTCACTTTCATTTGCTATATACCTAATACACTCATTCATTCAAAACCCAAAGTATGGCTGTTAGGGGTTACTCTCTGGACTGTACAGACACAAAGTTGGAAGTTAGGCGGCTCACCTTCTTTCATGTTTCTTTTGGGGTGGTTTGCTCTTATGAGTCATGTCCAGTGACATGTTGGTCAGAACAATTAGTAAGGTCCAAAGTTGGAGACACTCAATGTGGGCATGACCTGGTGGTATTGTCATCCAAATAAAAAAGAATAGAAAACAGTTTTCAGCAGGATCTGCAGGATTTCCAGATGTTCTGTGGACTGTCATTTGTGAGCATTAATTAAACATTTACACTATGCGTTTAATAGCGTCAGAGCTGGAAAAGCAATCTGCCTGTCCCGCACAATTTTTCTTCTCTTTTAGCATTTAAAAAAGTGTCACCAGGTAGTGGTGACACATGCTTTTACTCCCAGCACTTAGGAGGTAGAGGTAGGCAGATCTCTGAGTTCAAGTCCAACCTGGTCTACAGACTGAGTTCCAGGGCAGCCAGACTGTTATACAGAGAAACCCTGTCTTGAAAACCAATACAACAAACAAACAAACAAAACCCACCACCACTACCAACAACAAAATAAAAACAAAAAAAAATGAACCCTATATAAAGACCAGTTTGTCAAATCCTCTTTAGCTTTTGGGTTGTTGGACTTGTGAAAAGAAGAGTCTCATTTGGACTTCAGGTCCTGGTGCCTGGAAGATGTTGGCAGAATTAGGAGGTGGCTCAGGGCACAGAGCAAGAGAGGGAGCGCACATCTGTCCTTGTTAGCTTTTATCTTTCAGTGAACTCTGGTTACAGGAAATGTATTTGGGGAAAAGGTCATCCTGTTTATTTTTTCATAGACTTGACTTTTTTTATGCTTGAGAAATAGACAAGACCTGATCAATAAGCTCCAGCCCGGGTCTTATCTCTTAGATAATCACGTGGAAGAGTGGCTATGGTATATGGGTACACACAGGTCTCTGCAGGATCTTTCCCAGACTGTTGGAAAATCCAAACCCAGGACAGGGAGCTTCTGATCCCACAGAGACTTCTGTCAACTCAAAACCTCTGTGCAGTGGGTGTTTGAAGAATGAATCTGGGATTTATCTCCTCAGAGGAATGCATGTCCATGTGACTTGAGCCATCAAATGAGCGATGACCTTGAGCTAGGGGATGACTCCTGGAAGAGAAACACCCACCACAGGCTGTTGGCAGCTCCAGCATGAACACAGCTTGGATTCTGCAGCTTGAGGCTGCCCCTGGGCTGAGGAATTTGCTAGTTTACCAGGATTTGCTGAGGTTCTGACCTACTCAGAGCTCTTGCTGCTTGGGCTAGCCGAGTATGAGCTTTTTGTTTGTTTGTTTTTGCTTTTTGAGACAGGGTTTCTCTGTGTAGTCCCTAACTGTCCTAGAACCGGCTCTGTAGACTAGACTGGCCTCAAACTCACAGATTCACCTGCCTCTGCCTCCTCGAGTGCTGGGACTAAAGGCATGTGCTGCCACACCTGGCTTAAGCTCTTTAGTCTAAGTGAGTATTGGGGTGGATGTGTAATCTGTGGCTATGTATTTCTTGAAGAGTTCCATAATGGTTTTATTTTTGTTTTGTTTTTCCCCCTCTTTTTTGTTGTTAAAGTTTTTTAAATTTTATGTGTATGATTATTTTGCTTATATGTACATATGTGTACCACATGCATGCCTGGTGCCTGGGGAGGTCAGAAGAAGGCATTGGATCCCCTGGAGCTGGAGTTATGGGTGGATGAGCCACCGTGTGGGTGCTGGAAACTGAAGCCAGGTCATCCACAAGAACAGCAAGTGCCCCTAACTGCTGAGCCACCCTTCAGGCCACTAGGACAGCCATAAGAAACTCTGAGCACAGTCCCTTTTCCCCATACCTGTAGTGATTTTATGTTCTTACAGTTTTGTTAGGGTATAATTAATGTGTCGAAATTGTCCACACGGAAGGTATATACTATTTTGTTGTTGTTATGAGACAGAATCTCACTATATTACCTAGTCTTGAATTCACTATCATCCTGGCTCAGCCTCCCAAGTGTTAGGATCACAGGTGTGTGCCACCACACAGCCTGGGTACAAGGTGTAATGATACCGTGCTCGAGAGGTCTTGGCAGGTTTGAGCCAAGGTGTCCTGCAGTGGGTGATGTTGGTTAAATCGGCGCTGCTCCTTGTGGCTGGCCGACGCAGTGGAGGAGAGTGCTGATCGGAAGAATCACAGCCATGGTTACCTTTTTAGAGCTTTATTGGGAGAGAAGGAGGGAGAGAGGGAGAGGGAGAAAGAGAGAGAGAGGGAGGGAAGAAGGAAGGGCGCACAGAGGGCCCACCCACTTTTTAGGCTGGGACGCTGTCGCAGGCTGATGATGTAATTAAGGACCGAATCCTTACATCCCAGACTTTCGCTTATTATAAAAAAAAAAAAAAAGCAGGTAGATGGGACTAGGGGCGTTGTTCCTCTCAAAAACTGCTTCCAGCTGACTTTTGGACGTCGGTTGGCTCTTGGGGGAATGGAGAAGGGGAGTTTTCCGAGGTAGACAGGCATTGTGGGATGTTGTCTGTCATCCATTTGCTCTGGAGATGTGTATCCCTCTTGGCTGTGGCTGGGAACTTTCTATTTGACAAGATGTGGGATGATCTCCAGACTTCAGTTCTGTGGTGGTCCTGTACCATTGGCTGAACAGTGAGTTAGAACAGGGAACTAGGAAGAGAAAAGCTTGTGGTGCATGAGAATTTATTTTTTTGGAGACAAGGCAAAGATCAGGGCCGTGTCTGTATGGATGTGAGAAACACAGGCAGTGGATCTGGAGTGAAGCAATGAGCTCTTATTTTAGGTGGAAATCTTTTTTTATTAAGTAACTCTGAAAGTGCAGTTAAATCTGGTGAGGTGGTAAGGCTGTCCTCTGTACCCGACAATAAAGGAGAGGTGACATCCCAAAACTCCCAGGACTGAGTCAGTGGCTCTGGTGTCCAGAAGGAAAGAAACAGATCGCTTCCCTGCTGTGTTCTGAGTACCCTTCCATGTCTGTAGCCAAGCCTAGGTCTGCTGGAGGTCTTAGCTTGATGTACCCATGCATCTTGGCACCTGGGGGCAGGCAGCTGACTCTTTGTCTTTCTAGGCAACACTTTTAACAAGGCTGTTGATGGCCTGGCAGTGCATTTGCTAGGCTGTGGCCTTTTTCTCACTTAAAACAGGGACCCAACAGCTTTCGGGAGTCAGCGAGTGCCAGCACTTGGCAATTTTGTTTTCGGGCTTTTATCTCTTCCCTGGCACACCTTAAATGTCACAGATGACTCTTTTGCCTGTGGGGTTGAAAGACCCTAACCCTTCAGGCTAACACCCCCAAGTCCCAGGAAATGAGAAACTAAAAATCTAGTTCCAAGGGCAAGCTGACTCAATCATTATTCAACCACCCCTGTTACAATGTAACAATGTAAAAAGATTTCTGTTAAGAGATATGCTCAACTGTGACTGGGATAGTTGCAGGTGTTCCAGGAAGGACCACTGTGACCTTTGTGTAAACTCCACTCCCGCCCTGATACCCCCCTTGAGGTTTCAGGAAGAATGTACATGTGGACGTGACTGTACCCACTCTGTGATCAGACCATGATCTTGTGAAACGAAATTGTATGGGAATTGTAATCTTATGGCTTTTGTGGATTTTTCCTTTAAAAGCACCCATGTGGCTACAGTAAGATGTGACTCTTGCTCTCAGGATAAGAGTAGCCCGTCTGTACAGTCGCTTCAATAAAAACCTCATACTGTTGCATCAACTGGACCGGAGTCTGGCTTTTTGGGGGGCCCCCTTGAGATGGTAGTACCCTGGGTCTGGGGTCTATCAGGGTCAGGAGCCTTGCTCTCCAGATGCTTAAGTTTTAGTCGGGGAGGTCTGGGGAACAAGAGACAGTCCTGAATTTTTTCCTGATGATTGATGGCTTAAGGACAGCTTTTGGAAGATCCGCCAGTAGGCAGACTATAAACCGATCCCTTTGAAAAGACTTGCCTGAGTCTATAAGCTGATTTTTTGGCTTAAGAGCCATCCTGACAACTGTAAACTTATTTGTATGGATCTTAGCTGCTTCCAGACCCCTCTGTGCTTCTCAAGGCAGTTTGAGAATGGGTGGGTGGAGTTAAGGTGAGTTAGGGCCAGTTGTAGAAGCCGCGCAAGCCCGCCCACTGCCGGCGGAAATCAGACAGAAAAGGTTGCACGTGGCAGACGCAGAAGTGGGGAAGGAGAAGGGTTTAGAACTTTAGCAGAAAGCTTGGAGATAAAGTAACTCTTATTTGTCCGTTCGCTGGCAGAAGTTCCCGTGATGCTGTTATGCGGCCAGGTTTACCGGTGCCTGCCCCTATCTGCCAGTGTAGGTGGCAAATGTATCCGCCCCTTTGTCCCATGGCTATAGCCGAGAGAAAAATAAAAAATTAAAATAACAAACTGGGATCAGACTTACAAACTCGGGCGTCCTCGAGAGTGGAGAGAGATCTATGAATCAGCTCAAGTCACGAGTCCTCTTAGTCAAGGGATCGTGAGGGCTGAGGCTGTACTGTAGTTGGTCCACCGTTGAACCCTAGACACCATTCACCCCCTCGTCAGGAGCGAAAATGTGCCAGCCGTTGCCAGTGCAGCCCGAGGACAACCCCCGGGGATGTCCGTCGCAAAGAATATAGCTCAGATTTCAGCCGCGAGAACAGCAGACTCACTGTGGTGATGGCGGCGGCGGTAGCTGTGTGGGGGTCCAGCGGAGGTGGTGAGGTACATGCCTGCACTCACAGTCTCGAGGTCTCGCTGGATGGGGGAGGAGGCAGCAGGCGGCAGCAGTCACAGCAGGTCCTCGGTGCTCGGTGGTGGTGTATCTGAGTCACGGTGGAGTCATGCCGTTGGCAGAGGAGAGTGCTGATTGGAAGAATTACAGCCATGGTTACCTTTTCAGAGCTTTATTGGGGGGAAAGGGGGGAGAGAGAGGGGGAAAGAGAGAGAGGGAGAGGACAGACGGAAGGAGAGAGGGAGAGAAGAAGGAAGGGCGCACAGAGGGCCCACCTGCTTTTTAGGCTGGGATGCCGTTGCAGGCTGATGATGTAATCAAGGACTGAACCTTTACAGGTGAGGCATGCCATGCAGACAAGGCGAGCACTGGCATACCATGCAGACTCACATCCGCGGTGGGAAGTCACTCGTACCATGCAGATTCGCAGCCGAGTGGGAAGTCACTCATACCATGCAGACTCGCATCCGAGTGGAAAGTTTTATTGGGGAGGGGGAGAGAATAGAAGGATGCAGAGAGAGAGAGAAAAGGAGAGAAAGGAAAGCAGACGTGAGGTGCACACAGCCTCGTGAAGAGAGGGAAAGGGGAAGAAGGAGGAGAGGGAGGTTTTTTTCTCCTTTTAAAGGGGCCTTTGTGTCAGGATGCAGGGTGGGTCCCCAAGGGGCGGGCCAGAATGCCAACACAAGGTACATGTGTTTGGAAAAAACGCGTGTGCCCAATGTACGCATCATTGCTGCAATGAAGGTAACAGGCCAGCTTCACCACTGCTTCTCTTTTTGCTGTGATTATTTTGTGTCTCCTGTCATGTGTGAATTAAGAACTCTGCTTCTGTGAGCTCTATCTTCTTAGCAAAATCTTTTCTTTCTTTCTTTTCTTTCTTTCTTTCTTTCTTTCTTTCTTTCTTTCTTTCTTTCTTTCTTTCTTTCTTTCTTTCTTTCTTTCTTTTTTTGTTTTTTGTTTTTTTGTTTTGCTTGTTGTTTTTTTTTTTTTTTTTTTTTGAGACAGGCTCTTTGTGTAGCCCTGGCTGTTCTGGAACTCACTTTGTAGAACAGGCTGGCTTCTAACTGCCTCTGCCTCCCCAATGCAGCAGGGGTTAAAGGCGTGCACCACCCGACCTGGCCTTAGCAACATCTCAAGTGGACAACTCTAAATGGAGGCTTTTCTCTGTCCCACCCCGTCCCATAGCCATTTCCAAATAATCAGTTATGCAGGAAGTAAGAGGACGAACAGCGATGGCTGGTTGGTCAGCGGAAAAGTCACGGGCTATGGCTACTACAGTCAGAATGGGCTTTATTTAGAAAGAAGAGGGGATGGGAGGGAGAGGCCAGGCCTGGCAGGGGAGGGTGGCAGGGCAGAGCAGACAGCAGAGAGGAAACAGAAGGAGAGGGTGGGGGTCCGCGTCCGCTTTTTAAGGCGGGGACGCAGTTGCCGGCGCCCCTGATGATGTAAGACGTTAGACCTGGAAGAGTGGGAGCAGGATCCTAACAGAAAGTCCCCAGATAGCGGATGAGAATTATTAATTATGGAATTATGTGGAGGGGAGCAGCTCTCTAACACAGGATAAGGCAAATCGGTCGCCGAGTCCGGGAAGGCTGAGAGCCGGTCCCACGCAGGCTGCTTTCTGCTGCCTGGGTCAGTCTCACCGTCCAAGAACGTGAGAAAGCACAGGGTTCCAGAGTTCGTGCTCCTCAGGTTTTAAGCTAAGTCAAGAGGCCACGCCCTAGGAGCTGGTGCCCCAGGGTCGTAGGTGGAACAAGTGCCCACTACAGACAACAGACTCTGTTTTGTTTTTGTTTGAGTCGGGGCCTCGGGTAGTTCAGGCTAGCCTTGGACTCTATGCTGCCCAGGCTGACCCGAACACCCAGTGCCGACCCAAGGGCTAGGATTTTAGGCAGCCACCACCAGGCCTGATTTGTGCAGTCCCAGACGGGGAACTCAGGCCTTGTGCCCGCTAGCCAGGAACGCACTCTGCCAACTGAGCTTAATTCGCGGCTTCAGCCTTTTTGTTTGTTTGTTTTGTTTTTTTTTTTTTTTTTTTTTTTTTTTTGAGATAAGCTCTCGACATTACAGCCCAAGCTGGCTGAGGCCTCACTTTTTAGCCCTGGCTGGCCCCAGATTCCTGGTAATCCCCCTGTTTCAGCTCCCCAAGTACTGAGAGGAGAGGCATTGTTATACGGGAGCACTGTACTTTACATCCCATGAGCAGTCCCTCTCTGCCAGCCTCTGTCCCTGCTTTTGCAAGTTTGGTTACTTTTGATGCCCCGCGCAAGGTCTCAGCCACTATTGGTCTTTCTGGACCTGATCATTTCACTTAGCATCGAGTCTCTCCGATCCACCTCTACGGCTGTAAATCATCCCTAACAATTCCACGTGGAATGTGTTGATTCTGTGACTGTTCATGCGCACACGAGCAGTGATAAAGTACGATTCACTGTGTGTGTGACTCAGGTCCTCACATTCTGGCGGCGTGAAGCAGTGTTCACCAGGCCACTGGAGCAGGAGAGGAGGTGCATTCCGATAGAAGCCACTACTCCCTTTCAGGGCTGTCTCCCTAGCTTGGGCACTGCCATGAGAAGGCAGGCCCTCCTGGTGCTCCTTATCAAACCAAGTGATTTTCTGAAATGTAATTGTATTCATTTATTTTTCTCTCTTGTCTATTTTTAGGACTGTAATTTAACTACAACATTTTCTCCCTTTCCTTCCTCTAAACCCTCCCATGGGCCCCTCCCCACCCTCCTTCAAATTCGTGGTTTTTTAAATTAATTGTTATTGCATGCATGTATGTATGTATTTGAACGGGCATATGTATTCCTAAGTATAACTTGATGAGTCCGTATAATGTTACTTGTCTGTATTCAGGGCTGAGTGCTTGGCAGTGGACAACCAGCTGGTGTGTCCTTCTGTGGGGAAGAGCATTTCAGCTCCCAGTTTTCTTCAGTTGGCTATAGCTCCTGGTGCAGGGCGGAGGCCTCATGGGCTTTTCTTCATCCAGTTTGGCGCGTCATGTTGGTGAGACTTTATGAATGTAGCATCTGACATTCATCGTCAGATTGTTAGTTGTTGTTAGGAGACACAGTCTCGCGGCAAACTCCGATCCTCTGGCCTCACAGTCTTTCTGCCCCCTTTTCCTCGATGTTCCCTGAGCCTCAGGTTCAGGAGTGTTTTGTAGATGTATCTCAAGGCACTGGGCTCCACAACTCTGCGTTTTGATTGGTTGTGGCGTTCTGTAGTGGTCTCTGTGTTATTATTCCTATCTGCTTCTGAAGTCACATGACCGAGCATGCCCTGACAGCAGTCAGGCAAAATGCTGAGTCACTCCAAGGCCTTGTGTCCTACGTGATCCGTGTGTAGCATGGTCATATAATCTGTGTGCATGCATGGCATAGCCATGTAAGCCCCTATATGCATGCACAAGGTGACCTATAAAGGCAGACTCCACCTGCTCCCTGCTCTCCACATGTTTCCCTCTGGTAGATCTATTCATGCCCTTTTGTAATAAAATTCTTATAGTGGGTTCTGTTGTACTGTGGGAGGCCCCAAAACAGCTGGACTACACAGCTGCCATGACAGGCTTAGAGACCCAGACACAGCTTCTGGCCGGCAACACCTGGACCCAAGAAAAGCCATAAACTGAATCTAAGAGGAAATACCTGGCATTCCAAACATTCCCTATACCCCTAGACAAATGTCAGCCAATCATCCTGAACCCTGGAAATCCCCTCACCCCAACCTCTGCTATGATAAAAACCCCACCCCACCTGAGCTCAGGGCTCTCAGCTCTCACTGCAGACAGAGACCAAGTCCAGAGCTTGAAATTAAAGGCTCTTTGCTTTTACATACGGGATTCGATCTCCTTGTTGGTCTTTTAGAGGTTCCCAAGATCTGGGCATAACAGTACCTCGTGTTTTCTCGCCCCTGGTAAATAACCTCGGTTAAATAAGTAACACTCTTGTCTGTTGCAAAGTGAAGTTTCCTTGATGAGGGATGAGGACTACACTTTATCTATGGTTCTAAGAACAAATGTTTATAGACTGTTGTTAGAGATTATGCTGGTTTAGGAAATTAATGGTTATAGGTTCTCCTCCAATAACTATGACTTCAACAGCACTGAGCAGTTATCTAGGTCTCCAGTACCAGGCATCGTTTCTCTCTTATTGAGGGGAAAATTAAAACAAAACAAAACAAAACAAAACAACTCAAGTGTGAAAGAAGTAGATGGAGTGGGTAGTGACTCCTGGGATGGAATGAACAGCGTGGGCTTTGCTGCTGGTTATTCTTAGGGAAGTGATAAATTTGTGAGATTGCTTTATTAGCTTCACATCTGTGGCATTATCAGTAGGGAAAGCGGACACATTTACAAAGCCGGGGAAGTGGAGGGGGCAACAGAGAGGTGCGCGTCCCGCCATTTGTCTGGCTTTGGCACGGCGATCAGCACGCAGCAAACGAGGTTATTCGTGGCATTTTAGAATCTTACTACAGACTGATCCATGGGCGGCTGACCCTGCAGAAATGGAAGCCAAGAACGTTGAAACCACAAATACTGAAGGCCGAGTGTGGACGTAAACCCTTCCCCACACACTCCCTCTGATGTCCCCAGCAGTTGACTTCTGTATCACTTTGCAGAAGCTCCGTCACGCTCAGCTGCAGAGGGGCATGGACAGGGAGAGAGTGTGGGTGGGTGGGGGTCACAAAAGGCATGAGGGCCTAAAGGAGCTGTGGGATTATGGGCCGCTCCAGCGGGGAGGTGAGGGAAGAGAGCAGGAAGGGGGGCAATAGCCTGGTTTGGCCTAAGGGAACTGCAGGATTGCAGCTCCCGGTGTCGGGCATGGGGTCAGGTGAAGGGGACAGCCTTAAAGACCTAACAATCATGGCTGGGGTACCTCCACCTCCAAGGGTATCACAGGGGTGCCGATACGCAGCGGTCACTTCCTCAGACTCAGAGAAACCTTTACACTGACCAAAGGGGAAACTCACCTAATTGCTGCTGGTGGATGGGGTGCTGAGTGATCGGTGAGCTAGAAGGTGAGTCTGTTGCGGATGGACTGGAGATGAGGGATAGGGTCCCAGTGCAGCTTCGACCATGCGACCATGCGGGGGAATGCCGGCACTAGGAGAGCCTATCTGAGTCACAACACCAAATGTTAGCATTGCAGCTCGGATGGAAAGGTATCCTGGCAGCTGGAAGCCAAGGAATACCACAAAGTCACACCGCACAACAAACCTCACCCAAGAGATTTATTGGGAGGGAAAAACCCTCCCAGGAGGGTGGCTGCCTCTGCTGGAGCAAGAAACAGCAGCAAACTGAACAGGATACAGGGCTTATAAAGAGTTTCTTGGGAAGGGGGTGGAGCTTTTCAGGGTGGAGCTTTCCAGGGTGGAGATTGGTGGGATTTCATGTCCAGAGACTGGACTTTTTACTCAGTAGGATGGGGGCAGGGTCCAGCAGTTAGGACAGTTGTTCTGTGGGTGGAACCTGGCAGTTAGAGGTCCTGGGGGAGGGGCCTGGCCACATGTGGCTCCAGGGGCTACAGGATACCCAGGGATGAAGGCAGAGAAACCATCCTCCAAGCTACAGGCTTAGACTCTAGGTTCTCGCTGCTCTGTCAGGTACAGATCTGCTACAGAAAGGGGACACACAACATTGTGTCTACCATGTCCTGTCCAGTTGGCACATCTCTGGAGGGCAACTGTCTCATCTATGTCCCCATTTCCCCAACCATCCAATTACTCAGTTGGTCTCAGCTGGCAAACCCATTGTTAGTTATATAATTGTATAATCCCAGAAAGGTTTAGAACTAAATATAGGGATGGTGAGCTAAGTTAAATTCATAACTGATATTTCTAGTATTAACCTCCAATGTAAGCCAGTCTGCATGGGTTTGTGATTCGTGTGATATATGACATACAGTAGCAAAGACAGAAATTATACTCTCTAAAGAATATAATTAAAGAAACTGATAAGTTAATATTTGAAATGTGTAATTGATTTTAGATGGAAATATATGCAGAATTTAAATGTAGTAACTGCACTGATCTTATGAAGAGAATCATGTTACTGGTCTATCCTGTAAGGCTGCCAGGAGCCTTCCTGGAGTCTCATGATACTTAGCTTGCTACCACCGGCTGTCACAAGACTGTGTTAGTCCCTTAATTTATTGTGCCTCAATGGGTTAAGAAGGCCACAGCCAATGAAGAGCTGAGACCAGACAGGAACTCTTGAGAGGGAAGTTTGTTGAAGTCTGGGTCAGAGAACTGCAAATGTTTGCAGTTCAGGAACACATTGCAAATACTGTATTCTTTGAGGCCAGGAGGCAAATACAGAATATTACGTAGACACTTCCAATCTGAACACTATTCTTACCTGTGGGGCTGTGCAATAACAAGCAACTGCATTTGGCCCGTGAACTATGGTGTGCTGACTCCTGGCATAAAACTAAGATTATAAATAATAGCTGGGTGTGATGGTATATACCTTTAATCCCAACATTTGGGAGGCAGAGGCTGGTGGATCTCTGCAAGTTCAAGGCCAGCATGGTCTACATAGTGAGTTCCAGGACAGCCGCAGCTACATAACAGAGAGACCCTATCTCAAACAAACAAACAAAAAGATTATATGCTGGGCAGTCCTGGCACACATCTTTAATCCCAGTACTCAAGAGGCAGAGACAGGCAGATCTGTGTGAGTTCGAGGCCAGCCTGGTCTACAAAGCCGAGTTCAAGGGCAGGCTCCATAGTAACACAGAGAAACCCTGTCTCAAAAAACAAGCAAAACAAAACAAACAAGATTATAATAATGGTTTGGGTCTGGCTTGAGTGTACCCTAAGAGCCCATGTATTGAAGCATAATCCTCATCCTGAGGAGAGGATGGAAACTAACTATGAGATTTAGTAGTGGGTATTTTGAATGCGATTAGATTAAAGAAAAGAAAAGGACACAGATGAGACTGTTTACTTTGAAGCAATGTGACACTGGGCCAAGGACATGGGATGCACTGTGTCCCTTTTTCTATAGAGGAATTCTATCTGATACATCAGCAGGGACCTTATGTTCTAGATAAGGTCACGGGGACGAGCTAGATGATCAAATCTTGGTGGCTTTATAAGACAAGGGAGGCAGAACAAAAGACTCCCACCCTCCCTGTCTCTTGTCACATGGTAACCTGTACAGCCTCAAGGCTCTGTCCGCAAGGAGTCCCAGGAAAGCACAGCGTGCACTTTAAAGGGAATAGGAGCTAGTGTTTCTTTGGAGCCAAATATAAGTAAGCATGGTCTGGGAACACAGAATCAGGTTATTCTAGAAAGTCCCGACAGGGTAACAGTTCCACTGTTCAGGGCTGGGGGGTGTTTCGGCCAAGTGTTGGCTTTGCAATCCTGAGAACTGAGTTCAGTCTCCAGAACTGACGTGACAAATGTCGGTCACAGTAGCACTTGCTTATAATCCCAGCAGCAAGGAGGCAGAGACCGGAGGGTCCACGGGACCTACTTTCATCCGTGAGCCTCAGTCAATGAGAGGCCTTGTCTCAAAGGACATGGGCAGCCTTCCCAAGAATGACATCCGAGGATGTCTCGAGCCTCCACACATGTTCACACACATACACGAGTTCATAAGCATGCACGAGTGTGCACACGGACTCACATGCATTAAAAAATTAAAATACATTGTTTGGTAGAAATACCAGGGCAGGCACTTTTTACAGCAAAGCGTGGAGATCTGTGTGGTAGGCCTCAGGGGCTGATGACAGCCCTTGGGTTGGTGGAGGCTGGGGGTTCATTTGCACATTCCAGAAGGATTTACTTCTTAGTCACGAGGAGGAATGTTAGGTCAAACACAGGGGTGGGTGGGTACAGAATGGCTATTTAAAGATATCTCAAGATAATTAAACTTTGGATCTGCAACATTCCAGTCCTCACAGAAATTCCAACCGGTCGACCAGCTGTGTGGAGTCTGTAACTCACGGGTGCAGCTTTTGTGTTCTGGGAACTTCACTGATGCTATCACAAGATGTGACCCTTCAAGCTTACATCCCCAGAACCATACACCGAAAGAAACTTCCTTTCTTATAACTTTCTCGGTCTGTGGTAACATGTTACTGGCAATGATAAGCGACAGATACATGCAGACGCTAACAAACATTAAGCAGACTAGATTTCCAGGTACAGCTCACGACTTCGCACACTTGCTCTACTAGAATATGCTGGAGGGAGCAGGTGTGTTTTGAACAGGCCTCACATGTGGTGATGTCCATGGGGAAAAGAATGGACCGTTTGAAAAAGCCTGCATCCAGGCCTTCCCTTTCCTGGGGTGGACTTTTCCAGAATGATTATGTTTATTAGGTGCAGACCACAACAGATGCTCTGCTCACCCCATGGAGCTTACTGGGCAGCAGGAAGATGAAATTATTCCCTCTGCTGTGGTGTGGTGACTTCTAACAGCAGCTTGGATCCAGTCTTCTGCCTCACCCTGTTTCAGGGATTAGGAGAGACTTCCTAGAGGAGGAAAGCCCAAACTGAGGCCTGAAGACTAAGAAGGAGTTAGCAAGAGAGAGAGAACTCACAAGTCCAGCGACGGTTTACAGAGCAGACAAAGAACGTTGGAATGTTCTAGGCGCTGCAAATGTTTTGTACAGCCTGTGTTGGTCAGCTTTGTGGTGCTGTGGTAAACTCCACAACCAGAAGCAACGTAGGGAGGCGAGGGGTTCTTTCAGCTGACAGCTGTGTTATTTCACACAGACCATCACAAAGGGAAGGCAGGGCAGGACCTGGAGGCAGGAGCTGAAGCAGAGACCATGGAGGAGGGCTGCTTACTGGCTTGCTTCTCCATGGCTCACTTGCTTTATTATACAACCCAGGGTCATCTACCCACAGTGGCACTGCCCACAACAGCCTGGGCCCTCCGCTTCAACCATTAATCAAGAAAATGCCCCACATACAAGCCCACGGCAAATCCGATGGAGGCAAATTCTCAATGGGGTTTCCCAGGTGACTCTAGTCTGCGTCCAGTTAACAAAAACTAACCAGCACACAGCCACACACTATCTCTCACAAAGAACACTAGCTGTGTTCTCAGCAGAGCACCCAAAACCCAGAAACTCATGTCAAAAGCAATGTTCCTACACCTGGGATTTCTTGTACCTCTGCCCTGTTGCCATTTGGGGCATTGTTTGTGGTAGGAGGCCATTCTGGGCATCACAGGATGTTTAGCAGTAACTGTAGATGCCCGTAACAAGCAGTCAGCTGTAACGAAGTGTCCAGACATTACCAAATGACTCTTGGGGAGCTGAATCTCCCGATGGAGAGCTACTGCTATGGGATGTGACGACAAAGAGCATCACTGGCTTCTTCCTAGGGCACAGCTGGGGATACTTGGCTGTGTAAGTGTTCTTAGATATAGCTGCTTATTACTCTACTTTGCCGAGCAAAAAAAGGTGACCAGATGTTTCAGGAGGATTCAACCTTCTCCCTCCAACAGCCACTTAAGACTGTCCCTAAATGTGGCTTTATGAGAGTCTGTCCCTCTGTGTGGGACATCCAGAGAAGCCCAAGATGATTTTTTGATGTAGGAACATCAGCTTTCATATCAGCTTCATTCCTGTAGTCCAGTGTGGTGAATACACATTTTAGTAAATTCTGTCTTATTCTAAAGCATTTTTTATCTACCAGTACCCCACAGTACTAACACAATTGCCAACCACAAAGTAGGCGAGGAAGAGTTCTCTTGCTCAGTTCTTCAGGAGTATGGCCATTGTCTACCTTAGGATCATACATTTACCTCAAAGATACAAGGAGAAAATACACTGACCCAGTTCCTCGTGGCCAAATTAATAAAAGCAAGTAATTAATTAAAGCAAGCTTTTTTTTATTTGTGTACAAGGGCTGCCTCCCTCTAAGGCAGGGTTCAAGAGGCCACCATTGGATGTGAGGAAGATAAGGTTTTTATAGCTCAGGAGTAGGAGATTTCCAAATGGGGAATTTGGTGGGCCAAGTAGGCAGGGTTATAAGAGCAGAGCATAAGCATGACAAGTTAGTCATAACAATCTCCTGAAATAAAGACATGACGCGAGGTTGTTGATGTAACCAACCGTCTTATTAAATAAGAAACACAGAAACAATGTAAAAGAGAAAGCCGAGAAGTCAGAGCTCAGAGCTAAAATCTCACCCTTCCTCCTGCTGTCCCAGCTTCGCGAAAAGAGACCTACTTCCTGTCGGTTCGTTTTTTTAAAGTATGTTGTTCTGCCTTCTCATTGGTTGTAAACCCAAACACATGACTGCCTCGTCACTGTCTGAATGTACAGCCCCCTAGGTCTTAAAGGCATATGTCTCCAATGCTGGCTGTATCCCTGAACACACAGAGATCTTATGGGATTAAAGGCGTGGGCCACCACCGCCACACTCTTGCTATGGCTCTAATAGCTCTGACCCTGAACACACAGATATCTATGGGATTAAAGGCGTGGGCCACCACCGCCACACTCTTGCTATGGCTCTAATAGCTCTGACCCTGAACACACAGATATCTATGGGATTAAAGGCGTGTGCCACCACCGCCACACTCTTGCTATGGCTCTAATAGCTCTGACTCCCAGACAACTTTATTTATTAACATACAATCAAAATAATAATTCAGTACAATTAGATTATCACCACACGAGGTGGCTGTAACAAGGTACTCATAAAAACCTTTTGAAACAAAGGTAGGGTTGCAAGATGATCATAATAGCTTTCTGAAACAAAGACATGGTTGCCATTTCCTGAAACAGGTAATGCAGAACCATTTGTAGTTAAGGTTACAGGTGGGGCATAGCCCAGTCCTTGAGAAACAGGAATAAGCCTCGTTTGTCTTTACTATAAAGTAGTTTTTAAGCCTAAGAGGTAATGGAATTTCCCCAAGTTCCTGCCCTGAGAAAATTCCTCCCAGAGGCCTGGGGAAGATGCTACGTCTGGTGTGGGGTTATCTGAGGGAAAAGGATCTACGTACACCATGCTCTTTGTCAGTTAACTTTATTCCTCTATGACAAAATTCTATCTACACAGCTTCAGCTCCATCCTCACACTCAGCTCCTCTCTGTACCCACTTTTCCTGTCCTCATAGTTTTAGTAAACTCGTATGCTTTCAACCTCATCTTCATCCTCTGTTCCTTTGTAATGCCCTCAAATGAGCCCTCCCCCAAACAAGACTGCCAAGGAGCCAACTTCCGATGTAAGAACAAAAGGTTTCGTTTATTCTGGCCAAGGCAGGGACTTCCCTGACACCACTTTACAGAGGGTGAAATGAGGGAAGGTCCCAAACACTCACTTTAAGGTGTTTATATAGGAAAGGTTCACATGCAGAGTGTTATGTATCTTGGGATTGGGTGAGCGGGGGCTGGGGTGAGGTAAGCATAAGGTTACTAATGGCTAACAGGGTTCAGGGTATCTACAGAGAAATAAATTTTTACTCCCTATGTCCTGCTTTTGTTGACACATTCGGATTTATTGTTGTAGTCCACTCTCTCTTGAGTTCAACTTCTGGTCAACTGAGCCCATTACTCCTCATATCTTGCTTTGCCAAGTCCAGGATACATGGATTTATTGTCCCAGGCTTATCTTTCTCATAGGTTCAACTTCTGGTCAGTTCAAAAGCCGCTGGTCAGCAAACACCTCTAGAGGAAGAGGGAGAAGGGGAAGGTGTAGCTAGAGTTTTCCTGCCTTGCCCACAGTCAGGACAAATCTTTGTCATCTGCCAGTCCCATAGCCGTTCAGACCCAACCAAATAAACACAGAGACTTATATTACTTACAAACTGTATGGCCGTGGCAGGCTTCTTGCTAACTGTTCTTTTTTTTTTTTTTTTTTTTTGTTTTTTTGAGACAGGGTTTCTCTGTGTAGTTTTGCGCCTTTCCTGGAGCTCACTTGGTAGCCCAGGCTGGCCTCGAACTCACAGCGATCCGCCTGGCTCTGCCTCCCGAGTGCTGGGATTAAAGGCGTGCGCCACCACCGCCCGGCGCTAACTGTTCTTATAGCTTAAATTAATCCATTTCCATAAATCTATACCTTGACACGTGGCTTGTGGCTTACTTGTGTCTTCACATGCTGCTTGTCATGGTGGCAGTTGGCAGTTTCTCTGACTTAGCCTTCCACTTCCCAAAATTCTTCTCCTCCTTATCCTGCCTATACTTCCTCCTGCCTGGCCACTGGCCAATCAGTGTTTTATTTATTGACCAATCAGAGCAACAGATTTGACATACAGACCATCCCACAACAGGAAGGAACATCTCTCAAGATGGCTACTAATTTCTTCCTTTCACCTTTATCCTGCATCTTTCTTTTCTTGCTCCTTACTCCTGGCTCTGAGGAAATTCTACAAGAGATCTGCCTTACCATCTACAGAATCTCTGCCTTTCTCTCTTCTCTCAGGCCATGCAGCTCTGCCAACCTATGGTGATATTTTATTTGTACTAAAATGTGATTTGTATGTTAATAAATAAAGTTGCCTGGCGGTCAGAGCTAATAGCAAGCCTTAGCAGAAGCTGGGCGGTGGTGGTGCACACCTTTAATTCCAGCTCTTGGGAGGCAGAGCTAGGCGCATCTCTGTGTGGTCAAGGATACAGCCAGCTTGGAGACACCCGCCTTTAATCTCAATACCAACCATAGAAGACCTGGAGGTCTGAACAGACAGGCAGTGACTAGGAGGTCATGTGGTTGGGTTTACAACCAATGAGAAGGCAGAACAGAAACACTATAAAAAGACAGACACAGGGGGTAGGTCTCTTTCGGAGAGGTAGGACAACAGTGACAGTGAAGGGTAAGGTGTTTAGCTCTTAGCTATTGTTCTGACCTCTTGGCTTTCATCTCTGTGTTGGCTCTGTGTTTCTTATTGAATAAGACGGTTGGTTACATCGACACCAACCATCTACAGAAAAACTGCCTTGTTCATCCTCTCCTTCCTGCACAACTCTCTGCCTGCCTCTGGATTCTGCTCTAGTCTTTATTGCTCCAGGTTATGCAAAAAGCCCCATTGTCCCCAGTCAATGGCTCTGCAATGCTACTAGTCCCGAAGGCAAAGGATGGTCTGAGCTTCATTTGCACAAGAAGCAAAGCTATGCATCCACAGCCTGCTCCTCTCCTTCGCTCTGAAGGGGAGTCAGTTACCTAGAGGATCAGCATCTGAGAAGCTTACACTGTTTGCCAATATGGTCTAGTAGTGTATGAACCCACACGAATTTCATAGCAGAAGACAGCTGAAATATTAAAAGCTAAACAACACCAAATATTCCATGATAGATGTCTTCCTCTAGAAAAATGCCTTTTTCTAGGTATAGCTTTAATATACAGCTGAATCTCTATAATATATTCCTGCAGCCCACAAGAAAGTAGGTAGTCTGGCTCATTACACAGTGCTAGTTTACAGTCCTGTGGACCTTACCATACCAAACAGTGGCCTGGACACCATGCTAATAAAAGGCCTAAGTGCAAATGAGACTAATGGTCCAGTTACCTGAGAAAAATGGGTCTCTGAATGGAGGGCTGAGAGGCAGGTGAGTGGGGAGGAGGATGAGCAACTGGGTCTCTGTGGCTGGAACTGCAGGGTCAGGGCTCTCTTTAGCCACCTTATACCTGCAACCCTGAGCACTGTGGGGAAAGAATGACGGACCTGAAGCTGACAAGGGATGTAGCCAGATGAACTCAGAAGGTCTTTCTCCAGCACTCACATCTGCACAACATGCTTTTGTGCACTGCTCTTGTTGGGATCTGGGATGTCCCTCACAGGCCCATGTGTTAAAGCCTTAGTCCCCAGGTTTGTGTTATTAGGAAGAGGAAGAAGGTTTAAGAGGTGAGTCTCACACGGGGTCTCTAGGTCATTGGGAGGGGGCCTGGCCTTTTTCCCTTCTTCTCTTTCCCTTCCCTGTCACGAATGGAGCTGTTTCGTTCCACGACATGTTCCTGTTTCAATATTCCAGTCCGCCACTGGAGACCTGAAAGCAACACGTTTGCTTCATCATGGACCAGAACTGCCGAAATGGTGATCCCAAATCACCCTCTCTTTTTACAGTCCGGTTCCCCGGGGCATCTGTAACAGAGATGGAAAACTTGGGCACACATCACTCACCTCGTTTGACATCCTGTAGGGTAAATATTGTTTCCATTGTGCAACTGAAGACATTCATTAATGGAGACAGTTAGCCAAGGACAGACAGAGAGCTGTGGACAGGATTGGGTAGAAACAAAGTCTTTGTTTTGCTACCTGGATATGTTTACTATAGTCACACACGCACACGCACACGCACACGCACACGCACACGCACACGCACACACACAGGGATTAGCAGAGGGAAAACTCAACAGGTGCAATGCAGCACATGCCACACTGCAGAGCTCAGAGGGAGATTGGCATATCTGGGGAGCTGCAGGCATGCACACAACCGCTCCATGGCTCACACCATCAATGCTGTGTCAGATCCTTCTCATGATTGGATTTCTGACTCCCCTTTTGTGATTACCCAGAGAAAACTCTTGACTTTGCTAAGGCTCCCGTGACAAAGTAAGGCCCTGCTATGATATGCTTTTCCCCAGATATTCAGTTCTGAAAGCATGGGCTGAGCTCAGTGTGATGATCTAAGGTGGTGGAAACTTCCAGATGAGGCCTGATGGAGGGCAGTTAGGTCCCAGGAGCTCCATCCCCATGAAGGGATTCTACCTCAGGAATGACAAGTTCAGGAGACTATGATAAAGTTTTGTTTCCTCCCAGACGTTTGAGCTCTCACGAGTTGCAGCTTATTCTTCTCAATATGCTATGCCATCTGAAGACCCAATCTGAAGACCTGGGGGCCTCACCACATGATGTGAAGTGTGGACTTTCCAGCTGCCAGAAATGAATGAAGTGAATCTCTTTTCTTTATAAATTAAAGTATTATATTATAGCAATGAAAAAAATTGTTCTGATTGATAATGTATTGTCAACTTGACAAAACCCAGACATGTAGCTAGAGTTTTCCTGCCTGGCCCACAGTCAAGACAAATCTCTGTCACCCGCCAGTCCCACAGCCGCTCAAACCCAACCAAGTAAACACAGAGACTTATTTTATTTCAAACTGTATGGCCGTGGCAGGCTTCTTGCTAACTGTTCTTATATCTTAAATTAATCTATTCCCATAAATCTACACCTTGCCACGTGGCTCGTGGCTTACTGGTACTTTACATCTTCCTTGTCCTGGAGGCTGCTGCAGGCAGTCTCCGCCTTCCCTTCCTGTTCTTTTATTTCTCCTCTCTGTTAGTCCCGTCTATTACCTCCTGCCTAGCCACGGCCAATCAGGTTTTATTTATTGACCAATCAGAGCAACTTGACATATAGACCATCCCCCAGCACAGCCAAGTGCAGACCATCTCAGACACCTGCACTCAGGCCCATGGTCCTAATCATCCTCTATGCGGACCTGCTGGGTAAAGCCACGAGGAACCCAAGAATGGGCTCCCACAGCACATACAGAACATCCCACAGCATAGACATGTGGGAAGAGTGAACCTCAAAAGGAGCCACTCAATCAGACTGAACTTCAACCATGTCTCTGAGGAACTACCTTGATTGATGATGGATGTGGGGCTCTGCCCACTGTGGGTGACACTATCCCTAGGAAGGTAGTCCTAGGTTGTATAGCAAAGCTAGCAGAATGCAAGACACAGAGAGATGCAGCCAATAAGCGATACTCCTCTATAGTTTCTGCTTTAGTTCCTGAATGAGCTCTTGCCGGATTTCCTTCAAGGACAGATGTGTGACCGATGTGGAATAAAGTGTGTTACCTCTCACGTGCTAAGAGGAAGCACACAGTATGTGTGTTGTGGTATGCCTTCCTGAAGACGGCACCTGAGGAGGCTTCCCCACCGGTGTTTGAGCTTGTGTTCAGCCCTTCCCCCTGGAATGAGGGGTAGATTTATCCATTTGCTTCTGCAAAACAATGCAGCAGCAGAGGTAATGGGATGTCACTGTTGTATTAGCACACAAAAAACTGTGGCTTCTGCCCTGGACCCTCCCCTCTCAAGGGGAGCAGGGTGCAATGTCATAAACAGTTTTACAGGGAGGTCTGTGATGCAAGAAACTGGCATCTTCAGCTGTTGTGGGTTTAACCCTGTTTCCCAGCCCCAAAGGCACAGTCTTGTGACCTTCCTTAGAAACAGCATTTTGTTTTGTTTTGTTTTGTTTTGTTTTGTTTTGTTTTACTAACACAATAAAGTGAGGTATGGTCATACTGGAAATGTTAGTCAGCTTTCTATGACTATAACAAACCCTTGGGATACTTCACTTATGAAGAGAAAAGGGATACCTGGGTTTACAGTTTTGGAGGCTGTTTTCTGGTGACAAGATCACAAAAAACATGTGGCAAAGCCACTGCCACTCACCTTACAGCCAGGAAGTTTAAGGGAGAGGAGAATGGATTGGAGTCCCACCGTCTACTTGGGAGCATACCCCTAATGACTGGAAGACTTTCCGCTATGTCTCACTTCCTCCAAGGGGTGCTAAGTTTGGACTAAGCTTCTAACACATGGGACTTTGGAGAGCATCCTAAACATTCTAGAGCGCGACAGTGAGTCTTAACCCTGTGACTGTTATATTTTTTTTTTTTTTTGTTTTTTTTTGTTTTTTTGTTTTTTTCGAGACAGGGTTTCTCTGCGTAGCTTTGCGCCTTTCCTGGAGCTCACTTGGTAGCCCAGGCTGGCCTCGAACTCACAGAGATCCACCTGGCTCTGCCTCCCGAGTGCTGGGATTAAAGGCGTGCGCCACCACTGCCCAGCAACTGTTATATTTTTAAGAGAGAAGTTTAGGAGCAGAGACATGAAGGAGGAATACCATTCAAAGGCCCCAGCAGAGGACAAAAAATGAGGGAGCTGCCTGAGAAAGGCCTCAGATCACCAGGCTGTGCCCTAGAGCATCATCAGGCTGTGCCCTAGAGCATCATCAGGCTGTGTCTTAGAGCATCCTCAGGTTGTGTCCTAGAGCATCATCAAGCTGAGCCCTAGAGCATCATCAGGCTGAGCCCTAGAGCATCATCCATCAGGCTGTGCCCTAGAGCATCATCAGGCTGAGCCCTAGAGCATCATCCATCAGGCTGTGCCCTAGAGCATCATCAGGCTGAGCCCTATAGCATCATCCATCAGGCTGTGCCCTAGAGCATCATCAGGCTGTGCCCTAGAGCCTCCATAGAGATTGCCACTCTACTGCTGTCTTGTTTTTGAACCAGGAGAAAACCAATCCTTTCCATGGTACTTTGTGAGGAAGCCCTGGGAAATGACTCCATCCGTTAGTGGCCAGCCTGAACCCGAAGCCTGCCAACAGGCAAGAGTGAACCTAAAAGAGGGTCTTCTAGGGTCTGCCAGCAGCCAGGCTGTGTGAACTTGTAAGTATTCCACCTTCGCCCCGGGGACAAGCCTTGAGATGACCATATCTCTAAGTGACCCCTAACTGCAGACTTGTCTTGTAAGCCATCTGGAGCTGAGGTATCAATCTAAGCGATCCTATCTCTTTTCCTCCCCAGCATCAGGAAGGTAGTCTAGGAGTTAATGATGGTTTGTGCCTGACTCCAGTGCTTTCTGATAGAAGCACGGGAACAAAATTGAGGAAATAAGAATGAAATTGGTACAAATAAAAAAAAAATGACAAATATAACACTGTAAAAACTGTTGCAATAGAGGCTGGAGAGATGGCTCAGGGGTTAAGAGCACTGGCTGTTCTTCCAGAAGATCTGGTTTTGATTTCCAACACTCATACGGTAGCTCACAACCATCTTTAACTCCAGTTCCAGGGGATCTGATGCCCTTTTCTGTTTGTCTGGGCACTGCACACATGTGGTGCACACACATACATACAGGCAAAGCACTCATACACATAAAATAAAATAGTTAAAAACAAGCAAACAAATGAACTGATACCATAACCATACTGAAAAGCACATTAGGATCTGCCATGTGGTTTAGCAGGTAAAGGTAAAAGGTTAAAAAAAGGTTAAAAAAAAAAAAAACAAAAAACAAAAACAAAAACAAAAAACAACCACCAAACCTGATGACCTAAGTTGAAACCCTAAGGATCCCTGATGGAAAGGGAGAATTGACTGTTTCTTGAGACAGACAGACAGACAGACCCCCCCCCCCTAAAACGTAAAAAAGTTTTAGAAAGAAAAATATATTAATTCGAGAACTTTGGAGCACTGTATATTAATTGCATCACATTTAAAGGATTATAAAGATTAAATTAAGACGTCCCAAATCTAGTGACCTTGTTGCAGGTGGTGTGTCTCAGCTGTGCTCGCTCTGAGACAGCTGGGCCTCGTCTAGCCTCAGAATGAAGCTCTTTTCCCACAGAGCAGGCTGAGCTCGGGGCAAGGTCACTACTGCCTCCAAGCAGGATCGGTATCCTGGCAGAAAGGGTTAATCATAACAAGCCTTAGTGGCAAACTGTGCATGCCAGTTAGGATGCCAGTTTGGACTGGTGGCTGTGCCAGGCTGACTCAGGCAGGACCATTGCTGCTTGAAGGTCAGGTTGTCGCAAACCACGATAAGCCTCAACTGCAATTATTCCACTGTGCTGTGACATCGAATCCCTGCCTGACCACCCACGTAGAAGCCCCCATATCTAGGATCAGCTGCTTAGAAAGCCTATGTGAAGGGAGTTTTCCCCTCTGTCTCATCTGCCGAGGCTTTTCTGAAGTATGTTTTAATAAACTCTTTTTTTTTTTTTAATATTTTATCCTGGCGATCGAACACTGGACAGCCTGGGAATTGAACCTGGTTCCCCTGGAACATCAGTCAGTGCTCTTAACCACGGAGCCATCTCTCTCCCTATTCTTTTAATAAACTCTATTGCTGCCTTCAGCCTTCATTCACAGCCTAACGTGTCACCAGCCTGTTATTGCCACTCCTGGCACGGAACCAACTGTTTTGTGTAAATTATAGGATATAATGAATAGATAAATGTATTAATGCTGGTGGAACGAGAGAATTCACTATGGTTAGATGAAACAGAAAGGCGGAGGCCAGCATGAAGCCCCTGGTACAGGCGTCGGAAGTAGAGCTGTCTGTCACTCGTGATTTAAAAATATCAGGGTGACTGGAGAGGTTGCTCAGTGGTTAAGAACACTTGTTGCTCTTCCAGAGGACATGGGTTCAGTTCCCAACATCCACGTAGCAGCTCATAACCATCTGTACTCCAGTTCTAGAGGATCTGGTTCTCTCTTCTGACCTCCACAGACACCAGGCATCCGTGTGGTGCACAGACACACATGCAACGAAAAACTCATGCACACAAACTGAAAAAATAAATCTAAAAACAATTAAAACATATCTGTGGTTAGAAGGCATAGTGCTTGTGAGGTTAACACTGATCGTCAACTTGACAGACCTAGAATCCAGCCTCCTGGGACACCTGTGAGGCATTCTCTAGGTTAGGGTAATCTCTAGGCATGCCTGTGAGGGATGTTTTGGGGTCGGAAAACTGAAGTGGGAAGACTTCCCCTGAATGTGGGCAACACCTTTCAGCAGCAGCCCAGATACAAGGAGCCCCAAGGGGAAAGCATTTTGCCTGCTTGCCTTAGTCTTTTGCTGGTGAGTGCTTCTGCTACTGCTTCTAAAATCCTTGGCTGGCACCAGAACATGGACTCAAGACTAACGGCTCTACATGCATCTTCCAGGCTCTTGGTGTTAGACTGGGACGGCTGAGGCAATCAGGCTGGTCCCAGCCTTCCCGTAGTTCAGACAACCATCTTCGGACTGCCTATCATGTAAGGTGGTTGGATAGATTCTCTTTTTAATATATATTCATTATGTTGGTTCTATTCCTAAAGAGAACCCAACTACGTTCTGTTTTATGTTACGTGATACACTCTAAAAGGAAAAGTGAAAAAGGACTTTATAACATTACACTCTCCGAGTGCAAGAGGAAGGAAGATGTTTTGAGAACTGTACTACAGAGCAGGAAGTGCTGTAAGATAAAACATCCCCAGGATATACGAGCAGTGTAGGGGCTCCCGTGGCCAGAGCTGGGCAATCCGAGTACCAGAATTGTACTGGTATCTGGTTTTAGCAGTTGAATTCGAAACAAACCCAGACCACACACAGCATTCATCACTCAAAGCAAAGAGGAGGACAATTGAGAAAGGAAGGCTATGAGGAGGCAGAGGCAGATACTCCTTTCTAGATATGCATACCAGTTGGAAAATACAAAAAAGGGGTGATAGAATTGTAAGTAATATAACTCCTGCTGTTGTAATAAATGATCATCAGCGTGTGCTGTATTCATTGGGTAAGGTATTCCTGGGGACAAAATATCCACCAGGTTTCAGTTTATCCTGGGAGTTATTTATCTTCACTGGCTTTGTTGAAGAGACAGGAGCCTTGAGCAAGTGGTGGCTCTTTGCATCTTGGCCTGGTGGATAATGACGTCAAACTGGCAGTGTGCATGTCCAAAAGTGCAGGATGTGATGTGAGTACCCGCCATTGTTCTGTTTCTGACTCTAATCATGCGAAAAATAATCCCGTACATGACAGGACAATCGGAATGGACTGCAAATATGCCAAAATTAAGAAGAATTTAGAAAAGTCAGAATACAGCTCTAGATTAAGAAGTTTACGAGAGGTGAATTCAAATGCACTGGGTTAATTTCCAGTATCTCCTGAACTTAATGTGTGCATGTGTCTACGACCTTTTGAGACAGCAAAGGAGATACAAATATGACAGTGTATGGGAAATGATTGAACATGTGTTCAATTTCATGTATGTGACGAGTGGTAGTTTTTCAAGAGTTTGGTGTGGGAGGAATATACAGCCCGAAAGAACGCAAGTGTTGCGAAATGCTGGCGTTTGGGGACTGGGTAAAGGATTCTCAGTTCTCAGTTCACGCCTCAAATTATAAAGCTCTAGGGTAGAAATAGTAATCGTGAGACGATTTCTTTGCGGTGGCGGAGGTTCCAGGACACACAGAGAAGCCCCTCTGGAGAAGAGTCCTTTGGCTGTCTGGCTTCCCGGTTTCTCCTTCACAGACCGAAAGCCCAGAGGTAGAAGCCAGCGGTCTCCAGTAGCAAGAGCCTGGGACCCTGTCTGGCTCCTCCTGGGCTAAACCTGCCGTGGACGGGGGCGTGGCCTGGAGGGGCCGGGGCCGGGGCCGGCAGTGACCAATGAGAACGAGGTGTGGGCGTGTCCGCCGGGATGTGGGCGGAGCCGTAGCCGGGCTTGGGCCGCGCCCGCAGCTCGGCGGCCTTTTCTTCCGCTCCTGCCCCGCGTTGCTCCCAGGCGGCTGCACTGGCTCGGCCGAGGTGGAGCTCCGCCGCTGGGTGAGTTCCCGTCCGCGCTGCTGCCTTGAGGACCCGACCAGAGGACCCCTGCAGCGGGTTTGCTCGGGGCTGAAGTGCGTTGGGGTTTGCGGTCTGCGCTCGGTGGGCACGAGGCTCCCGGGCCCGGGCTCGCTCCCGGGTTCGGATGGTTCCGCGGGAGCCGCGTGGGATGGCCGAGGGGGGCGTCCGGGAGGCTCAGCGGTTGCACCCTTTGCTGCGGCACTTCTTCCTCCCACTGGTGTGCGCCTCTCCCATCCGTGGGCTGAGACGGTCAGTACCGGGAAAAGGCTCACTACCCATTGAATTACTGGTGGAGGGCTAGGGATGTAACCCAGTGGTTGAGCTCTTTCGCATATACAGGGTGTCGGGTGCAATCTTCAGCGTTGTTAAATAGACGGATAACAAACAGTTCCATCTTCTTTAAGGCACACACACTATTGCTTGTGGAACAAAACAGGGTTGCTTCTCGCGTTCGTGTTGAACCTGTCAAATGAATTGCTCGAGAAGTTAACGTGTTAACGCGTTTTAAAGTCTTTTTGGGTGTAATTTCAGGCAAAACGCTCGCAGTCGTCAGGATTGTTCTTGCCTATGAATAGCAAAACAATGCTGGAACGTCCTTGCAGATTCTACATTCGGAGATGCGTAGTGTAAAAGTTGAAAGGCATGAGTTTTGATCTCGGCATTGGCGCTGCCAACTTTTGTAACAGGGGACCAGTTAACTCGTGAAATGGTACCGATTTCTGGAATGTTCTTAAAACCTCATATTTCATAAGTCTGTGATGAATTTATTTTTCTCTGTGCGCTTTTTTTTGTTAAAAAGATTTATTCATTTTTATTTATGTGTCTGTGCGTGAGTTTATGTGCACCACATGTGTGCAGGAAGCCAGAGGGCATCAGATCCCCTGGAACTGGAGTATAAGCAGGTGTGAGCCGCTTGATGTGGATGCTGGGAATCAATCCGTGGTCCTCTGGAAGAGCAGCCAGTATTCTTAACTGCTGAGCCATCTCTCAGCCCCTCACCATGTGCTTTTAAAAAAGAATAGGGAATAGGAAACGTTTACGAAAAGACAGTGTAACCGGGGAGAGATTTATGAGAACATGAAAGGGTAGAGTATGTGATTACATTTTAAGACTGTAGACTGAAAGAACACACTAAAATGAAAATGATTCATTAATTATGTAAGAGAAACTTGGAAAGCTCTTAGAAGTACTTGGAGCAAGTACCGATTTTTAAAAAAATGAGCATACAAAGCAGTGAGTTTCTCAATGACGTCATTGTGCCCATTCATTACCCTACCCAACGGCCCCCAGCTCCCTCCATCTGACTCCCTTTCTTCCCCAGCTAGAGCCCTTCTGCTTTCTTATTTCCCACACTCCATCACGGTTTCCTGTCTCCCTAAGGTCTCTTCCTCCCCTCTCATGACCCTCTTTCTAGTATCATGATCTGTATACACATAAACACACACACACACACACACACACACACACACACACACACACACACGATCCTCTTTCTAATATCATAATCTGTATACACACATACACACACACATGCATGCACTTAAAAATACACATACGATTATAAAACATGCAATATTTTGTCTTTCTGATTTTGTTTAATATGGTGATTTCCAATTGTATACATTTCCTGCAAATGGCATGATTTCATTTTTTCTAATGGCTGCGTAAAATACCATTGTATACATGGATTGCTCTTTTTCCCCCTTTTTCTTTTTCACTTATTTTTGAGACAGGGTCTCACTATGTAGCTTTGGCTGGCTAAGAACTTGATATAGACCAGTCTGGCCTTGAACTCACCGAGTGCTGGGAATCGAACCTGGGTCCTCTGGTAGAGCAGTCAGTGCTCTTAACCGCTGAGCCATCTCTCTAGCCCCCTATTTGTAGTCTTTTTAAAATTAAGTGTGTGTGTGTGTGTGTGTGTGTGTGTGTGTGTGTGTGTGTGTGTGTGTATGTATGTATATGTGTATGCACATACACGGCCTTACATGCATGAGAGAACCTACAGCGCAGGTGCAGAGTCAGAGAACAACTTCTAGATTTCAGGTTTTCTGTAGGTCTCCAGGATTGAACTCAGGTGTCAGGCTCGGTGACAGGAGCTCTCTCACCTGCCGAGCCCTCTTGGTGCTCTCATTTGTTTTCCTGACGGCAGCCATTCTGTCTGGAGCTGGAACCTCTGAGATGGAACCTCAAAGCAGTTTTTTTGTTTGTTTCCAAGACAGGTTCTCACTAGTTAGCTGTCCTGGAACTATGTAGACCAGGCTGGCCTTGAACTCACAGAGATCCACCTGTCTCTGCCTCCAGAATGCTGGGATTGAAGAGACCCAGCTCAAAGCAGTTTTAATTTGCATTTACCTGATGACTACGGCTGTTGAGTGCTTGTTCAGGCATCTCTTGGCCAGTAGTTTCTTTTGAGCCCTCTGGAGCTGGTCTCTATCCAGTTTAGTAGCTCATTTATTGATTGGATTTGGTATTTAATTTTTGCAGTTCCTTATGCATTCTGGATATCAATCCTGTGTCTCATATGTAGTTGGCAAAGATTTTCCCCCTCTGATTCTGTAGGCTCTCTTCACTCTGATAATTTTCTTTATGAAAAGAAGTCTTTTAATTTCGTATAGTCCTATTTGTTTTATTTCCTGTGCTGTTTTAGTCCTTTTCCAAGTACTGTGTTCTATTGGCCTCTCTATAGTTGTACAAATAAAGTCAGGTGGAAATAAATGTTAATTAACATACAAAAGATGATATAATAGAATGGGTAACAGTATATATCTTAAGTGTAGGGAGAATCTTTTGAGGTTCTTTGTATAAATATTTTCATTCAGAAAATATATTTTAGAATAAGAGATTTTTACCTCTTGTCTCCCCAAATTGTACAGCTATCACTCTACTCACCTATTTATTTATTTGGTGGTGTTGCTAGGGATTGGACCCTGAGCCTTCGACGACATGCTAGACAAGTGCTCTGTCACCAAGATACACCCCTCAGTCTTCATAAACACACACACAGACACACACACACACACACACACACACACACACACACACACACACACACACACATATGTGTTTAACAGCCCTGGAAGATACTGTTTGACTCCAAAGTAGTACGAAGAGGCAAGGTCAGACAGTCCTTCAGAGGGACACTAGCCTGGGTGCCCCATCGTGAAGGAAGAGTTGCCTCGTTGCTTCAGTTGTGTAGTTTGTCTCACAGGTCGTGAGGACCGAATCGAGTCCTCTGTGTGGAAAGTGTATGGCAATGCCTGACATCAGCTATTCCAGAATAACAGCTGATACCGGTGTTGTGTTTACGATACAGCAAAGAGAACTGCTGTAGCTCTGACTTCCAGAGGGCGGCCAAACACAAGGGCATGATGGGAGGCGGTCTACAGCCACCACCTGACTCTGGCTGTCTGCCAAGTTGTAATCCCTTTGCTAGTTCTCAAGTTGAGACGCTCACCAGATACATCCATCTCCATCTTGGCCTTCACCAAATAGAATTGGGGTTCTCTGAAGAATCATGCCTCACAGGAGGGTAAAGAATGTGAGAGCAGGAGAGATGGCTAAATGGTTAAGAGCACTGGCTGCTCTTCCAGGGGTCCTGAGTTCAGTTCCCAGCAACCACCTGTAATGAGATCTGGTGCCCTCTTCTGGCCTGCAGGCATACATGCAGGCAGAACACTGTATGGGCAATAAATAATTAAACAAACAAACAAGAATGTGCCTGGGGAGAGCCCTTCCAAGAGAGCTCAGACACAAATGGGTTGGTTAGTTTACTGAACATGGGTTACAGCCCAAGTTAACCGAACCTCTGGCCGTTTGCCATGGTCAGCACAGCCTAGAACACACCTGTTGGCAGATACCAGCCTCCAGCTGGGCCTGTTTTATTTGGATGCTTGTCCACCTTCCTGAGGCTTTCTGGTTCTTTGTAAATTCTTTGTAAGCCAGCTTATTCTTTTAAGTACCACAGTCTTTAAAAAAAAAAAATCGTTAACGCTTTAAAAGTTCATTATCTCTTTAAAAGTTCAAAGTCTCTTAACTGTGGGCACCTGTAAAACCAAAACTAAGTTATTTACTTTCTTATTCCGAGAGAACTGGGGCACAGTTACAGTCAGATCAAGGCAAACCCCAAATGCAGATTCTGTAGCTCAGTGTCCAGTATCTGGCGTTCCTTCGTGATCCTCTGTCCCCAAAAGCTTGGGCAGCCCCACCTCTCCAGCTCTGCCTTCTGCAGCACACACAGCTTGCCTTCCTTGTAGGCTCAGGCCGGCTGGACTCCACAGTTGCCCTTGCCCTTGGCAGACATTCCACAGGTCTGACATCTCTAATATCCCAGTTTCCACTGAAATTGAGACTAGACCTTCATCCGTGGCCTTTCCTGGGTGTTGCTCAGCCTCAGCTGCTCTCTCTTACCCCTTCAATCTTGCCTCTCATGCTTTCAAAACCAGTACCCATGTGGGGGACCCTTAGATATTACCAAGTTCCAACTAGCAGCTTGAGACACAGCCTTGGCTCTCCCGGACCGAAGCTTGTGTGTTGACCCTAAATAAGTAATTCCCGGAATATTTCATATCAGTGAGGCTGATCTCTTATTAGAAACAGCTGATTCTTCAGCCCCAGATGACCAGCATCTGTTGTCCCAGAAAAGCACAAAAGGTTTCACTTGAGTGGAGCTGGTCTCTTGGTGATCAAGCTGCTGCTTTAGCCTCAGCTAAAGGTCAGCAACCAGATTCCTAATCCAAAATATCACATGAGTGACCCTAATAGAGTCTTTGCTTCCCTCTAAATGTCACGAGCCAGGCCTCCATTGTCTATGTTATCTTCAAAAGCTCCCACGACAACCACTCATTAAAATCCGAGTACTCAACAGTCTGAGTTCTAAATACTTCTGTAGTCTTCCCCTGCCAAAACAAAACAAAACCAAAAACCAAAACCAAACAAACAAAAACCATGGTAGGGTTAATCACAGTAACACCCCACTCCTGGTACCGATTTCTGTGCTATTTTCTTTTCTGTTGCTATGAGAGAAAAACTGCCCAAAGCAACTTGGGAAGGAAAGGGTTTATTTTATCTGATAGGTTACAGTCCACGCTCAAGGGAAGTAAAGGTCCAGATCAGAGGAACACTGCTACTGGCCTGCTCCAGGCTCACACCCAACTAGCTACCTGTCTTATACAGTACAGGCACACCTACCTAGAGATAATACTTCACAGTAGGCCCTCCAGCATCAATTAGCAATCAAGAAAATGCTCCACAGACATACCCAAAGGCCAGTTTTTCAATAGAGGTTACCTCGTCCTAGGTGGGTGAAGATGACCACCAAGATTAGCCATGACACCTAGCACGCATGAACCTGGGTTTGATCCTCAGCACTGTGTAAAACCAGGTGTAGTGATACATACTTATACTTCCAGGAAGCAGGAAGAGCAGAAGTTCAGAGCCATCTTTGTCTACAGAGTAAGTTCCAGGGCTGCCTGGTATAGGAGACTGCCTCAAAAACGAAACAAGCCAAAGCCAAAACCAAGGGAAGAAAAAGTACTTACTATTAAAACTTATAGAACTAATGATAGCTCAAAAATAGCAACAGAAAGCTAGAAAGTTAGTGACATAGTGTGAGGGTATGATGGTAGTGTAGTTAAAAATGAAAAGTCTTTCTATAAACTTTTGCTGGCATTTTGGAGGCTATTGTGTGTGGGTGCATGCTGTGTGTGTGTGTGTGTGTGTGTGTGTGTGTGTGTGTTATGCAGATATGCCCATCCATATAGATCCATGTTTACATATTTAATTGTAGAAAAAGACTTGTAAATTAGATGAATGAGAAGAAGACACAGCTGTAATGTCATATTGAAAAACAGCTATTATAAGCAGAAATGTAAGTCACAGGGTCCCCTGAGGCCATCTTTTCTTTCATTTACTGATTTACAGAAATGGTGCAGATGCTTGGTCTGCACCCAAGGCTGAACTGCTAAGGAAGCCCATGTTCCACACAGGTGCCTGATGCATGTGTAGCATCACACCCCTCGGAACCAGCCAGGTAGAAGCTGAGCAGGGGTGGGAGCAGCCTTTTAGATAATGCGAGTTTTGGAGGACTAGATAGAGCGGTGACTATAGTGAGAGCCTTCGGTTCATTTCAGAGATAACTTGTTCTGTAGTGGGAGAGGGCTGGGGAGATAGCTCAGCTGGTTAAATGCTTGCCAAGGATCTGAGTTTGGTTCCCAGACCCATGTCAAAAGGCAGGTATAGTGAGTGATACATGCATGCAGTCCCAGTGCTGGGACTCAAAGCCCAGCCACCCTGGCTGAATCAGTAAGTTCTGGCCAGTGAGGAGATGGGGACAAATATCACGTAACACTGCCATCAGCATATGATATTGCAACCCTGAACATCCGTCCTTTATGGATACCTGCATTAGATTGGGTTCTCAACTTCCCATCACGCATAGAGGAGGAGATATTGAAGCCCCATCCCTTCCTGAGGAACTAGTGACTGTTAATGGTTGCTGGAGGAGGGGGTGTCATTTTCTCTTAGTGGTGTAGCCACTGGGGAACTAGGTGGGAAGAATGGGTTCGGGGGAACGGGGAGACAGAGGGAAATGGGGGTGAATATAATCACAATACACTGCGTGTGTATATGTGTGTGTGTATGTATGTTTGTATGTATGTATTTGTTCAAAAGTAAATATAAGTCTGTGCTCTATTTGTTGGGTTGGCTGATCTGGTGATGGTGGTGTTGGTGCAGAGAATCCTTAGCATAGGGGGTCAGCAGGACCAAGTGTGTACTTCTGACTGAGCTCTGCCTCTCTTTCCTTCATGCCGAGCGTCCTCTAAGCTTGTAACACAGTCTGGAGGGAGTGAGCGGGCAGTCACCAAGTACACACTCAAAAGAGGACTTTGTTCATGTTAATGAATTTTCATTTGATCTAGGTTTATAGCAGTTTCCAATTTTAGTATTCCTGAGGGATGTATGATGTTTCCCTTAGGGACTCATTAAGACAGTGGCAAATGAATAACAAATCTTCATTGCATGAGGAAATAGCAATCTAAGCTAAAATAAGACCATCTAGAAAGCAGCTTCCTCTGCACTGTGCTGAAAGTGTACACACATGTCAGGGTGTCAGCCCAGCAGAGTGTAGGCTAAGGCCCCTGGAGAAGGAAGATTAGAGATTGCTCATTTGGGGCCTGTCTAAGTTAGGGTTTCATTGCTGGGATGAGACACCATGACCACAGCCACTCTTATAAAGGAAAGCATTTAACTGGGGCTGGCTTACCATTCAGAGGTTTAGTCCATTATCAGCATGGCGGCATGCAGACATGGTGCCGGAGGAGCACAGAGTTCTACATCTGGATCGGCAGGCAGCAGGGAGAGAGAGAGAGCCCTTGGGCCTGGCTGAGCATTTGAAATCTAGGACCCGCCCCTAGTGACACACTCCCTCCAACAAGGCCACACCTCCTGATTGTGCCACTCCCTATGAGCCTATGGGGACCATTTTCATTCAGACCACCACAGGGCCTTGGACACAGGGGCTGTGCTTTGGTAAGGCAGGGTTCACCTCAGTTGTTGATGGGGTTGTTTGGGGGCACTCTCTGAATAAAACCCATGGATAGAGTGTGAAGCAGAAGCTGCCTGTGTGGGAATTTATGTGTGGTGGTTTGAATAAGAATGGCTTTCATAGCCTCCTGTGTTTGAATGCTTAGTCACCAGGGAATGGAACTGTTTGATGGGATTAGAAGGATTAGGGGGCGTGGCCTTGTTGGAGGAAGTGTGTCACTGGGGGCAGGCTTTGAGGTTTCAAAAGCTCATGCCAGGCCCAGTCTCTCTGTCTTAGCCTGCGGATCAGGATGTAGCTCTCAGCTACTGCTCCGGCACCATGCATGCTGCCATGCTCCCCGCCATGATGATAATGGACGAAACTTCTGAAACTGTACTCGAGCCTCCAGTTAAATGTTTTGCTTTAATAAGAGTTGCTGTGGTCATGGCGTCTCTTCACAGCCATAGAACAGTGACTGAGATGTCATGGTTTTGAACCTTTTTTCCCTTTTGTATTCAGGGCAAACCTGGAGGCAAACCTGTGGGAGACAATGTTTGAGTAACTCCAAGGAGACCAGACAGTGGAAATGTCAGCCCTCAACTGGAAGCCCTTTGTGTATGGAGGGCTGGCCTCCATCACAGCGGAATGCGGTAAGGAGCCCTGGGCGCCAGAGCCTTGCCTGGTGGGTGTGGTGGCCGTCAAGTTTTGTGTTTGGTGTGCCTGGTGTTCAACTGCAGAATGCAAGCCTGTGAAATAGTAACCTCGGTATTCAGACATGTGTTCTTTGGGTACGTTTTTAGACGGACTAGTCACTTGGGCTACTTCCTAGCAATTTGGGGTGTAAAGTGCAGCAGTGAGAAAGTTGACCAAACAATTTGAAGATTCCCCTTTGGGTGATTTGGCCTTATTACCCCACCCTTTCTGCCACCCAGCCACTATTAACCCATTTGGCTGCAAAGCAGTGTGGCAAGCCCCAGGGACTCCTCTGAACCCGAGTAGACCGACTGTGCTCCATCACTTTCTAACTTGGTGCATGGCCTGCATTCCGTTCTGACGGCATCCACTGGGTTCCGCATCCGACTGCATGGCTCCTGTGTTTATGCTCTGTTTATCAAGCACTGGTTGACTGCTTGGCTTCTGAGTGGCTTGTGCTGGCTTGGACACTCCCCTGGCTCAGGGGACTTGTAAGACTCATGATTACCCACTTTCTGTGAATGAACTGAGGAGTTTGAAAGACTGCTTCCTCTCCCTGAGTGAATTAGCCTGGACTTACCGAGCCAAAGTTACTGTTTGAGGATGGATTCTGTATGTATGGGTAAATGGTCAGGTTTGGTATTAAGGATCCTTACCTGCCTCATCAGATTTCATTTTAGACTATAAACATTCCTTGCTCAGAAAATTCCTTAAACTTTTTAAAACCTCTGTTCAATTACTGAACCCAATCTTAGCCTTTTCTGACATAAAGAATATAGTGATTTGGGGTTTTAAGTGGATTTCCTCTTTGTGTAAATGATTTTGTGTATCCGCGTTCTATAGTGATATAGCCTCCTCAGCTTTATGTAAAAGATGGAGCTTAAGTAAATGTTTAACTGAGTATGGTAAGCATGCACCTGTAACCCCAGCATTTTGGGAGGTGGGGGCAAACAGATCAGGAGTTCAAGGTCAACTTCAGCTACATAGCAAGTTTGAGGCCAGGATAGGCAACATGAGAACTTGTCTCACAGAACAAAAACAGCAAACAATGTTAATTCATTTTTGGGGGGGGCAGGGGTTGTTAATTTTTTGGTTCCCCCACTTTTTTTTTTAAATATAAAAGACTATGTTGTTTGTCTTTTCATTTGTTTATTTGAGACAAGATGCTGTTGTGTAGCCTCAAACCAATCTCTCTGCTTCCTTGAGTTCTAGAATTATAGGTGTGTACACCACCATGCCTGGCTGCCAATATTGTGTGTGTAAGTGTGTGTGTGTGTGTATGTGTGTGTGTGTGTGTGTGTGTATGTCAGCAGGCAACCTTGGGAATCATTCCTTGGTCCATCCCTTTCTTTCTTCCTTTCTTCCTTTCTTCCTTTCTTCCTTTTTTCCTTCCTTCCTTCCTTCCTTCCTTCCTTCCTTCCTTCCTTCCTTCCTTCCTTCCTTCCTTCCTTCCTTCCTTCCTTCCTTCCTTCTTTCTTTCTTTCTTTCTTTCTTTCTCTCTGTCTCTGTCTGTCTGTCTGTCTCTCTCTCCCTCTCCCCCCCCCGCCTCTCTTTTTCTTTTTGAGGCAGATGTCTCACTGCCCTGGAACTTGCCTGGCCAACAAGCAAGCCCCTGACTTCCCCGAGTGTTCACCATGCTCAGCTTTTCATATGGCGTCTGGGAATCATATTCAGATTTTTATACTTATAAGGCAAACACTTTCCCAAGTGATCCCTTTCCCCAGCCCTTTAATGTTTCTTTTCTTCAGGGAGATATTTTTTTTTTTCCCTTTTCTTTAACATTTTCCCCCCTAGAGTTGAGGACTAAACCTAGGGCCTTGTGATTGCTAGGCAAGCCCTCTACCACCAAGCTAAACCCCCGACCTCTTTTCTTTAGGCACATTTCCAATTGATTTAACCAAGACACGGCTCCAGATTCAAGGCCAGACAAATGATGCCAACTTCCGAGAAATCAGGTACCGAGGGATGTTGCACGCACTGATGAGGATAGGTCAAGAAGAAGGGCTGAGGGCGCTGTATTCCGGGTGAGTATACTTTTGTGTATTTGTGTTTAACTGTGGGCCCTCCCAAGTGGATACTTAAAATGGCACCTTCATGGAGGAAAAAGTTGAACATCAGAGTGTATTTGAAAAGAGAAATTAGCATGGTAATTTTTTCCTTTTAAATTTAACTCTTATCTAAATACATATGTTATATAGCAAAGGCTTTGGTAAAATTGTTTTTATTAAAAAACAAACAACAATATAATGTACACATGTTTAAAATGTTTCAATAAACAGTTTTTCAACCTTTAAAAGAATAGCTCCTTCCCTTAGTTATTCTGAAGTATCAAGGTTTTCGCCATGATAAAAATTTAATCTTGTAAAAATAGAGAACAAAAACAAAGCAGAATTAAATTTTAATTTTGAAAAATAAAATTCCCTAGGCGGGGAAGATGAATATTTGATGTTCTCCAAATACACAGGTGTATGGACGTGAGTTAGAACTCATATAGTCTTCATGTCAGTGTAAAAAACATCACATCCTGTTTTGTTCCATAGAATGAAGGGAAATCATACTTGATAGGATAGTTATGATATATGAAGTATCATACTCAGTCTCATTTATGCTTCAAAATCTCTTAGAGATGGCTCAAGCTAAAATCCTTCATATTGTTTTCCATTCAATTAAAATACTGTTCCCTCCAAATATATATAATATATATTATATTTAATATATAATTATAAAAATATATAAGTATATAATTATAAAATATATATAAAATTATATATTCTCTTGTGGTTAAGTCTTGTAAGTGCTTTTAAATTCATTGAGTGATTGATAGGAAAGTTAACAAGACAAGGCCTGGCCAGTATATCAGTGAGGTTTCTGCAGGGAACACAACACCCTTTGATGGTTTAAATGATGGATCTTAAGGGACTAGTCAAGGCTTAAGTGAACAAATGAAGGGTGGATATTGAGGTACCTAGAAACTGGCCAAGTGACCCTAGGCTAAACAGCCAATCATGGTGCCAGAGCTCAGGAGGGTGAGGCCTTGTTATCAGGGAGATAACTGTTATCAGCAGATGCTTAGGTACTGCCTGCCCCCAGGGGTCACTTGGGGGGTGTCTTGCTGCCTCCCCTTTCCCATCCTCTCCCATGGGCTGTACTCCTGGAAGTCAGCAGGAAGGGTGTCTGTGTGTGAGATGTGGTCTGTAAGGATCAGCCTCTCAGGGCACAGAATGGTGAGCGTGGATGTGGAGGATAGCTGAGAGTCAGTATCGGAGACTATGGGGTCCAGCCCCTCGATAGTCCCCTCCCAGGGTCCGGGAAGAATCTACAACCAGCTGATAATTAATCTTTGATGAAAAGAAATGAATCTATGTACAGGAAACTCCTTAGTCCATATACTTTATTATTTTGTGTCGGTTCTCTCTCTACAAGCTTATATTCTGCTCTCATGCCTAGCCCCTTTCTTGCCTGATTTCTCTCTACATTCATCTGCTGTCTCCTCTAGGTTCTATCTTAATTCCTTCATCTAGTTCTGCCCCTCCTAGGTTCTCGTCCATCTAGTTCTTTCCCATCTCAGCTCCTCTCCCATCTCCTTTCTCATCTTGTTCTTCCTCATCTTGTTCTTCCCCATCTGGCTCTTCCTCATCTTCCATCTCGTTCCTCTAGTCCTCTCTTCTAGCCCTTCAATCTACTTCTTCCCCATCTCAGTTTGTTCCTCTCCAGTTCTTACCCATCTAGTTCTTCCATTCTCTTTTCTCTTCTCTGTCCTCCCGTGCCCTGGAAATCCTGGTATATATACATTTACAAGCAGTATTCCCTTAGCAATGTAAAGCCAGGCTTCCAGGGTCAAACGGAGAGGTGATAAGAATCACATAGAGAGGCAGTAACTGTTAATTATCATTTGCAACCCCAAAGGGAAGTGACCAATGGGGAAATGAATTAACTAAAAGCCAAATTCAGGTAATATCTAAGAAGAGGGATCTTTTTTTTTTTTTTTTTTTTTTTTTTTTTTTTTTTTTGTGATATATATTTTTTATTTTACAATACCATTCAGTTCTACATATCAGCCATGGGTTCCCCTATTCTCCCCCCTCCCACGCCCTCCTCTTACCCCCAGCTCACCCTCCATTCCCACCTCCTCCAGGACAAGTCCTCCCCCGAGGACTGTGATCGACTTGGTAGAATCAGTCCAGGGAGGTCCAGTCCCTTCCTCCCAGACTAAGCCAAGTGTCCCTGCATAAGTTCCTGGTTTCAAACAGCCAACTCATGGAATGAGCACAGGACTTGGTCCCACTGCCTAGATGCCTCCCAAACTGATCAAGCCAATCAACTGTCTCACCTATTCAGAGGGCCTGATCCAGCTGGGAGCCCCTCAGTCTTTGGTTCATAGTTCATGTGTTTCCATTCATTTGGCTATTTTTTTCAATAATTGAGTAAAACTGAAATTTATTATATGCCACAGTCGTCCTAGGGACCTCCATGCTATATATATAGCCTCTATGGTTCTATGGGTTGTGGTCTGATTGTTCATTTTATATCTAGAATCCACCAATGAGTGAGTACATACCATAACTGTCTTTCTGGGTTTGGGTTACCTCACTCAGGATGATTTTTTTCTAGTTCCATCCATTTGCCTGCAAATTTCATGCTTTCATTGTTTTTCTCTGCTGAGTAGTACTCCATTGTGTATATGTACCACATTTTTTTCATCCATTCTTCCGTTGATGGGCATCTAGGTTGTTTCCAGGTTCTGGCTATTACAAATAGTGCTGCTATGAACATAGCTGAGCATGTATCTTTATGGTATGTATCAGCATTCTTTGGGTATATGCCCAAGAGTGGGATGGCTGGGTCTTGAGGTAGTTCGATTCCTAATTTTCTGAGAAACCGCCATACTGATTTCCATAGTGGTTGTACAAGTTTACATTCCCACCAACAGTGGAGGAGTGTTCCCTTTGCTCCACATCCTCTCCAACATTGGTTGTCATTGGTGTTTTTGATCTTAGCCATTCTAACCATTCTATGTGCTCAACTGTAGTCTTAAATGTGATTAGTAGAAAATGTTAAGAATCTATAAGTTGCTAGGTCAATGGGAGAAAATAAAACTATCTTCTTTATTCCTGTGGCTCCTATCTGTCCAAGCTATCTGCCGTTTTTCTGCAGGGTGGGGGGAAAGTGTGCTCAGTCGCTAGGCAACCTGTGTACAGGTAGATGCCTCTGGTGATAGTTAAAGGGAGATCTGGACCTGGAGGTAAGATTTGGGATAGGAGGAAGTTAAGCTTAATTGGCACATCCACCAGGCCTTCTCAAACAGGTAGCCTGGATGCTTAAGTCTGTTCTTAGAGAGTACAGAGGTATCTCTGATAAGGTACTTTCCTCCATCCGGTGATGGACCTGGCCGGATGCTACCAATAATGATAATTACAGGGAGGCTTGAACTGGGGTTCTGGCTGAGCATAGCTGTCAGCACAGAAGGTTATCTAAATATTCCTAGAAGTGGTTAGGTAAGAAGTTAGCGGTCTATAAAGTTGGTAAGGCTGTAAGAAAGGAGAGTCCGGGCTGAATTGTGTAAAGCTATTACTTAACGTCCACCTGACCTAGGTGGTGTCTCCTTGTGAAATTTACCTTAAATCAGGAGACTTGTTATTACTGTTAGTCCTTGAGAGTGGCTAAGGGAGATATCTGATTCCAGAGGAAGCCTTTCCTGAGGCTGTTCTCCAAATACCTGGAATGTGTATGTCCAGAGAGTGATCAGTCCACACTGTTAGCCCTTCTTAGGGAAAAGTCAATTGGGAAAACTCTGAAGGCACACATGATTTTCATAACAGAAGACAGCTGATATATAACAAGCCAAATAACACCAAAAGATCCTTGGAATTCGGCTTCCTCTGGAGGAATTCCCTGATCCCTCCAGGTAGTGACTTTGCCATAACCAGCTGAGTTCTTATGATATCTTCCTGCGGCCCGAAGCAGGTCAGAGCATCACACAGTCCCCAGCGAACTGCCATCGGTGGAGGCTGCAGATGCGGGAAGGGGATTACGGTAGTATCTGGTGTCCATCCCACACTGTCGAGGGCAGAGAAGTGGGGCTTTTCAGGAAAGCCCCTCCACTTAGGAGGCACACAATCAGACTTTGAAGGCTTAAGAGTCAGGTAGGCAGAGTGAGAGGGGAGGTGTGTTCCTTCAGAGCTAGGCAGCATCATAGTCCCGCAATGGCACGTATTTCAGAATACACATGTTGGGAGTTGGTGAATACAATAGATGAAGCCAGAGTGTTATTAGAGCACCAGGACCTAGACAGCCTATGCCAGGCCAAGCATCCGCCCCACACTGGTTGCCCTAAGCCCCTCCATGGACTCACTAATCACCAGAGGTCTTTGTTTTTAAATCAAGCCAAGACATTTTTTTATATTCATTCATTCATTTATTCATACGTACATTCATAGAGAGGTCTTGTTGTGTTGGCTAGGCTGCCTTGACCTCCTGGCTCAAATGATTCTCCTGCCTCAGCCTCCTGATTATAGGCATGTGCCACCATGCTCAGCCAAGTTAATATTTAAAACTGAGAAATTGTATGTTAAAAACAAGAGAAAGGAGAAGAGCACCACCAGGCCTGGACTCATTCACTACGACAGCCGTAGGTTCGATTGGGGAGGTGTTTTCTCTGACTTATATAACGTCAATGCCTGACTCTGTGTGTGTGTGTGTGTGTGTGTGTGTGTGTACGTACGCGTACGCATGTGCGCGTGTGCGTGCCCTGCTCCCTCATCTCCAGCATCCTCCTCATGCCTGTCAACACTTGGCGTTTGCTGTGCCTGTGATAGACAAGAGCTGCTGAAGCGCTTTTCATAGAAAGATTCATGTGAGCGGGTGTCCATTACGAAAGTCACGTGGCTGCCAGGGGAGGAAGAATGCAAAGAAGACTCCTGAGAAACAGGTGTCGGGGTGGGAGCGGAGACTGTGAGGGTGTGCACTGAGGTTTGGTGTTGAGGATGGAGGAGGAAGCAGGCCAGGAAAGTGTTTAGGCCGCAGGATCAGCGGCGCTGTGGGACTTCCCTATGGGGGTCCCATGTAGGAGAGGGAGTGGGAAGGGGGAAGCAAATGCTAAGGTCCGGACTTGTGGGTTTAGCCAGGGCGTAGTAGCCAAACTCCCCGCTCCCAACCCCATAGGACACAGAAGAGAGGGGTGATGCTTAGAGAAGGAGGGGAGTGAATTCAGTGCAGGACATCTGATAGGGACTTCCGTGGGGGACTAAATGGAGGAACTAGGGGCAGCTGGGAACTCCTCAGAACTGTGTTGTAGGTGGATTTAGGAATCATCTGTTAGGACGAGCGTGAAGCCGTGGGAACAAATGACGTCTTGGGGAGTGTGTGGAGGAAGAGGGGAGCATCTGGATGAGCGCCCAGAGGGTGTAGTGGGATGCTGTGGCGTGGAGAACAGTAGTGGGAGGTGACAGGGTGACCGGGAGCCGAGGCTGCAGAGGTTCCGTGAGCTGAGCTGTGGAAACTGCTGTGTAACCCATCCGTCTGGTCACCTTGGGGAGAGGGGTCTCAGGCTGTAATTACAGGAGGAGACAGGACATGCAGGAAGAGCTGGGGGAAGGGCTGCTTGCCCAGCGGATGGGAGGGTGATGTCTAAGATGGAGACATTTGGCTTGTGCTTGCTGATTCTGGCCTTGAACTTGATATTGTGTTGGAAAAACTTAGAGAGAGGAAATAACCTGACCGTGTGCCCCAGGAGTTACGTACCTGCCTTCCTGGGTTCTCTATACTCAGAAAGGAATGCCTGTGCATTTTACTGGGAATGGGCAAATTAACTCCATATTTACATTTTCATCAAAGGTAAGTACGGGGGTCTCAAGCTTCCATTCAGGGACCTAAAAATTACCTCTGATTTCAAGACCCACTTGTGTTTTTGTTACATTTTTAATGTTAATAAATCCATTTTAAGCTGGATGTGGTGGCGCACAACTTTAATCCCAACACTAGGTAGGCAGAGGCAGGTGAGTTTGAAGCCAGCCTTGTCTACACATTGAGCTCTGGGACAGAGAAAGACTACATAGAGACACCTTGTCTCAAATATCCAAAAGAGAAAAAAATACATTTTAGATGTAGATTGGTATGTCCTTTTTTTTTTTTTAAGTTTTTCGAGACAGGGTTTCTCTGTGTAGCCCTGGCTGTCCTGGAACTCACTCTGTAGACCAGGTTGGCGCCGACCTCACAAAGATCCACCTGCCTCTGCCTCCCGAGTGCTGGGGTTAAAGGCGTGTGCCACCACCGCCCAGCAGGAGTATGTCTTTGTACTTGAGCCTTTCTGAGGTTTTCTGACGTGTGGGTTGGCTTTTGTCCGCCTGCCTTTCCATGTGACAGGATCGCCCCTGCCATGCTGCGTCAGGCCTCCTATGGAACCATCAAGATTGGCACTTACCAGAGCTTGAAGCGATTAGCTGTGGAACGCCCAGAAGGTGAGTGGCAACCGGTTTTCCTGGAGACAGTCAGGGGGTTAGTAGTTGCTCTCGTCCAGACAGTTTAGAATGGGTTTTTTAATGGCTTGGTTAATTTTCGACCACTAGGGAAAAGACTGGGTACAAAGAGTAAACCGTGCTCACTGTTGAGCCGAGAGAAAGAACCTTTGTACAGATATTTTGATCATTTGTATTTTCAAAGATACTCCTCCCAGACCCACCCCCGCCTCCTCACCCTCTCCCGACATCATGTTCATTTCTTTATGACCCAGAGACTCATTTGTGCCGCCATGTACTTGTGGGGGTGGAACCATCCACCGGAGTGTGTGGTTGACCTACCAAAGGCCATATGCTCTCTCCTTTCTTTCTTTCTTTCTTTTCTTTCTTTCTTTCTTTTTTTTTCCCCCAAGACAGAGTTTCTTTGTGTAGCTTTGCGCCTTTCCTGGAACTCACTTGGTAGCCCAGGCTGACCTTGAACTCACAGAGATCCACCTGCCTCTGCCTCCCGAGTGCTGGGATTAAAGGCGTGTGCCGCCACCACCTGGCTTTTTTTTTTTCTTTGTTCTTTTTCTTTTCTTTTAATTATTATGTATACAGTATTCTGCTTGCACATATGACTGCATGCCAGAAGAGGGCACCGGATCTCATTATAGATGGTTGTGAGCCACCATGTGGTTGCTGGGATTTGAACTCAGGACCTCTGGAAGAGAAACCAGTGCTCTTAACCTCTGAGCCATCTCTCCAGCCTGTATGTTCTCTTAAAGCACAGCAGCTCTCCCTTCCCCTGAAGTCATCAGTTGTCAGTAGCTCCTCAGCTAGGGGTGGGAACAGTCACTTGTCTGTATGTTCAAAATGCTTAGCTACATGCTGTACAGGTTCTGCTTGTCAACTGAAAGTTTTCTAAAAATTGAGTGAAGTATCACCCGTTTTTGGGAAGGCACTAAGTGAATACATGTCTTACTATTAAGGGCTCTGATAGCAGCATGAGTCTGTGGGATAAACATGAATATTCACAAGGTAGTTGGACTACATGTCCATTTGGAAAAACAAAGATAGTAGTAGATATTTGTTTTAGAATTAATTGCTTAATTCACAGATCATACATTTATCTTCGGGTGAACAGGTAGAGTATATGATTACATTATTTATAATGGAGTCATTTACAGGAAAAACTCTGTACAGAGCCAACCACTATGTCTTTGTTTGTAGATGAAACCCTGCTGATCAATGTTGTGTGTGGAATTCTGTCTGGAGTCATATCCTCAGCTATTGCTAATCCAACCGATGTTTTGAAAGTAAGTGCTGGCTGCATCATAGAGACACATTCCCATTTTTCATCATCATCATCATCATCATCATCATCATCATCATCATTAAACTGGAGACAGCATTCAGATAATGAGACTTTGCAAATGTAACAAGCTATTTATCTTAGTTAGGGTTTCTATTGCTGTGAAGAGTTGCCATGACCATGGCAACTCTTATAAAGGAAAACATTTAACTGGGGCTGGCTTACAGGGTCAGAGGTTTAGTTCATTCATCATGACAGGAAGCATGGTGGCATGCAGGCAGACATGGTGCTGGAGAGGGAGCTGAGAGTTCTACATCTGGATCCGTAGGCAGCAGGAAGGAACTGAGACGCTAGGCCTGGCTTGAGCTTCTGAGAACTCAAAGCCTGCCCCAGTAACACACCATCTCCAGCAAAGCCACACTTTCTAATAGTGCCGCTCCTCGTGAGCCTCTAGGGGCCATTTTCTTTCTTCAAACCACCACACTGCATCTTGAGTTTCAGACTTTTAAATAGCCACTAAGTGGATTTCCCACTGATAAAGATGAGCTTGATATTGCAGAGAGTTCATTTTGAAGATAAAAATTTTAGTGATTAAGCAGTGAAAAACCTTTTGGTTATGTTTGATTTTGTTTTTCATAGAAAATATCCTTTATTTTGTTGGTTCATTAAAAATGCAGGGGCTACAGAAAACTAGATAAATCTAGGCTTGTTAATTTTTTTTTAAAGATTTTTTCATTTATTGTTTTACTTGTATGGGTGCGTTCCCTCGTGTATGACTGTGCGCCATGTGTGTGCAGTGGCTGCAGAGGCCAGGAGAGGGCGTCCGATCCTCTAGAACTAGAGTCTCAGATGGCTGTGAGCCATCATGTAGGTGTTGGGGACTGAACCCAGGTCCTCTGCAAAAGCAACAAGGGCTGTTAACCACTGAGCTGCCTCCCCAGCCCCCCATTAACATTTCTGAACATGTTTTCTCTCCTACTACCTTTGTGTCAGGAAATACAAATGAAAATATGTCACTTTTAACAGTTAGAAGCAACACCTCGGTGAACTGTTTTGGACACAATGGATAGACACTAATCCATTTTGGATTAAGACAAAGGAAGGATGAGTAATTTAAAAAAAATCCCATATGAATGCCTTCTGAAGCTCCCCTTTTCATTCCCATTATTTAACGAGATCCTGTGCCTTGGACTGTGTGCTAGCATCCCGAGTGAGTACGGGGAGGACCCTGCCCTCTGAAAGCCTTCACTCTGATAGATTCTGACAGACATCAAAACTGTAACATGTTGGGTGCATAATACTTAATACATGCTCTAAAGGCAAGATATGGCACGTCTATCCATACTCCTCTTAATTTCTTTCTTTCTTATTTTTGAGACAGGGTTTCTCTGTGTAGCCCTGGCTGTCCTTTCTGTAGTAGACCAGGCTGGCCTCAACCTCACAGAGTTCCACCTGCCTCTGCCTCCTGAGTGCTGGGATTAGAGGCGTGTACCACTACCACCCAGCTCTCCTATTAATGTCTTAAATAGAGAAGGTGGTGTCTGTATTTTGGTTAGTTTCCTAAGTTAGTAAGGCGGTAACAGTTCCTTTTGAAGTTAGTGGCAATATATTTGCTCCCTCAACAAATGTAAGATACTGATTTTTTTTTTTTTAATGAAAAGTCCTTCATTCTGGTTCCCCTTCTGATTTGTTTAATGTGTGGGGGTGTTTTGTTTGCACGTATGTGTGTACACCACTTGCATGCCTGGTGCCCATCCCTGGGATTGCAGTTACAGACAGTTGAATTATCAAGTGAGTGCCGGGCATTGAACCTGGGTCCTCTGGAAGAGCAGTCAGTGCTCTTAACCTCTGAGCCACCTCCCCAACCCACCTCTTCACTCTAAGACAAAGGGTTACATTGAACATTCCACTTAACTCTGGAGTCTCCTTCATGTGGCTCTCCTGGGCTTTGTGAACTGTGAAAGTTCAAGGGTAAGAAAGTGTAACAGCATCCTGTGGAAAGCCTATTTGCATACCTTTGACAAGCTGGAAATAATTGTGGCTTGGAGCAATTTAAGAGCTAGGCTTGCCGGCATTTACTGCAGCTGAGCACACTGGGTAACTCTCACTGGCTACAGTGAGCCTTTAATATTAGCATCACTTTCTCTAGCTGGGTATGGTGGCACATGCCTTTAATCCCACCAGTGGATCTCTGAGTTTGAAGTCAGCCCCAGGACAGCCAGGACTACACAGAGTAACACTGTCTCGGAAAAAAAAAAAAAATAATCCTCTTTCTTTTTCATTCTTATTAAATCATAGAGAGAAATAGGCTATACCTGACCTTCCCATAAGAACAAAAAAAGAAAAACTCACGACTTAATAAACAAACAAACAAACAAACAAACAAACAAAAGGACTCTGTGATGCTGCTTAGCCCTTTAAACTCTGGAGTTGCTAAGGGCCGCCCGATGCTTTTGGTCTACCGAGGGTATTTGGAGGTAGCATCCCAGTCATTTTATGCTGGTTTTCCCCACGCACCATTAAGCACTTGGTGGGTGGTTTTCGTGCGTCTTTGGTGGTGAGGGGGTGGAGAGTGGGCCAGTTTCCTTCTCACGCTGTTCTTTCTGATGATCTGTAGATCCGAATGCAAGCACAGAACAGCGCCATTCAAGGCGGAATGATAGGCAACTTCATTAACATATACCAGCAGGAAGGGACCAGAGGACTGTGGAAGGTGAGCCTGCGGAGCGGAATCCACACACACTGGCTCTTCCCTACCCCGCTTCTTCTCCCTGCCTCTTAATCTAAGTGTGGTCACGGCGTCAGAAGAATGCCATTTTCTGCCTTTGAGGACACCTTCCTCCTTAACTTATCTTTCAAATGAGAACATGGGGAATGTGCTGTGGGTTTCAGGTGCCTTTCAGATAATGCACTTAAGGGATTTTGGGAAAGCTGATCACTTTTTATTTATCTGATGGTTGCTTTTTGTTGTTTCGGTTCTCAGAATGACCCTGGGTCCCCATCCCACTGGGTGATTGACTTATACAGTTTCCTGGCTTAGGTGAGGTCTGTGGTCAGGCAAGAGCTGATGTAGATGACTCCTGACTCATTGGGTCACAGAATAGACCCTAACTATCACCTGGTGTCATCCCTCAGCGTGACAGAAACTGGCGCCTTGGAGGATGGTTTGTCCTAGCCACGGTCTGGCCACAGTCAGAACTGACATCAGAGCTTTCGAGTTTGTGCGTGGTGGCCCTTTTTTACTCTGGTACTCCACACTTCTGACGGAGCTCGTCATGGGTCGGGGAGAGCTTCTGGACCCTGGCGTTCTCTGGAGGGATGTGAAAATCATTTTCCTGTTCCTGTTTTTACCCAGGGTGTGTCTCTCACGGCTCAGCGGGCTGCCATTGTTGTCGGTGTGGAGCTGCCAGTCTATGACATCACCAAGAAGCACCTGATACTCTCGGGCCTGATGGGAGACACTGTCTTTACACATTTTCTGTATGTGTATGGATTTTAAAAATTAATATTGTAGCTGGACGGTGGTGGTGCATGCCTTTAATCTCAGCACTAGAGAAGCAGAGGCAGGAGGATCTCTTGTGAGTTTGAGGCCAGCCTGGTTTACAAAGCGAGTTCCAGGACAGCCAGGGCTACAAAGAGAAATCCTGTCTTGAAAAACAAACAAATAAAATTTAATGTTTTAGGCATGCATTAAGTTAGGGTGAAATTTTGTGTAAATATATGGAAGTTTTAGAGAAAGCATTATAATAGTATTATACTTTCTTATTTGAAAGATTATAATACAGAAGTCAAACAGGACAAGATCAAAGTCTATACCTTTACATAGGTAGCTGTTGTTAACAGATATGTACCTGTATGCAGGTAAACAGTATGTTTACAAACAGACATCACATGTCGTTTATAAACAAGGTAATGTTTGTATTGTATTGCTCTTAAAGAAGTGACAGCGTGGCTGGGCTGGTTTTCCGTAGCATGGTGGTAGAGCACACCTTTAATCCTGGCACCCGGGAGGCAGAGGCAGGTTACCCAGAGAAAAAGAAAATAAGCGACACCATATCCCAGATACATTTCCATGTCTTCCTTACAACTTAGTTCTTTTTGGTTATTTATGTATGTGTTTGTGTGTGTGCCCATGGTACAAATACAGAGGTCAGAGGATGTCAGAGCCCCAGAGCTGGAGTTACAGGCAGTTGTGAGCATCTGATATGAGTGCTGGGAATCTAACTTGGATTCTATGAGGACAATATATCCTCTTAACTGCTGAGCCATCCCTCTGCCCTTCACTTGTTTTTAATAACCAGGGGTTATCACGTTTATATGAATGCATCACAGATCATTTAACCCATTGGTGGGCTGAATGACTTGGTCTGGCCTGGGACATTGAGGCAAGTGTGGCAAGTGTGCTGATTTTCACCACTAGGGGGAGTACTATATAACTAGTGGTCAGAGCTTGTGTGCTGCAAATATGAATAAACCTTAGTGTGAACAAAACAACCTCCACAACAAAGAACGATTAATTCAACCCGTGAGGGATGCTGAGGTGGGGAAACCTCTGAGCTGATTGATACTGATAAGATAAACACTGCCGTGAAGTTAAATTCAGTGGAGTTTAATTCAAAAAGAAGAAATGTTCAGAAGCCAGGCATAGTGGCACATGTCTTTAATCCCAGCACTTGGGAGGCAGTGGCAGGTGGATCTCTGTGAGTTCAAGGTCAGCCTTGTCTACAGAGTGAGTTCCAGGACAGCTAGGGCTATTACACAGAGAAACCCTGTCTCAAAAAGCCAAGAAGAAAAAGAAATGTTCAGGAACAGAGTAGCACTCACTGAATAGTGGTTTAGAGAGCTGCATCTGCAGTGTGTGCAGGAGTGTTTATGGCCAGAGAAATGGAAATGACCTAAAGAGGAGCTCCATGAATTTCAGCTTAGGAGTTTTTAGCAAGGACTTGGAAGCCTAACCATTCCATTTTATGCAAGTTAAATAAGTTAGGTTACAGTTACTTATGCACACAGGCAGCTTTAGGCTACGTACAACTCAGTTTAGCATGAATCTCAGTGAGGTCTATAGTAGTCTATTGACAGTCTACTAGAAGCCAAGACCCCATGGGGGAATACCCTGTGAGGCCATCTTGTGCTTTATTTATTTTTTACATGTATGAGTGTTTTACGTGTGTGTGTGTGTGTGTGTGTGTGTGTGTGTGTGTGTGTTCACTGTGTATATGCCTGGTGCCTGCAGAGATCAGGGCATCAGATCCCCTGGAACTGGAGTTCTGGATGGCTCTGAGCCACTATGTGGGTGCCGGAATTTGAACTCAGGTCCTCTGTTAGAACAAGTGCTCTTAACTGCTGAGCCAGCTCCAGCCCCATGGGCCTCATTCTTGGTGCAGCTCGGGGAACTCCATATTTACCTTCAGGTGATTTTGGGAGGGAGCTGTCTTGTCCCCTACCTTCATAGTTGTAGCTGAGGGGGAGTTCTCGTCTTTTCCAATACTGTTTTCTCTATAGCTCAAGCTTCACCTGCGGTCTGGTGGGGGCTTTGGCCTCAAACCCTGTCGATGTTGTGAGAACCCGTATGATGAATCAGAGAGTCCTTCCAGGCGGCAGGTGCTCTGGCTACAAGGGTACCTTGGATTGCTTATTGCAGGTGAGAATACGTGTCTGCAGGATTGTGAGTTTTACACACACACACACACACACACACACACACACACACTCACACACTGAAGTAACTAAGCTGTAACAAGTATTAAAACTAAGAGGAGTGAGACCATAGAGCCCTTGGGGATACATATAACATTTATTATTATTATTAAAAAATTTTAAGACAGTCTTAGTTATGCAGCTCTGGCTGGCATGGAATTCGCTGTGTAGACAGAGCTCCACCTGCCTTTGCAGAGATAAAATGGCATGACATACCATTTTTGCCACCCTGAGGAGTTGAAGGTCCAAGATCTAGGTGAAATTTTACAAATTAAAGTTCATTTTCCACATACTTCTCCCCTGCTAGGAAGGTTGCTAAAAGAGTAATATTTTCTGTGGTCACAAAACTGTCTGTTTCCAAAGTGAGTCTTTTCCTTCTTGAGTCAAATTAGAATAAGTATCCCCGTCTAGATGTGCCTTGCAGGAGGACATCAATCCCACCACAGTTCCCAGCTTAGAGAACTGGTTTTAGCACTGTTCAGCTTCCCTACTAGGTCTGTCACCGGTGGCCAAAGCATAAGGGCACTTGCTCCAGGTCTCAGCATGGTGCTAATGCTTCTTAGTCTTCAAGGATTGCTTTACATTTTTTAAAATAGCTTTTTTAGGATTTATTTATTATATACACATGGTGCTCTATCTGCATGTACACCTGCATGCCAGAAGAGGCCATCAGATCTCATTGTAGATGGCTGTGAGCCACCATGTGGTTCCTGGGAATTGAACCCGGGTCCTCTGGAAGAGCTGCCCTGCTAGTGCTCTTAACCGCTGAGCCATCTCTCCAGCCCCCTGCTTTATGTTTAAAGTTACGTTTGTTTATTTTGTGTGGGCCGGGGCGTGAGGGGTGATGGCACTGGCCGTGCATACATACTGTACCGTGGCATGAGCGCGCAGGTCAGAATCTGTTTTCTCCTTCCAGCCTATGGATTCTGATGATCATGGCCATGATCTCAGGTCATCATGTTTGGCAGCAGGCGGCCTTACCTGCTGAGCCATCCCACCAGCTGCTGCTTCTTTTTTTGAAGCAGGATGGTAGATCATCTAACTGGTCCCAAACTTGATAGGTAGCTGGGTGTGACCATGAACTTCTGACCCTCCTGCCTCGGCCTCCCAGGGGCTGAGGTTACAAGCCTGAGCCACCCTAGTGGGTCTTATGTGTGCTTGGAAGTGAGTCAGCTGTGTATTTGCTGGGCAAGGACTCCAGCACCCGAGCTCCGCCCCACTCCTCTTCTATTGCTTTTAGTGAAGCAGAGAGGAAACTCGGGAAGGGAAGCGCTCTGGAAGGTATCTTTATCACAAGTGTTTGTTTACTGCTGGCTGGTCTAGGAGTCCAGATGGCATGGGAGCTAACGGCCGGCCCCGACTTAGAAATCAGTCTGATTTCTTACTCACTGAGTTCTTGTTTACCTTACCTGTCTGCGGTGGTTTACATGCAGAAGCCTTTAAGGATCAAAGAGGCCGAGCAAAGATCTCTCTCTAATCAGTCCTTTTAAACAGATGTTTACTTTGAGTAAACATATAAAATGCATTTCATTTATTCCTATTCTTTGATTAAAGCTGAAAATATTCAGCCGTTCTCTGTAATATTATGCATTTGAGCAGAGTTAGTGACCAAGAAGAGCCCAGCCTTGTGCACAGCCCGATGGTTTTCATTGGAAGAATATTATAGCGGCCGATGGTGGCGCACACCTTTAATTCCAGCACTCGTGAGGCAGAGGCAGGTGGATCTCTCTGAGTTCAAGGCCAGCCTGGTCTACAGAGTGAGTTCCAGGACAACAAGGCTACACAAAGAAACCCTGTCTCAAAAAACAAACAAACAAAAAATTGTAGTCTGGAAATGGCATCACCCCAAGCCTGTTGAGTCCACTCAAACACTTGCTTTCTCTATATCCTTTGCATCTAGATCGGAATAGGTCTCAGGGAATTCCAAAGACCAATGGCTGCATTTCCCCATCTTTTGAATCCCCTACCTCCAGCAGCCAGTAGGCAGTTCCACCAGGAACTGCAGCTCCCACGGGTTGCACATTCCCAGCATAACACACGGGCTGGCTATACATCGGCACTGCCAACCTTAAGTACAACGGGCTCTTGTGGGCAGGGTGGGGTAGTGGTCTGAGCAGCAGGGTGGGGACACTCTTTGCCACACCTGCAAGTTGGAAAGACCACTTTGCTAAGCTTGGGTTTCCTCCGGCTCAGTCAGAGACAAGTTGTGGGATTCGGTTCTCTTGCACCATTTAGGTCGGGGTGGCATCCTCAACTTTGGGATTTAATTTTGACTAAAAGGTATATATCAATTTGGCACATTATCAGTGCGTTGGACTTAATTGGAAAATGGGAAGCTAATGCTTTTTTTGTTTTCTTTTAATAGACATGGAAGAATGAAGGTTTTTTTGCTCTATATAAAGGTTTTTGGCCAAATTGGTTGCGCCTTGGTCCTTGGAATATCATTGTATCCTTTTCTGCTGTGGTTGATCTAAAAAGGATTATTACTAAAGAATATTGTTTGGTTTTGCTTATAAATTAAAATGAAGAAGTACGTTCTTATCTTTTTGAGTTCCTCTGATTCTAAGAAATAGCCTTTCCATTTCTACTTTAGGAAATGTGAGGTCTCTTCATTCGACACACCAAGACTTAGTTAATTGTGTTGCTATTGAATGGTATCGATTTTCATTAGAATCTGCTGAGGAGTTCTGGGTGTTCGTGATTCCAGAGTGATGTGATTGATGTATGTCCTGCTCTCCTGGGGAAGGATGTGGATGCCATCAGTGTGTAGGCACGCTTGCTGTGGGTCGCTTACTGAACATGGGCAGAACTTAGCTCTTGAAGTGATTGACATGTGAGGTGAGGAGGGGCAGGTCAGCAGATGTGGAAAGAAGTTAGAGGTAGGGGTGCCGGGTTTGGCACCCCCTTTCTTTTGTGATGGGGACATGCTGGAGAAGAGCTTCCTGGGCCTCTGTTATACTCTGCCCAGTGAGGTCTTTGCTGAAGACAATGCATAGCATTCCTGAAGAGCCCAAGACTGAGGGGTTTGTGGGGCTCAGCTCTGATCCCTCTATTCTGAGCTCACCTGGGGCAACATCTGGGGACATAGCCTGAGACTCTGCATGGAACTCAAGGGGAATGGTGTCCTTTGAAGCTGCCTGCAGGCATGGGCTAGTAGAGAAGCTAAGTTGTCTGTCTGCTCCGTGTGTCAGGCTTGGTAACATGACATTTTCTTGGCAGCCTTAACCCATAACCATAGTTCTTTTTGACATATGAGCAGCTGAAGAAATTGGACTTGTGACCAGTCCATGCTACACAAGATATTCTTCTGAAGAGCCAACACCCGCAATGGTAGAACCTCCTGTGCTTCTGGCTGCTTCTCACTGCACAGCTCATCACAGCTTCTAGGATGGGAGCGATGGGTGAAGACTGGGTTCTTCAGAGTGTCATGTTGGCGCTGGATGCTTTTCATCCGTGTTCAGAGATTAAACTATAGCATGTACTCACTAGTCTTTGCCATGGAAGTGCCCTTTTGACACCCAAGATAATGTGCAGAACACATGTTTCTTGCTGTAGAAAACTTACAGGGGAATCAGAACCGCGTGCAGTTTTCCCCTGGGAGAGCAGCCTCGCTGCCTCTGGGCTTCCAGCTGTGAACATCAGCAGCTCTGGGAAGGCTCCTGGAGTGATGGCGGCCCAGGAGGCTGGTGTTATTGTTCTGAGAAGGCTCCGGAGTGATGGAGCCCCTCCCCCTTGGCTGGTATTATTCCCAAACTGTTGAGAGCTTTAGTTTCCTGTCAGCTGAAGAGATTTTACATTTGGACTTTTAAACTATAGACCTCGACAGTGCAGGAAGTAGATTTTTTTAGAACATTGCACTGCTTTATAGTTCCTGTTTGGGCACAATCTTTCACTTACAGTAAGTGAAGTTAAGCCTTGGGAGACCTTTGTGAGGTAACATTAGCATTTGCCCTATGATTTTTAGCAGTTTATTATTTCCATTTTGATCAAATGGGGATAATCATGCTGAGTAAGTTGGTGTCAAATGAAGGGGAAACAGGCTGCCACGTGCAAGGTGAGTGTGTTCACACTCACAGTGAACAGTCGGGGTACCTCCGTTAAATAACGCTACAGGTGAAGTTCTGTAGTTGCTAATGAACTGAAGAGAGGATGCCTCCAGACTTCTAGCCTTTACTTTAGCTCAAGGTGGGTTTGTTTAAAAACCTTTATCTGAGATTTCCTAGTTAATTTCCTTGAAATTGGAAAAACAAAAAAAAACAAAAAACTTCCTTCCCCTTTGATTTCTGTGATGTTGGGGAGCAAACTCTTGTGCATTCTGGGTGTCTGCCCCACACCGAGCCCCACCCACCCCAAAGTGATCGCTTTAGCACCTCTGTTTATCTCCTTTCTGATAGGAGGCATATAATGCCCTCTACCTATTTTGTTTCTTCTGAGACCGATCTAACCTCTTATACTTTTCAAAGCAAAAGATGTCTCTAGAGCCACGAGCTTTCTAGTTATAGAAAGGAGCTCAATCCCTCCAGGTGTACCCTGTGAAAGTATCAGTGGTAACTGGGACTCTAAGCAGGGCGCAATGCCGGGTACATTCCTTATCTGTCCCACAGGGCCTCTTCCTTGAGGCAGAATCATGCAGGTTTTCCTTTCCTTGAGGGTTGAGCACTTTTTTCTCTCACAATTTTCACCTTGGCTTCTTTATTAATGTTTTCTTTGAAAACCGTTTGCGAAGCAGGGTGCGATTTCTAAAAGTAAAAGCCAAGACAAAATCATCACATGAGAACAGACGACTTAAAGATGAATAAAGTCCCTAGCAAGCCACTAGATGGCAGTAGAGGACCCAAGCTGCTGCTGGCCCGTCTCCTCCACTGAGATGTTTTTCTTCTGGCCTGAACATTCCCTTAAGTGATAAGACTCGACAGAGGCTTTCTCTTGAGTTGAAAGGATTGTATTTTTTTCAAGCCTTTTTTTGTTTGTTTGTTTTTTAATTTTTTTGATACAGGGTTTCTCTGTGTAACAGCCCTAGCTGTCCTGGAACTCTTTTAGATGGGACTGGCCTCAAACTTACAGAGATCCACCTGCCTCTGCTTCCTGAGTGCTGGAATTAAAGGCGAGCATCACCACCAACTGGCCAAGAAAAAAAAAAAAAAAAGAAATACCACTTTATTTTTTAAAGTATGGAGGTAATGTCTAAAGTAGAAACAGGTCCATTTTGAAGATCACGTGCAGAGCAGATGTCAGACAGTATTATCAATTTATTAAATTATGTTTGTGTCTGTACCTGGATGAAAAGAAAGCTAAATTTCACTGTAAAAATTCAGCGTGTTTTAAGGCAAAATTGCAGTGTTTTAAGACAAGGGTGGCGTGAACTTCCTAAGTGCCTTATAGGACAGGCTCTTCACCTGCCTTTCCTCTCCCTGGAGTTAATACAGTCGTTGATGTTCCTAACCCAGAGACAACTTGAAGTGCTTGGTGGTATGGATGTGGCCGAAACACTTCCACTTGGCATTTTGCTTAAGTATTGTGAAAACTATTTTGAGTTTTGTAACTAAGTTGAAGGAAATTGTGTTGTTACTGATGCTCTATGTTGATGACCTGAATGTAAAAAAAAATGGCTCCTGTTCTCTGTATTTATTCATGTGCTATAAATAGTATGTATTATGTAAAGAATATACATTTTTCCACAAGCTTTTCTATTTCAAGCTCTTTATACATGATTGGACTGTGTGGCATACACCTTGTTTCATTATTTAATAAACAGAAATAATATATGATGATACAGTGGCTCATGGTTATTTCAGATACACAGACACATTTAGACAAAGGCAGACTCCAGAAGGCAGGGGGAGGGACAGTTTTGGTGAAAGTGGTCATGGGTACTTCTCTCTGCATGGAGAGTTATGGGGATCAACTCACTCTTTGCCTTGTCCTTCGAGATGCCCCCCTACCCCCAACCCATCATTTTGTGAAGTACTCTGTAGGTGAGTAGAAAGGAGTGAACTTGATTCTGAGGCTGGCTTGGCAAGGAAGGCTCAGTGTTCACGACACCAATCACTACCCCTCCATCCCACAACCACTCTAGGTGCTGCTAGAAGCAAGAGCTGGGATCCCTGGTTGGCTGGACCAGACAGGGATACTTGTTTCACAGAAAACAACAAAACTAAGTATGGACTTGGATGGTCAACTTTTTGGTTACTTAAAAGGCTTTTGCAGACGTCCATTTTCTTAACGTTTGAGTTACACAGAATGGTTTGTTAAGAACTGGGTAAGAAAGCGGGGCTTGGCTTATCAATCGATGTATTTCTTAGAGCATTTGGTTTCACAGGAAAATTCAGTGAAGGTACACACACTCCTGTACTTTTCCATCATGCTTTATCTGCATCCTGTACCAGAGAGGTGTGCTTACTACAACCGAGGAACCCACATTGATACACCATGTTACCCACGCCCACAGCTTATCATCTTAGGGTTCACTTGTGGTACAGTGCACACCATATATATAATGATTTATATCCATCCTTGTCACATGACAGACTAGAGGCAAGATAGAAAGATGAGTGAAAATAAGTGGATATGGGGAGGGAAAGAGAGCCCTTCATCTTCCGATCTGGTTAGTGTTTCCATCTGCCAGTCGAGACTTCGGCACAACAGATAAAATCCAGCTTGTCTACAGAGAGTGTTTCTTTTCTTAACAGCATCTCAAGATGCTAAACAATGAACCTTCCTCACTTAGGGCCAGAACGGTTGAGGTCTTGAGTTTAGTTGAATTAGTACTACTCCCAACCCTAAACCCAAACAGTGTTCCAGAAAACCCTCTGTAATTGCATTTACAATTTTTCACATTCATTTACGTGTGTTTTTGGGAGAGGTGCTTGTGTGCCACACCATACACGAGATCAGAGGACAACTTGTGAAGGTCACTTCTTTTGGTGTGGACTCTGGGGGATTGAGTTCATATATCATCATCAGGCTTGGTGGCAGTTTTATTCACTCTGGTTTTGTCCTGAAATTCTTTTCACTATATGGTCAAGAATCTGACTTTGGGCTGGGGAGATGGCTCAGTGGTTAAGAGCACTGGCTGTTCTTCCAGAGGTCCTGAGTTCAATTCCCAGCAACCACAAGGTGGCGCCCAACCATCTGTAATGAGATCTGGTGCCCTCTTCTGGCATGCAGGCAGAACACTGTATACATAATAAATAAATCTTAAAAAAAAAGAATCAGACTTTACCGGAGTGGAGGTCATTTAGTAGGGGTACATTACCCTGTGTTTCTTCAACACTTCTGACAATGGCACTGCTCTATAAAAAGGGGCGGGGGCGAGGACCACCTCTCACCTACAAGAAGGAATGACATGTTCTTACACCATTGACTTCTTGTGAAGGTCAGGGAGACCAGCTGTCTTCTGGTGGCTCTCCAATGCCTCCAACCGTGGAATTCTCGCCTGGATGGTAGCACCTGTTAGACACGCTTTGGCCTCATTAAACTGTCAGCAGGGAAATGAGACATTGGCCAAGGATTTGGATCCTCGGCTGGAGGCACACGCCAGGATGCATTGTTTCGATGACTTTACATATCTGCTCTCTCCCTTCCAGCCTGTGACAATAGAGAAAGCAAGAACAGCGCCTTTGTCTCAGGCCCTTGAGAACCCCGCTTCCCCTCCACGGCTGTGACAGCATTCAGTGTGAAAGCATTCAATGCCTTTGGTCAAGAGGGTCCTATATGGTTTCATTTTCCTTACTATATTCAATCATTTTATTCCAGTAGAACCATATTTTATCCTATAGTTTAACCACAATTATCCCTTTTCTGTTCTAGGAATTAATCTAAGATACCACATTGCACTGAGATGAAAACATCTCTTAGTAATTGATATGTAATAATGACTCCTCAGTCATTTCTTGCTTTTTTTTTTTATTGCTTTGGAACTCTTTTTAGATTTACTTTTTATTTCAAAATTTATGTGTGTGTTTGTGTGTGCTACATGTATGTGGGTACCTAGAGAAGCGAGAAGAGGGGGTTGGATCCCCTGGAACTGGAGCTGCAGGTGGTTGTGAGCTGTATAATGTGGGGGCTGAGGACTGGACTGGAGTCTTCAGAAAGAGCAGCAAACTCTCCTAGCCCCTGAGCCAGCTCTCTCTCCAGCCCTGATCTTGACACTTTTGGAGAACACTGCTCAGTGTTTTGTAGGATGTCTGTCCATTTGTGATGGACTTTTGTTTTTCCATGACTAGAATTTGTAGCAGGCTTTCTTTTGGGCCACCAACCAGCTCCCAAATCATGACACGAAAACTTATTAGTTATGAATGCTCGGCCTTGTCTCATGCTTGTTCCACTAGCTCTCAAAACTTAGATTAACCTGTTTCTCCTTATCTATGTTTTTGCCTCAGGGCTTTTTACCTTTCTTTCATTCTGTATGTCCTACTCCATCTGTCTGGCAGCTGCCTGCCTGGCTAGCCCTGGGTGTCTCCCTCGTTCTCTCTCCTCTTTAGAGCCTAGATTCCTTCTCCTACTTATTCTACCTGCCAGCCCCACCTAACCCTCTACTGCCCAGCTATTGGCTGTTCAGCTTTTTATTAGACCAATCAGGTGCCTTAGGCAGGCAAAGCAACACATCTTTACAAATCGTTAGAACAAATGCAACTTAAACAAATGTAACGCATCTTTACATAGTTAAAGTAATATTCCACAACAAAAACTAGGTTTGCATTTTTGGTAAGAAGGCCACAGAAGGAGTATCATGCCCTCAACCCACCCATCTAGGAATTTCATGACAATGATGTTCAGTTAGATCACATGGTTAAGATGGTGTCTGCTACTGTAAGTCATTATTCTGAACCCCGACTCCCTTTTTTGGAGACAAGCTCTTGCTATTAGCCCATTGGTCTTGAACATGCTGCAATCCTTATCTGTCAGTTTTCCAAGTACTGGGCGTCAGGTGTGTATCACTGTGCCTGACTTCCTCCTCTTATTGGTAACTATCTTGGAGAGATTATCTGGAACTATGCAAATTGCCATTTCTTCTGGAACTTTGCCAGCTCCTCTCAGTATCCTTCCTTTTATCTTGCCTGCTACAATTATTACTGTGATGTCCTAATGATAACTTTCCATTTCTCTCATTTTTTCTCGGTTTTTTGGAATTCTTTGGTAATGTAGAAGGTTGTCCCCTTTTCATTTAATTACCCAATTAATTAGTATATTTATATAGTAATAAGTATATATTTAATATTTATTCAATTATGTAGATTTGATCTAATAATATTATTTGTTCAGCTGTCCAAATGTGTATCATGATTTAAACGGCAGAATTTCCCACTTTCATCTTGGGATCGTCAGATCCAGTTCTTCAATGTTGGCCGTTTAGGTTTTTTTTTCTTTTCAGTTGTTTGATACTATTAATGACGCTTGATATGTGTGTCTTTGAATCTGTGTCTCCACAAACTAGTTTTCCAAAAGGGAAGTCGCATAATCGAAAAATTTGTGCCCTTGGTTGCTATGTCAACATGGAAATCACTCACTACCTGACAGCAAAGAGGCGGTCGATCTTGGGAGTTCAATTCCCCTATCTGTTGGGTGACTTACCTTACTTGGCAAAAAAACTTCAACCACACGTTACAATAAAGTTATGGATGTTGAGGCAGAGGCTTCCGGTAGGGGCAAACCTACTTCCGCCCACGCCGCCTGTCTTTCACTCTCTAGCTTCGGGTTCAGCCCAACCGGAAATGCTTACACTCCGCCCAAAGCCACGTCTGTTCTGGCCTCGGCCCCGCCCCCACGCCGGGGAAGCGTTTCCGGGGCCAGGGCGCTCGGGCCCGCCCCCGCCGCCGCTGCGGCGCTGGAAACCTCGGTCCTCCCGGAAGTTCCCGGCCGCTCTGCCTGTCCGGGTCCGGTTCTGCGCTGCCGAGAGGGGCCCAGCGCGGCGGGGATGGCGGAGGCGGCGCTGCTGCTGCTGCCGGAGGCGGCGGCCGAGCGGGACGCCCGAGAGAAGCTGTCTCTCTGGGATCGGAGACCCGACTCGATGGCGCCGCTGACAGACAGGCAGACGGACTCGGTGCTGGAGCTGAAGGCGGCGGTGGAGGACCTGCCCGTGCCCGCCGAGGTGAGGCGAGGGCGTGGGCAGCGCCCGTCCGCCCGTCCTGTGCGGGCATCTGGCCTGCCCTCCAGAGCCACCGTGGCGGATCCGGCGGGAGGGGCCTGCGTGTGTGCCCTGATGTCCGGCCACCCCTGCTGGCCCTGCCAGCCTGCGTGGACGTCCACGCGAGGGCATCGCCTGTCCCCCAGCGGCGTGGGACGGTTGGCCTGAGCCTTGCCCCGAGCGACTTGCTTCAGAGGTCCCCAGTGTCAGGGTAACCCCGTTTCCCGTGAGCCTGGGGCGCTGTGCTCTGCGGTCCTGCTAGTCTTGTATTGCTGCGTCCGGGAGTCATCTGGCTTGCTTGTCCTCGGGGGGCGAAGGGGCATCAGGGGGATCCGAATTGGTCCCGAGTGGCAGTTTCATTCATCACACACCAAGCTGTGAACTTTTGGTGGAGGTTATGGGAGATGAGATTAATTTAACCTGTAGTAAAGCAATAAAAAATAATTATTTTTGCAAGTGGACTTGAGTCATTAAGTAGTGCTTTTGGGTTTTAGCGTTAACATTTTAATCCAGTTACCACAGGGATAGTACGCATGGTACTGTTTGTGTGGATAGTTTTATGTGGATAGTACCGTTTCCGTATAGTTATAATAGTAAGAGAACTTTTTTTTTACCAACTGTTTAGATGTTTGACAGGCTCTTCTAGTTTCGAGGCCCATATTTTGGGTTATTTGATTAGCAGCGGTGGTTGTTTTTGATGCTGGAGGCATGCATTTCTGTTCAGTTCGGAATTCTCTCCAAATGCCGATTGAATTTGGCGTTTTCACCTTTGCCCTCACGCTTTATAGAGGTGTGATTAGAAACGTTCTCTGCACCTTTGTGCCGGAAAAATAGGTGTTCACAGGTGCGTTTTGCTGCCCACCTCCAGGATGTCTTACAGGAAATAGATCTGAGTAACCAAGGGAGCAAGTGAAAAGGTCTTTGACCTGCCTCTGTTTTATGCCCAGGATTATAGGCAGGTGTGGTGTGTGTGTGTTGCTGGGGATTAAACCTAGGGCCTTGCCCATTGCCGGCTAAACACTCTACCACAGACATTCATCCTCAGCCCAGAAACTGGCTTATGTATTTCCCAGTCTGTTCAGAATTTGTGTGCCCCATTATTGAAGCTGAAGCATACACTACAAGAAACGTCATTGTTATTGCCATGGGGTATGAACTAAGTTTTCATCCTGTTTTAATATGGAGAGGGTTGGAAGTAAGTGGGAATCTTATTACTTTACACCATTCTTCCTTGTTTATGCAACAGGACTTACCGTTATTTCATGTTGTTATTTAACTCATTTTGCCACATGCCTCCACTGTGGTAGGGATTATGGATAGAGAATAGTAATAGCAATAATAATAATAATAAGAATAAATAATAGGAGAGATGAAATTTCCAGTTTTAGGGAGTTGACATAATTATGGAGATCATGAGCCTATAATAGAAAATAAAAATCAAACTAAAAAAACAAGAAGGTACAGATGCTGATCCATTCAGTATATCCGAAAACTAAAATAGGATGGTGGGACCAGAATGGATGAGGGATGCCTTTTTATCGGAGGCCTAAAAGTAAGGGCAGATGTAAAAGTGAAGGGGAGGCCTTTTAAAGAAAATGACAACCTGGTGTGAGAAGTAACATGGAGAACATGAAGCCAGCCTGGGAGAGGCTAAGTCAGTAACCTTGTGGCTGGAAGAAAAAGCAGCATAAGGCATTGGGTAGAGGATGTACTTAATAAGTTCAAGTACTGGGGGAGGGTCTCAGTATTAGAAAGAGCTTAGGGTTGGGGATTTAGCTCAGTGGTAGAAAGGCCCTGGGTTCGATCCTCAGCTCAAAAAAAAAGCTTATTTACATTATCTTCGGGATCTCGGAGGGGCGTTGTCCTCCCTGCTTTCATTCCCCTATATTAAAGTGTTCTATGTCTGATGGGATAACGTCACTGTTAAAAAAAGAATGCGTCCATTTAAGTTTGTCTAACCAACGTATGTCCATAGACTTCTCTGTATCATTTCAATAAAGTATTTCCTGACCTATTGGAACTGGGCTGATTTAGTGGTCTAGTTGGTGTTCAACTAATGCTCAGTAAATATCATAAAGGTGTTAACATCTTTAGAAAGCAGCTTTCTCACTTATAAAAAAAAAAAGCACTCCTGGGGCTTGCAGAGGCTCCTGGTTCAATTCCTAGCACTGACATGGTGGCTCACAACACATCTATAACCAGTTCTCTCTTCTGACCTCTGGCACTAAACATGCATGTGCAAATACATGGAGGCAGAACACACAACATATAAAATGAAAAAGTGTAATAAAAATTCCTTACGTTGGGAAGTTGCACCTTTTTTTCTTTTAAAAGAGTTATATATTTAGATAGCATTAGATAAAAGAATTTGCAGTAGAGTGGTTTCTTGTAGTCAGGCAAATTTTCCTATAACAGCGAATCTTTTTCTGCTAAATAATTCTTGATGAAGTGCTAAGTTAATTTGATTTGAATCTATCTGTAATTTACTGCCATAGCTGTTGTTTTCCTGTAGGTGTGTGACCTTGGTCGTGATAATTAACTTCTGTATGCTTCTGTTTTCTTTGGTATAAAATAGAAGCTTATCTCACGGGGAGTTGTGAAAATTAAAGGCAGTCATGTGCATAAACGGTGCATGGCAAGCTTCTTGCTAATATTACATTATTCATGTGATCTCTTTCAAACAATGAATGTTTTAAAAGACTAGATTAGAATCTGGAGCTAGTTTAGGTATCACTGAGACTGACGATAAGAAAGAAAGAATGAAAGAAAGTGTTTTGGTCCTTGGAAGGTTCTGAGACTCCAACCTCAATGATAGACTCCAAACAGAGAAAGTGTTGTCAGTTCAGTTGGGGAACGGACTCATCAGATTGATTCTAAAAGTCCTTTTTTCCAGTCCAGGATTTTCAAGAATCAGGGCTTATGAGAGGAAGGGACATTTGTCCTTTCCTGGATTGGCTCAGCTGGTTGAGGTAGTACTATGTGATTCCTTGTAATTACTGTTAGTATGTTCATGTCCATTTGTATAGGCTGTACAGTAGCTTTCCACCACGGCCAGCCACGTCTGTGCTCTCGTCTGTCTGGTGGTGTGTCTGCTCTCTCCTGAAGCCAGGGCAGGGCAGCGAGGGAGGGAGGCTCTGATTGGGTCAGTGTGCTGGGGACACCGCCACACCCCCTATGACCTGCCACTCTAGTTCTGCTATTTTGTGAAAAGAATTTAGTGGGACATAAGTACCCAAAGAGGTAATTTTCTCTTACGCTGTTAAAAGCAAGATGCTGAAATTATTATTTAAAGTTGTTTTTCTTCAAAGGTTTTTTTAAGTATTCTTGAAAGTATTTCTCTTTAAAATTATTATTTCTTTAAAGTGGTTGTATTGTGGTTTCTTTCCTACTTAGTTTGAGAGAAAAAGTTTCTTATTAGTAAGAGTAAGGGTACAGGGACCCTCCTGCTTCTTGGTCAAAGTTTTTTGTTTTTTAGATATTATTGTTATTATTATTATTATTATTATTATTATTATTATTATTATTTGTCCTGAGACAGGTTTCTCTGTATAACAGCCCCGGCTGTCCTGGAACTCACTCTGTAGACCAGGCTGGCCTAGAACTCACAGAGATCCATCTGCCTCTGACTCCAAGGGCTGGGATTAAGGCATTCGCCACCACCATCGCTTGGCTGTATATTATATTTTTAATTATATACATGCATGTGTGTCTGTGTGTGGGTTTGTGCATGAGAGTGAATGCCCCCGGAGACTAGCAGAGGGTGTCGGAGTCCCTAGAGCTGGAGTTAAAGGTATTGATCTGAATCTGTACGCTTCCTGGGTGGATACCCCCTGGCATGGGTGCTGGGAACTGAACTGGCATTCTTAACTGCTGAGCCGTTTCTCTAGCCCCATAATTAAAGGTCTCATGATTGGAAATTAATTAGTATTTGTGCTTGAAGTAATCAAATTGAATGCTCTTGGATAAATGTGATCTTAGACTATCATATTTACTATAATCTAATCATAATTAGATTATAGAATGTGTCTGGAATATCTTGAGCAGCTTCTTATGGATCCAGAGTCTTTTCTGGTAAAATAATTTAGAATATAACATTTTTTTGGTTTAAAATAAACTGAGCACATGTCTATGACCCCTTGGGTCCATTTGAAATGACAGAAATTCATGCATGGTACACTTAAAAAATCAATGTAAAGACTTAGCAACCAAACAAGACATAAATATTCTGAGTTTTGATAGTTTGAAATGGTTAGGAGTTTTCTGTTGTCCAGGTCCAGCCTCAGTCTTCGGCAGGTCCTTTGTCCCTGGGTCTTGGAGCTGGGGGCTTTGCCATTGACTCTGTTTCCCTTAGCTGCGGGAGACTTCTGATGGACTATGTGATTTCTTGTCTGTTGTCCAGAGTGGAAGGATTTTCCTTTCCCCCTTTTCCAGCTATACTGGGGTGCTGCCCCCCCACCGCACCCAGTGGCCTAAGGCGTTTATCCACTGGGGAGGGAGGGCTAGGCGGGTTTTGTGCCCTGCCTTCCATAGGGACAGCCAATCCTCTCTTCAGGTCGGTACCACCTTGTTCACCTGCCTGCCCGTGGCTCTCTAGTGGAGTTTGTGAGCAGCTGTGGCTTCTTCCTGAGTCAGTGGCTTCCAGATGCTTCCACCTACCTTCTAGTCCTTAGTGGTTGGTGACAAAATAATTGGAGAATTCTTTTTAGCCGCTTGCATGGTGCTTGTCATCCCTTTCTCCTTGGTTTCCCACAAGGCATCACTGGAAATGTCCGTCTTTCTCCGGCTTGATTGATTTTATTTATGTGTACGAGTGCTTTGTCTGCATTATGTATGTGTACCATGTTTGTGCCTAGTGCCCACAGAGGCCAGAAGAGGGTATCAGGTCCCCTGGAGCTGGAGTTACGGATGGCTGTGAGTCACCTTGTGGGTACTGGGAATTGAACCCAGGTCTTCTGTAGGAACAAGTACTTGTAACCACTGAGCCATCTCTTCAGCCTTTCCCCCCGGGTTTAGTTTGCATGGTTACCCTGCAGCCTGAACTATGATGTATTTAAGAATACTTAACACTTGCTGGGAAGATGGCTTAGTGAGTAGAAGCCTTTGTGGGCAAACTGATTGAACCTGAGTGGAAGGAGAGACCTGACTTAAGTTGTCCTCTGACCTCCACAAGAGGTCACACATAAATGCTAAATAAATATAATAAAAACTGAAAAAGGAATACTTAGCTTTTGTAAATTGTTTAGCTTTTGCTTGTTTGTGTGCAAGCAGCATGCATTTCGGTCTCTTCATGCAGGTGTCCTGGGACGTTTGTCAGCTCCGAGCTGGAGGTGTCACTCCGTCCCTTACATCTTACTTACCTGCTGCTGCTTACATTACTGCTTCTCCTGTACATCTTCCCTACCCTAACCGTGATCTCTCGTTACAGGACTTTTACTACACACAATACTGCAAAGACAGCTTAGTTACTGTTCTGTTCTCAAGAAGCGTTGTAGATTCAGATCAATAAATTTATTTATTCTGTTGCTGCCCCTAAATGGGAGTAATAAAGAACTATGGTTGCTATTAATAGAATAATAGAAAGTACTTTTATGTCAGTAGTTCAAAGTGCTCTACATGCAGTGTTCTCTCTCTCTCTCTCTCTCTCTCTCTCTCTCTCTTTGTGTGTGTGTGTGTGTGTGTGTGTGTGTGTGTGTGTGTGTGAGCCCCTTGGTTAATTGGGGTGCTTCCACAGTGCAGGTATAGGTGCTGTTTATTTCAGTTACAGTCTGTCTTCAGAACCCCTAATGGCAGCACACAGTTGCTGGTGACACTCTAGACTCAAGGTAGATTTCACTGGGTTTGAGAACTTGAATTCTTGCTGGACCACAGTACTGTTATATCTGGTGTATATGCATTGTGATGTCCCGATAAGACACTTGCCTTTGGCCAGGACCCTCCTGGCTCTTGAGTCTGAGTCATTTGGGTACAAGGACCTTCCTGATCATGTTTGCTGCTGTTGGCTAGCACTTGGAGAAGCCAGTCCCGCCTTCTTGGCTCCTCACAGTAGTTTCGCCATTGCTACTGGATCTGTATGTGAGAAGAGGAGAAATTGGGGACTAGAGTTGTGACTTTCCCCAACGCCACCCAGCCTATGTATAAGCAAGAGGTCTTCAACCAGGCTTCACTTTAGTGTATTTACCGTGAAGTATAGCCCTGTGTGAACACAGATGCAACCTCCCCATATTAAAGACTCCTGTTTCTAGATTAGTAGTGGGATATTTGTGTATCTAGCTTATTTGAGCTTTAAAGAAAAAGCCCTGTCTTCGGATGGAATGTCTGCATTTAGAAAGAAAGCAGTTTCCTAAGACCTTGAGTCATGACTTATGTTGGAAGACTCTAAATGCCGTGAGCTGAGGCTGAAAAGTAGCATTGAACCTAACAGCAGGCCTTGTTGCTTTCCTGGCCCCCACTTCTGTTTTCTTTTAGGTCTGCAAACAGCTTGTCTGATATATGACTTCAGGTAAATTAATACCAAAGCTAGAGTATCATTCGTAGTGGGGAGTGAGAGAGTTCCATTGGTGTCACAAGGAGGCCTTGTCCCTGGGTTCCTCTGAGATTCTTCCTGGTCTCTTCTCTGTCATTGGATCTCACAGTATGTCAGTGTAGGTGAGGTGTTCCATGGGTGGAGGTGGTAGGAGGAGACAGTTTGTTGTTTAATGATTGTGATTTGTTAATTCTGTTGGTTGATCAGGCCTTTGTGTTAGATCCTGCAGGGAACACACTACTTACAACAGCACACAGGTTTCCCTTTGTCTAATGCTAGTTTACAGAGGTTCAAGTGGTTCTACACAGAGTCATCCCATTGTTAGAAAGCTGACTCAACAATCAGACCATACTACTGAGTGACACTCATGTCCTGTTTACATCTTGAGAGTGGCATCTATCCCAAAGAGGGCAAGTGGGGATTGTTACTACTGTGTGACAGTCCTTGATCTCAGAGGACTTAAAGGGGATATCCCTTTCTCTTTGAACACAAGATAGAAACAATTGAGTTGATTTAAGAGAATTTTCAAGTTAAGTGTCTTATGGCTTTCTTTTTCAAGCTCCCAATTGAAGATGTCTGCAGCTTGGCATCCCAGTCACTGCCCATTGAGCTGACTGCTGTGGTGCCTGAATCTACAGAAGACATCCTCTTGAAAGGCTTTGCTTCCTTGGGAATGGAAGAAGAAAGAATTGAGACTGCACAGCAGGTAAATGGTACCATCTTTTCTAGGGACATTGGATTATTCTAGGTGTCTCAGCACAGGCTAAAAAAAAGGACAGTGTAGCCATGTCTGATTTGGACCATGTTTCTAGGGTAGCTATGAACATGGTCCAACACTTGCAGATGGCAACATGAAATCACAGTGTCAAAGGTTGGACACCCAGAAGGGCACTAGCATCAGGTCTTTGCAGAACAGTGTTAGTTTTTTGTTAGTTTTGGGTATTAACTGTTTTAAGAGACCTTGTTGCCTATCTTAGTTAGGGTTTCTATTGCTGTGAAGAGACGCTATGACTACAGTAACTCTTGTAAAGGAAACCATTTAATTGGGGCTGGCTTACAGTTTCAGAGGTTTGGTCCATTATTGTCATGATGGGAAGCAAGGCAGCATGCAGGCAGACATGGTGCTGGAGAAGGAGCTGAGAGTTCTGTATTTGGATCGGCAGACAGTAGGAAGAGAGAAGAAACACTGGGCCTGGCCTGAACATCTGAAACCTCAAAGCCCACCCCCTAGTGACACTTCCTCCAGCAAAGCCCTACCTGCTCCAGTAAAGCCACACCTCCTAATAGTGCCACTCCCTGGTGACCAAACATTCAAATCTATGAATCTCTGTGGGTCATTCTTATTCAAACCACCACCTTGCCCAATTGTATTGCAATATAGATAAAAATATGATAAGATAATAGAATAACGTGATAGGGCTGGAGCGATGGCTTATTGGTTAAAAGTACTGACTCCTCTTCCAGGGATCTAGGTTTGATTCCTAGCACCCGCATTGGATTGCTTAGAGCTATTGTTTTGTTTGTTTGGTTTTTTAAGACAGGGTTTCTCTGTTTGTAGCCTTGGCTGTCCTGGAACTTGCTTTGTAGACCAGGCTGACCTCAAACTTATAGAACTCTGCCTGCCTCTGCCTCCCAAGTACTGGGATTAAAGGTGTGCGCCACCACCGTCAGGTTTCTCACATTTTAACTCCAGATCCAGGGGATCTGAAGCCCTCTTCTGACATTCGTGGGCACCAGGCATGCACGTGGTACATAAACATATATACATACACAGGCAAAATACTCACACAGATAAAATAATTTTTAAAAAGATAGTAAGAGTACATCTTTATAAAAATACATACATCTAGATGCGCATACATACATCCTTCTCTACTTGTTGCTTGGTAATTCTCTTAAAATCCTAAATGTTTTCTTTAGATGAAAGTTTATAATTATTTTACAGTAATTTAGCATGTACTTTGGTATTTCCTTATTGCTAATTATGAACCTTAGTGTGTAGCAGTTTCTATAGATGCTTCCCTGTTTATTCCTTCTGACTTGGTAAGAGAGTTAGAGCTCTCTATGCCTATACCATCCTGAACACACTGATCTCATCTGATCTGGGGAGCTGTGCAGGGTTGGGCCCGGTTAGTACTTGAAGGGGAGAGTTAGGGCTGGCTGAGACAGGAGGATCACCAGTTTGAGGCCAGATATATAGCAGGTTCAAAGGCATCCTGGGCTACATAGGTTCTGTCTCTAATTCAAAAGCAAAGACAAAAAGAGTTAAAGCTGAGGCATTTCCAAATGAAACATAAAGCAGATGTACTGAATAGCATGCATTCTAGGTCAAAAGAGGCAGTGAAGAAAGCAAAGGAGAGCTCTTGCTGTTACTTAGGCTGGCCTATGTGTTCCCCTGTTGTAAAGTTAGGTTGACTTACATCTGCTCCTGCTGTAGTCAGGCTGACCACATCTGCTCCTGCTGTAGTCAGGCTGACCCACATCTGCTCCTGCTGTAGTCAGGCTGACCACATCTGCTCCTGCTGTAGTCAGGCTGACCATATCTGCTCCTGCTGTAGTCAGGCTGACCCACATCTGCTGCTGTAGTCAGGCTGACCATATCTGCTCCTGCTGTAGTCAGGCTGACCATATCTGCTCCTGCTGTAGTCAGGCTGACCATATCTGCTCCTGCTGTAGTCAGGCTGACCACATCTGCTCCTGTTGTAGTCAGGCTGACCACATCTGCTCCTGCTGTAGTCAGGCTGACCCACATCTGCTCCTGCTGTAGTTAGGCTGACCTACATCTTAAAGTCAGCTCCATTACTTACCATCTGTGAGTTTTAGCAAATTACTTATTTTTTTTTTTGGTCTGTAGTTTCTGAGTCTGTAAAACATGGATGATAATATATCTATCTCATATGATTTTTATGAGAATTAAATAACACATGCAGATATGGTATGTAGGAAGCACACAATAAATGCTTAGAAAATGTTAGTCAAGTTAGATGACAAGCTTGTACTTCCACTTGAGAGCTGGAGACGGTGATCTTGTACTATGTCTGTGGATGTTAGTGGACTGTTGGAAACAATCATTTTCTCCTTCCACATTATCTTAGTATACAAACAGGCAGATTTCAGCATGGCGCTCTGACCTGACACTGGTCTGTGCTCTCCTCTCCCTTTGCTGTCTTCTCTCCCCATCTTCCTCCACTCTTCTTGTTTTTATTAGGAGGTTTTTTTATTCATTTTACATACCAACCACAGGTCCCCCTCTCATTCCCCCCTCCTGCTCCCCCCAGCTTCCCCCCCAACCCCTTCCTCCACTCTTGCTGATCATTCTGTCTCACCAAATAGTTTCCCTTCTGTGAAAACACAATCTTCTGTATTGAATTCACACTTGCATGTCTCTCTAATAGTTTAAAGCATCTACTGTGTTGGGTTATGATTTATAGATGATAAAACTTACTTTAAGTGTCAGCCAGATAAGTTTTGGTGAGTGTATATACTGGTATAACTACCGCTATCAAGATATGAACCTGATAGGAACCTGTTCAGAGTTTCTCTGTGTAACAGTCCTAGCTGTCCTAGAACCAGACTGGCCTGGAACTCATGGAGATCTGCCTGTCTCTGCCTCCCAAGTGCTGCGCTGTTGCTGTTTTTATTTTTGTATTTTGAGACAGAGTCTTGTGTAGTATAGGCTGACTGTCTTAGTTAGGGTTTCTATTGCTGTGAAGAGACACCATGACCACGGCAGTTCTTATAAAGGAAAACATTTAATTGGGGCTGGCTTACAGTTCAGAGGTTTAGTCCATTGTCATCATGGTGGGAAGCATGGCGTCACTCAGACAAACATGGTGCTGGAGAGGTTTTTACATCTGGATCCATAGGCAGCAGGAAGACACAGTGAGCCACTAGGCCTGGCTTGAGCTGAGACCTCAAAGCTCACCCCCTAGTGACACACTTCCTCTAACAAAGTCACATCTACTCCAGCAAGGCCACACCTCCTAATAGTGCCACTTCCTGTGAGCCTATAGGGGCTATTTTCCTTCAAACGACCATGCTGGCCTTATGTTTACGATGCAGCCCTAGCTGGTTTTGAACTTATCTTCCAGCTTCTACTTCCCAAGTGCTGAGATTACAGGTGTGTGCCACCATACCTAGCTAAAATAGAAAACATTTTTATCACCCCCTAAATTTCTTTTGTAAATGAACCCTCTTACCTGTTGTGTGTGTTTGTTTTTCTTCTCCGTTCCCCCCCTCCCCTCGCATCCCTTCCCCAGTGTTTTACTGTGTAGCCCAGGCTGGCCTTGAACTTGTGATCCTCTTGCTTCAGCTTTCTAAGTGCTGGTATTGCAGGCATGTATGACCATGCTAGATTTTGTCTATTTTAAATAATGGATGATTTCTATAACATTGGTGTAGGGGCAGATACAGCCTCAAGTCCATATTCTCTTTCAGTTTTCATTTTTATTTTATGTGAGTGGATGTTTTGCTTGCATGTGTGCCTGTGTACCACTTATGTGCCTGGTGCCCTCAGAAGCCGGAAGAAGGCATTGGATCCCCTGAAACTAGTTATTGACAGTTGTGAACCATCATGAGGATGCTGGGAATTGAATCGGGTCCTCTGGAAGAACAAGCCAGTTCTCTTGACTACTGAGCCATCTCTGCAGCCTCTCCAGAGTCCATATTCTTAATTCACTATGTGATTTTCAAGTTTATATTCTTACCATTCTTATTAGGTAACATTAATATCTACCCCAAACCCTGTAATTCTTCAAACTTGGCAAACTAAGAACCAGATATTAGTTTCTTAAGAAGAAATAATTATTTTTTATATGTGTCTTTAATACTGCTTCTTCCTTGACTCTGGAAATGATCAATGCTTTTCATATCCTTTGCCCTCTTGGCATATAGATGTATGTATGTATGTATGTATGTATCTATCTATAATTATTATCTATATATTTTCTATAATTATTATCTAATATAATTATATTATCTATAATAATTAGCTCAAAGCTAATTATTAGTGGCTAAGCCCTGGAAATAAGACTTAATTAGGTAATGCTGCCCTTTAACTCATCCTCTACCATACCATGTGATCACTTTCCATTCATCTCTTTTAGTTTGATTGACAGAATAATACTTTCTATTTTCCAGTTCTTCTCATGGTTTGCAAAGCTGCAAACTCAGATGGATCAGGATGAAGGAACTAAATATAGGTATGTGTGGGTCCTTTATTTGTTGGATTTTCTGATTTTCACATCATACTCATCTCAAGTTACCAGAAAACTTAACAGTCAGATATTCCCTACTACTAGTCAGGGCAAGGATTGGGTTATGAGTGATTTTAGAAAAGGGACTGCGGAAAGGACTTGGGTCAAGAAGTTGTATGGGAGTCCTGTGAGGGGTTTGTGGTCTCCGGAGAAACATCATGGACGGCCTTAGGGATGGCCGTCTGGATTAGTATGGCTAGCATATGCTGATAGGGAAGGATGACACAGTTTCTCTCCAAGTTTAGATATGGGTTCTGTATTAATGTTCAGTTAGCATTTATTTACGGCCATTATTTTTTTTCTTTTTGTTTTTGTTTTTTTGAGACAGGGTCTCACTACATAGACCTGGCTATCCTACAATTCATTGTGTAGACCAAGCTGCCTTCAAACTCACAGAGATTTGCCTGTCTTTGCCCCCCAAATGGTGGGATTAAAGGTGTGCATCACTATACCTGGCACATTCATGGGTATTATTGCTAGGCAGTGTGCTATGGATGTATAATCCTAGTTTATCGATAGCAGATCTTCAAGGAAACATTCCCATTCCCACTTTACAAATGGCCAGCCTGAGGCTTGGACACGTTAACTACCAGTGTCATTTGGGCTTAGGTAGAGCTCCAGTTTGGACCATTGTCTTCTAGTCTCAGACTCAACATTCTTTTCACATCACATGGTCTTTGGAGGTGGCCGTTATCTGAAGGAGTAACCTTATTTGCTGCCTTGGATGCCCCGATGTCCCCATCTTTGAAGGTTGATGCCTGTGATTTATTGACTTACATGCAGGAAACCAGGTTGTGGCTCGAAGGCCAATTCCTTTATTGGTTGTGGTGACAGTGATCGTCTTCCTAAGCATCAGAGTAGTTTATGGACTAGCCTTTGTTGTAAATCTGAGAGGTACACATTTTGGAAGAGTAGGTCAGGATTTCCACCTGAAATCTGTGATTTTGGAAAAGATGAGACGGTATTGTTTATTGACTCTGCTTATTGGGGGAAAATATTATTGCCAATCCCGTCTTGGTTCTGTTTTCTAGACAGATGAGGGATTACTTGTCTGGGTTTCAGGAACAGTGCGATGCTATACTGAGTGATGTGAACAGTGCTCTTCAGCATCTGGAGTCACTGCAGAAGCAGTACCTTTTTGTGTCCAATAAGACAGGAACTCTTCATGAAGCCTGTGAACAGCTCCTAAAAGAACAGGTAATTGGGAATGAGGGGAGAGAGGGTCAGTGATTAACTTTAAATAGAAGAATGCTATTCCATTTTAATTTCCTTAATTTCTCTGAGTAGACACTGAAGGTCGCTCTATATTAGACTTTGTTAAACATGCAGATTACTGTAAAGGGAGCAGAGCCAGAGGCAGACTTCCTTGTTGATCTGCTAGGTGCAGCTGCACAGTGAACTGGTTGCTTTGCTCTGTCCACTACTATTGACATTTTCAGATAAGCAGAGTGATTGCACTGTAGGTGGGTTTTTTTTTGTTGTTGTTGTTTTTTGTTGGGCTTTTTTTTTTTTTTTTTTTAATTTAGCTCTGGCTGTCCTGGAACTTGCTCAGGCCAAAGGGTTTTTGTTTTTAATCAGCTGCCTGAGGAGGTTGTACTTTAACTTGTGAGTTGCGGATAGAGCATTGAAGTTACTGTATTTTAGAATTTTCTCTGTATTTTTGTGTGTTTTTAAAAGGCAGGCACTTATTTTTATAAAAGATCACATAATACTTGTCTCCTTTTGTTCATGGGTACAGAAATACTTGAGCATGATCTGATTTAAACTTCAGTGTCAAATATAACTCTATTCAAAGTAGTTTTGACATTAGGGTACCGATTGGTGTGTTTTTATAATAATTGTTTTTTCTTTAAAATGTGAGTCGGAACTTGCTGATCTTGCTGAGCACATCCAGCAGAAGCTGTCCTATTTTAATGAATTGGAGACAATTAACACAGTAAGTGTGTGGTACTATTCTGTAAAGTTAGTGAAATTTTATATTTCCCTTTTGTTGTAATCTTCAAGAGTATACAGTGATGCTTGAACTGAATAGTTGTTTGCTGATGGAGTTTCTGATTTAAGCAAGATACCATTATCAGTTCAGAACTTTCCACATGTGATTTAAGTAGACTTAAGTAGAATTTCTCCAATTGTGTTATTGTTACGGCTCTTTTTGTTGATTCTTGTTCTAGAATCTTCCCTCTAAGCTGTGAAAATTAGGATAATAAGTGTTCAGTTTTAAGTCTTGTTGCGTTTCTATAATACCATACACACACTTTTAAGCCACTACTCATGTTCAGTTTGAAGAAATATATAGTCCTCATGAAGACGATAATAAGGGCTTCCGAGTAAACTGTATTTCTACGTTTCTGACTTGTTAGTCATAATTATTTATAAATCATGTTATTAAATTATTAAAACAATTGTAATTATTGGAGCTTAACATTAAAGACATAAAAGTAAAGCTGGCAGCCATTTAGACTTGGGCTGCTGTGGGAATTGGTTCTTGGGCAAACCACTTCTGTATCAAGACAGAATAAATGGCTGGTGGTAGTTGGCTTTGCTTTTCTGTGTTGGAAATCGAACCCAGAGTCCCGGGAGCATGCTCAGCAAGTGCTGTGACTGCTAGTTAAGTCTTTAACCACAAGAAGTGGCCGGTGTCCAAATATAGACGGATGGTATGTTGTGAAGTGGTGGAGAGTGGGACACTTGGGTCTGAGACGTATTAATTCAGTTTATTGTTGCACAACAGCGTAGTGGAAACACTTCCGGGTTCTTTTCTGCTTTGTTTTGCTAGGTTGACGCTTACTAGCTTGTTATACATGGACCATAGCTGAGGATATTTTAGTGATTGTTAAAGGCTATTTCATTAGCCTAAAGTACACTATTATATTTAAAAAGAAATACGTCATTTCTAGTTAATAATTTTCAATGTTTACTTTTTTGTTGTTAATTATTTCTTTTCCTTCTGCTTGAAGAAACTGAATTCTCCCACGTTGTCTGTGAATAGTGAAGGATTCATCCCTATGCTGGCCAAGTTAGATGATTGTATAACATACATTTCATCTCATGTAAGTCATACTTTTATGCTTTAAAAATATTAACACTTCTGCTATATCACTTATACATTTATTTTTCCCCAGTGGAAAAAGTATAGTCAGCTTCTCTGTATGGCTTTCTTAGGTGGATTCAGCCACTTGTGCATCACAGATTATAAAGAACCTTTGGTGTGTTTGTACCGAGCACGTGCAGCCTGTTTTCCTTGTCATTGTTCCCTGGATGGTGTGGAACAATAGCTGTCTTTATAGCTATGTTACATTATCTCATGAGTAACTAACTCGGTGATGATGTCATTTGGGGTCCTGGAAGTAGTGCTGTCTGAATACTGAGGGATAACTATATATCTGTAACATGCTGAAGAAAAACTAGTGCTTCTTTTGATTGCTGTTCTTAGTGTTCAAAGTACTTCCAGCTTCTGAGTGTCTCCTGGAGTGGGAAGGACCCTCTGATTTGGCTTTCTCCTACCTAGAAGGATGTGACATTTAAGGTGTTCACTCATGGATGTGCGAGATGCTCTTTGGAAATCTAGTTACCCGTGTGAGGGGTGCGGGGTGGGGGGGAGGGATGGGGGAGAAGGAGAGAAGGGACAAGCTTTTTCATCTTAGCCCTCTCCTGACCTCCCGAGGATGCACTGCTGTTCTTATTTCCCCAGCTCCATTCTGTTACCTCACACCAGCCTCAGGGTTAGCGGGGCTCTGACATTGATTTTGTTTGCAGCTGCGAACGCTGACTGAGCCTCCTTTGTGCCAGGCACCGAGGATTTGGCTGCAACCAAGTCCTTCAAGTGTCTTCTTCACGGAGCTTAGGATCTACAGAGCTCCATATATTGCTTTGCCTAGAGGACACCTTGGTTCTCATTGGAAGTTTGCTTATTGTTAATATTTATTTCTTTTGTAAATTTCTTTGTTTTACAGCCTAATTTTAAAGATTATCCTGTATACTTACTGAAGTTTAAACAATGTCTTTCTAAAGCTTTGCACCTCATGAAGACATATACTGTGAACACACTGCAGACTCTCACAAATCAGTTACTGAAAAGGGTGAGTTAGCTGATCCCAGGGACAGCTTGATTTTGATTTATTTGCCTTCCACAACTTTGTCTGGATTAATACTGTATAATTAACATTTTTATCCTTACTAAGTAAGAGTATATGCTGCAGTTTTTATAATAGAGAAATATGACTGTCCCATGTAGCTGAGTTAGCAGAGCCCTTGCCTAGTATTATAAAGTCCTGTTTTCAACCCCTAGCACCAGGGGAAATATTTTAAAAGAGGAAAATTATTTTTAATTATCTGCCATTCAAACTTACTCAATTTTACTATTTTTGATTTATTTTCTGTCAGTATTTTTATGGAAAAGCTAAAAAAAAATGTTTTGGAAAACAAATATCGCAAATTACAGTTTATCACATAATACCGGGTTTTCTTCATACTTCGTGGATATTTCTCTATGTATGTGTGTGTCATACAGGATAGTCAACCCAGCCGGGCAGTGGTGGCGCACGCCCTTAATCCCAGCACTCCAGAGGCAGAGCCAGATCTCTGTGAGTTCGAGGCCAGCCTGGTCTATAGAGCAAGATCCAGGACAGGTACCAAAACTACACAGAGAAACCCTGTCTCGAAAAACCCAAACCAAAAAAATATATTTATATAGTCAACCCCCAGAATCCATTGCTTTGGCCATGGATAACTATTGCAGTCCTGTAATTGCACCTAGGGCCTTGGACACACCAGGCAAGCATTCTACTACTGAGTTACACATTCGGCCCATGGGGTTTTGAGACAAGGTATCACTGTGTTGCTCAGCCTGGCCTTGAATTTGTGGTCCTCTTGCATCTTGGATGCTGGAGTTATAGGCACGTGCCATCGTGCCTTGAAGCATGCATATTTCTATTGAGTGTGTCCTAGCGTTATAATGTATTAGAAATGTATGGTGAAAAAGGAGCTCATGAGGTCCGTGCTGTCCTAGTGAGATTGTATTTAAAAATAATAACTAGTGAAAATGATGAAAAAATGTATTTACAAATTAGTAGATGCTAGGTCCAAAAGTACCACACACTGACTAGGTTAGAAAATAAGAGCAGGCTGTCTAGGTTGGTTGCTGAACATAATTCTTCCCCAAGGAAAACACCATAAAGGCTATATTTTACTTCTGAAGCTCACTGTTCAGTTGGACATTCTTATGACCTATGCTGTTTGGGAGATGGAGGCAGGAGGATGAGTAGTTCAAGGCCACTCTGGGCTACACAGTGAGTTCAGGATAGTCTGTATAACTCATGAGACCTGTCTCAAAGTAAAACCACCACACTAAAGATAGTCTGGGATGCTGTTTCGAGGTTGAGCAGTGCCTAGAATGTGCCAGGCCTTAGATTCAGTCCTATTAAGGCAGAAGAAAGAGGTAACGGAAATGTAAAAACTTACTTCCTCAAGGACATGCACTGAAATGTCAGAGATGTTAACAATTGGCTAGTGTCTTATACTCCATAAGTTGCAGTTTGTCTGAATTTAGTTCTACTTACTGCCAAAATTCAAGTAATACAGGATAAATTTGAACTATAAAGGAGAGAGTGAAAGCTTCGTTAATTCTCAGCTGTAACAATATTAACACATAACCTCTCATTGAGATTTTCTTTTCTAAGCTTTTGGTTGGAATGGAGGCCAAGCAGTAGACGTATGAAGTGGTTAGTGTTCCTTTTTTTGTTTTTTTTCTGAGACAGGGTTTCTCTGTGTAGCTTTGCGCCTTTCCTGGATCTCACTTTGTAGACCAGGCTGGCCTCGAACTCACAGAGATCTGCCCGTATCTGCCTCCCGAGTGCTGGGATTAAAGGCGTGCACTACCACCGCCTGGCTTTAGTGTTCTTTTCTGTGGAATTACGTGCTTGCTAATACCTTTCTTCCCTGTTCCCCCTGTTTCTTCAGGATCCCTCGTCAGTACCTAATGCAGACAATGCCTTCACACTATTCTATGTGAGATTCCGAGCTGCTGCCCCCAAAGTCAGAGTAAGTCTGTTGACGAATATTGAATATTGCTGTGGAAAATTTCAGCCAGCCCTTTGGGAGTCCTCCTGTGCCTTTTCTTTTGCTTATTCCAGGAAATGAACTTGAGTGAAAGGAAGGCATTGCCCCTTTCACACTACTTAGCAAGTAAAGTCTACAGAGAGGAGTCTGTTGGCCCTTCCTGTGATGCTCAGGGTGGTTTCTAGATGAAATCTTGGATTTGGGGAGCTGGCGAGATGGCTCAGATGTAAAAGTGCTTGCTGCCAAGCCTGACCACCTGAGTGCAATCCCTGGAAGCCATGTGAAGTGCAGGGCTGACTTCTGCAGGATATGGACGCGCACACACACACACACACACACACACAAACACACCCTTAGTTAAGGTTGCTATTGCTATGAGGAAACACCATGACCAAAGCAATTAGGAGAGGAAAGGTTTTTGTTTTTGTTTTTGTTTTTTTGTTTTTCGAGACGGTTTCTCTGTGTAGCTTTGTGCCTTTTTCTGGAACTCACTTGGTAGTCCAGGCTGGCCTTGAACTCACAGAGATCCGCCTGGGATTAAAGGCGTGCGCCGCCGCCGCCGCCGCCGCCGCCGCCGCCGCCGCCGCCGCCGCCGCCGCCGCCGCCGCCGCCGCCGCCGCCGCCGCCGCCGCCGCCGCCGCCGCCGCCGCCGCCGCCGCCGCCGCCGCCGCCGCCGCCGCCGCCGCCGCCGCCGCCGCCGCCGCCGCCGCCGCCACCACCCGGCAGGAGAGGAAAGGGTTTATTCGAGTTATACTTCCACATCACTGTTCATCAAAGGAAGTCAGGACAGGAACTCAAACAGGGCAGGAACCTGGAGGCCAGAGCTGAAGCAGAGCCCATGGAGGGGAGCTGCTTACTGGTTTGCTCCCTATGGCTTGCTCATATTACTTTCTTATTGAACCCAGGACCACCAGCCCAGGGATGATACCACCCACTGAGCCCTCCCCCATCTATCACTAATTAAGAAAATGCCCTACAGCTTGCCTGCAACCTGATCTTATGGGAACATTTTCTCAATTGAGGTTCCCTCCTGTCAGATGACTTTAGCTTGTGTCAGGTTGACATAAAACTATAGCACACACTAAATAAATGTAAAAAGAAATCAAGCTCAGATTTCTAGTGGGCTGGAGGACGTTATACAGAGACCAGTAGTCTCTGTTTTAAGGGAAGGTTATGGAGACATGAAAACATGCATGTGGGGGATTCCCTGTAATTTATTGTAACTGGACTATAGGGTGTTATTAGAGTGTGCTGGGAAAGAGGAAGGAAGAGTGACAAGGATTTTGCATGATAGGCTGATTCATGGAAAGTAGAAAACATGACTCACCCGCAACAGAACGCTGCGGTCAGATTCTATAGATTCCGGGAGCAGTGAAGAGAAATGGATTCTAGTGAAGGGAAATCGGAAGTCGGGAGGAGGGAGCATTCACAAGCAAGGTGTGCAGCCGTTCAGGAGAGGTGGAGGAGCTGGACAAGGCTCTGGTAGTGTATTGAATGAGGCTACGCATGTGCCTCCCTTCCTTAGAAGCATGTGGATTGAATGGGACGGTCAGTGTGTTTGTCCTGATTGAATTAGAAGGGGGAGGGACGGTCACACCAGTATTTGTGTATGTTATACCAGCTGGGATAGGTATCTGGAGCTTATACATGTATGTTCTTTGTCACTAGAAGGAATATTACTCTTTTGTTGACAGATTTCATGCTCTTCCTTGAAAATCAGCTAGTTAAAGGAGAATACCTGTGTTTTTCAGATGGAGGACACTTGGTTTTGTGTATAGAAGACTGAGGAAGAGGGTAATGAGATTTGGATTTTGCCTGATTGGTTCTGTTGTCTATTAGCTAAAGCCAATATTGACTATTTGATTCGGAAAGAAATGGTGTGGATAAGAGGACTTAGTGTAGTGGGTGACTAGAAAACGATTGCCTGTGATTTGTGGCTTTGCTTTACACTAACTACTTAGTGTACATGATGGGGCTGCATTTAGTTTATTGATAGAAAGGATAAGATATTTAGGTGGCAGTAATCTCAGTGGGAATATATGGGGATGAATAAAATGACAGAAGTATACAAAGATCATGAAAGTTTGAAAAGACGATAAACCTGTCATGGTTCTGGTGGGAGAGAGTTAAATTTTGAAGTGTCAGTTCTTTTCAGTGTAATTTATTGGGTAGAATGTACTGGTAGCTAAAGTTGAAAAAGATTGCTTCAGATCAGAAAGACAAAACAAATTTTTGGAAAGTGTAGTGTTGAATTACTGACAGATCACTGACATGGAAAATTCTAGACCTTAGAATATTTCAAATAAAAAGGAAGAGCTAGAGTTTTCTACATGTTATTTGGAAAATTTTCTAAGTATTTGGGTAGAACCCTTTTTACTTTATAACATCAGAATACATTATAAGTGATTAATAAATATTAAACTAGTAAATAGATCCTCCACAGTACAACTAAGAATTCTTTGGGGGAAAATGACCAAATAAAAAGATTAAGGATATAAAAACAAAAAATTCTGACTCTTAAATAGGAAAAACAAAGGTAGAAACTAGAATGTTTGTTAAGAAAGGTATCTATTATAAAATGACTAGATAATTCACAAAGTGTGGAGTGCATGTTAATTTTTTTTTTGTCTCAGAATTTTCAAATTAAAGTATAATAGTGTTTTTGAGGATTCAGTGGGAGTAATATTGCTGATGGGGTGTAAATGGATTCTTTCCAAAACCATTTCAGCAGAGCAGAGGAAAGACATATGAAGTACATCTCTCTTTTGAGTCAGTGTGTTGGAGCGCTCACAAAGTGGTGCTTACACAGGCGTCACTGAGTCGGGGTTGGGGTGGAGAGACGGCTCAGTGGTTACGGGCACTGACTGCTGTTCCAGAGTGTTCAGTTCAATTCCCAGCACCCACATGGTGGCTAACCAAGTCTGCAACTCCAGTCCCAGGGGATCTGATACCCTCTTCTGGCCTCTTCAGGTACATGGTGCACAGACATACACCAGGGAAAACCCATACACATAAAAATAAAAAATAAAAATTTGGAAAAAAAAGAGAGGAAGGTAGTTATTCATAGCAGTTTGCTCAGAGAAGTGGACCTTCCTGCTGGGAGCTGATGTAGCAGGACAGCTCGTTGACTCCAGACTGTGAACTGGTGGCTGTGAGTCTTTGGGAAGAAATGCTGAACAGAATAGTTGATTTTGAGTGTGTCTATCCACAGGATAATACACAGCCATTTCATATAATGCTCTGCTCATTTGTTTAATTTTTGTTGCTGCTGTTGTTTGAGATGGAATGCTGCTGTTTGTGTGGTCCATGTTGGCTTCAGATTCACCGCTGAGCTCAGACTGGCCCGGAACTCCCCAATGCTCCTTTTGGTCCACCTTCCCAAGTACTGGGATTATAGCATATGCTACCATACCCAGTTTTATGTAATATTTTAAATGCTGTTTGCAGTAATTTATTGAGTGTTTATAGGAGGTGTATAAGGCTTTCTATGTGTTTTCATCTATTATTGAAAAGTGTTTTATGATAGAAAAATAGGAAATGTTTTTAAGATATAGATTATAGAGCTGAATAAATAGTACAATTCCAGCTTCGATTAAAAAGAAAATATGGGGCCTGGAGAGAATTCGTTGGTTAAAAACACTAACTACTTTTCCAGAGGATCCAGGTTTGATTCCCACAACCCACATGGCGGCTCACAACTATAACTCCATTCTCAGGGGATCTGATGCCCTCTTCTGACCTCCATGGGCCCCGGGCACTCACGTGCACAAACACACATGCAGGGAAAGCACCCATACTTATAAACAAAATAAAAACAGAAAGAAAGAAAATGTGAGCCGGGCGGTGGTGGCGCACGCCTTTAATCCCAGCACTCGGGAGGCAGAGCCAGGCGGATCTCTGAATTCGAGGCCAGCCTGGTCTCCAAATCGAGTTCCAGGAAAGGCGCAAAGCTACACAGAGAAACCCTGTCTCGAAAAAACCAAAAAAAAAGTGATAATTGGACATAAAAACTGAAAAATATATACTGTGGTATCATTGTCTATATGTTATTTTTAATCTTTTCACATGTTTTTTTTTTTTTTTTTTTTTTTTTTTTTTTTTCGAGGCAGGGTTTCTCTGTAGCTCTGGCTGTCCTGGAACTTACTATGTAGACCAGGCTGGCCCCAAACTCACCGAAATCCACCTGCCTCTGCCACCCGAGTGCTGGGACTAAAGGTGTGCGCTACCACCACCTTGCTTACATTGTTACATCTTAAATGAGGGATACCAATATAACCAGTAAGCAGTGAAAAGTACAGTTGAGACAGACAGGTGGACATATTGTCTTTCTCTATCCTACAGGCTCTTATTGAACAAATAGAGCAACGATCTGAAAAGATACCCGAGTGAGTACTCAGTAGCTCCTGTCTTTTGTCCTGCCCTTCCCCTTGTGTGTATGCCCTTGGTGTTTGTTCTCAGACACACAGCCTGTTTAGAGAGCAGAGTCTCACGCTTGACTCAGCGAGTTTATCGTGGTGACAGTGTGTTTCCCTCTACCTCAGTTAGGTGGATGTGAGGTCTCTATTGAAGGTTTTTGTATCACTTCTTATGGTTTTTGTTCTACGTCTGTATTCCTGAGTGTTTAATGTGGGCACATGACAGGCCACCATTCTGGCTTTAGAAGCCTGGCAACCAGTTCTGGAATTTAAGATCAGATTTCATTTGTGCATTTGAAATAAAAAAATGTATACTCCAGTCTTACTATTTTTTTTTCTAGTTAAAAAATATTATATATTCACTGTCCATAGTGAAGGACTCATAAAGATGTTTAATTTTTTATTTTTATTTTGGTTTTTTGAGGCAGGGTTTCTCCTTGTAGCCCTGGCTGTCCTGAAACTTGCTCTGTAGACCAAGCTGGCCTTGAACTCAGAGATCCACCTGCTTCTGCCTCCCCTGTGCTGGGCTTAAAGGCGTGCCCCACCGCCCAGCTCCTAAAGACATTTAATTCGAGCATCTCATGTATTTTGAGCTTTTTCATTCCCCATGCCCTTCCCCTCTCTAGTCCTCGGTAGTCCCCTCCTTTCCCCAGCATGCCCCTCTACTTTCATGTCGTGTGTGTGTGTGTGTGTGTGTGTGTGTGTAGATCTATCCTCTATGCAGGAGAGGAATCACAGCACTTCTTGTCGTGTTGTTTACTTGCCTCCCATCAGATACCAGCACCTGCTCAATGATATCCACCAGTGTTACCTTGATCAGCGGGAGCTCCTTCTGGGCCCCAGCATTGCCTGTACTGTCACGGAGCTAACGAGCCAAAATAACAGAGACCATTGTGCCTTGGTGAGTGCCTGCTGGCGGCGAGTCCTGCCTGCTCTTTGCTGTTGGATACTTGCTGTTCCCCTTCTCCCTGACAGCACCCCTTCCAGTTTGGCTCTGTCTCTGACACTTTCTGAGCAGTTGCCTCTAACCTAAGTTTTGTAGCCCACAGCTTTGGGGAGCAAAAGAACTCAGACCTGCCTCAGCAAGTTGATATCGTTCTGTTTCCCAAATCAACACTTTTTCTAGTTCTGATAGTGGAAATTAGCTCAACTTTGTAAAATAGACTCATGTTAATTTTTCTTAGGATAGGAAGATTTACAAGTATGTGTTCTTCTTTGAAGGATGAAGTTTCCGAGTTAGTGGATTTGTGTTGAAAATGTAATTGTAGGTGGGGTTTTTTTTTTTTTTAGGATAGAGGCTCACTCTGCAGCCTAGATTGGCCTTGACATTTGCTTACCCTGCCTTAGCCTTCTGAATGCTGGGATTCCATGTTTGTGCCACCATGCCTCAGCTTAGTTTTTGATGCAGAAATGGCCTTTGTTTAATATTGTTTTAATTCATACCTTAGAAAAATACATAAAAGTTCTTTTTAAAAGTATTCCTTTTTAACTAGAAAATAATATTTACTATCGAAAGTTTAGAAAATAATACAGTAAGAAATTAAAAATTGGATCCTATTTTGAAATAATCCATTGAGAACTAGTTACTTATGAATATATGTAACTGGAAATTTCTCTGGTCCCACCCGGCCCTGCGATTCCACAGATGCTTATTAAATAATCACTCCAAGTCTTATATTAATTACAAACTGTATGGCTTATGGCTTCAGCTTCTGGTTAGCTAACTCTTTCATCTTAAATTAACCCATTCCAATTAATCTGTATGTTGCCACGTGGCCATGGCATTACCAGTCTGCTGGCATCTTGTTGCTCCTTTGGCAGTGGCCTGGCATCTCTCCTGACTCCACCCTTCTCCCTGTGTCTCTACTTTGATTTCTCACCTGGCTGTAAGCTTTCTTGCCATAGGCCAAAACAGCTTTATTTATTATCCAATGGGAACCACACATATTCACATCATATAGAAAGACATCCCACAGCAAATATATGTGTGTAATTTTTGCAAGCAAAGTATAGGCTTTATTTCATAAGAGCCAAAGTGCATCTTTGTAGGTGGGGTCTGCTTGTTTATTGCAGGTTCGCAGTGGCTGTGCCTTTATGGTCCATGTATGCCAGGATGAGCACCAGCTTTACAATGAATTCTTCACAAAGCCAACGTCAAAATTAGAGTAAGTGATACATAGAATCTAGCTCTTGTGGGTAAGATTTAGTTTGTTATTGACAATAATGGACTACTGTATTGTAGAGACATTCTACAGTTAACTGCAGAGTTTAAACTTTTTTTGGGTATGGAAACAGAATATTGTCGATTGTAATTATTTTCTTAAGTCTGTAGTTGAAAGGCTTTTATATTTTTATAGTAAAATTTTGGAGACATTATGGGATGATAACAAGAAGTCTACCAAGAGAAACCAAGTCTTGGGATCTGGATCCCTTTATCTACACCAAGTGTAATAGTCCCTTTTGGGTTAGAAATTCTGTGCCTCTAACTGAACAACATTTAGAAACGTAGATGTTAGTTGATAATCTTCGTTTTTTCAAAGTCACTTGATTCCCTCACATTGACTATTTTTGACTCATAAAGATCCTAAGATTATGACTCGTGTTAGGAAGAGAAAAATGGACTTCCTGATTTTGGTTGGGGTGGTTACTTAATGAAGTACTGTATATGGAAGGGCACTCTTGACAATCTGAAAAACATATACACCTACCTTTTTCTTTTCAAATGTTTAAAATTTCTCAAAATACATGGTATGGGCACAAAGTACTTGAGTGTTTTTTTTGTTTTGTTTTTTTAAGTTTTTTAAAACTTGTTTTTGTTGTTTTGTTTTGAGACAGCGTCTCTCTATGTAGACCAGGCTGTCTTTGAACTCAGAGATTTGCCTGCTTCTGCCTCTTAAGTACTAGAATTAAAGGTGTTTACCACCATGCCTACCTAGTGTTTTTTTTTTTTTAACATTTGAACATGTTTTTAGTGATGGGGGTGGGGGGGAATAACCATTTGATCTGCAGTGAATATAAAAGGTAATATCATTTGCTAAAATAATCTGTATTTCTGTATTTTTAAAGAATATGAAATTATTGTTAAAATAAAAGTAGTAATCAATTGACTTGTGGTTGGGGACAGCTAATTTGAATTAACTGTTACAGATTAAGTACCAATTCTGAGCTTTTAAAGCACAAGCAGTTTACAGACTCATTTTCCCTCCTCCTTGTATAATGTGCCCAGTTACTAGTTTCCAGTAGATATTTATTCTTTTCACTGGCTAAAAGAAATACACGGAACTTTGAACACGTTGGAAAACTCCTGAAAATTTGACTATTAACAAGTGTATTTTGTCCTTTCTTTTAGTGAGCTTTTGGAGAAACTGTGCGTGTCCTTGTATGATGTGTTCCGGCCATTGATCATCCATGTCATTCACTTAGAGACTCTATCAGAGCTTTGTGGGATTCTTAAAAACGAAGTGCTTGAAGACCATGTACAGAACAATGGTAAATATACAGAAGTGATCACTTTAAAGGACTTAATTGTGTCTGTGGCTCAGTGAATGTGAGGGGAAAAAAAGAACTTTTTCCTCCACAGCCTCAGTTCATAAATACTTTTTTTTAAGTTTTAAAATTTTAAGTAGAAGGCTAAGGATTTGGAGGTTGGAATGATACCTCACTCCTTTCAAATTAAGGTATGCCTTCACCTGGAACCATTTAATGCTATAAATTAAACAGATAAGAAATTTAAAATCTGTGAAGTCAGTAATAAAAATAGTCACTTCATTTTGGCATTTGAAGTTCAGAGAAAACTGAATTTTGGCTTGTGTTAGGGATCTAGCACACCGGAGTCAACTCATTTCGTGCTTTTTTTTTTTTTTAAAGATTTATTTATTATGTATACAGAAGAGGGCACCAGATCTCATAACAGATGGTTGCGAGCCACCATGTGGGTGCTGGGAATTGAACTCAGGACTTCTTGAAGAGCAGCCAGTGCTCTTAACCTCTGAGCCATCTCTCTAGCCCTCATTTCGTGCTTTTGATTAAAAACCCGGGATTATTTAGCATTCTCAGGCAGTAATGATCTGTCATCTTCAAATTGCAGTAAAGAGCAGCATTTCTCTGAGTAGCACTTCACTGTCTGACCAGTCACCGTCCATTTGATTGGATTGCAGTAGAGAACACACTTTTGATAGCTTCTAAAACCCTTTGAAGTCGTCCTTTTCCTGGGACTTAACTGCCGCTGTGCTTCCACCCACAGGCGTCTGTTGCTCTTCCAAGTTACTCTTGGTGTGTTAGGTCTTCTGTGGTCTGCTTTCTCACACCTCAGTGCTTCTGAATTTAGGTGATTTTAAAGTGCCATGAATGTTTTCCATTTCTGTGCAGTCTCTCTAGTCCCTGACCCTTGGAAAGATAGTCATGATTCATGTTTTAACATCAGGAGAAATACTATATAAAGATAGATAGTACTGATTCATGTTTTAATATCAGGGAGAAATACTATATAAAGATAGATAGTGCTGATTCATGTTTTAACATCAGGAGAAATACAATATAAAGATAGATAGTGCTGATTCATGTTTTAACATCAGGAGAAATACTATATAAAGATAGATAGTACTGATTCATGTTTTAACCTCAGGGAGAAATACTTTGTAAAGATAGTGCTGATTCTTGTTTTAACATTAGGAGAAATACTATATAAACTCATATTTCACTTTTTTTCTTTGTAAAAATGTTAAGACATCAGTTTACTTGTTAAATGGGGCATGGCAACCCAGTTAATAAAGTAACTTGGCTATCTTTTAGTATTGGTCTGAAGCTATGTACATTAACTTAGTGTAGTGCACTCTTAAAACCTAAATTCATTATATAAGTAATAGGAATAAATTTCCAGAGTCCTGGGAAGAAGGTGGAAGGGCCAGTGTATTTCCTCAGGTTCATCCTGAAGAAATTGAAAGCTATCAAAATTTCTAAGATCATTGAGTCATACTGGAATAGAGTTCAGCTACAGTCTCTCAAACAGTGGTCATGCTGTGTCAGAGCAATTTAGAAATTCTCTGCTTAGTTAAAGGAAGCACTTTCCTAACTCTGAGGAGTGGATGATGACCTTTTCTTTTTACAGCTGAACAGCTGGGGGCTTTTGCTGCTGGAGTAAAGCAGATGTTGGAAGATGTACAAGAGAGGCTTGTGTACCGGACCCATATCTACATTCAGACGGACATCACCGGCTACAAACCAGCTCCTGGAGACTTGGCATATCCTGATAAGCTAGTCATGATGGAGGTGGGTCTCTTCACCTGTACTTCTTCTTCTCCCTGATCCCACATGGCTTGTAGATACCTTGTTAAGATAGCATATTACTCTTTAAACTATCACTCAAAATAGAAGAATCAAAATGTACTCGCCATAGAAGTCGAAGGAAATGAAACTCAAGGATTGAACACGAATAAATTGTTAATTTGTACTTACGTTTGGTAAGCATACTATATAGCTTTCTCCCCTTTGCCAGGATATGTGTATCCTTAAATTTGAAATGGAATTAGTGCTTTCTGCGTTTTCTCTATTTCTTTGTGATGGCTGTAAGGGGGTTGGCAGCACAGCAGCCTCCACAGTCCATGGTGGCGCCAGCATGGCCCTTTGCTCTACTCCTAGATTATCTTGTACCAATTCTGGAGTGATGTCTTGAAGGCTCCAGCTGTTGCCCTGACCCTTCTGACTGTTGTTCCTACATTTCTGTGATCTTTGGGTAGAGTTCAAAGACTGCCTAGAATATTGGTGCTGTAACAGGGTTATTAGAATTTAGAGGGTTTTTTGTTTGTTTGTTTGTTTTTTGTTTTTTGTCTTTTTGTTTTTCAAGACAGGGTTTAGGGTTTCTCTGTTTAACAGTCCCAGCTGTCCTGGAACTCGCTTTGTAGACCAGGCTGGCCTCAAACTCACTGAGATCCTCCTGCCTCTGCCTCTGCCTCTGCCTCTCAAGTGCAGGGATTAAGAATGTGCAACACCACCGCCCGGCTTGAATCTAGAGCTTTTTAAGTGAAAACTTACAAATAAAAGCAAAAGTATCGATAATAAGGCAGTGAAGTCTCCATGGTGGCAGCTCAGTGTCTTGTTCATTTTTACCTCCTTGCTCCCATCGGTCATTTAGGGTGATTGGTTTCAGGCATTGTTTCAATCTGTAAATACTTTGGTAGGTAACTCGGAAAGGTAAAGGTAGTTTTGTTTTGAACACAGTCATGATAGAATTTCTCACTCAAACATGACAGGGTTCCTAACATTCTGGATTCAGCTAGCCAGGGTTTCAGAGTCGGCTGTGGTTAATGCTTTTGTCACAGCACCTTATATTTTTGTCAATATGCTTTGTTGTTTAATCATTTGAAAGGAGTTGGAATGCTTAGAATTTATGTGTATATACACGTGTGTCCTCAGAGGCCAGCAGAGGGCGTAGGATCCCCTGGAGCTGGAGTAACAGGTGGTTGTGAGTCACTTGGCATGGGAGCTGGGAACCAAGTGAGGGGCCTCTGGAAGAGAAGCATCTGTTTTAGCTTCTGAGTCATTACTCCAGGCCAGACTAAGAATCTGGGTTGACTCTTGACTCCTAAACACACTAGTTTTTTATGAATTAAAAACTTGGATATACAAAATAATAAATAAAAATCTAAAAAAACGAAATTAAGACTTCTCCACTTTGTTTTGTGTTTTATTTTTATAACAACTGTTTTGAAGAGACCAGGATCTGTCTCATTGTTTCTTCTTGTTTTTTTGTTTGTTTTGTTCTGTTTTTTTGTTTTGTTTTGTTTTTTAAAAATTGTTTTGATGAGAATACTGAATAGCTGATGTGTACTTCTTCATTATACCAGAGGGCTGTAATATGAGGTTTTACCTTTAAGGGTTGAGATGATTATGAAGGTGTATTTCTTCTTTTTTTTCTTTTCTTTCTTTCTTTTTTTTTTTTTTTTTTTGAGATAGGGTTTCTGTGTAACCCTGGCTGTCCTGGAACACATTCTATAGACCAGGCTGGCCTCAAACTCACAGATATCCACCTGCCTCTCCATCCCAAGTGCTGGGATTAAAGATGTGTTCGACCACCACCAGGCATATTTCCTCTTTGTAATGAGTTGGTCCTTTTGGATGATACTTGAATTTTATAGTTCTTCCCAGAACATCTGTTCACCTGATCCAGATTGCAAGACATTAAGAAGAAGTACACCTGAATGTTCTTTCTTGTTTCTTTATGTAGCAAATTGCTCAGAGTTTAAAAGATGAGCAAAAGAAGACGCCCTCAGAAGCTTCCTTTTCAGATGTTCGGTTGGAAGAAGGAGAGTCCAGCAGTTTAAGAAAATCTGGTATGTTCCAATGTCTTAACTTCTGGCATTTACTCAGTCAGTTAATTAACCTTATCGAGGACTGTCTCTGGCATGTGAAACAGCTTGTGCTTTCCTACTTTCTGGGGGCAGATTGATAGATCCCAAATGGTGTTCAGTAGAGTGAAATGCTAGTGGAATATGCTGGATGCTCCTAGACCATGAAGAGCTTGGGGGCATAGAAGTTGGGAAGGGCGTATGCTCAGTGCAGGAAGTAGGGTCAGTGTGAGGTGTGGTGTCTGGAAGCTAGAGTGTGTTTTTATAGAGACTGTGAGAAAGTCAGGTCAAGTTGGATGGCACCATCTCTGGACAGGTGGTCCTGAGCTGTATAAGAAAGCAGGCTGAGGAAACTATGGTGAGCAAGCTGGTAAGCAGCACCCCTCCATGGCCTCTGCTTCAGTTCCTGCCTCCAGGTTCCTGCCTTGAGCTCTTGCCCCGGTTTCCTTCAGTGATGGAGTGTGACACAGAAGTTACAGGTCACATCTGCCCTTTTCTCCCTAAGTTAGTTTTGATCAGTGTATTATCATAGGAACAGGGAAGACACCCAACAGGGAAGGGATCTAACGCTGTGTCCTCCAGTGTTCCACCACCCTCCACTGAGCACGTGGAGTGGGGATGGTGTTTCCACATGTGACGAGTGCACATAGACACGGTAAATGCATACCAGAACCAAAGATTTAGCATGAACTAAAGAATGGAATCTACTATGGTAGTCATTTTTACCAGTTTCAAAATGATATCTGAGATTTATTGGATTAAATAAGACATTAAAATTCCATTTATTTTTACTTTTTTATGGTGGCATTTTAATGTACCACATTTCTGACTTCTGTTATAATTTTGTCATAATAACGTAACATAATGTTATATTATAATTCTGAAAGCACTGTTCTTTAGCTATAGTAGGAGGCTGGTTTGTTGGTAAAGACTGAGGCATGGTTGATGCTTTGAGTTTATAGATCACCCCAGGACAGAGTCCAGCCATTGTCTGGAAGGGGATGTTGACAGTGTTCATGTTACGGAGCTAGTGGGGGCAGAGGAGGGAACTGACTGAGGAAGAGCAGGCAAGTGTGACTCAAGGCAGAGGAGGTGCTAAACAGTCGAGGATGATGAACTCGTTAGAGAACGGGACACCGCTGCAATACAGTGAACTAATGGGAGGAAGAGGAAAATCTGAGAAGGTTGTGAGAATACAGTTCCAAGAAAGTAAGGTGAAAAGTCCGAGAGTGTGGAAAGTTGGTGAGGATTAAGACCCTTGCCACTAAGAAGGTCAGGATTCCATGTCATCTGCATGGTGCTGCCGTTAGCATGGGAATGGGAGGCTGGTAACATGAGGAGCAGTAGCCATGAGTGTAATGATCACCCCAGTTCTCATGTGTGGGAAGTAAGAGAATTAGTACCTCCCGAGAGGAAGGCTGAAATGTTGTGTGAGTTCATGAAGTAGAGTGGTGACCTGGCAGAGTCTATGGGGACTGCTCTGTGAAGCCACCAGGTTCATCCCTTAAAGAGCACAGGCTTCCTTCTTATGTACGGAAGTGAGGGGCGGGGAGAGCGATGGGGGGGAGGGGGCAGCGGGAGCGATGGCGGGGGACTTGCAGGAGGACCATAGAAGTTGCCCTGCCCTGACAAGGTGGCTCTGCCAGGAGACACTCCCCTGGTAAAGTGAACTACGAAAATGAAAAGTGAGCGGACAAGCTGGCTGCAGCTTCAGAGTGCTCAACTTGTACTTGGTACTTTTTACTTCTTGTATGGAAGGAGGGATCCTACAGAGAGTAGACTTCAATAAAACTCGAGGGCCTCTCCTGCCTAAGTGTTCTTTGATATATGTCTGTGTGTGTACATATATACATGCATATATATACATATGTATACACACATACACACACACACACACACACACACACACACACACACACACACACACATTTCTTAATCTCTTTCTTTTGAGACAGGGTTTTATGTGGACCAGGCTGTCTTTGAACTTCTGATCTTCCTGCCTCCATTTCCTGAGTTGCTGGGATCACTGGCATGCTCCACTGTCCTCAGAATTTACAGTGCTGAGGGATCACACCCAGGTCTTTGTTTGTTCTAGACAAACACTCCACTATCTTTAAGACATTAAAAGAAGATCTTTAAAAAAAAAAAGATCTTAGATTGAAGAGTGGCCTTAATGGGAGAGATCAAAAATTATACAAACTACATGACTTGGAAAAAAAAATGCTTACCAAAGTACAAAATGAAAGAACTTTTTTAAATTTGTCTTTTCAAATGAAAAAAAAATTAAACTTCAACATTTTCCTCATTTCTCTCCCCCAGTCTGTGCCACAGGACCATCAGATCTTTTATTATTTATTTTAAAAAGTTTTCCCCTTTATTTTATTTGTCTGGGTGTTTTGCCTGCATGTATGTCTGTGTACCACATGCTTGCAGTGCCTGTGGGGCCAGAACAGGGCATCGGAGCCCCTGGAACTGGAGTTCTCAAGGGTTGTGAGCTGCCATGTGGTTGCTGGGAATGGAACCCAGGTCCTCTGGAAGAACAGCCGTGCTCTTGACCACCGAGCCATCTCTCCAGCCCCTCCTTCAGATTTTTTGAACAATCCAGGTTTAGATATTTTTAAGAAACAATATTTATTTTGCAACATTACTAATTCATCATAGACTTTCATTTTTTTATTATTGAAAAATATGTGGAGAAGTGAAAAGAAAGATAAAATGAACACACATATGCACCACCTAGTTTTGAGATTTAGTGTTTATCACAAGCATGCACAAACACTTTTTGGTAGGGCTTTGCTGTGTAGCCTAGGCCAGCTTTGAGGGCTTCACAATTCTCCTTTAATCTCAGGTGTTGGCATTAAAGGTGTGGCCACTACACCAGATAGACACTTTATGTTGTTGGTATCCATCCTAGCTTGCTGCTTTGCCTTCAAGTACTATTGCATCTCTTTGAATGAGGACATCTCTTCTGTAATTACAAGTTATTACTGAGCTAAAAGTGTAGTTTCTGAAGACGTCCTTGAGTAGTTCGTATATGAGTGTCGCCTCTTGTCCCAGAGAAGTGTATAGAGTTTTCAGTCTGGCTCTGGATACAGAGGACTGTAATTCTCTTGCGAAGGTGTCCTGTTTAGACACTCCCCCTGCCGCAAACTGCCTTTTCTCACTGGAGTGGTGGGGCGCTTCTTATCATCTGGGAGCTAATGCAGCTTAGAACGGAGGCAAGGAGCCAGCAAGCCAGCTTTGATCCATGCTCCTCTTTAAAGTTGTCCTGCTTACCACGCCTGCTCTAGGCCTGTCATCAGCTACTTGGGAGGCTGAGGAGTCAGGGGCTCACAAGTTGAAAGCCTGCCTGAACTGAAGTGAGTTTAGAGCAGCTTGAAGGACTTAGCAAGATCCTGTTTGAGAATGGAGAAGTGGAAGAGAAGGAGAGGAGGGTGTGGCTATTGCTCAGTGATGGAGTGCTGCCCCACATGTGTGAGGCCCTGGGTCTAATCCTCTGTACAGAAAAAATTCATTTTCTTGTCACACTCTTACCTCATTGGTACCCACTGCATATAGATCTGCCTTCTAGAATCTGGGTGTGTTCCATAAGTATGCTGTTGTGTATTACATAAAGATTAGTGGGGAAAATAACTAATGTTGAGTGGTATTGAGCATATGTGTACAGCTGGAATGTGTATGTCCATGTCCAGTTTTTCTCAGTCTTAACCCTTATCTGTCACTGGTTTAGACTTCTTAGGGTTTTTTTTTTTTTTTTTTTTTTAAATATGAGGTAGGGAGGAAATTGAGGTCTTCCAGCCATTGATAGCCAATGAGAATAAATAGTTTATAGCTGCCATGTAAGTTATTGTATGACAGATATCCTCATGCCTGGAATATATGTTCTTTTCCATTTGGGTTTTAGGTTCAACAGATTCCCTCAATCCTAGACCACAGAGCACGATTTCTCCAGCAGATCTTCACGGGATGTGGTATCCCACAGTGCGAAGAACGCTTGTCTGTCTCTCCAAATTATATAGATGCATAGATGTATGTGTGTGAATTCTTTTATCTTTACTCTGAACTTTGCTTATTCTAGAATTTGTTTGGAATATTTTAAAATTCTAATCTACTTTAAGAGCTTGATGCATGCCGGGCGGTGGTGGTGCACACCTTTAATCCCAGCACTCGGGTGGCAGAGCCAGGTGGATATCTGTGAGTTCAAGGCCAGCCTGGTCTACAGAGCGAGATCCAGGACAGGCACCAAAACTGCACAGAGAATCCCTGTCTCAAAAAACCAAAAAAAAGAAAAAAGAAAAAAGAGCTTGATGCAGTATTTTGTTGATATTCTTAGAGTCATGATTTTTAGATATGGTGGTAGCTTGAAGATTGATCTAATTTAGGGGCTCGTCGAAACTGTGGGTAAGTTTTAATGTGTTTTTATCTTTGTATCTTTCTGAGGACCAAGGCTGTAGTTTCCATCCTAAGGAGCCTGTGACCACAACTCAGTTTAAAACTACTGATGAATTTGTCTGCTTTGGTGTATGTGAAGTAAAGCGGTGCAGTAAAGATGTAGTCAAGAATGGAGAGCAACGTATTGGAATGCCACATTGGCATAGTATTTAGTATTAAATATAGCCACTGTAACATGGTTTTTGTTGTTGAGACAGAGTCTTGCTCAGTAGCTAGCTCTAGTTGACCTTGAACCTGCAGATCCATCTGCTGCAGCCTCCCTGTGCAGACATTTCAGGTGGGCGCCGATGTGCCCAGGCCCTGTAAATCCAATTTTGCACTTATCTCAGTCAGCATCCTTAACAAATAGTGCATGAGTGCCGGGCTTCCTAGTCATGAATAAGTTTACTTACTTGCTGAAGTTAGCAGAATTTTTTTTAAGCACCTTTTTTAGAGCACCGTGCATTGTTTTGGGCAATAGTTGTTTTAAGCATGCTGAGTTAATGATAATGGTTGCCGTTCCCTGCAGTGGCAGATTTAGCTACATATTTGCTGTCAGTGGTTTACACTTAAAGCAAAATAGTTTTATGAATTTGGTGGTTTCAACTCTCTATTTTTTAACTGATTGCTGTAATTCTACTGCATGTGAAGAGAAGTGAATGCATCTAGTAGTCACATAATGAGTTGTCCAGACCCCACTACTTTTTAAGATTATGGCTTGCCGGGCAGTGGTGGCACACGCCTTTGATCCCAGCACTCGGGAGGCAGAGCCAGGTGGATCTGTGAGTTCAAGGCCAGTCTGGTCTACAGAGCAAGATCCTGGACAGGCACCAAAGCTACAGAGAAACCCTGTCTTGAAAAAACAAAAGAAGAAAAAAAATATGACTCAAGGGGAGTAGGTGTGTACTCTCTGTATGTGTTCAGTACACACACACACACACTGTTTCATATTTCAGACTCTTAGGACAAAATAAGGTCTCACGTTTGTCTCATGGCATCAGTCACCCACACTACTTGATGTAAACTGTGATTCATGGATCTCTTCTAGTGGCCTAGGAGGACATTTGGCATCTCTGCTTCTTTCGGTTCCCAGTAGGGAGTGATGCAGGGGTCAGAAACTTGCTTTTGTGGAATGTGCAAAGGTCATGTTCCACATGTGCCCATTGTTACCCCAGACCTCAGTGCATAAAGCTTTGAGGATGCTGACAGGAATGCTAGCCAAGGCATAGGTGGGTCCTGGCAGATTACTCTGCCTGTTTTGCCTTATGCCTCAGGGTTACCTTTTCTTTTTCCACTTACCTCACATCCAAATCTTGTGTTCTGTTTTGAGGCTGAGTCTTACTCTGTAGCCAATATTGCACTAGAACTATGTAGCCCAGGCTGGCCTCGAACTCTCAGCAGTCCCATTCCAGTCTTCTGAGTGCTAGGGTTGTAGGCATGAGCCACTGTGCCCAGCTCTGAAGTAGAAATCTTTTGTTTTCATTTTTGTTTGTTTCTTCCCCATCTCCCAGACAAGGTCTCTTGTACTAGAGGCTGGCCTCCTCTCCGATAATGTCACCAATATTGTCCTGTGTTGGGATTCCAGGCAGGTGCCACCAAGCCTGGCTGCACTGAATTATACTTTATAATGAAAAATTATCATATGTGTGTAGGTGTTTTGTCTGTATGTATTTCTGGGAATCGTGTGGGCTTGTTCCAGAGGAGGGCAGAGGAAGACATCACAGGTGAACCTGGAGTGAGATGGTTATGAGCCCCTGTGTGGGTGCTGGGAATCAAACCTGGGTCCTCTGGAAGAACAGCCAGTGCTCTTAACCACTAAACCATCTCTCTAGCCCCCATTTATGAGAATTTGACCACAGTCCTCTGCATTCTCTGTGTTTCCACACAGTACTCTCTAATTCACTGGTTGTTTGGGTCAGCGTTCTCCTGTTGATTCTTTACGGTGTTCTGTCTTCCTCCTGTTTAAAAGAACACTGCAGGGGAGAGCCTTGTATGTGAATCTTAAAGCATCATCTCTAACCACCTGGGATACACTTTTAGACGATACACTGATGGTTTGTTTTATAGTTAATTTTGAGCTTAGAAACAGCCTTCTAGCTGGGTGTGGTGGTGCACATCTCTATGTGAGCTCAGTCCTCGGAGGCCGGGGAAAGAGGGTCTGGAGTTAGAGACTAGCCTGCACTATATGGCAAGTTCTAGCTCACTACATGAGATAGTTCTGGAGTGGACATTGTAGCTAACCCTACCTACCTAACTGATCTCTGTACCATCCAGGGACCCCCACAGTGCTAACTATGAATAGGTGCTAATGTGTAAAGGACACATGGGCATTTCAAGACATGAGTGCATATTACAGAGCCATGTGGCAGTCAAGAAAGATTGAATGGACATAAAAAATTTTGAGGGAAAGTGGTTCAAGTATGAATCCAATGATGAAGGGATGTAAACTTTTTTTTTTTTTACCTTTAGGCTTTACATTTTCCTTTTTTTGTTTTGTGAATGGCTGTGGGCTGATGTTTCTCTCTTCTTCCACCAGAGGGCGGTGTTCCAAGGATTATCACAGGAAGCGTTGTCTGCCTGCATACAGTCCTTGCTAGGAGCATCAGAGTCTATCAGCAAAAACAAGGTTTGATGAAGTGTTAGGTGAAATTTTATTACCTATAATAGAATTGTGCAGTATGACATTTATTTAGAACCACAGGAATTTAAAGCCACTTAGCAGTAAGATCTGTTTGTTTCGGAGTGAATTTTGAAGGAAACTGGAAGTTCATTGTAGTGCACTCTTAAGACTGCACTAAGAGAGAGTACTTTTCTGATGTACCAGAAATGGTACTGAGGGTCTATGCTGAAGGATAAAGATGAGGAAATGGCACTGCTATTTCCCCAGAATACCAAGAAAGTGAGTTCAAGGAAACAGCATTGTCCATATACATTTGTTTGTTTTGGTTTTCTTTGAAACAGAGTTTCTCTGTGTAACTCTGACTATCCTGGAACTCCCTCTGTAGCCCAGGCTGACCTCGAACTCACAGAGATCCACCTGCCTCTGCCTCCCGAGTGCTGGGATTAAAGGTGTGCGCCATCATGCCCGGCCACCCCTACAGTGTTTGGAATAGTCTCATGGTCTCACCTGGAGGAAATCAGTTAGCTTTGAGGATAGGTGGCTGTAGTTCTTGTGTTGTGTGACTTAAAGTCATTGCCATGGCTTATGATTTGCAGTCAGCATGGGCTGCGGGGCTGGAAACTTCTGGTCGTGCTTCTCCCTCGGCCTTTCCGGAAAATAGAGCACGGGCCGCAGTGTTGCCCTGCTAGGCTCTGCCTAGCGTGCCTGTTGCCTGCAGAGGGCTATCACTTGTAGCCAGAATTTCTCCATTGTTGCAGTGTTCAAGCCTATGAATTCCAGGTTTACAAATTCCATTTCTAACTTCAAAACTTTAGATAATTGAGAAAAGTCTGCTGATAAAGAATCTGCTGTCTTGTTAGCAGAAGAGCATGCTTCTTTCTCCGTTTGTGCATGGCGTTGAGAGATCGTGGAACAACAAGTCCTAGACAGGCAGAGTTAAGGTGTCAATAATGTCTGCAAGTCTCATGTCTCTCATGCCTGAGATCACGGGGCATTGGTTAAGTAAACCAGGACAGAGCTGCAGAGGAGAGACAGAGACAGTAGATGTTACCTGACTGCGTTGAGACGTAAAGGAGAGCACAGAGAGGAGACGCAGACTGGCTGTATGCACTAAGCATCCCAAAGGAAGCGGGGGCCTGGCTGATCCCTGCCGTCGTCCCCCCCCCCCCCCCCACACACACACAGTTCTGTATTAGGCGTACGTTTTGCACAGTGAGCATGTGTCTCAGCTCAGTAGGAGGAAGACTGACTTAACTGGAGAGGCGGTCACGTGCTGTGGCCTCACCAGCTGTCTTCTGCTTTAAGCCCCTGAGCCTCTCTGTCCTCGTTACCTGGAGGTCACCGTCCTTTATGTTATTGCTCCTGCATGGTAGAAGGGCTTGTGTGTGTCTGGGAAACCCTCCGCTTGGTAAGCACGGTTAGCTTATTTGTTTCTGTGGCTGAGACTGTATAATTTTTGCCTTTCAACTTAGGAGATTTTCTAGTTTTTTTTAAGGTAAATTATCATTACAGACAAATTGAACACCTAGTCTGTAATAAATTAACATGATACTACTTTCTTGAGTTACAACGGCTTTAATAAAGTAAATGAAGTCTAAGTGATGCAGTTTTTGCTGTCAAACTTGTCCTTTTACAAGTAGAACAAGTATTTAAAATGCACAGCATTTCTTATTTGTCTGCCGCTGTGGTCCGCAGCTAAGGGAGTTTCCCTTACACATCTTGCTCTGATAATGATTGTATCTACTACAAGTTGGTGGAAAGAGAGATTGGGGAGCTGCCACTTTATGAATCCTTTTAGACTGCTTATGAACGATAACTTTATTAGAAATGTTTTCAAAAGTTGTGCCTTGAGGAGCAGTCTGGCTTTATTAATATACAAACTTCTATTGTGAGGCCTGCAATTGTTGTTCTGGGCCTTCGTCAGAGCTGAGAGCTCCACTTAAGTCACAGGGCCGTCGCAGACAGTCCTGAGACAGCAGAGGGTTCCTGTAGGGACAGCCAGTGCTCTGTGGGCAAATGGGGACGAACGTCCTCCTCAGAGAATCTAGAAGGCTGTGAGCAAGCGGATTCAGACTCACCCTTTGAGCAACTCTGCTGCTCGGGGCAGCTCTTAGGTGGCCGCATCCTTTACCTCTGTGCCATGTTACCAGGCTTGATATCTTTTCCTGGCCTGTGTGGGTTTGCTCCCTTGGATTCCTTAAGTAGAGCAAGGGATAATGGTCAGAGTGTAAAGTAAGAATTTTCTAGAGAACTTTGACGTGGTGACCTAGAGAGAGTTTATTGTGCTGCAGAGTATTGACCCCTCAAGGCTGTAAATCTGCATGGAGTTAGTGTTGAGTGATAATGTATTTTATATGCTCCAAGTTTGATTTAATCTGTGATAATATCCATTTCTTTTGTCTTATAATTTAGACTCAGATTGATGGACAACTTTTCTTAATTAAGCACCTTTTGATTCTTCGAGAACAAATTGCTCCGTTTCACACTGAATTCACCATTAAGGAAATTTCCCTGGACCTCAAGAAAACTAGAGGTACTTTGTTGTCCTGGCTGGCACAGTTGGGTGTGTTTGACCTGTCCAGGTGTGTCAGCACAGGCTACAGGTTTATTTATGTTCATCTGCAATTTCTTTTGCATGCTTTGCTTGCTAAATATGTTACTTATTCATACTAAACTGAGCTGTTGGTATCCTAATTCCTTCTAATTTGTTGTATTTTCTTTATGAAAGGAGCTATATCTGAGCATAGCCATGTATAATACAGTTTAACTCTCCTGGGCCCTTCCACATATTACCATAAGCAACTAAAAGGTGAAAATCACTGTAATAAATACTTATAAGATAAATAGCATGTGTCGGCAAGTTGGGGTCTATCTAAGTGTCTGAGAGTCAGGTTTCATTCCTGGTTCTTGTGTAAACTTGAACTGAGGGGTGGTTAACTCCCAAGGCCCATCTTCCTCCTGTGTAAAAGGAGCACAGTGGTGTTGTCATGGTACATTCATTGGTTACCAAGATCATTAAGAATGACAATGAATACAAAGATACATCACTGTGCTTAAGGTAACATCAAGATGCTTATTGTTAAGCAAGGTGATGTGAAATATGTAGGATTTTGACTCATCTTGGAAAAGATGATTCATTTCTCCTAATTATTTGTTTCCAAATTAACAGATTTTTTTTTTTTTTTGGTTTTTCAAGACAGGGTTTCTCTGTGTAGCTTTGCGCCTTTCTTGGATCTCGCTCTGTAGACCAGGCTGGCCTCGAACTCACAGAGATCCACCTGCCTCTGCCTCCCGAGTGCTGGGATTAAAGGTGTGCGCTGCCGCCACCGCCCGGCCTTTTTTTTTTTTTTTTAAATGTGCATTGGTGTTTTGCCATGGGTGTCAGGTCCTCTGGAACTGGAGTTACAGACAGTTGTAAGCTGCCATGTGGGTGCTGGGAATTGAACTCAGGTCCTCCGGAAGAACAGTCAGTGCTCTTAACCATTTAGCCACCTCTCCAGCCTCTAATGCTGTCATATGATCATCACAGTAAATGCTTTTTAAGAGATCAAAATACATACAGTCTGAGCTCTTGATTGTAAATAGTTAGGGACACACCATAAATATTATTTGTTTCTCTTACAGATTTTTGTAAGCTGTTTTTTCCTTAATGATTTTCAGACATTTAAACTTTTATTCCTTAAGCATTCATTTGTGTAATGAATTAACTTCCCTCTTAATCTTGAGGCAATTGAAGGAATAGTGACCCTAATTATTTTCTGTGTTCTGTGATTCAGAAATGCCTAATAAAGAATCCCAAAGATAGCAGGCTTTTAGCTCCCTGATCCCTGTGGTTGTCTGAAAGGGAGGACTTGATTTACCTCAGCTGAGGCCGTGTTGGTCCCCTGATGAGTCTATGAGAGCAGGTGGCCCTGTGTCTCTCCTAACGCTGTCACATGATCATCACAGTAAATGCTGTTTGGCTCTGTAAAGCCTGTGGGTATTATTCATGTAATTGGTCATTTTTACTTTTCAATGGGATTCAGGTTTTCTGGGCTTTGCTTTTAAAGAATGCCCAGTGTCTTTAAAAGCATATTTGCACAAGGAGCGTCTTCCCCTTGCTCCCTGGTTGACCCTCTTCTCTTGGTGTGAGGTATGAGGATGGGGCTTTGAACTGCGTGGAGCTCGTGGCTGCTGATGGCCTTCATTTGGGTGATAGGATGCAGCATGATTGTTCACTTTTATTTCTTTCTAATCTGGATGTTGCTGCCACTTGGTTCTGCTCTGAGTCTGCTGAGATGTGAGAAAATGAAATAGACTAAGATTTTGGCAGGATTTCTTTCCCTACCATATCATGAAGGTCATTTGAATCTGCCATGTGGTTGGTGACTTGGCTCTGTTCACTGTGAAACAGTCTCTCCTGAGTACTGACTCTGACAGAGGTTCCTTTTCATTAAGCCCCAGGTCCAGGCAGTACTCAGGACCATGGCATGTGCTACAGAGCAGGACTGGGAGCAGTGTGTACTTTGCTTTTTTCATCCTGGAAAAGCAAAGCCATAGTCTTTTGAAATCTGTCACTTAATAATACTTCCTATCTTAACTTTTAAGCCTCTAACCTCTCATGACTAATGGTATGTATATCTTATTGCATTTGAACATCAATGAGACCTCAGTCAGTACTCTCAGAGATTCTAGTTAGTCTGGAGGTTAAGGTAAATATGTCCTCTTGGTGTTTTCTTCTTGGCTGACACATTTGTTTATTCACTGTCATTCAAGTAAATAAATTTCTGTGCCAGCCAAGATCATAAAGAAGCTGGGTAAGTATGTGAATTTTTAAAAAATTCTACTTGACATCTAAAGGCAAAGCATTGAAATTCTATGTATTATCCTGTTCATCATTTTTTTCTATAAATAGATCATTATGATTAATGGTAATTTTATAACTGTGACTTTTGGAAATGACTGTGTGGGTATATGTATAGTCATCATTGGTGCTCATCTCACTCAGCCCTTCCTGATGGGGACCTAGTGAGGATGAATACTTCCTGGCTTGGCATCAGTAGAGAGCTGCTGTTGCCCAGGGCTTCTCTGTTGAACCTGTACCTGTTCACTGGATGAGTAATTTTGTTTCACAGATGCAGCATTTAAAATCCTGAACCCTATGACTGTTCCGAGATTTTTTAGGCTGAATAGCAACAATGCCTTGATAGAGTTCTTGTTGGAGGTGAGAAGGACTCTGTTTCATTGGTGGTGGGAGCTAAATAATATTCTTTATAATTTCTAGGCACATGCAAACAGAAGGAAATTGACTTATCTTTTTCAGGGGACTCCTGAGATCAGAGAACATTACCTGGATTCTAAGAAGGATGTAGACCGTCACCTGAAGTCAGCCTGTGAGCAGTTCATTCAGCAGCAGACCAAGTTATTTGTAGAGCAGCTGGAGGAGTTTATGACAAAGGTGCAGACTTTCTAGTCCGTTCTTTCTTTCCTAGCTTGCTTTTGAGTTGTGAGAACATAGAGGAAGGAGAGTAAGTCCGGCTCTTACTGTCTTTCTAGGGAAGTTATCACAAAAGCTGGTTTGCAGCTCTGAATGTGAGCTTGACAGCATGTAGTTTTGAAGAAGCTTTAACACTGCAGAGCTGGTTATAGCTGAGCCTTGTTTGGTGTGTTCTGTTATCTACATTGTAAGTCTTCTCTGTGCTGGTTGGGACTCTCAGTTTGCTGGAATCTGTCCCTCTGGCTCCCGTTTAGGGTCTGTGTGGCAGCAGTCACAATTTCTTTCTATTTTTTTTTGAGACAGGGTCTTAAGTTCAGATTGGCCTTGAACTTCTGATACAGCCAAGGATGACCTTGAATTTCTGCCTCTCCTGCCAGTATCTCCCAAGAGCTCAGCTCAGATTGTAGGCATGTGCTACCACATCTATTATACAACTCAGGGCCTTGTGTATGCTAGGGCAAACACTCTACTAACTAACCAGGGTTTACAATTCTGTTTGTTGATTTGAATATGTGCCATTTGAATAGAAGCCTCATTAGCAATATGTCCTCGGCTTGCTTCTGTGTTCAGGCTCATTTGAAAAAAATGCAAATATAGGTTGGTACAACAAAACAAACCATGTTGTACATAGAGGACATTTTTAGTATTCAGGAGGCTTGTTTTTTGAGTCTGACTGTGTAGATGTGAGTCCAGTCCCTTCATGAGCTGTAGATGGTCTCCTTCACCAGCTACAGACCAGCCTGTGCTTGTACAATCCTTTCCTGGGACTCTGATGAGATGCTTCATTTCTTGATGCTCTCTCTCTCTCTCTCTCTCTCTCTCTCCCTCTCCCTCTCCCTCCCCTCTCCCCCCCCCCTTTCTCAAGACAGGGTTTCTGTGTAGCCTTGGCTCTTCTGGAACTCACTCTCTAGACCAGGCTGGCCCCGAACTCATGATTTTCTTATATCATTACCATATCCCAGGTACCCAGACTAACTTAGGGAAGTGGCTTTCACAGATTGAGAAATGAAGTTTTGAACCATCAGTTGTATGTGGGATAAACCTTTTTGTATCTTGTTCAACTGTGTTCCTCCTGATTTTTGATCTGATAGTAGTTTTTCCTGAGAAAAATAAAATATAGGAATACACACACACACACACACACACCATAAACACATATATACATATATATGTACACATACACATATTTATTTATGGTGTGTAGGTATAATATAAATATATAAATGAGCCAGAAGAATATATATCATATATAATATATTCTCATCTATATAAGAATATATAAAACAATATATATTATAACACATATATTCCTCTGGTTCATTTTTCTGCCTGTCTTAACTATCCTGTTGATACAATAGAAACCCTCAAAAAAGCAAATTAAGGGAGGAGGTTCAAGGTTACAGTCCATCATGACAGGGAAGTCATTGCACCATATGCCTGAGGCAGCCGGTCACATTGTCTCTGCAGTCAAGAAGCAGAGTGAAGATCACTTGTGCTCAGCTCTCACTTTCTTTTTTTAGATAGTCTAGGATCCTAGCCCAGGGAATGGTACTATCCACAATGAGTAGGTCTTTCCACATCACTTAACTCAGTTAAGGTAACCCCTCACAGGCATGTCCAGAGGCCAGTCTCTCAAGTGATTCTCAATTCTATCAAGTTGAAAAGTAAAAATAACCATCACATTGCCCCTGGAAAAACAACTTTTTCTCAAAAAATATAGCTGACCCTAGAGAATAAATACTGTGGTAAATATTGAGATAGATATATGTATGAAAATATTTGGCTCAGATTATTTTCTTTAAGGCTTTAAGAAATGCAATACATTTTCATTTTAGACTACTATGGTATACATGTTCCTTGAAACTATTAAATAGGACTTTGAGTCTTAGTAGGTATAGAAAAAGTACAGGACTGTTCTATTGCTGTGAAGAGACACTATGACCATGACAACTCTTATAAAGGAAAACATTTAATTGGGACTGGCTTAAAGTTTCAGAGGTTCAGTCCATTATCATCATGGTGGGGAGCATGGTGGCACACAGGCAGACGTGGTGGTGGAGGAGCTGAGGGTTCTACATCTTGATCCTCAGAGAACAGGATGTGAACTGTGACAATGGGAGTAGCTTGAGGATGGGAGACCTCAAAGACCACCACTACAGTGGTCCTTCCTCCAGCAAGGCCACACCTACTCCAGCAGAGCCACACCTACTCCAGCAAAGCCACACCTACTCCAGCAAAGCCACACCTCCTAGGAATGCTGCTTCCTAGGGGGCCATTTCCTTTCAAACCACACTCCACTCCTGGCCCCCATAGGCTTGCAGCCATGTCACAATGCAAAGATGCATTCAGTCCAGCTTCAAAAGTCCCCATAGTCTCATATAACAGTCTCAAACTTATTTAAAAGTCTAAAGTTCAAAGTCTCTTCTGAGATTCATAACTGTAATCCCCTATAAAATCTAAATCAAAAAGCAGATCACATATTTCCAATATGTAATGGCACAGGATATACATTACTGTTCCAAAACATAGGGAATGAGGAAGTACTGGACCAAAGCAAGACTGAAAACCAGCTGGGCAAATTCCAAACTCTGCATCTCCATGTCTGATGTCAAAACACTCCTTAGATCTCCAACTCCTTTCAGCTTTGTTGACTGCAACACACTTCTTTCTCTTGGGCTGGTTCCATCCCCTGTTAACAACTTTCCTTGGCAGGTTTCCCATGGCTCTGGCATCGCCAATATCTTGGGGTCTCCAATGCGATCCACGCTTCAACTTCACAGCTTTGTGGTTTTAAACAAACAGCTGCCCAGGCATGGTGGCACATATTGAGGGAGGATATGGTGGTTTGAATAAGAATGGTCCCCATAAGCTCATAAATTTGAATGTTTAGTCACCAGGAGTGGCACTGTTTGAAAGGATTAGAAGAATTAGGAGTTGTGGCCTTATTGGTAGGTGTGGCCTTGCTGGAGGAAGTGTGTCTCTGGGGGTGGGCTTTGAGGTTTCAAAAGCCCACACTAGGTTCAGTGTCTTGCTCTCTCTGCTTGCTGTCTGTGGATCAGGATGTGGCTCACAGCTCCTTCTCTAGCACCATGTCTGCCTGCCTGCCACCCTGTCCCACAGTGATGATAATGGACTCACCCTTTGAAACTGTAAGCAAGGCCCCGATTAAATGCTTTCTCCATAAGAGTTGCTGTGGTCATGGTGTTGCTTTGCAGCAGGAGAAACCCTAACTAAGAATGGAGGAAGACTGGATCCAGTCCCAGCCTTGGTTACAGGGTGTGCTTCAGGCCTGCCTGGTCTATATAGTATGATGCTGTTGTTTTTCTTTTTTTTAAAAAGTCCAAGTTAAGTTATTAGAGAATTAGTGAGATCCTAGAACAGTCAGTGGAGTAGTAGGCAGTGGTTATTATTAAAACAAAACTTTCGGGGCTAGAAAAAGGTCTAGAATATAGCTACTAGAAAACAGTTATGAACATTGTGTTCCCATTTTTATAAGTGAATACATGAGTATATTTACACTGGAAAATATTGGGGTAATGTATACTAAAGGTAAATTTATTTTCCTGTTAGCATTGTCTAATTTATAATAATATATGTAATTTATTTTATTTTAATTAATTTATATGTACTTATTTGTGACAAGGTCTCACTGTGTAGCCCTGGCTAGTCTAGGACTCACGATATAGACCAATTTGGCCTGGAATTCACAGAAATGTGGGTTCCTCTGCCTCCTGAGTGCTGGGATTAAAGGTATGTGTCACCACATTCAGCCATTTATAATTTATTTTTAAAGCTGCATCTCAACAATAAAAATAAAGCACGAAGAAATTGCGTGGAAGGGGGTAGAGATGAGGTCTACAATGGACCGTGAGAGCAAAGGTCTGGATTTTTCTGGAGTAGAAGTAGAGACAAGGCAGAACTAGAGAGAAGGTGAAGGAGACCTCAGTTAACGCTTGGATGCTGCTCTGACTGCCCTTTGTCAGAATAGTTTGCCCTTATGGGAAAGTTGGAGTTAATGCTTCAGTCTTTCTAGTAGTTTGGACCTTTGCCCCATGTCTATCCATTAAAAAGTAGTTCATGCACTGGGCGGTGGCACACGCCTTTAATCCCAGCACTCAGGAAGCAGAGGCAGGCAGATCTCTGAGTTTGAGGCTAGCTGGTCTACAGAGTGAGTTCTAGGACAGTCAGGGCTATACAGAGAAACCCTGTCTCGAGCCACCCCCCTCAACCCCTCCCCCCAAAAAAAAGTAGTTTATGTTTATTCCCATCAAGTTTCCTATCTAATAGCTAGGTTGACATATTTGTATTTATTTCCTCTGCTGCTTTAGCAGAATGAAAAATACAAAAGTGGCTTCTAAGTGTATATCTTCAGCATATATTGGCCAAGTAGGCCTTGTGTGATATTTGAATACCTTGTGTTTTTTTGTTGTTTGTGTGTTGAAATAGGGTCTCACTATGTAGCCCAGGCTGGCTTCAAACTCTTGTACTTTATTCCTTAGCTTCCCAGATGCTGACTCTGCAGGTGCATCTGCCATGCCCAACTGAAATTCTTGTGTGTGTGTGTCTGTCTGTCTGTCTTTGTCTTTGTGTCTTTGTGCCCGTGTCTGTGTGAATGTATGCCATTTGTGTGCATTCCTATGGAGTCTAGAAGAGAGCATCCTGCCCCAGAAGCTGGAATTACAGGTGTCAGGAACTAAACTCCAGGCCTCTTCTAGCCTGGTTACTGTTTGTTTTAATGACATTTCCTATGTCTGTGATGGGGTTAAAAAAGAAGGGGGCAAAGTCCTTGTGAGGAGCTTCTTGTGCAGTTATGGCGACCCTGTCCCAATGATAATGGCTCAGTAGTAGCACAGCGGTCTTTCTAGGAGGGACTGGGTTTTTTTTGGTGAAATTCTTTCAGAGATTCCTGTTCTGAAAGGTCTTAGGCAGAATGCTTGGTAGGTTGTTGTTTTGTTTTTGTTTGTTTTTCTTCCCAGAATAACACATGCTTTAAAATCACAAGAGTTTTATTTTAAAAAAAAAGTCCAGCTGTAAAAGCTTGTGAGGGTCTATGCAGTTTTGCTAGGACTGTGCATGGGATTACCAGTGTGCCTTATTTAATAGGTTTAAATGGTGCTGTGTATTGAGAGCGGTTCCTGTTTATTTGCCATTGGTGAAATGAAACCTCTGCTTTTATTTCCTCTACTAGGTGTCAGCATTAAAAACCATGGCCAGTCAGGGAGGCCCCAAATACACCCTCTCACAGCAGCCTTGGGCTCAACCAGGTATCTGGATTTTACTTTCTTGGAATTCTTCTTTTAGGATGTTACTAATCTGGGTATGTGTAGGCCTCTCTGTGACATCTGGGACATGGTTCCTGCTTGCTTTGGGTTTCTAGATGTGGGTTAAAGTCAGATTCCACTTGGGGATGACAGGGCTCACTTGGCCAGCACTGCTTGCATCTGACAAACGTTCATTTCCAGAGGGGAGGAGGTTTGGAAGTTTACTCAGTTAAAAGCAAAGCCTGGCCGGGCGGTGGTGGCACACGCCTTTAATCCCAGCACTCGGGAGGCAGAGCCAGGTGGATCTCTGTGAGTTCGAGGCCAGCCTGGACTACCAAGTGAGTCCCAGGAAAGGCGCAAAGCTACACAGAGAAACCCTGTCTCAAAAAACCAAAAAAAAAAAAAAAAAAGCAAAGCCTGACTTCCGTGGCGGCTTTGAGCCTGCAGACTTGAGCTTTAGTGGGAACACAGTGCCGCGCAGAAGGAGTGATGGTGGGAATGCACTCATTTTCAGCGCTCGAAGAAATGTTGGGCCGCTAGTTTCTTCCTTATTTTTCTCCAAGTTACATCCTCTGTTGACAATTTAGAGTGTTTGGGGAAAAACGTGTAAAAATGAAGGAGTCAGTTGGATTTGGCAGGCAGTTCCACCGCCTGACTTGCGATTCACTTGAGATATTTCCAGTCAGTTTCTTCCATAAATGTAAAGTTTTTATGCTGAAGGCTTTTTCTTTTTGGCAGGTGGAGGGGGTCTCCAGTGTTAGGCATTAGACATTTAGAGTCACACCCCTTTGGGTTATTTTTAGCACATTTTTAAATGGCATTTTAAGTGACTATTAACCAGACTACACTTTGTTACATTATATCTCTGGCCATCCCATGACCCATGTTTTGAAATTGAGACGGTGGTGAAGATGCACACACATCTTCCGAAGAGACAGTGCTAGCTACTTCTTACTTCTACTTCAAATTAACCCAAAGCGTCTATGACTGAAAATCCTGAGACAGGACAGCTTCAATCAAAATTTTTATATGGCATTAAAATTTGACCTGTGAAAAATGTGAAATGGAAAGTACTTCTTATTCCCCACCTGCAAACTAGTCCTTCTCTCAGAGGTAACCCTTCTCTCAGAGGTAACCACCATTATAACTTCTTCCCCAAACTGTTGGTACACATGCTATATGGCCTTTAAAAGTCACCTGCATGAGGTTGTATCATCCCCCATTCAAAGGAACTGCAGACCTAACAGGCATGGCTTTCTTACTTCTCAGAAAAGCAATGGTTTTATAAAGGTGATTCCAGTTAGGTACTGCAGCTGCCAATCCCTGTGGACAGGAAGCCAGAGGCGCTCTTTGGATCTCTCAAGAAGCAGGCCTCCAACTTAGAAACAGTTTCTCCGTGACTAAGACGCTGTGTCTTCACCACTGTCTCAATTTCAAAATATGGGTCATAGGATGGCCAGAAATATAATGTAACAAAATTTATTCTGGTTAATGTTAGCTGAAAATGTCATTTAAAATGTGCTAAAAATAACCCAGAGGGGTGTGACTCTAAATGTCTAGTGCCTAACACTGGAGATCCCTCTACCTGCCAAAAAGAAAAAGCCTTTAGCATAAAAAATTTAGACAGCTTAGTTGGGCAGCGGCGGTGGCGCACACCTTTTATCCCAGCACTTGGGAGGCAGAGTCAGGTATCTCTTGAGTTCGAGGCCAGCCTGGTCTACAGAGTGAGTTCCAGGACAGGCACCAAAACTACACCGAGAAACCCTGTCTCAAAAAACCAAAGCAAACAAACAAAAAAACAACAAAACCCCCAAAAATTTAGAGTTTAGCCAGCCGTCAGCAGTTGTTTTTGGAGGGAGACAGTTTTGTTTCAAAGTCCCTTGTGTGCACTGAGGATGTTCTTCGGCTTGTTTGGCGACCACGGTGGAGACAGTGTATCTGTCTCTCCCTTGTTTCAAACACTTGTCTCGTTTTGAGAGTGACATCTTTTAAAAATCAAACATGGCCGGGTGGGGGACACCTTTAATCCCAGCACTTGGAGTTTGAGGCCAGCCTCAGCCAAGTCTACAGAGCAAGTTCCAGGCCAGCCAGGGCTACACAGAGAAACCCTGTGTTGAAAAACAGAAACAAACAGACAGACAACACAACAAAAACCAAAGCATATTTGATAGAGTAGCATATTGTCCAAAGGCAGTCAGTCTTCCACTGCCAGTGTTGGAATTCTAACTGCAGGCTGCCATTGTGCCGACCCCTGCTCCTCACAGTTAGGACACTCTTGAATTCATTTCAGCCTTTGGCTTAAGGTCAGTCTCTTACAGTGCTTATTTAGAAGTAGGAGCTGGTTTGTAGTCGGAGTGTTTCTGTAAATGGAACTCTGACGTACAATGCACCTTTCTTCAAATAGAGAACACTGGCAGGCAGGCAGGCATAGCATGTTAATGCAGCCAAGCCCAGGCTCTCGGTGCACAGATAACTGACGCTCTTTCCTTTCTGGAAAGATCCTTTCTCTTGAAGTAGGGCCTGTGATTTTTCTCAAGAGGTATTCTAACAGTTCCATGTTGGGGGTATCGTGGGCTTCCTTTTTACTTAATTCGCCACTAGTAAAGCATTAGATAACAAGATAGATTGGAATAGGGCTTTCTGTTATGTTATTTAGTGTATTTTTCCCCCTGATGGGATCATTCACTATCTTGTAAATATGTCTTCTTCCCCTTCAGCCACCTTGGAAGTATGGGCTTGGTTTTCATGGTCTGTAGTGAGTAACACCCTCACTTCAATGTCAGAGAGATTTATGGGCCTCTTGAGGTGGATCAGGGAGAGCAGTCTAGAAACTGTTGGGCCTTCCGCCCTAAGCTCAGGTTCTGGGGAGGTTATGTCATGCGTTATAAATTAAATGTCAATTTGTTAACTGAAACCAGGAGATATATCTGTTTGGTGGGTAGTGGGTTCACTAGCCTGTGCACCCACTTTGTGGTTACTGAGAGTTTTCAAGTCTGATTCAGTGACCCCTAAAGTATTTTAGTGGTGATGGAGCCAGAACCCAGAGAGGAAGGACCTTGAAGGAGACTTCCTTTATTTAACAAAAATGAGCAATTCCTGAGAGCATTGACATTCCTACCATGGTTTTGCCTAAACTTCCGTCAACTAAACCTTTTTACATGATATAAAAATTGCCCGATTCTCTGTGTATGTAAACTAGTCCTCTCGAAGATAACGGTGGCTGTGGCATCTTTCCCCGAGCTGTCTGGATATGAACACCAGCACACACAGGCTGCAGTAGTCCCCACCAGATTGGGTCGTCCTCCTTATCTTTCACTAGGACGGAACACAAGGCTCTTGTCCTGCAGCCCTTTGATCCCGGGGTGTCCTACTGTCATTCTGTTCAGTGGGTACATAGAACACCTCACCACCCCGTGATTCCTTCAGTCATTGTACTAATGACTACAGTGAATGTTTCAGTCGGCTTTCCAATACTCTGTAGTAAACTATATATATATATATGCTCTCTGGAATGCTGGGATTGCAAGGGTGCACCATTGCGTCTGGCTTGGAGTTTTTTGTTTCATTTGTTTTCCTTTGAATGTTTTTTATGTTAACCAAAGGATGTTGAAGGTTGTTTACCTATTTCTCTACACCTTGTCAACATGGAAATCTAAATCCTTTTACCAGTATTTCACTGGTTTAATTTATATTGAATTTTGAGTGAGGTTGAGCATATTAGAAATTGTGAATCATCTTTTCCTCTTGAATATTTCATGCAGATGGCTGACTACACTTATTTCCACATAGCCCTTTCAGATGCTACACTTTGGGTGCATAGATCTTTACTTAAAAACATGTGGAATTTATTTTCTGTCTGGCCCAGAAGTTTAAGAACGTAATAAATGGGTACATAGTTCAGCTTCACTATGTGTAGACGAGCATCTTCTGAATGGGCCAAACAGCTGGAGCCACCTGCCTGGGTGAGCTCTGCACATGGAGAGGCTTGTTTCTTACTAACTCACTCCTGCTGTTCTCTGAAAATAATTTAAAGTTTTAAACCTCATCTTTTGCCTCCACATTCCAAAGGCACAAATTACAGAGCTTGTGAATGCCCTGAATCATGCTGGGGGAACTTCTGGCTGTATCAGTTCTTGGGTTTAGAGTTTGTATGTAGCATATACTTAATGAATGTTTAGAGGGCTTGTGATTAAACTTGATAAATAACAAGATGTAGGGAACAGATTCTTTGGGGAAATAAAGATTTTAGGGGGAAAAAAATCTTTGCTTTTTTTTTCTATTTCCCTCTGAGTTAAAATGGAAAATTTTCTTTTTCTTTGTAACACTAACAAGGGTAATTTCTTTGCAGCAAAGGTCAATGACCTCGTGGCCACTGCTTATAAGACAATAAAAACGAAGCTGCCACTGACATTGAGAAGCATGTCACTGTACTTGTCCAATAAGGACACCGAGTTCATCTTGTTTAAGCCTGTCAGGGTAAGTGGTGTGGCAGCATGTTGGTTGGTGACTAAAGTGTGCTTTTCTTCCTGTCATTTTCTCTTCCTACAGACATTCAGGACGTTAGTGATGTTAATGGTTTCTGTGATCTTAGAGGCGCCAGAGCCTACGTCTGTCTGCTTATATCTTATTCCTTGCTCACTTCCTCTGAAGTTTTTTGTTAATTTTGAAAGTAGAAATTAATAAATAAACAACAAAACAATCAGATCTGCACCTTGCACTGTGGCCCAATACTTGGGAGAACAGCATTTCAGGATTTATGCCCCATTTTACTGGGGAGTAGAAGAAATAAATGACTTGTAACAGCCACCAAGGGATTAAGTGTCAGAGTAGATTTAAGACTCATAACTTCCAGTTCGTGTTGAGTTCACAGCTTTACCCAAGGCATTGGTTGATTTTTTTTTTAAGTGCATTTTATGTGTCTTGAAACTTTATTATCTTTTGTGTAAGAAATTGCCGAAGACTTATTATGCTCTGGGGGGATAAGATATATGAGAGTTTAATGTTTCCAGGAATTATCTGATAAGTCTTCATCAGGTTGTACTAGCATGTAAAATATTAAAGTACAAATTATATGTCTTTGGTAATCTCATAAAAATATATTTCCTCTCCTCATTTTGGCGAGAACTGTGATGATTTAATACTCGTAGTGTTTCTTGTTTATGACGTGTGCATATATCCCCTGGGCTGCCTGATACGGTCTCTCCTTCTTCTTTCTAAGAATAACATTCAGCAAGTCTACCAGAAGTTCCATGCTCTGCTAAAGGAAGAGTTCAGCCCTGAAGACATCCAGATCATTGCTTGCCCCTCCATGGAACAGGTATCCACAGACTCTGGGCCTCTGAGTCTTTCAGGCCCCTTATTTATTTCCCTTGAGCAGATAACATGTTCGAGCACCCCTGCATTGTTGAAGTTTGATGAGTAAGAATTCAGACTTGGAATTGTGTCTGACTCTGGGGAATGGTTTTAGAGCTTTCGTTTCTTGTTTAATCCATTCTGATAATGTTGGTGAAAGACTCAGTAGTCAGCTTGCCAAATCACTGTTCCAAACACAGGCCAGCACACAAGTGCTTGAAATGGAACTTATTTTAGGAATTAGAATCGATGCTGGACTTTTTTCTGTGTGTTTTTTCTTCTTTCTAAATTTAAAAACCTAAATTAGAGCTCACTTTGTGTCAGCATTCATTTCATTATTCAATTCAGCCAGGAAATTTTGACCAGACTCTTGTTATATAGTTGGAGTAGCTTGGCGTTTGGAAAATAACTTCATTTCTTGCCTTCAGGACCAGAGAGTCTCAGGAATGGTCAGGTTAGTGGTCAGGTTAGTGGTCAGGTTAGTGGTCAGGTTAGTGGCCAGGTTAGTGGTCAGGTTAGTGGCCAGGTTAGTGGTCAGGTTAGTGGTCAGGTTAGTGGTCGGGAGAGCTCAGAGAAGTGTGAGGAGAGATTGGGGAGGACGTGAGACCACCAGTGTAGATACTTGTAGGAATATTACTGTAACGGGGAAGAAAGCTGTGGGGAGAACTGCATTCTTCTTTAGTGAGATGCACTTCATATACCACAAAATTCTCCTGCTAAAATGTAGAGCTCAGCAGTTTTTAGTATATTTACAAGACAGCCGTCACTAGCATCTGGTTCTGGAACATTTTCATTACTCCCTTAAGAACCCCTCACAGTTAACAGTCGCCAGCCCCCCCCCCCCCCACCTTCTCCCTTCATCTTCATGAATTTGCTTATGCGGGGCATGTCATCGTGTGGCGTCGTGCCCTGTCTTTCCTAACGGGGTCTGGCACCCAGCACACCTTCAAGGCTCACACATTTTACAGCATGTGGTTTTATTATTTATTTTTTTTAGATTTACTTTTTAAAAATGTTAAATCATTTGTGTATGTCTGGGTCTCTGTGTGGGTATGCAGGTGTCTATGGAGGCCAGAAGAGGGTGGTCGGGGCCCCTCAAGCTGAAGTGGTGGTTGTGAGCTACAGAATGTGGGTGCTGGGAACTAGACTTGGGTCCTCCACAAGAGCAGCAAGTGCGCTTAACCACTGATCCATCTCTCCCATCCTTCCCTCCTTCCTCCCTCCCCCGTCCCTCCCCCATCCCTCTCTCCCTTCCTCCCTCCCTCCTCCCTCCCTCCCTCCCTCCCTCCCTCCCTCCCTCCTCCCTCCCTCCCTCCCTTCCTCCTTCCCTCCCTATTCCTCCCAGCTGTGTATGTGAATAGCTGGGGTCGTATTGGAAAAAGTTATGGCTACCAGTGTTACTAGTGTTCTACAGTCAAACTTCAATTTTTTTCCTTTCTTTTGACACAAGGTTTCCTCAGTGTAGCCCTGGCTATCCTGGAAATTGCTCTGTAGACCAGGCTGGCCTCAAACTCAGAGATCTACCTGCCTTTGCCTCCCTAGTGTTGGGATTAAAGGCGAGTTCCACCACCACCTGGCTAGGATTTTAAACTTTTAAAAATTGTTTTTAATTGTGTGTGTGTGTGTGTGTGTGTGTGTGTGTGTGTGTGTGTGTGCCTACCAAGGCCATAGGTGTTGGATCCTCTGGGGTTACAAGTGGTTATGAGCCGCCTGATGTGGGTACTGGGAATAGAACTCAGGTCTTCTGGAAGAGCAGTCTGTGCTCTTAGTCACCGAGTCTTCTCTCTAGCCTCTAAACTTAAAAAAACATAAGTCATTTGAAATACCCATTTAGGCTTACTATAATATTTAGAAAGTTTCCCCACTTTGATTTGTTTTTCCTTGTTTTTGTAGTATTTTTTAATTACCTTTATTGTGTGTGCGTGAGTGCCTGCGCACGTACATGTGAGCACACGTCACAGCGTGTATGTGGAGGGCAGAGGACAACTTAGGCAAGACAGTCCTTTTATTGTGTGGTCCTGGGATCAAACCTAGGTCCTCGGGTTCGGTGACAGGCACCTTTTACCCACTGAGTCATCTTGCTGGCCTTAATTTTGCCTTTGAATTATATAAAATATCTTGTCGTTCCCAAGTCAGAATTGTGGAACAGGGTGAATTTGTGGAACTCTTGTTCTGTTTTCTAGTGCTCTTCTGGGGGCTGCTGCATAGAGAATGCGTCTCAGAAGCAGTCAGAGTAGTACAGAGTAGTGTAGTGTGGTATTAGTATAGTATAGTACAGGCCAGTACAGTACAGTATAGTGTAGTACAGTACAGTATAGTACAGGACAGTACAGTATAGTATAGTACAGGACAGTACAGTATAATATAGGACAGTATAGTCTAGTACAGTATAGTATAGTACAGGACAGTACAGTATAGTATAGTACAGGACAGGTATAGTATAGTATAGTACAGTACAGTATAGTATAGTACAGGATAGTATAGTACAGGATAGTATAGTACAGGACAGGACAGTATAGTATAGTACAGTATAGTATAGTACAGTACAGTATAGTATAGTACAGGATAGTATAGTATAGTACAGTACAGGACAGTACAGTATAGTATATCATAGTAGTAGACAGAGACGCTCACTTGTGTTAAAGGAAGTCTGAATGTGTGGCACAGATGTGCGGTGCTGGGCTGATGGGGCTCACGGAGGTGCTCATCACAGTGCTCTGTCTCTGAGTGAAAGTAGAAATGGGGGGGAGTCTGAGGATGAAGGCTTGGTCAACTATGGTGGTTAGGAATCTGAATCTTAGCTGTCTACTTGTCTTTATTCTGTAGTCGTTGTGAATTGCTTGGAAATAGGTATGGAGTAGCTGGACGATCAGAGTCCGTTGTGTTACTGAGCCCTCCATCGCTGTGACAGACAGAGCCTGTTTGGGGCCTAGTTGGTGGGCTCCAGTCCATGCTTGCTTGACTCCGTTGCTTCCGGTCCCTTTGGGGCAGTTGTGGCAGAAGCATGTGGTGCAGTTAAGCTGCTCTGCTGTGGCCACGAAGCAAAAAGGAAGAGGAAGGAGCTGGTCTCCTCCCTTAGAGACTTGAGACCTCCTTGTGGCCCCATTCCCTACAAGTTCCGCCACCTCTTGGCACTAAGTGGCTTGGGACCAAGCTTTGGACAAATGGGCCTTTGGGGAGCATTCCAGAACCAAATGGCAGCTCCAGCATGTGGCAGAAAAGACAGGAATGATGTAGGAAGCTCCTTTGCATTCTTTACCCCATTCCTGACTTCTCTGATGGTTTTAACCTCTTACTTTTAGCTTTCCTCCAGCCCTTCCTTTGAGAGGAAGTGGGAGATGCTTGCTTGGTACTCCTCCATACAAAAGGAAACCTTCCTTGGCCGCTCTGCCTGTCGGTTAGGAGGGGTCCTCTGAAGTGGGATGATCGCGTGTTTCTTTCACGCAGCTAGTTTCAGGGTTTGCATTCCTGGCAGGAACAGCCCAGGGGGTTTTGTCTCCTTTCTCCCACAAGTACACAGTCGTAGAGAAGATGAAGTGACGACTAATAACCAGAGCAGCTACCATGTAGAAGGGGAGTCAGCTGTTTACTGCAGGTCTCCATGGCCTGGAGGACCACAGAGAGCTGGCTCTGGAGTCTCCGGCCTCCGTCACCTATTGGCACATTGCCTGAATGACAAGTCTCTTCCCTGTGAGGATAAGAGTTCGTGGATAAGCCAGAACTCACCTAGCATGCCTGCTCCTGGCATTGAAAAAGTCACCTAAGGGCTGGAGGTGACGCTCAGTTGTCAGGGTGCTTTCCTCCAGTGCAGGAGGCCTTGGGGTCGGTCTCCAGCACCCCAGCACCACAGAACCCCTGCAGCCCTGCCTAGTGCATGCCCCTAACCTGAACACTTGGGAGAGGGAGTCAGGTGACGCTCACCTTCAGCTAAACAGTGAGTCTGAGGCTAGCCTGAACAACGTGAGTCTCTGTCCTTTTTAAAAATCATTTAAATTCCAGCACTAAGGAAGCTGAGATGGGGGGATGTTGAGTTTAGGGCTAGCCTGGCTATACCTTACACAAATAAACAAAACTAGTAAAACCATCACTGAAAGAACTCAGCTTACGGTGGTGCTTTCCGGAGCCCTGGGTAGAGAACCGTGGCATGAGTTGAGTGTCCAGCCTTCCTCTTGTGCGCTGTGTCGAGCTCTCCCATCGCTGGGTTACTGTACTGCCAGTGACAGCTGTAAAAATCTCAGCTTTTTCTTTCCTCGTGCCTTTGGGACTGGAGACTTCTGAGGGTGAAAGTCCATAGAGAACTAACACAGGCCTCTCTGCTGCTTTTCAGCTGAACCTCCTGCTGTCGGTTTCTAAATAGTACCACTGGACCCTGGGTGTCAACGGTCTGTCCCCCGGGAGAGACCTGAGGAGTCCTGCAGCCGCAAAGATGCCCAAGGCCCCATGTGGGATGGCTCCTGAGGAACACGGGTGTGCTGCTCAATGCTGCCTGCAGAGGGAAGCCTGGGTGAAGCCGGAGAAGACGGAAATGCCAAAGATTGACAGCAGGGTGCCGCCTCATCGAGACGGTCTCCAGGAATGGAGTGGTCTAAGAGGGGGCCACGGGTTCACAGTGAAACGCTCCTTCACAGAGATTGTGCAATAAAAGTGGGTTACAATAAATAGTGCAAAGGACCTCATAGGAACTCAGCTACCTGGACAGCCGCTGGGTCACCATTGCTCCTGTGGACACTGCAAGGCATTAGCCGCCAGGCAGTCCACGGTGACTGCCACTTGGAAAATCTTCCTTCTGTATCCTGATGCAGTGTTCCTCCTGCCATCTTGAGGTGGAGCTGGGAGTAGATTGGTTGCTTCCAAGAAGACATCTTGCTTTTCCTGGACCCAGGCTATCATCTTCCTGTGGACTTGATGTGAGGCAGTTGCAATAAGCCAAGGCCTCATGTAAGGTCCTCTCCTGAACTGTATTCTCCTCACTAGACAGCTGTGTCTCAGGTATCAGAGCTTCCCAGTATGGGCGCCAGTGGGTGAGGAGGAGTCACCAGTGATGGGCTCTTACGTCTGGCACATCTTGGAGAGAGGGAAGTCTGTGAGGAGTGGGTCTCAGGAGCGGAGCTTAGTTGCTGGCCTTCTGCTGGCCTTGGTTGCTGTCAGTCTTTATAAAGTGACTACTCTTTGGTTGCCTACGTTATACTAGACACCAGCCTTCTGGGATCCCCAGTCCTGCCACAGCCGAACACCTAAGGTGGCAAACACTGCCCATACCTTCAAGAGGACACCAGTCAAGGTCAAAGGACTAGAAGCATCCCTGAATTTTCCTACAAATTCCTCTTTGAATTTGAGATTGGATTGGCTTAGCCCCTGGTGTTAGAGTAAATGTAGCCTTGTAGATTGCTTCTTCAGTTACTCACTGTAGACTTGAGGGTGGGATGGTGCCGGGGGCTCTGAAATAGGGCAGGCGACCTCATGATGCAGGTGAGTGACAGGAGCACCTTCCTGCACAGTGTGCGTGGGGGTGACCCGTCCTGATGCAACAGGCCACTTGTTCTTCAACCCAGTGTAAATCGGTGGTGGACGTTGCTTGGTAGAGCATATTACTCTATATTTTGGGGAACTCGAAAGTAAGAGGGTCCATATTTTTCTTTGCTATAAAATGAATGAGTTAGGAAGATTGTACTTACTATATTAATACATGTCTAATGTGACAAACTGTAATATCCAGTTCTGTGTATTATATGTACATTTGGTGTTCAAATAGCCTTTCCAAAGAAGTGAGGGCATAATTGTTGTACAGCACTGTGACTCAGTAGTCTGATGTACAGAGCAGGACGTGATCTCCAAGGAGACACTTGTTCTTGGGATTTGATTTTTTATTTCTGAAAACACTCAACACCTTTCCAAGTGCTGGGAAGGTGGTACTGATCCAGTTTGTTTGCTGAATGAATATTTGTTTAAATCTGTACAGTTTCAAGTGTTTACTTATACAGAGTGTACATACTTTGAAATAATTAATTTAAATGCTTTATATTATTTAGCTAGAAATTGCTGTTTTTAATAAATAAATTTTTTAAAAAATAAAGATCTTTGCTTCCTACTTTGTTGTCACGTGTTTGGTATGCATGTGGACTCTTTAAGAATATTTTGATTGCAGATTTTATTGGGACAAGTTGTAGACTCGTGTGTAGTTATAAGAAATAGTACCTGAGTTCCCTTTGTCTAGTTCTGCTCAATGGTAACATCTCACAAGCAGTGGGGTTCACTATAACCAGTTTTTGACATCAGTGCCCTCTGCTAATCTTAGCTTTCCCTGGCTCTCCTGTGTAATAATCATTGTGAAAGGACATTTTAATCTCTCTTTTTAGTTTTCTTGAGACAGTGTTTCTCTGTGTAGCCCTGGCAGTCCTAGAACTTGCTTTGTAGACCAGGCTGGCCTCGAACTCAGGTCTGCTTGCCTTGGCCTCCCAGGTGCTGGGATTTGTGCACCACACCCAGCGTCGGAGATACCTTAGTGATTTACTAGTTAGAAGTGGGTTCATCTTCTGTTACTGTAGCATACCTGAGATAAGTCAGCTTAGGAACACAGAAAGCTCATTTTGGCTCACGGTTTTGGCTCCTGGCATGATGCATTGACTGGAGACTAGTCCTGTTTTATAGTCTGGAGAATAATCTGCTACAGCCACTCTTGGTTTCAGACGTGTGAGTTTATTAATTATATAGCACGCACAATTAGCAAGTGCAGATAGAAGCCTCTGATAACCAGAGCATCGTCAAGTCAGGCACTCCTGACGTCCAGCACAAACTGGATCAGCCTGATGGAGAGCAGACAAAGGAAACCCCATCGGACTCCCAACAGCCAGCGGAGATCAAGTAGGGTTGCCAACCTGAGCTTTCTCTTCCTGGGTGAGCGTCCAGCTGCCCCGTCCCAGGTGGGCGTTTTTATACACGGGATACAACAACGGTAACCTCTGCTGGAAACGTTTCACTTTTTGCTTCTTTCCCTGCCCCGTCACAGAGCCCGGGGGGGGGGGGGGGGTGGAGGGGTGGGCCGGCAACTCACCCAGGACAGTTTGGGGGACTCTTGACATAAGCATGCTGAGATAGGGAGGGAGGGAGGGCTTGCACACAGCGCACGACAGTGTAGTCACTAATACACTGTGTATGACAGTCCCCATTGCTTTGGGGCCTGTGGTGAGGCGCCTGTCGTGGCCGGGGGTGCATGGGACAGCGAAGATACCCCTGGAAGGTTAGGAATCAAAAAAGGAAGTCAAGGATGTGTGTGTGTGCCTGGGTCCTCTAACCCCTTCAAAGGCCCACCTCCCACCAGTCCCGCTACGTTTGGTAGCACTAGGGACTGGAGAACAAGTCTTTAACACATGGATATTTGGGAGACATTCCAGATCGGAGTTAGAGTGAGAGAATGTTTTTTTTGTTTTTGTTTTTTTTTTAAATTGTAAAACTGCCAATTTCCCAAGTACTGTCAGCACAGATGGTTGCATTGAAATTAAGAAGTGTTGTAATAACAATACACACAAATTTGTATTTTCTGCCTGGTTTAACCACCCCGGATCTTTAAATGCTCCCATGCTGGTACCTTACAATAGGACATCCGGTCAATCTTTTAAAGGGGGCTGTTGGCTAAAACAGAGGTTCTCAACCTGCGGGTTTCGACCCCTCTGGGAAACCACTGTCTCCAAAAACATCTACATTGTGATTCATAACAGTAACAGAATTACAGTTATGAAGTAGTGACAAGAATATTTCTATGGTTGGGGGTCAGCACAACATGAGGAACTGCATTAAAGGGTCGAAGCATCAGGAAGGCTGAGAACCGCTGGGTTAGAGGGACCTGGAGATGTTGGCCCTGGGTTAGAGGGACCTGGAGATGTTGGCGGTGGACCCTATTCAGGACAGAGGGACTTGGATTTTTTTCCCTCTGGGGCGCTTTCTATCTTCTAGGTTGGCTTTGATTGAGACAGGGTTTCACTATGTAGCCAAGGCTGGCCTCCTGTTCAATAGTCATCTGCCTTTCGTGGAAGTGGTGGTACAGGGGCATGCTGCCACACCTTGCTGCAGTGGGAACCTTTGTGAAAAGGGTGAGGCCCGTAGAATCCAGTGCAGAGGCATCCGGTTATACAGTCACCTGACCAAGGCCTTAATTTCCCTTTAAGAAAATACAGCTTCAAGAGACATTTTCCAGCTACGCAAATAGAGCTCACGACTAGTCACCTGTAGTGTTTGAATTCAGATACAAAGCATGAACGTCTCATCAGTGAGCGCCCCTTCCCAGAGCAAACCATTAAGTGTTCGGCATATAGCTTCCAGAGTTTTCTATGTGTATTTGAAGACAAATCTTCTTACCAGATGGGGCTCTTTTACACACTTAATTTTTAATTAGTGTGTAGAACCACACATTAGTTTGCTGAAGTGTTTTCAAGTTGTACTTAAAACATTTTGCTCCTAAATATTTTAGCATCAATCTCTTAAAGAATAAGAATATTCTTTTGCAAGTTCCAGGATTGTAGTTGGACCAGGACATCTGCTCGGCGTTTGTGTGAGTGCTGGAGATCTGAACTCAGTTCCTCAGGCTTGCCTGGTAACCACTGGACCCGTTTCCCCTGCCCTTCTTCAGTTCCTTTTGATTTGATCACCTCAACTTTTTTGGTGACAAGTTCTCCCTCCCTCCTTCCCTCCCTCCCTCCCTCCCTCCCTCCCTGCCTGCCTTCGATTTCTGTTTTAAAGAGGCTAGCTATCTTACATAATAATCCAAAGTCAGGATTTTCCTGAATTTTCCCATTAGTAAATTAGATACTCTGAAGTTACAGTATATATGGTCTTCCCAAATACATGAAATGTTAGCTAAAGTGGACACACTTGGCCATAACAAACTAGATAGTACCCCCTCTCCAACACAACAGGTTGCCGGGATCTACTGCCGCATACTCCGCATCTTCGTCAGGGGACAGAGGCAATGTCGGAAGACCCTTAGGTCGTCCTAACAAGTGTGTGGGGTCCTGAGGCAAAAGGAGCGATTGTTTTGGGTCATGGCTTCAGCCCACGCTTGCTTGGTTCCGTCTCTTTGGGCCTGTGGTGGGCTGAGTGTCATGGTGGGAAATGAACGATGTAGCAAAACTGCTTGTTTCGTGCATCAAGGAAGTAAGGAGAGGAGGGGCCAGGGTTCCAATCTCTCTTTAGAGGACAGGTGTCCCAGTTACCCAACTTCCTTGCACTGGGCCCCACCTCTGAAAAGTTGCTCTACCTCCCAATAGTGCATCAGGCTGGAGACCGAGCCTTGGATGCAGTTAAGGGCGGGACAAGGGGTTTAAGATCCAGAGTGCAGTAAAAAGGGGTCTACATACACGGAGCACGGATGTAGTACCGAGAAGTCACTGAAGTGCTGGTGATGGTGTGTGGGGATGCCAACACAGTGCCATGTTTGTCACAGCTCGTTACCTGTGACTGTGCTCTGTCTCTGCAGTGACGCCACTCACCAATACGGTGTGGCGGTCCCACAGAAGTGCCCGTGTGGCTCCTCTGAGCGCCACTCACCAATACAGTGTGGCGGTCCCACAGAAGTGCCCGTGTGGCTCCTCTGAGCGCCACTCACCAATACAGTGTGGCGGTCCCACAGAAGTGCCGTGTGGCTCCTCTGAGCGCCACCTTCCCACTCCAGCTGCTCAGGGGATGGTCGGTCCGGGGGTGGTGACACTGGTGGAAGTGGGTGGCACCCGGTGGGTGGGTGGGAAATCATCAGGGCAGTAGGACACAGAGGTGGCACTTAGATGTCACTGCTCACACTGGAGAATGGCTAGTTGCCAGGCTGGGCTGAGAGGTGCTCGGTTTTCTTGGTTGAGGCTGGGGTTAAGGTCATCCTGGGAAGAATGGGGACTCCATGTCTATATAAAAGGCACTTTGTGGGGGGGGCACCGAGCTCAACTCCGACTTTTCTACAAACTGCTCCACCCCGGGCTTGGTATCACGGAGCTTTGTTTATAGAATTCCACCCTCCCTTGCCACACTGGATTGGACCGAAGGCGTCTGAATCCAGCAGCCAGGATTAAAAAAAAAAACCACAGGGTCATTTTGTGTTTTGTTAAGTGCCTTTTGCCTTCAGTTTGCGTGATTGTGAGCTGGATCGACAGGCTGTCCCTGGGTCACCCACTGTTTTAATGGAAGGAGCTGTAGTCCCACCCCCACTCTTGCATGATGGAGCAGCTCACTCAAAGCTGAAGAAGATTTCCTTCACGCTGGCTGCATCCAGCAATGCCATTTTTTTTTTTCCAGGTGGATACGCCATTGTAAGGCGATTTCTACCCAACGTTGCCTCTGCCCCTCTCTTCTGAAGCAGGGTGAGCCAGAGACCACTAGGGTCTTCCAGAGTGCTCAGGGGACAGAAGCCTGTGAACTGAGATGTCCAGACAGCCTCTTTAGGACAGGCTGGGTACCCCAGGACAGAAGGGCTCTGATCTAGAGGTCACTACTACTTCTTTGGTGAAGTGTTTTTAGCTAGGAGACGACACACTTCCTGCTTTGGTCTAGCTACCGAGTTAATGACCCAAAGAGCCCTAGCTATCTGAGGAGTGAATTTGTGGGTTCTGTGGGCCTCAGTTCAGCTTCTTGTTTAGGGAACTAAGTGCAGACTGGTATTGGGTTTCTGTCTAGGTTTTCTTTTGCTGTGACGGAGCTGGGTGGACAAGTGGCCGTCTGTGATGGGGTCAGTGTTAGTGACGGCCCTCAGGGCAGTGCAGAAGCAGTAGGGTCCTGGAGTGAGAGTTTTCTACTGCCTTCTCAGCCTGGCATAAGCAACAGTATTCTGCACTGTTCCCCAAATGTGCCAAGGCCGGGAGTGGGGTGTGACCGGTGCGATGTCTGCAGCAGCTTGATGTCTGGGACAGTCTTCCAGAGGGCCCCAGTCTGGACTGGGATGGGTGTGAGTCCTGCAACAAAGTGGAGGAAGGGTAGGAGTGTTCTGGGGCCACCTTGAGGTTTGGAGATACTCTGAGATGGGGTGCAGTTACGAGGGTGATGTCACCTCATAGACAGGTAGCTTATAGGCTGTCGAGGGAGTCATTGTGCCTCTCCTGGCCTCCGTGTCTTCAAGAGAAATACTGCCTCTGACACAGAGAGAGCCAAGTGGCCCAACTAGCTCATGGCACGGGCTTGGCAAATGGCAGTTAGAATCATGACAAAAAAGTCCCAGGACAGAGGATGGGGGCTGACCCTGTCAGCCAAGGGGAATGCAGACCCCCAGCCTTAACTAAGAGACGCACACTGGAGGGGGGGGCGAGGTTCGAGTAATTGAGTGATGCTGGCTGTGGGGGTTCACTCTCCCTGGGATACGCCCTGCACGGATGAATTTAATACTCTCGACTCTGTCACAGCAGGAACTCTTTGTAGGCCCATTTTACAGATGGAGAAACTAAGGGGGAAACTCTGCTTGCCAAAGACACACAGATAATGATGGACAGAGCCTGGTGGCCTATGTCTTCAGGGACAGCAAGTACTGACAGCCAGGGAAGAATTTCCGTACAGCTGGACGGGAACAAGGGGACAGATGGTGACCAATGTTACTTACCGTGATGATGTGTCAGGGCTGACTACTAAGCCTTCTCTGTGCCCAGCCACAGATTCTGTTTACCCATCCCCACCTTTTTTTTTTTTTAACCCTCAGCAAAGGAGCTGGGACAGGTCCTGAACGACAAGCTGACTCTCAAAGCCATAAACGGGTCCCTGTGGCTCCCGAGGTCTCTCATTTCCCAAGACATGCGGTGGAGGCCCGGGACCACCCAGTGGTGGCTGCCCTAAACCCAGATTCGAGATTTCCTTGCACTGAGGTTGTTGAGTGCCACCTGGACGACCTCCATGAAGTCTTCCAAGTCGGACAGGGTCAGGAAGTTCAGACTCTTACTCATTTTCCCCAGAAGAGCCTGGATCTTCCACGACGTTGGGCGGGGGTCTGTCTCCAGGACTGCCTTCTTCTTCATGACTTGAAGTAGTTTCAGGTTTAGAAACTGTGGGGTGTGTGGAAGGCTGGGTGAGGACCGACCCTGCTCAGATGCCGTGTCCCCACCCAGGGCTTAGCCCCACTGTGGCCAAGATGAAGGTCTCTGGGACCCTCACCCTTGAGGGCGGATCTCATTCCCTAGCCCCGCTACCTGTGACCTTCTTGTTGGTGACCCAAGTGTCCACCTGGCCGGCTCCTGTGGTCACGTGACCCGTGGATGACGCTGCTTTCCAGCAGAGCTGGAGGTGAGCCAGCTCTTGTGTCTGTGCTGCTGTTCTGTGCCATTTTGGGGTGCGTATGTGAGAACAGTGCACCTCCCCTTTGGGGGGAGGACCAAAGAGCCTAAATCTCCTGTCTTGCATCTGGCCTTAATTTCCCACAGGGCTGCTGTGAATAAGTGGGGCAGTGCGTGTTGACAGCATGAGTCTGTTCCACAGGCAGCTCTTTGGTGCGTTGGTTTCTCTGGTATGCAATCCTGAGGTGCTGGCCTGTTACCCGAAAGCATGTGTATATGGCGGAGTGTGAGGAAAAGAAGGCAAGATGGTAGTGGTCTGAATGAAAACAGCCCCCCCTAGACTCATAGGAAGTGGCACTATTAGAAGGTGTGGTCTTGGTGGAGTAGGTGTGGCCTTGTCGGAGGAAGTGTGTCACTGGGGGCGGGTTTTGAGGTTTAAGGAGCTCGGCTTTGGTCCGGGGTGTCTCGCTTTTGTGCTGCCCGCCCATCCGACTGTAGAACTCTTGCCTCCGCCCGCCTGCACGCTGCCATGCTTCCTGCCATAGTGCCAGTGGACTAAACCTCTGAACTGCAAGCCAGCCCCAATTAAATGGTTTCCTTTATAAAAGTTGCTATCGTCATGGTGTCTCTTCACAGCCATTGAAACCCTAACTGAGACCGTGGTTAACCTTTGTTGTTGCGCTGGGTAGTTTTTTGCTAACTTGATACCGGCCAAAGTCATCTGAGAGGGGGGAACCTCAACTGAGAAAATGCCTCCCTAAAATCGGGTTGTAGGTGAGCTTGTGGTGCATTTCTTAATTAGTGATTGATGGGGGGCGGGGGGGGGGGGGGGAGAGCCCAGTCCACTATGAGTGGTGCTACCCCTGGGCTGCTGGCCCTGGGTTCTGTAAGAAAGCAAGGTGAGCAAGCCGTGAGGAGCAAGCCAGTAAGCAGCCCCCCTCCATGGCCTCTGCACCAGCTCCTGCCTCCAGGTTCCTGCCCTGCTTGAGCTCCTGTCCTGACTTCCCTCAGTGATGAGCAGTGATGTGGAAGTGTGAGCCAAACAAACCCTTTCCTCCCGGAGTTGCTTTGGTCATGGTGTTTTGTCATAGCAACAGAAACACTAAGACAGGATTGTCCTCTTGATTGGACTGAGAATCACCTCGGAGAGTACTGAAGCACACGTTTGTATGTGCGACGGTGATTTTCAGATGCGGATCAATCCCTTGGTGGATTCTGAACGTGATGGCATTGTTATTGGGGGTGATGAAGAGCAGGAGGTGCAGCCTGGCTGGAGGAAGCCGGCCGTCAAGCGTGCGTTCTTGGAGGCTGTATATTTTCCCCTCACCCTGATCCCTTCTCCTATTCCCTTTCACTGGTTTCTGGTTGGGGGGGGGGGAGTGAAGCCGTTACCTTGAACTTGGTGCCCATGTTTAAGCAAATCTTCTTCTGCTTGGGGGGGAAGAAGCAGAAGAGGACCTTCGCCTGGCTCCTTATTTGGATATGGACGTACTTGTTGACTTGCAAAGTGATGCGCATGATAGGGGGGGCGTGCACGTGGATGCTCAGATTCCACCAGTTCCAGGCCTTCTGACGCTTGCCGTTGGGAAAGTAGTAGCCCAGGAGTTTGCTCAGGCTCAACCTGGGGGAAGGAGATGAGTCAGAAACTACGTCTGGTGCTGGGTCCTGGGATACAGCTCTCCTGTGTCACGGCCCCTGCCCCGCCCCGCCCCGCCCCACCCCACCCCGCCCCGCCCCTCCCACTCTCCCTTTCCCGCCTGGGCCCACAGGGTGAGTGTGCTGGATAGTTTTCTGTCAACTTGGCACAAGCTAAAGTCACCTAAGAGTCGGGAACCTCAGCTGAGAAAAATGCTTCCATAAGATCCTGTTGTAGGCAAGCCTGTAGGGCATTTTCTTAATCAGCAGTTAATGGGGGAGGAGGGCCCAGTCCACTGTGGGTGGCGCTACCTCTGGGCTGGTGGTCCTGGGTTCTATAAGAAAGCAGGCTGAGGAAGCCATGAGGAGCAAGCCAGTAAGCAGCCCCCCTCCATGGCCTCTGCATCAGCTCCTGCCTCTAGGTTCCTGCCCTGTTTGAGCTCCTGCCCTGACTTCCTTTGATGAACAGTGACGTGGAAGTGTAATAAACACTTCCCAACTTGCCTTTTGCTCATGGGGTTTCATTGCAGCCGTAGCAACCCTAACTGAGACAGTGGGATAGAGAGATTCCAACAAGGAACGTGCACCCAAGTCCAGGTTCTGGCTTTAGGCTCAGTCATGGCTTCCCTTGGCCTCACGTAGCACGGCCTCCTCTCCTGCGCTTCTTTCCCTGCTCCTGCGCTCCCTTGAGAGCATGGCAGCACCCTTCCCCACCCTGTGGGTCCCAGGCCCACAGAGCAGACTCTTGAGGATGGAGTCAGCTCTTACACCCCCCTCCACCCACCACCCACCCCGCTCTGACCATCCCTCTGCCCTCTGGGTATTGACAGACCTCGGGGTTATCGCTGCTAGTCGATGACTTTTAGACTAACTTTTTATCAGGAAGAGTAAATGTCCTAAGATCTGGTGCCTCTAATTTTATGTACAACTCAGGGCAAGTGGCTGTCATCCTTCGGGTCCAAGTTTCTTCACCCACAGTGACCAGGTCCTTGATTTTTTTCCATTTTTCTTCTGGCCTTAAAACTTCAGAGAGAAGAGGCCCCACTGCATGTCACCAGACAAGACTGGCGACCATTCATGATGGGCGTCGTTTGCCTCAGGGCCCTGTGTTCCCTGCGCCCAGGAGCTGACTTTGCAGATGGCATGTTCTGCACAGGGGACTGTCAGAGGAGAGCAACAGCTCTCAAGGGAAATGAGCCAACCAGGAGATGGCATGGAAAGCCAAGGCCAGGTGGACGAGGGTAGACTTTTAGAAATAAGAGCACATTTGGTTTTGATGAAAACAGGTTAACCCAGTATAATACATTTCCTCCACACCGTCATCTCTTCCATTGGAACAGGAAGTACTGAGCACTTAGAAAGGCTAAGAGACAGTTTGAGGGGACCTAGCACCCTTGAACTAGAGAGAGAAAGCTTTACCAGAACTAGAGACTTAAGAAACAAGTTAGATCTTAATGAAATATTTAGAATATGCCTTTTGACTGGATTCTGCATATGATGTGTGTGTCCCTAGGCCTCACTCCTAGGCTCCTAAAATAGTGGGCCCCAGGGCCTTCTGGGACAGTTCTCACCAGGTTGGGCTCTTGGGAAGTGTTTAAAGGTAAAGTCAGTGGTCTGTGATCACAGAGGCCGTGATTGCTCTTTTACTCTGGGGAATGCTATGACGCCTTCTCTGAGGGCAGGGTCTGTTCCAGTCCTTCGTGGAACCCCTTCTCATGTTTCTACCATGCACAATTAGGAGACAGGGACCAGATGGCCACCCTACAGCTTCCACATGGCCTCAGTGGCAGCGTCCGAAGACCCAAACTTACCAGAGCCCTCCATCCTCATTGTAGAAGGTGGCATGGCCAGAGTTGTTGACAAGGCCCCGGATCTTTTTATTTACACAGTCTTCTAGAACAATGTACGTGACCTTTGCGACTCCTTGGCGGGTGATAAGCAGAGCCAGGTTCCCTGACGGATAGCTGTGAGTTGGTTAAGGCACAAGCAGTTTCTTGGGACAGCCCCCTCTCCCAGAGAAAGGTTAGACACCAAAGAGGACACAGTTCTCAGTCAAAACACATGCTAGGCTCGAAACACGAACACCTTAGGTGTCAATGTGAGCATCCCTTCTTCCCTAGGGGATACTATATCTGGCCCGTGCAATTAGGAAAGAGAACACGGAAACTTCTCCCACTGTGGTAGGCAATTAATTTTCCATCACCTTGATGTGCCTGGGAAGAAGAGACAAGGAGTCACGTCACTAGCATGCTCGGTTCCTGCATCTACGTGCTCTGAGCACCCATACCCAAGATACGCTGCTGCCTTGACTGGGAAAGTGGCTTAGCCATCAAGAGCACTAGTTGCTCTTGCAGAAGACCCAGTTCATTCCCAGAACCCATATGGTGGTGGCTCACAACTAATTGCAACTCTGGTTCCGAGGGATCCAACACCATCTTTTAACCTTCACAAGTACTAGACATGCACATGGTGCACATACATACATGCAGGCAAATCACTCACATATGTAAATAAATCTTTAAAAAAAGAAATATACTCTCGCCATTGCAGAGGCAAATGTGTATGAAATGAAGGTGTGGGTTAAGTCTCTCAAACCAGCTGGGCGGTGGTGGCGCACGCCTTTAATCCCAGCACTCGGGAGGCAGAGCCAGGCAGATCTTGTGAGTTCAAGGCCAGCCTGGGCTACAGAGTGAGTTTCAGGAAAGGTGCAAAGCTACACAGAGAAACCCTGTCTCGGAAAACCAAAAAAAAAAAAAAAAAAAAAAAAAAAAGGTCTATCAAACCTTGGAGAAAGGCTTCTCCTGTGTGCTTGGTGATCCCACCATCTCTGACACACATCATCACCCCAGTTTCTGCCTCTGTTTCTGTGAGGTAATGTGTCCTTTCATGGCTTCTTGTAAGTGGTTAGGGACCTATCTACTCATTGCCTACTCCAGTACACCTTCATCTTTATTTGACTAATTGCATCCTTAGGGATGCTCTTTCCAAATGAGGCCATACTCTACGGCCCTGGAGGTTAGGACATTAACATGTCCTTTTAAGGAAACACAACTCAACCCACAACACCAGTAAGTTTAGGTTTTTTTTAAGCTTGTTCTTGAATTAGTTTTAGTAGATTAGATTTTTCTAGGAAATTATCATTTTATGTAAAACTTTGCATTTATTGCCATACAAAGCTTGCATGTTAAAAAAAATCTCGACTTCCTCTGTCCTTATGTCTTCGTTCTTTTTATACTTAAAAACTTTTTCCCCCTGGATCAATCTTGCCAGAAAGGCTGCTTGCCTAACTAGTTTTTTTTTTTTTTTCTACACACTGGTTTATGTTTTAATTATTCTAGTGCTTTGTTTATTCCTTGTAAATTTCTTTCCTGGATCTGAATGCTAACGATGATTTTTCCCTTCTTCTTCATGACCCCACCCCTTCTTCCCGCATTTTATGAGCAGTGAAAACAATGAGGTCCAGATATTGTTTTAGCTGTTTTCCCGGGAATGAAGCCATTTCATTTTCATCTCTATTTCATCTTAATATTTTCAGGGGCCAATATGATTTCTTCTTTGATGCCAAAGCTTACATTGGGCAATGGATATGGTACATTTGGCGATACCATCGTTGTTACTAAATAAATGCCTTGGGGCAGGAGGACCTAGTTTATATGATGTTTGCTGAGGTTGGCTCAGTGGGCTATTGTGTGCCCAGTCATTGCAGAGACCCCGCGGGTGTTTGGAAGGGCTATGTGAGTTGATTAGGCTAATTGGAGAATGTTTTCTTTAGTTTAGTGAGGCCAGGGGTGGGGGAGTGAGGAAGCCAGAATCTAGTGAGGCTTCTAACCCTATTATGGTCTGTGTAACCCAGAGAGCCCTTTGCCCTGTCTGCAGAAGTTGGGTTGGGTTGGGTTGCCTATACCTTCCTTCTACACGTAGGACTGAGAGACGGAGGCTGTGGAGCGTGCATGGAGGCTGGAAGACGCGCTATGGTGGACAGTGCTCCCTTTCCATTCTCTTCCACTTCACCAAAAATAAAGCCGCCAGGGTCATATGAACACTGTTGGCTGGTTTTCCTCTGAGTACAAACGGATAACATTCCGCTCTGGACACCCAGCAGAAATCTCCTGCCCAGTTCCCTTGCAGCTACATGGGGGTCATGTGAGTAGTCTTCCTTGATGGGATTTAAATGTGGCTCTGGCTTTGGGAATTCTGTTAAGGCAAGTAGACACCAGAACTCTGGGATGATAAAGACCACTGATAGAAGGACCCAGATCTCTGAGACCCATCTCCTAGGAAAACCACTCAAAAGAGCTTTGAGATGAAGGGAAATGGATGTGACATGAGCAAGAAACAGGCGTCTGCTTGCTCAGCTGCTTGCTTGCGGTGGCTTATGAGTACCATCCTGACTTCATTGCCTCAGTGGCCTGGAGATAGGGCTCTATGCCATTAGCCAATGCTGTGGTTTGGATCTTACTCCCTCAAAAATGTCCCCAGCGGGTGGCTTCACGACCCTGAAAATCCTCTGCTCTTCCTATCCCCTGACTCTAAATAGCCCCTGCAGCAGCCCATCATTTTATGTTCTCCATAGCTGTCACTTTCTCGGAATGCGAGACGACGGTTGGACCATGCTGTCTTGCCATGCTGGCTCCCTCCACTTAGTAAGATGAACTCAAGTTTCCTCCTTCTCTCCTCAGCTTGACCGCTCACATTTCTCTTTTTTCTGTTTTCCTTTCCTCCCTCTTCCTCTCCTTTCTCCTCTCTTCCTCCATCTCTTCTTCTTTTCTTCATTCCTTCCATCTCTCCCTGCCTCTTTTCCTTCCATCCCTCCTCTTTCTTTCTGTCTGTCAGGTCTTGATATATAACCCAGACTGACTTCTTACTCATGATCCTCCTGCCTCAGCCTCCTAGCTCCATTCTATGCATGTACTGCAGTTTATGTATCTATTCACTGTGTAACTGTTTTTTTTTAAAATAGTGATTCTAATTTATTACCAAGGAAACTACCTATTCTATTACATAGTTTATTATTATTATTATTATTATTAATTTTAAAGTGTGTGTGTGTGTGTGTGTGTGTGTGTGTGTGTGTGTGTGTGTGCGTGAATGCCATGTGTGTGGGTGTCTGACAAGGCCAGAGATGTGAGGTACCCAGAGCTGGAGTTAAGGGCAGTTGGGTTGCCTGAACTGGGTGTTGGGACTTGAACTCAGGTCTCCTGGAAGAGCAGTACATTCTCTTAGCCATCTCTCCAGTCCTGTGATGCAGTTTCTTTATTCCTATCCTTACATTTAATTGCTTACTTAATACAGGTCCTACAAGGAGAAGACACTCAGCCAGGCCTCTAGTCAATGTTCTAACAGCCTACACAGGCAGCCGGGGCTCCACATATTGAGAACATTTTTTCATGTTTGTGTCTACTTTATATATTGGCATCGACAGCTCTCTGATGACGTGTGCGCCTCACCGGACCCGAAAACAGAAACAAAAAGCCTGTTCCCAGTGAATGCGCCAACACATTGCCATTTTTACCTTCATCTTGGCCCGGGTCCATTCGGTGTCTAGTCTTAACCTCCTGAAAGTGGAAACCCGTCTCACGACTTCTTTGGGCTCTGGCTCTTTGGGCTGTATCAGAGTTGATATGAGGTAGGTAATGGTAGTGCACTTCTCTGCCATCTTCTGACTTGCTGTTCAACAAGCATATGAGAATGCTTTCAGCTGGGTGACTGCACCAGTCCATCTATTGAGGTGCTACAGGGTTGGAGGACTCAGGTAAGGGGCGGATGCTGGGGGGGCGGGCAGGGGAAGCAAGGCCTTTGGAAATGGAAAGGAGGGAACTGGAATTCCAGCGGCCTATTTCTCCATTTCTCCATTCAATAGGTATTGTTATGAGTCTGTTGTGTACCAGCCCACGGCTGGATGACAAGCAGAGATGTGGTGCAGCCTGCACAGCCTTGAGGGGGCAGGGGTGCAGCTGCATGCTCACTACAGAACAATGGGTGCTGCACTTGGCCCAACTCAAGAGCTCCTGAATGAAAAAAATGGGCTCACTCAAGGGTTAACTTTTCCGAAAAAGTCAATGTACCTTGGACATGCTATTTTAATGTAAAATATAAATATCTGTTAACGTGTTATTTAAGATACAGGAAAAAAGCCTTTCTTTTAAGGTCTGGTGACTGGGGCTCTGTGATTATTTCTACTTAAATTGCATTTAGTTTTAAATTATTCATTCGTATATTGACATAGGATCTCTTGTAGCTCAGACTGGCATTGATCCCCTGATCCCACTGACTACTTCTGGAGTGTTAGAATTGCAGGCACATGCCTCACCTCCTAGTTAATGCAGTGCTAGGCTTTGAACCCAGGACCTAGTACATGTAAGACAAGCACTCTGCCAACTGAGCCATATCCCCAGCCCCATAGTTTATTTCTTACTATTCAGTTCTGGCAGTTTCTAAAAGGTTGATCCTCTTTAAAGATATTCTACACAGTCTCCAAACATTTTGCATGTTTGGTTCCCATTGTACTGAAAGCAGGTTTTTAAGAAGTTATTTTCTTATCGAGCATTTAAAAGAGCATTTAACATAGTTTTCATGGAAACACATTTCTGTATTAATCTTTTTGTCCTTTTTAAACAGTAGAGTTGGAGGGGCAAGCTCCCTTCCCATACTCCTTGGTGAGCTGAACATGGTACAAAGAGCCACAGTGAGGATTTGTTGCCCCTGGCATCCCTCTTGGTGGGGATAAGGAGCCTGGCTTACTGGGCACCTGGGTTGGGGGAGATCAGTTAAGCAAGCCCTGAGTGTCCACCATTTGGGTCCAGTGCAGGCTGCCACGAGAGCTCACAGGGAAAGGGAATGCAGCTCTTAAAGCCCAGGTGACTTCAGGACAGCATGTCTGTGACACGCAGTGTGTGAGGGGGTCCTGGCATGAGTATTGTGTGGCTGACGGCTGGAGTGGGAATGGGTTGGCAGAGGCAGGTGACCTGGTAGAGGCAGGTGCGGCTAGACCACCGGTTTGCTGCTGCTCTCAGTGAACATCCTGACTACAAGGAAGCATCCTAATCATGGAGGGGGTGGGGTGGGCTATGGTCCCTGTTGTGTCATGTGATATGCCCAGCTGGTTATAGGTACTGTGACGAGCTACTGTGCAGAGAAGGACGCCTGCTGGCATACGCACACACTGCTTTATGGAGGGAAGCCAAAGAACAGATTTCTGAGAATGGGACATTTAAGCTGAGTCCTGGTTGAAGTGGGGGAGTGAGCCACAGGATGCTGGACACAAGAGTGTCCCAGGCAGAAGGAACAGAAAGTACTACTGAGGCGCTACAGCAGGGGGCCTCTGACTCCGCAATGATGGGGCAAAAAGGCAGTGTGGCTGGAGAGGCAATGTGGAGAACCTTATAAAAAAAGTTATGAAATTAATGTATGGGAACCATGTGAAGAAAGGGAGGAGTCAGTGGGAATCAGATCTCAAGAAAAAGGTGAAAGTGTCCAAATCCCAGATTCCTTGAAATGGAAAAACTTAGACTCTAATGACCATGGCATTGCAATGGACAGGGTGCCACCCAGCAGAAGGTCAGCTTTGCAGACTGACCGGGTGTGCAGCTCAGTGACAGATGCACAAGACCCTGGGCTTAAGTCCCAGTGCCACAAGGGAACCAAGAGCTTTGCATTTCGATGATAAGTTGTATCATGTTCTCATGTGCCTCTTCTTCTTCCTTCTCCTTTTTCTTCCTCTTCTTCCTTCTCCTTTTTTTTTTTTTTTTTTTTGAGAGAGGGTTTCTCTGTGTGGCCCTGACTGTCCTGGAACTCACTCTGTAGACCAGATTGGCCTCAAACTGCACCCGCCTCCTAAGCGCTTGGATTAAAGATGTGCACCACCACCACCTGGCTACGGTGTGCCTTTTCTTTGGAATAGGTGGTTCTGGATAGGAGATGCTATCTCATTTAATGATGCAAAATAAAAACGCAAGGACCCTTGTTCCGAAATTACTAAGAACTTCAGGACAAGGCCAGCAGGGCTTTGTAACTATCACGGAGCTGTTCTTGAAGTGGCTCCCTATATGATGGCATGTTAACTCAACCTTAGCTTGGAAATGAGAGTGTCCAGAAATGTGGGGAGATAGATCAGTAATACGGGACAATAGGCCAGAGACAAGAACCAAGTGAACAGCATCTCAAAGGTGTCTAGAGGTTTCCTTGGAACTGGCTCTATCAGGACCATGAAGGGGAAGCCACTCTTCAATTAAAACCATTGCTTCTCTGTACAGGCTGCTCAAACATTTTAGGCTTTTGGTATCCAGAGAAACAGGGTGTAGACAGGCATGATGGTGGTGCATTATGGGGAACCCAGCCTTATTATTATATTATTATTTCATTTTCAAATTAGAAGTTTAGTTTTAACTGGTTAGTTTTAACACATGAGACGAGAGTTTTACTGAGGAATTGTCTAGATCAGCTTGGCCTGTGGGCATGTCTGTAGGTCAGTCTTGATTGTGGGAATTGTCTTGTTAATTGATGTGGAAGGACACAGGCCATTGTGGGTGGCACCATTCCCTAGGTGGGGGATGGGGTGGGGGAGTGGGGCAGTTGGGGGTGGTGGGGTCCTGAATAGTATTTGAGAGGAGAAACCTAGCAAGCAAGTAGGCAAACAAAGATCAGGCATGTGTACAGACTGGTAGAATGGTGCTTACCTTCACGCTTTTTAATAATCCACATAATCGTCTCTCTGTATTTTTCAAAATTCTTCTTCAACCTGAAAGGAATGTAAATAATCTTCAAAAGTCAAGTTTAATCCATGTTTGTGTATCACAATACAGGATAAGGTGGACCTAGAGGCTGTGGAGTCTTAACCTCAGGGAAAGCCAGGTGGAGAGCTCCTCTTCTGACCCAGGTTCCCTTCTGGTCGGTACTCTCAAGAATTAAGGGGTGCCATGTGGCATCTCCTCAGTTCTTCCCACATGACCTGTAACTGATCAGCATGGGTACTTGAATTATCTTTCAAAATGAATCCAGAGAGGGTCATCTTGGGGTCAGGGGCAGGCATGGAGGTCCAGGTGCCAGGGTAGCTGTATGAGTTAAGTCCCTGCTTTCCTATGCCTGATCTGAATCACATGGGGGTTACATGGCTTGGAAAAATAGCATTGTCCACGAACTGTCCAGAACCATTCGGAAACCCCTCGAAACTCAAAGCAACATGCAACCACTCAAATAGCTACATCCAACCAAATAGAAATGACACTAATATCCATGGGAAACAGACAGCAAATCGGTCCTGGTAGGAAAAGGTCATGTAGCCTCAGCCCATGTGACTTATCTTTAAAGACAGACCAAGCACCACCTTCCACAACGATCAAGGCATTGAGCTCATGTCAATGTACAAATCAAAGGCATTGCTTGCCTTGGCTTCTGTTTTGTGCGCCACATCCTTACGGTTCCTTCCGTGTGAATTCTGGGTCTAGTAACTGGATCATGTGTGCACTGACTCCTGGGCATTACCCATGTGCACGTGTCTGGCCCAGGCTTGCATCCTGACTCAGGGCTCCAGCCTGACCCTAGCTCGGTTCTCTTCCCCAGGTTTTCAGGGCTTACACTTGCCCTGTTACCACATCTGGTTTCCTGGCACCCACTGACCAACTGCCCTCGACAGTTACTTACAGGAGGCCCAGCTTCTTCCTGTTTTCGCCCTCCATCAGCTTGCTCAAGGGCATGTCCAGCTCCTCTTCCAGTTGGTGGCGAGACGCCAGCTCGATGATTATCTCCCTAAACACAGACTGATAGGAGCTGGGAAGAGACTGCAAAAGGATCACAGGATGAAGCAGCCTGGAAGTGGAGACTGAGGCTTTGTCAGCTAGTAACTTTTCTGACCCCAGTCATACCAGGTGATACTTTAATATATTGCTAAGAAATACCAACTGTGCATGTGAGGCTGCCGAAGGGCCAGGAGGATTCTCTTAAAGAAATCTTCCAGGGCCAGGATGATGGCCACCCAACCCTGATGGCTCTAGTTTGATTCTTGAAACCCATGTAAAAATCTCGATGTGGTGGCCTGCATCTGTAATCCCAGCATTCCTATGATAGGAGAGGACAATTACCCAGAAGCTTGGGATAACTAGCATGGAGTTTGCAGAATGGCAGCAGAAAAAGCAAGAGAGACTCTGTTTCAATTACGGGAGAGGCAAGGACCAGCCCCCGAGACTTGTCCTCTGACCTCTACAAACATGTTGTGGTACACACACACACACACACACACACACACACACACACACACACCATAAAAATACAAAAGGATAAAGAAATCTCCCACTACTATCAGATCTTCTTCTTGCCTGCTCCCCCAATTCCCTGAAGAATTATATTTAGTATCTGTATGTTACGAAATCTTTTGGGAACATAAAATCATGTTTTGACTGTGGAAATGGTTATAGACTACAGACACATCTCCATATTTGAAGTATGTAGCAGGCTTTCTGTACCTTACACGTGACTGAACTCCCAGGGATGGCTGGCTTACTCAAGGTCAAGGCTTGTAACATCTAGTGTATGGGTAGTTCTGCATTCAAAGGGGCTTATGTTGTGGTCTTCCTCTCTGTCTATGTGTTCATAAATGGGACCGTTCTGTCCCAGGGCTCTGCTGCTGACTATGACTGACCCACAGGTGAGTCCCCACCTTGTTTTTTTTTTCCACGTTTTTTTTTTGTTTGTTTGTTTGTTTTTTTTTGATAGAGATGAAGGTAGACTTCTTGGAGAGGAACTAGGGATTGAGCCTACCTGTTCCCAGCGTATCTCCAAGTTGAGGTTGTTACGGTTATTATTGTTCAATATGTGATAACAGATTGTGTATCATTAACTTGTTAACCTCCTAGAGTGAATGACTGACGTTAACCTTTCAAAGTTACATATGATGTGGGCAGCCTGTGTCTGGTGTTCAGTGACAGTGGTGCAGAGCTGTTGAGTGTCTGTCTGTCAGGGGGTTGGTGTCTGTGGCCTGGTGCCGCTGTCCCTGAGTTGCGGGCAACAGCGCTTGAGCAGCAGAGTGGCCCGCTGCACAGCTGCCCACCTCCTCCTCTCCTTCCATGTCCGTCCAGGTTCGCAGCTCATGGAGGGGTGCCACTCACTGCTAGGGAGAGAGAACCCCTCACAGCCAGGCCCAGAGGTTTGTCTTCTGGTTGGTCTAGATCTCGTCAAGTCGACAATCAGCATGAACTACCGCAGCCTTCATCCAACATGACTTAGACCCTTACCTAAGTGGGGAGAGGATACTAAAGGATACTAAAGGCTAGGGAGAGAAGATGATGTGACCTGGGAGGAGATGCCATCCATAGCCTAGGAGAGAGGCCTGAGGCACACAGCCTTCCCTCAGAGCTCGCAGAAGGGTCAAGACTGCCAACACCTAGACTTTGGGCTTCCAGCCTCCAGGCCTGAAGGTCAACACACTTCTGCTGTTTAAGCCAACTTCTCCTCAGTACAATGGTAAACTAATAAGGATCCCACACCAAACTCTGCAACCAAGATCTTCCTCCTTGGCTTTTAGCTGGACCTTATCTGGATCTCCTACAGGCACTTAGCACTCAGTGTGGACCAAGTGGAAGTTTCTGCTTCAACCTGCAAGCGTGCCTTTCTCCTCTGGACTTTCCCAGTCTCCTGAGTGTCACTGAATCCCATGTCACGTCCCTGAGCAGCCAGACAACATTACTGTTTATCTGTACTAATCCTGTGAAGTTGTTTTTCTCCTTGTCCTTAGTTTCTCCACTGCAGCCCACCATCTACAAAACTACCGGAGTGATTTTTAGAAATGCAAAACTGATTCTCAATATTTCAGGGCACTCTGGCTGGATCTACTAAGTTATATGTATATATATGTGTATATTTACATGTATATGCATCTATACATACACATACACATTTATGTATATATGTATGTAAATAATAGTATATAGTATATGTTTCAAATACATCTCAGTTATACTTTTTAAAATAATCCTAACAGAAGTAGAAAAAAAACCCCAAGTGATTTATAAAATCCTTTTTGAGCATGAAAAGACCTTTTAATAAACATAAAATAATAGCTGAGAGCCATAAGAGAAAATATTGATCAATGAGGCTACATAAAAATGAAAAATGACCATGTTGTGGGGAAGACCATTAAGGATTTGAAATACAAAGACTTGAAAAAAACCTTCACAACACAGATGCCGGAAAAGGACTAGGTTCTTTCTTTATCAAAAAGTGTCCATAGGGCTGGAGAGATGGCTCAGTGGTTAAGAGCACTGGCTGTTCTTCCAGAGGACCTGGGTTTGGTTCCCAGCACCCAGATGGTGGCTTACAACTGTCTGTAACTCCAGTCCCAGGGAATCTGACTCCTTCTGGCCTCTGTAGGCACCAAGCATGTTTGTGACGCATAGACACACATGCAGACAAAACAAATAAATTAAAAAGAAGTTCCTATAAACCCGGTAGGAAAAGCTGTAAGCAGCAGAATGGAAGGACAGCCAAGAGACCCTCCCACTGGGTGCTCGCAGAGGAGACACATGAGGCCTATGAGCAGGAAAAAACACCCCATTATCATGCAGTCTGAGTGCAAAAGGCAACACATCGCCATTTCCACCCTGCCAGATGGGTCCTGCTGCTGACTTTCATGGAGGGGCTCTCTTACGGTCTCTTGCGAAGAGGAAAATGGCCAAAATTATTTGGATGGAAACCTGCCAGTCTTGTTTGTTTTGTTTCTGTCATAGGGCTTTACAGCATAGCCCAGGCTGACTCAAACTCGTTGTCTTACTTCAACCTCTCCAGTGCTGGGATTACAGGTGTGGTCATCACACACTAGTGAGAGCTGCTGGTAGCAATGGCTTCGCCAGAGGCCACAAGAATACACAGCAGATGGCAATGGATAATTCAGGTGTTGATCCATCAGAGAAATTACTCCCTGATGGAAGAACTCTGTCAAGCAAGGTTTACAGGACCTTGAAAACGTTTACACGTTTACACAGACTCTAAAAACGATTGCCTCTGTCTGTAATTTCACATGTGCAAAAACAGCTGTGGGGAGACCCAATACCTGCACTGTAATGTGTAATTTCACGTGATGTGTGTATGTAATGTAACCTCATGATTACATCTCAATCTTATGGGCACAGATATCTGTGGATGGTCAGGGAGATGACTTCTCCTTAATCTGTATAATTTTGATAAATAGAAAATATACTAGGATATGTTTCATAACTAGATCTGTTGTTCCATGAAGACTCTAAGACACTTAGGCCTTGTTTTCTTATCACTAGCTCAGACTGGCATAAACAACAACAACAACAACAACAATTTCTTCTCAGTTCTAAGACAAGCCACATACAATTAATTGATTCAAAACCTCAAGAGCAAATTCAAACTAGACTGAACATCTTTGTAAATGGATCACAAGTTACAACTTTACAGATATTCACAAAGACAAAGTTGCAGATGTCTAATCAAGGTTATTGAGCACAAAGCAACCGAAAATACTATGCTAGTCTCTCTAGCCAGGCCTAGCTGATAACACAGACCAGTGGCCACTCCCTACTAAATTCCTTAACAATTAACACTCTGCACAAACTTCTAACCTCAGTATATGATATAAAACTTAGGGTTCAACTAACTAATTGTTCACTGTTTAGGTCCCAAATAACAATTAATCAATTAATCAAGTCCAGAGAGAAATAGCTTTGTCTAGCTAAACCGTGAAAAAAGTTTCACAATTAGCCAGGGCTACAGAGGATGGTCTGGCCTCACAGCCTTAAATAAAGGGTTACAAGCTCCCTTCCTTGTGATCTGGTGTTACAAACAGGGTAAGAGAATATATTTTTAGGTTTGGGGCACTTTCAATGCCAGTCCCTGGGAAAGTGCTGAGCACCAAGGCCCTACCTGTGTGTTGCCATGGAAAATGGCTCTGCTCCTTATCATTTACTCAAGGAATGTGCTGTGACCCTGAGATGTAGCTTTGGCAACTTTTCTTTTTCCTGCCTCAAACCTCTTGTAAAATGTGTATATTGCTGTGTAGAACAAAGAAAATAGGTAGAATTAGAGCTGGAAAAAAAAGCTAGAGAGAATCAAGTGAAATACCCTCAGTTTGTGTTTGAGTCTGATTCCCTCTGATAGAAATTTACTCCTAAAGACCCTCAGATAAAAGTTTCCTAAAGTCCCCGCTACGCGGGAAAAAATCCCTAGGTGCAGCCTTGAGAGCTGGTCTCTCAGGCTGCAGCAATACACAACTGTCATTATTTTTTGAGTCAAGGATACAGATTCTCTCTCTCCTCTCTCTCTCTCTCTCTCTCTCTCTCTCTCTCTCTCTCTCTCTCTCTCATACACACACACACACACACACACACACACACACACATGTGCATGTATTAAATACTGCATCTACCAGAAAACTACCCAATGATAGGGATAGGATACCAGTTAAGTAAAGGTTTAAGGTATGTAATGAAGCCAGGCAGTGGTGGTGCACGCCCTTAATCTAGCACTTAGGAGGCAGAGCCAGGCAGATCTCTGTGAATTCAAGGTCAGCCTGGTCTACAGAGTGAGTTCCAGGACAGCCAGGGCTACACAGAGAAACCCTGTCTTGAAAAACCAAAACAACAACATAAAAGAATATATAATGAAATACAGATTTCCAAAATATATTACCCAGGGAAAAATGAGAAATAGACAGAATGTATATTCTGGTCTCATAAGTGGCTAGTTGTGCTATTGTAATAAGTATATTTAATATGTATTAAATTTTCCAGGCATGTCCATAAAGTACACTATATAATAGCTATTTCTGGGAGGTAAAGAGGAGAGTTGAAAAATTTATTTTATAGCCTTTTTACCATTTCAATATTTAAAAATCATGTGCACAAGGTAACTTCAATATTCAAAAATCAAGGTTGAATCAGACTACTGAAGGCAATAAATAATAAGTCTGGTTGTGTTTCATGTCCTCTAGTGGCAAAGCCCTGGGATGTTGAGGTACTTGTGATGGGGGCTCCCTGTTCAGCCTGCTTGCCCAAGAAATGTTCTGGAAGAAGGCAAATGTGGCCTGTTATTCCTGAGTCCCATGTAGCTATGTGAAAGCTGTGTCTCCTTCTAGGTAGGAGATTGTAGTTCTTCACCCACTTACCTCATAGGCTTCATCTTCCTGCTTGTCAAAAGGCTCATTTAGTATAGTGTCCCAAAAGGACCCTTGAGGGAAGCTCTCCGAGGCTTTCAGTTTGGGAAGGAACATTGAAAGGAAGTGCATTTGGAGGGAAAATCAAACCAGAGAGAAAAGAGGAGAGGGAGGGAGGGAGGGAGGGAGGGAGGGAGGGAGGGGGAGAGAGAGAGAGAGAGAGAGAGAAAGGAAATAGATTTATTACCTCACTCTCATCAGTTCAACAAGAAAACCATAGGCATCACCAAGGATGCAAATTCATTAAATTATGTACGACTCAACATGGGGGTAATAATAAAATAGGCATGGAATAAGTAATTTCAGTGGCCGACTTAAGGGAACTGCTGTGGTCCTGATGTCTGGTGAACGTCAGCTTGGCAAAGTAATGCTTGAATGAAGTAGATGGAGAGCAGGCAGATGGCTAGGAATTGGGTGGTATTACCACCTCCCCCGCCCCCACCCCGCCCTGCCCCACTGCTGCCCAGTCATGAGACTGGAGAGACAGGTACACACATGTTGGAAAACTGCAAAAGCACGGGATACCTGGTGTGGAGCATTAAGAAGGTGCCTGGGGAGCCAGCAGAGGAGATGGAGGGCAGGGGCTAGCTGCAGAGGTCCTTGTGGATTGTCAAGGGGGACTTCGTGTTCTCAAGGGAGATTTAGTTTTATGTCAGAAGTTCCAAGAACTTTATTGATCTCCCACTAGCTCTCTCAAATTTGCTGATGTCTAGACTTGCCTATGGCTCACCATTGCTAATCAAGTTAGGAGAGGGTTCCCCAGTCCAAAACAGTCAAGAGCGTCTACCAGAAATGGTGCACACTTTTGCATTTCATGGTCAGCCCTAGCCTGGAGGCTTAGGAAATGGAGAAGGGTTTCTAGCCTTCAGGGTGACGGGGATGCGAACTGAATTGTGGAATTGATAATTATAACTCTGGTCTCTCTCTCCCCCACTCCTGGGAAGGTGTGGCTCCCAAGGCAGGGCTCGGAGGAAGCAGCTCTAGCTGGATATTGTGTCCCTAGGGAAATGACAGTGACTTGTCACCTCAGCTTCAGGATGATACAGGTCCTTCAAGCCAGGGCATCCAGAGAGCCCTGGAAACCCAGCAGGGAGTCACAGGGATGGCTTAGTTCATTTACTTCTGTCCCCTTATTATGCATTTGGGGTCCAGGGTAGGGGTACTCCTTGTGGTCTCCACGTGTTAATTTTGGGTTCACTAGAAAAAGCCTCTACTCCTTCATACTCCTGACAGGGTGCCTGACTCGGTTCTTTCTGTCTGCAAATTTCATCTACATATCGGTGCTTTGTTCTAGACAAGCTTGTGGTAGCTGAGATTTCACAGGCGGCCATTTTCCCCATAACTCTTACAGGGGCATGCATGCCACCATCACCGGGGTGCTAAGAACACGGTATGTTCCTACAGTACTTTTGAAAAGCCATTTAGGAACACCCAACAAGAACCCATCAGGGTTCAAGCAAGCACTCAGGAGCTCCTTGTGGCTAGCATCGGAGAAGAGGAGCGAGTGAATGGGCACGACAGGAGCCCAAGAGACCGCCAGGCAGGTGGCAAGGGTAAGAGGCTCTGCGATGTGGCGCCACTGACTCCTGTGGCCAGCAGACATGATGGAGTCTGAGCCTGGCTGGGGCCTGACAGCCCGGCAAAACCTCATTGCCGGTGACTCCTTATTTTAACAGGCTTTACCAAATAATCCAGAGTTAACCGAAGGAAGAGAGTGAGTAGCGTTTCCTGCAAGAAGGAGGTGAGCTTGGCACCCCTGAACATTAAGCAGCGGTGCAGCCGGGCTGGGTTCAGTGTGATTATTAAGCTTATTAACATCACCGGGCTCCGTCCGCGGTGTGTCCGCGGAACACACCGTCAACGGCAGTGGCGGAGCTGTGACTGGACTGAGTAACAGAATCTTTATTTCTAGTTAATGGCTCCTTTGGGGGTTTCCTGTGGCCTCTGCTTCCATGCTGATGAGATCGTTATCTGTTCCACGGAGGGTGGGGAGAGGGGTGTGCCAGGCCGGGAGCAAGAGGTGGCCCTGTCTCATAAAACCTGTGCCACTTGCCATGTCGCTCGCCCCTCAGACAGCCTAGCCCTTCACCTGTACCCTGAGGACAAAAATGCTCCTCTTTAGGGTGGCTCGGAGACCAGGCCTGACGGAGCCCGATGCCCGGTAACACACAGTCCCCAGTAGCACGCTTTCCCTCCCATCTGATTAAGAGCAAATTTTGATTCCACCTTGTCTTGGTGCCTCTCTGCCAAGGCTCTTCTTGATAGAACCGCACACTTGAATTTGGGGTGTTTGCTCCGTGTACGTTTCCCACACGGAGTGGGAGCATTGGTCCCCATATTCCAATGACAGGAACCTTTGCTTGGCCAAAGTTTACTCACCTCCTCAACTGTCGTCTCCTTGGCCTGTCTGTTCACGTCTTTCTGAAACCTAGTTGTAGCCAATGCCTTCCTGAGTCCGTTTAGCGGGAGCGCCACACCCTGAGACCTGAGCATCTCAAGCCCAGGCCTGGTTCTTCACTGGTTCAGAAAATCTACCAAGCTAGGTGTTTGATCCCTCGGGCTGCCTTTCACTGAGAACCTGCTCCCCCTGATGCCTCCTTCACAGGCATTTCTATCCATTCACCTCTGCCTGCTCTTTGGATGTGAATCCCTCTTGTCAAGGCTGTGTTCGCAATGAAGCCCCGTCTCCCTCTCCCATCACAAAATCCCACTGCCAAGGTCCTTCCTGCATCTCTTGGTCTTACTGCACTGGTCCCCAGTAAGGCCCATATATAAGTTCCTCCCTGTACTTTGGAATATGGAGACGGATTTCTGGCCCTTTCCCACACCGGCCATTCTGCTTTCCTCTGCAGACTCTTATTTTCCGTTTTATTCTCCTTCAGGAGGTTCGGGGGCTGTGTGCCAGCATGTCCCCAGGTTCCTCTCCAGGACTTGATATATTTAAGCTGCATTAGCAAGGGAGCAATCACCTGGGGTGCCTCCCCAGCGCACAGCACACAGCAGGAATCTCTAAATAATAGGTCAAGTTGGACTCTTACTGCAATCTGCCTTTCTCTGTTTTACGGGCCTCAAATGCCAAAAAGAATAGGAGAAATTATTACTGCCACATATGTGGACCTTTTAATCCCTGGGGGAATTGATTTTAAAATCACCTCTTAAGCTGAGGGGTAAGGGGAGGTGATGGAGGTTGAGATCGCACAGGCAGAGAGAAGCTCGGTCCACAGCAGTCTGGGGCCTGTAGTGACCCTCAGTAAACATTGGTCCCTTCCCCCTGTTCCTGTTTCTTCTTTCTCGTTACAATTTGCCCATTTCAATATCCTGCTCAGTGAACAAGAAAATGCCATGTCTGATGACCATTATCTTCCCACCTGCCTCCAATCATAGATGCTGTTTCTTCTCCTTGGAAAACCTCCAGGGCCCTGCCTCTGATTCGGTGTCTTTCCTTGGTGCTACGTTCTAGGAATGAATGATGCCTTGGCCATGGACCGTCAGTGAGGATGCCTGGCTGAGGGAGCCTTCTCCTCAGCACGGGCCAGGCTACGTTTGCACTTCTTACCTTCTTGTGGCTGGGTTAGTAACTTCTACGGTCATTTAAAGTCATCCCAAGCATTACCTTCCAAGTCAGATTTCTTATGTGTTAACGCGGAGGCGTCGTCTTGATCTAGTGTTGTTTTTGATTTTAAGGGCGTTCCTGTGAAAAGATGAAAGAGAGTAGCCGTTCTGATCCCAGGCGTGGGCTTTGCAACGGGTCCATGCTGAACCCATGGAGCCCGTACATTGGGGCGCTTGGCGCCCAAGGGCTGACTGAGGGAGGGGAAGGGTGGAGGCTTCAGGGTATGGCTGCCTTGACTTCTTTGATGACTTTCTGCAAGACTGCAGGAAATCAGTGGTCTCCCCTGGCTGTCCCTGGGCTGGCAGGGCTGGAGGTCGGGGAGGTCTCAGAAGTTTAAATCCTGTTGTAAGAACCAGAGAGCCAGGTGCCTCCAGGCTCTGGGGATGCACAGTGGGGCACTCTTGTCACCAAAGCAAGGAAACTTCTCTGCTTTTTTTGTGTGTGCCAAGAGCTCCCCAGGAGACACATAATGGGGCGCATTATGGGAAACAGCCGGCGGATAGATCTGCTGAGCTTGCAATTCTTTACAGTGTTTTCCTTAGACCTCTCTCTCTCTCTCTCTCTCTCTCTCTCTCTCTCTCTCTCTCTCTCTCTCTCTCTCTCTCTCTCACACACACACACACACACACACACACACACACACACACACGTCACGGTCACTCTGGGTTGTGTCTTCTGAAGCTTTGCCATTTCTGCTTTTTGGGTTTTGTGCTACTATCTCTTCTTCCTGTTCCTAAACAGGTGTGCACCCAAGTACACACACTCTTTCTTACACATACACACACACACACACACTCTTATACAATATTCTCTTACACACACACATGCACACTCCCTCTTACCTACACATATACACATAACACACACTCTCACACAGTCTCTCTCTCTCTCACACACAAACACTCTTATACAATGCTCTCTTACACACACACACATACACTCCTTACCTACATATAGACACATTTTCTCCCCCCCCTCAAACACACACACTTTTTCTCTCACATACACACTCACACCGTGCATTCCATTCTTGCAGCAGAAGAGGAACAGGCCCATGAGGAAAAGAAAGCACACTGATCCATCATTTACAGGAGGGTTAGGTTTGTACCAGGCTCTCAGTGCTTGGAAGAGAGACCCAGACACGCGCACTGCCAGCACCTACCATCTTTCAGCATGAGCACCAGCACCTCCATAAGCACAGGACACTAATCTCAGAAAGCACATCTGTCTTGGTTAAGGTCACTATTGCTGTGGTAAAACACCAAGACCAAAAGCAACTTGGGGAGGAAAGGGTTTATTTGGCTTACACTTTGACATTGTAATCCACCATGGAAGGAAGTCAAGACAGGAACTCAAACCAGGCAGGAACCAGGAGGCAGGAGCTGATGCAGAGGCCAGGGAGGGGAGCTGCTTACTGGCTTGCTCCTCATGGCTTGCCCAGCCAGCTTTCTTATAGAACTCAGGACCACCAGTGCAGGGATGGAATCACCTACAATGGGCTGGGCCCTCCCCTGTTGGTCACTAATAAATAGAGAAAGTGCTCTACAGGCTGGCCTGCAGCCTGCTCTTATGGAGGCCTTTTCTCAACTGAGGTTCCCATTTCTCAAATGACTCTAGCCTTTGCCAAGTTGATATAAAGCTAGCCAGCACAGCATCCTATCACAGAACTGCCTTGATTGGTAGGGGCCATCCTTCCTCTGCCTTGAGCAGGTCTGTCCCAGCTCCACCGGGCGGACGGGAAGGAGGCAGCTTGTAGCTTTGTGCACCCCCAACCACTTGACAGCAATCAGCATCTTCCAGACTGAGTACCCTGCTTTACTTCAACAGTTCTTCAGATTATGGTGTCCAGGTTCACCTAACCCCAGCTGTCCTGTGCCCCAGCCAATATACTTCTTTCCCTGTAGAACATAGCATTCCCCCAAAGTGAACACACCACCCCCAGGCTGGGCCTCTAGTTACACTTGGTTATGGTAACTTCTCATCCCATTTACTCACTGGGACATGATGAATGAGTGTTCTGACAGTACACAGCCTCCCCTCCACCTGTACTTCCCTAGCTTGTTGTTTGGGGGATTTAACAGAGCAGGATCTGATATGAATGACCAGATTTTTTTAGTCAAAATCTAGACTCTGATTATATTATCAAATACAGCTCACCCACAAATAGGAATATCCCTTCCATATTTGCAAAAGGCCGCCCTGGAAAGAGCTCCGTGGCTTTCCACTAGAGACCGACCAGGTTGAGCCTGAGCTAGTCAACGGTTCTCTGGGTGCTGTTCTGTTAATGCTTCTACATCCCTCCTCAGCATCCACCTCATATTGCTGTCTTGTCCCCAAACACTGAGAAGCCTTTGGGCATTAAAGGCCTGGTGGGATTTGACTCTGTAGGATTATTATACTTGCCAATGGCCATTTTGTCAAAAAATGACAACCGACGCTAACTGTCCCTGCTAGCTGCATACTGGTTTGTGGAGGCCATTTTACTCTCAATATCTGTCCTAGACTGGCCATGAGCTCATCTCCCCAATTTCTGAAAATTCCTTAGATCCCAGATAGATGGTTGAGTCATTCTTATTCTCTCTATATTTGGGGGTTGTTGGGTCTAGATTGGAAGGCAGCGGTTGCCATTCTCTTCTGACTTTTAAACCATTTTGGTTTCTGCTGCTTCTTATGCAGTTTGTTGTGCTTTTTCCAATCCAAAGATGATTTTTTTTTCCCAGTGAAGTAGCTATGAAAGAGTGGATGTAGAGCTTGACTCTGTGCCATTCACCAGCACCGAGGAGAGGGGCCAGGTCTATCACGACCTTCTTTGTGCTCTAGTTACATTTTAACAGAGCCCCCAGGGCTGGAGAGACGACTCAGTGGTTCACAGCACTTGCAGCTCTTGCAGAGGACCTGGATTTGGTTTGCAGCACCCAAATCTGGTTGTCCACAACTGCCTGAAAATGGTAGTTCTTCCAGGGGTCCAATGCCCTCTTTTGGGTTGTGTGGGTACTGCATGCACATGGTACACATACAGACAAGCAGGTGTAAATAAAAGAGCCCCTGGTTTTTGGTGTGTTTTTTTTTCTAACTTTCTTTTTAGTTATTCTTTGTGTCTTTCACATCATGCCTCCGGATCCCACCCATCTCCTCCACCCCATAATAAAAAACAAAATAAAATTTAAGAGAAAAAAAAGGAAGAAGGGAAAAATCTCGTCATGGAAGCTGCAGTGTGACACAGTGAGTCACACAGTTAAACCCCTTTATCCATAGATTTTTACATGCAGGCATTCATCTCAAAGAATCACTGGTCTGGTACAAAGCTCCTGGTTCCTGCTACATCATTGACGCTGGGCCCTCAATGGGATTCTTCCTGAACACCCCCGTGATGCAGCAGATCATAGATGGGGTGGATATTGGGGCAGGCAAACACAAGACCCTGTTTTTTATTTTATCATTATTGTTGTTATTTGACAGGAATGTTTCTCCTGGGATTCAGTTTTCCTGGCCACATTCTTAAAGCTCAGCACCATTTATTTTTGTTCATTCATGTCTAGAAACACCCCTATATTTTTTAAACCTCTGCACATGACTCTTTGGAATCACAGACTAGGGACCAGGGATGTGACTCTGGTGGAGCACATCAGCATGCCCAGTTGCTGGGGTTCATTTCCAGCACTGAAAAAATAAAATCCAAGTCCATGTCCGCCAAGGGACACACTGTGTGAACACACACTGGTTCCCACTCTGGGGAGCTTTCCAACCTTGGCCACGTCTCTCTTGCCAGGTGGCTTTGAGAATCACTCTCCTGTTCATCCACGTTTTAAAACACAGTGCCTTTGCTTATACTTCTGTCGGTCTCTTCGGAGCAGGATGTGCTTTTATCTGCACAACCTTATCTTGAGTCACGAGAGGGCTTTTCAATCACATCCTTTAAGGGATTTAACAAGTGGATAGCTGCCAGCTACGTGCCAGGTGCTAAGTCTCGATTTCTCTGAGCACAGATGTAATACTCAGTGCTAGGATTTCTGGTCTCCGTTGTTTATGACCTGCCATGTGTCTAGATAGACAGTCTCTCGGGGGCTGTAAACAGTCTTTCTGGTCCTCCCTTCTGGACCATGAGGCATTTCCTGCTCTTTAGTATTCTTTCCATGTCAGACTTGCCATCCTCTGGGAGAACAAGTTTCAGGGATTTATCTGGGCAGTTTCGTGAGTGAAATCTGTGCCATACAAGATACTGTTTCTGACCTGTGTGTTCTAAACAATCTTATCATGAAGAGTTCCTCAGACACAAGATCCTTGGCCCCACGATATTATTCTGAACTGAATAAAGGCCCCCAGTTCTCCACTGCTCATGTTGCTAAGTCTTCCAGGGACCGTGTTAAGAATGCAGACTTCAGGTCATCTCAGGCAAGGGTTCAGATAAGGGCTGGAAGTAAGTGAGCATCTTTGCTGGACCTGGTGTGGAGGACACTCAGGCTATGTCGAGTCTCACCTCCACCCTTCCCTGCTGGCCTTCAGTACCAAGCTCTCAGCCCCGTGGTCAGTTGCCATGTTTCTGCAATAAGTGGAAGGTGCTTTCTCCAAAGAAAGCAGATCCTTATTTGCCCCGTCCTGTGTAGGAATTTTTGTTGTTGTTGTTGTTTTTGACATAGGGTTTCTCTGTGTAGTTTGGTATCTGTCCTGGATCTCACTCTGTAGACCAAGCTGGCCTCAAACTCACAGAGATCTGCCTGGTTCTACCTCCCGAGTGCTGGGATTAAAGGCATGCGCCACCACGTCTTTAGTAGAAATCTTTAGTAAAGTATGCCATGGTGTCAGGGGCCTTTCTATCCCCACAGAGTGTCTTTCTGTGTGTCTCTCCTCCCCATTTCCTGACTCAACTTTGCACTTCCCCATCTGTGCTTCTGGTTCCTGTGTGTCTCCTTCTCACATCCCCTTTGGAGAAGCTGAAGCCACAGCTCTTTCTCTAGCCTCTCTCTCTAGCTCAGATGCCTGGTGGGCATCTCTGTATTAATTAGGGCTTTGGTCCATGCACACACTTGGATGAAGCTGAGAATGGGAAGTAATTGAAAATCAGTTCACAGGATGATGTGGCAGGAGGCACTATGGGCTTGCCTTTGGAAGCTGCCTCCAGGGCTTAGCCTGGTCATGTGATCTTGTTTCCCTGGCCTAAGGGACTTCCCCTGGAGAGGACAGCCTTCTTCAGCCAGCGTAGTTTTTTAGGACATAAATATGCTCCTGGTATTTGGCAGACACCAAGCCCTGAGAGATGCTAAATTTCCCCACCCCCTGATCTTCTGCTTGCTCCGTTCATTGACCATACAATCATGTGCCTGTTACCATCAGAGATCCTCTGGAAAGATTATAATCCATAGTCAGAAGGGGAAAGAAAATGCTCCATGAATTTTCAGTAGCTGCTTGTTCTCTTTTGTGTTTCAATCTCTGCTGTAATGACTCCCGGGAAAAGGGAGAGGCTTCCTCTTCCCAAGGTTTGCTGGGATGAATTGACAAGAGACAAACTAAATAGAGCTGATACACACATGTATGGTGCTTGGAGGCAACCACTTCTAAAGCATTGAAAACACACACAGGTTTTTATAAGAACAGTACATGGTGTTTCAGGGTATCCTGTAGGCTTAGATAGTACACAGTGACCCGGGACAAAGTCCACTGGATATGCAGCACAGAGGAAGGATGGCAGGTGATTCTGTTTGAAATACTGAGTAGGACCAAAATGAAAGACAAGAGTGTGTAACAAAAGTCTGTTCGGGCCTGTCTGCAGGTTGTAGCCCCTTTCCCTGCAGTAACTGAAAATGCAGAGGAAGTGTGAGAGGTAATTCCTTTCCTCTGCAGTGGGTATGGACCTTTTCCAGTCCTTGATGCTGCCTAGGATCCTTTGATTAAAACCAGGGCACCTTGTGTGAGTCCACAGTCCACAGACTTGTTCGTGATTCTCTCCCCAAGTAACTGTAGGAATCTGGGTGTGTCCTTGTTGAGTTCGACTAGCAGGCTGCAAAATAGTCCACACCTGTGGCTGCTGATGCCATTAATATTTCACCAGTGGACATTGGCTATGGGTTGCTCAGTTCTTCATAAATGTTTACTCAGTATCTGATGGCTTTAAGGACCCAGTCTTGGGAGGATGCATAGCTGCAAATATGCCCACACAGATCAGAGTGCATGATGCTTACAACCTGAATGTGGATGCAGGAGTGGTATTTGTTAAGCATGGATACTAAAATGATTGTGAGGAAGGAGGCACAAAGGTCTTAGAGGGTCTTTCTGGTGTGTGTCCACAATGGTATGTGCCAGAGGCTGTGGGTGTATACAGCAGGTGACAACTAGTATTCAACAGGTCGGCCCACCAGATGAATAACACTATGAAGGGAAGCCCCACTTGGTAAAGACCATGGGGATACTAACTGTAAATGACTGGTTGCTTCTGTCTATAATTTTTCTCATGTGCCGCTATATTTCTTATCTAAAAAACAGCTATGGGTGTTTCCCCACTGCTTGTGTGTTTATCTTCTGTATATATTCCATCCACTGAGCACACATATAGCTGTTGATGGTCAGGAAGATGATTTCTGCTTAAGCTGTATAATTTTGATGAATAGAAATAATAATAGGACAAAGACAGCCTTTTACACATTTAGCTGATTTTAGACTTTAGAGCAAATTCAAAACAGACTAGCTGCCCCTGCAGAGAATATACAAGGACAAATTCCCAAGTATTTGTTGAACCAAAGTCAGGCACAAAACAACTTTAGTAGACATAACCCCCTGCAGCAACCGACTCTCTGCACATACTCCCTACCACTCAAGGTTCGGCAAACTAACTGTTTATTGTTTAAGTTCTGAATTTCAATGTCAATTTGTCTAGATTTTTGCTGTGGAGACAGAGATATGTTTATAGGGCAGAGAAGTGTGTGAAAAGGTGAGCAAGTGAGTGAGTGAGAGAGTGAGTGAGTGATGTAGAAGAGAAATGCAAGTTATGAGTGAAGAAATGTAGCAGGGTAGAGAGTTGAGGAAAGATGTATGGATAGAAGAGAGAGGTTTTTTGTTTTTGTTTTTTGTTTTTTGAGACAGGGTTTCTCTGTGTAGCTTTGGTGCCTGTCCTGGATCTTGCTCTATAGATGAGGGTGGCCTCGAACTCACAGAGATCCGCCTGGCTCTACCTCCTGAGCGCTGAGATTAAAGGCGTGCGTCACTGCCACCCGGTGAAGAGAGGGTTTTGTAGATGAGATGTATAGCTGTGTAAAAAAGAGATGTAATTGTGTGTATAGATGTGTGGCTGTATGGAGAATGTAACTGTGTGGAATGTAACTATATGGAGACAGATTTTCAGAGAGGATTTTTCAAGATGAAGTAAAAGAGAAAGTTAACATCAGAAAGTGTGTGTTTCCTTATTTTCCCCCCAGATAGAAACGTCTAGCCCTCACCACATTCATGGATTTTTTTGCATACCCTAGTACTGCTGGAGGCTGGCCTTCCAGTTAGCAGTAGGTATGGTCAGACCCTGGGCCTTTCCTTCCTACAAAGCTTCTTTATCCGATTCTGTCCCATATTCTTTCAACTTAGTGTTGATACTTGCTAGGCAGTTAGTAAGTCCCTTGAGAGCCTCAATTATGCATATTTAGATAAAAGCTCAGTGTTCTCCCACAGATGTCTCTAACTCTGCACAGTTCCAGTTCTGGGGGGCGGGGTTGGTTCCTGAGAATCCATGTGTAGACCCAAGGAATCCCTTAAACCTGGGAAAACATGCCCATCATACACTGGCTTGTGTGGGCCTGTCCTCTATGTCTCCACTGTTTCTGGAGTGGCTTCTAATTTTGTTTAGCCACCTTTGAGCCACAAAATTTAGCAGGCAGAGGTTGGGGCAGGGAGGTGAGGTTACGGGGAATCCAATTTACTGCTGTCATGATTACAGATGGGAAGTAACACTGTGAATCAGCCATGGGTCGATCCTACCAAGGTTGGACTTTAATGATTAACAATGGTAGGAAATGCTGTTCAGCTTTCCACCCCTAGGACCCAGGGGAAAGGGCCTTTGATCTTAACTGGGTAGAGAATTGAGACCATTGATGCCATCTCCCTGAAATCCCTTCTGTGTATTTTGTTGTTTGATGGTTTGGCCTGGATTTAAGATGGAGTTAGCTTCAACTGCATGCCAAGACACAGTCTGAGGTGGCCTGAATCCTGCTGACTAGTCTCCATACAATTATCTGGACATGGTCTATTGCCTCAAAGAACCAGTGCACAATGTGTGAAGGCAATGCCTTTGTCCAAGGGGGAAATGCTGCTTGTGCTCATATGACAAAGGACAGGGGAGAGGAGACAGCAAGGCAATGCCTGTGTCAGCTCTTTGCAGATACTTCCAAGAGGGTCTGGGATGTGTGGTGCTGGGTGACAGGGCAGCCAGGGGAGTTCACTTCTTACCTAATATGTCTGGCTTGGCATCTTATCACCCAGAGTTATAAGTCCTGGAGACAGCACTCAAACCTCAGACACACACACACACACACACACACACACACACACACACACACACACGTACTTCAGGGTCATTCCTCCCACCTCAGGCATAGGAATCCGGCCATGGTGTCCTGGTAGGATGTAGCCTCCCTTACCCAAATTGCTCTTGTAGGGCCATTCTGTCTGACTGCTCTGGTCTCTTAGGGTTATAGAGACTCCTGTCAAACTGTAGTAAGAAGATGTTGTGAACTTCAGGTCATATTCGGAGCTCGAAGGAGAGGAAGCCATGAGATTGATTCCTTGAACAGTACTGGAAACTTTGGTCCTGTCAAAGGGGAGCAAAAGGCTTGGTTAGTTTCCATACAGAGGTCAGGCTAGGATCTCAGATGTATGGCACTGTGGGGTTGGGAGGACAGTGGCTACTCTTCCTCTCCTGCAGACTGCCACCAACCAGTCCCAGGTGGCAGAGGCCAGAAGACTAGGAGGCACTAGCGTATGGATCACAGAGAATAGACCTGTGTGCCCCTCCATGGAGCCAGGTGCTATTTCACAAAAACCTGAAAGGATCTATGGATGCCTTCACTGACAGCAGAATATTCTAGAACGCTCCCCAACAGTCCCGGCTCAGAAACCTGCTTATTATCTCTAGAGGCTCCTCCTGCCTCACAGTTGCTTCAGGAGTGGGACAACCACAGAAGTACATGTCATACCATGACAAAAGACAAGGATAGAACGCCAGGACAAGTAGTTTAAAATCAAGCATGGAGGTGTGCTCCTGTAGGTGGCTCACTCCCGTCTGAAGGATTGTAGATGTAGATGGTGGGGTGCTGGGGTGAAGATGTGGGTTCCCCGCAGCTGAGGACCAAGAAGGACAATTCCAACGCACTATGTCCTTTCTCAGGAATATATGGATTTTCACTGGGTCCAGATTGAAATTCAAAGGAATGAAAGGGAGTGTCCACCATGAAATTATTTAATATTCACTGGCTGACAGAGACAGGCCCAAAGAGACAGATCTGAGAGATATTGGGGTGGTGACTGTGTCTGGTAAGAAACTGTAGGGTCCTTCTCTGAGGGACTCAGGCCAAATGACATATGGACACCTAAGCATCCCTCCAGGACTCTCTGGCCCTCAGAGTTTTCTGTAGGCCCCCAGGGAATTGAACATGTTCTCAATGAAATATGGGCAAAGATGGGATGGGGTTGTACTTTTGGAATTTAGATGACCTGGGGTCATGACTCATGTTCTAGGCCTGATAAGTGTCTACCTAGTGACCCACGAGGAGCAGAGTGAAGAGGACCCTTCGTACTTGAGTGTGGAGTACCTTCCTTGGGCTGATGGTCCTCTCCTCTCTCTACACCTGGCAGGGGGAAACACTTCCTCCCAGGTGAAGACCTGGCTGCCAGGAGAAAAAGCAGCTGCTTTGCAGTGCCTAGCTGGCTGCCTGGAGCTGTGAGACTGACGTGACAGGGTGTCTGTCTGTCCCCTTTTTAGCCAATCCCCTAAACAAGTGAAGGAGTAACTGAAGAGAAGGTGTCTTTGAGAAGCCATTCCCTTGTGTGTGTGTGTGTGTGGTGTCCCATCAGATCCACCCTGCCTGGCCCCTAGAGGTGTGGAATATAGACCAGAGGGGTCAGTGCAGAGCAGAACTGGGGGGCTGTCTTGCCCGGATCAGCCCGCTGCTCTGAGCTATGACTTGTGGTAAAGCAGGGATTTCACCCTAACTTCTTACCACTCCCAAAAATGGCCTTGTGAGTTTTCTAGATCTCATGTCCATTCATCTCATCAGTGGAGAAAGGTGATGACCCATCCCGGCCTCTGCAAGTATACTTGTGGGGGGGACCCTAGGGTACATGAAAAAAGACAAAGACAGCATGCCAGGACACTTGGGTACGTCTCTACTGGTTTCTTTAGAGCTGGGTATATAGGAGAACGTGCTTATTCCATGGACATGTTTATTTCCATCATCTCGGGCATGCCGGTCCCGGGTACAGTGTTTTAGCCACTGTTCACTGTAAGCCTAGGGAATATGCTCAAGCTGATTCTTCCCCTGTGTCGCTTGCAACTTCTCCTTGGCCATCCACCCTTCCATCCAGGGAGAGCATTGCCTACCAGCCTTTTGCTGACTGCCTCTAGTTACTGCCTGTCCCTGGTTAGTACCTGTCCCTGATCTAGACTTTGACCAAACTCAGAAGGCCCTGTCCTTTCATTGCTGGACATCCTGAGCACCCAGACACTTGACCTTCGAGCCCTCCCCTGTGAGTGGCAGCACAGCACAAGTAGGTAGTGTGGAGACTTCCAGGAGCTCCTTACTCAATGCCCTTCCTCAGGGACCTGCTCCCTAAGACCCTTTCCACCCCTCCCCATCTTTGGAAAGGTGAGTTTCACCTGGCTTATCCCAAAAGATTATTACCTTGCTTTAAGTTTGGACTTGCCTGCTGCTTTGCCAACTGCCTTGAGTTCTATTGGGCAGGGGGAAGAACAGAAAGGCGTTATCAATCCCTAGGGAACATTTTTCTTAACATTAAACCTATCTTGTTAAGTCCCTGATGGTGAGGATGAGAGGGTCTTACCTCAGTGCTCTCTCTCTTAATGGTCCCCTTTAACATTAGGAGGTTTTAAACTAGGGAGATCTCAAGCAGACAAGAATCCAGGTTTCCTCTACTAATCTTATGTGCTCACAGTGCCCCTCTGCCACAGGATGAAGGGATGCAGCAAAGGTGTCACATGGAGCAGGGGGCATGGATGTTTAAGATTAGAAAGGTTTTTTTCTTCTTTTTTCTTTTTGGATCCAGGGTCTCTCTACATAGCCCTGGCTGTCCTGCAACTCACTATGTAGACCAGACTCAAACTCACAGAGATCCATCCACCTGCCTCTTTCTCTGGAGTGCTGGGATTCAAGGCATGCACCAGAATTTTAATCACTGGGGTCGCTTAATAATCTGATTGTCTTTAATGACATGACATCAAGAACTTCAAGTACAGTTGTCATCAACTCCAGGGACAGTTCTGACATTAACTCATCTCACATGCCCTTCTTCACTGGCTCATGGTCTCTTGGCTTTTGGTTATGTCCATTTCACAAAGCAGGAAAATGTGATCCCTCACAAGTCAGTGGCAGGGGAATAATATATAATAAGATTATGAACAACTTTCACATTGTCTCAAAATACTGTGTGTCTGATGCATCCTGTAAGGTAGTCTATTACTATTCCTCAAGAGAAGATACCAAGACAAGAGATTAAGGGACTTGTCCAAGTTCAGGCAACTCATAAGTGGGACAGAGCTGGCATTCAGGCCTAAGAAGTCAGGCCACTAAGAAAGAAAAACTTTCTTTATGGCGGACTCCTATCTGCCACTAATAAAGAAATGGCAGTCACACTTCACTGCCTGATTCTGTGGCAGACATTACTAGCTGATAACAACACCCTTTCCTGCTGTTCCCAGACAGGGCCCCTCAATCTTCTTGAAGTTAGTGACCCACCTCTAACTCCTAGTAACCTATTAGAATGAGAGAAGGTAGTTCATATGTTCTTTCTAAGGTTCTTTTTATAAATGCTAATTAATTTATTAAAAATAAGTATATGTGCATGTGTGTATGTATTTGTGTGTGTGCACATGTGTGTGTCTTTATAAAATCTGATTTGTTGATTCAGTTTGCTGCATGTCTGCTATGGGTCAGGATGGCATTCTTGTTCAATACCATGTCCCACAGTGGTTGTATCTTAAAGGTATTTGAAGAATATTCTACATTAAAAACCTTGATATAAATTCTTTTAAAAAAAACCTAAGAATTCTCTTTTCAACCCCCTCATAACCTGTTTTGCATAATCTAGTGTGGCACGGGGTTGGCATAGCCCAAGGAGCTCTTCCCTGTGCCTTTAAAGTCGTCCTCACACTCCCCTGCCAGGTTTTCAGTGCTTTTCCAATTTTTGCTAGCAGGTCATTTATTTCCAAAGCCTGTGCTTTATACACAGTTCCATTTGCTCGACAGCACTGTATTTGTCCTGCTCTAGTGGGTAATATATTTACAAAGATCCAGCACACAGAGGGGACACACTAAGAATGCTTGATCCATACTGTGCAGAAGAAAAGCACAAGTTGCTATTTTTCAGCATTAACATTACACTTGGTATTTGGACAGCAGGGATATTAGATCCCAAGAGGAAGCTTGATGGTAGAGGCTCACAGAGAAGGATTTCCCAGCCACGGCACAGTTCTTTCTGCAATGCAGCAGCTCGACGTCTATGAGGGTAGTTGAAATCAGTGATGTTATGTCTGATGAGATGCAAAAGGATGTAAAGATAATGGCGGAGGGTAACAAAACTGAACCCAGAGAAACTGTCTAGTTCTTAATTTAGGTCCACATCAAGGTGGTGCAGAGGAACTGTGGTTTTAAGTTTCTGTACCCAACTAGATATTATCATGCAGTTACGGACATCGTGGGGCGATGCCACACGGATCTCTGTGTCAGGACACATTAGCCAGAGCTAGCAAATAGCACAGTGGCTGCTGCCGCCAGAATAAAACCCATCACAGGCACAGTGCTCTAGAGAAACGCCAGCCCTTGGATGAGAGCTGTCACTCAGTAGCATTGTAAGAATAGTCCTTCTAGGGGGTTGAGCAGGTACCCTGGGGAACAGACTCGCCTAGACTGTAGGTCTGTGTTCTAGGAAATACTCATTATGCAGCCGAAGATAACCTTGGGTTTCTGATTATCCTGTCCTGCTTCTCGAGGGCTGTGAGTACAGGCATGCACTACCACATCCAGTTTCTGTGGTGCAGGGGATCAAGCCTACGGCTCATGGGTACTAGACAAGCACTCTACCAAATGAGCTACTTCTCACTCTCGAAGGGCTGTTTATAAAAGTAACAATACATGAGGGGCGATAGGCCTGTAACCCCAGTGCTCAGAAGGCCGAGGCAGCAGGATGCCCTCAAGTTGAGGCCAACCTCAGTTACGTAGTGAGTACCATGCTCACTAGCGTTACATAGGCAGACCCTGTCAACAAAACAAAACGAGACAAAAAAGGTAACACTGAAATTGGAGACCATGAATGATCCATAACACGGACTGAAGAGCAACATTGTGGTTTAGCCTGGGATGAGTGTGGATGGGTGCGTGGAGAGATGGGGTGAGGATGGGTAAAGGGCACAAGTGGACAAGAGGAATGACTCCAATGTTCTATAGAAAGGCAGGATAACTACAGCTGACAGCAACTAGCTGAATATTTCAAAGAGTGAACAGAGAGGATTTTGAATGTTCCCATCCTAAGGAAGAGACATGTGTACGAAGGGCAGATTTCTCAGCTGCCTCATCTGACCATTGCACACTGACTCAGCATTGTGATGCCACGCTCGTTAATGTGTACAGGTGCTATGTCAGTTCAAATATTAAAAAGAAAAATTAATGCATTCAATTTAAAAAATATAAAATTATGTTCATGGAATATAATATTTATAGTCTCAAGGTACAGATACCTAAATCAGTATACCTTACAAGCAAGTGCTACAAAGAGCATGATCCTTTTCCAAAAGGTAAAATTTATCAATCTGGTAACTCATACAGAACTAAAATTTTATTAGTAAATTACGTAATACAATTAGTCTGTATATTATATGTGCACATATATGTGTATGTAAGTCTAAGGAGGGTAGAACCAAAGCCATCATCTTTGGTGGCAATTTTTGCTTTCTTCTTCTTCTTTTGTTTTATTGTGTGTACACATGTTCACTTGTGGGTGGAGCCTGAAGGACAGCCTTGAGTGTCATCCTTACAAACTTTTTTCTTTTTTCCTATATTGTATATGGTTTCTAGAGCACCCGTGACAAAACTTCATTCCTCATTAAAAAAGGACAGTGTTGTTGTTATTATAGCAAACAGATTGAATGGGATGTCGCTCAGCTGGCAGAGTGCTTTCAGAACGTGTACATAAACTGTGAGTGGGGGTAGTGGGTTGAAACCCCAGCACTTGGGAGGTAGAGGCAGGAGGATCAGATAGATGTTCAAGGTCATCTTGGGCTACAGGGTGAATTTGAGACCATTTGGGGATAAACGAAACCCTGTCTCAACAAACAAATGAGCAAAAGAACAGATGGACAAGCAAACCAAATAGGTCCTTCACACCCTTGAAGTCTCCTGGATGCTCTGTAGGCAGGGTGCTCAGTTGCAGACATTGTGAGCATCCTCTCTGTCAGCACCATGGACAGAGCAGCGTGGGCCCGGTGTTTTTTTTTTTTTTTTTTTTTTTTTTTTTTTTTTTTTTTTGTCTCTCACCTTTGCTTTTTCTGCCTGAGTACCTAGGGAGCTAGAGCAATCCTCTTCCTATCTCACTCAGGGCCAGATACTCTGTGTCATTAAACTACTCTTCTCCTTCCAGATGCTTCTCTAGACACCCTCCCCTGCAGATACTCTCCCCCTTCCAGATGCTTCTCTAGACACCCTCCCCTGCAGATACTCTCCCTCTTCCAGATGCTTCTCTAGACACCCTCCCCTGCAGATACTCTCCCCCTTCCAGATGCTTCTCTAGACACTTTTCCCTGCAGATACTCTTCCTCTTCCAGATGCTTCTCGGACACCCTTCCCTGCAGATACTCACCTACCTCCAGGTGCTTCTCTAGACACATTTCCCTGCAGATACTCACCCTTTGCCAGATGTTTCCGAAATTCCTTTTCTTTCAAATAAGTTTTCTCCTTCACAAATGATCCTTTAAACAGATACGCTTCCCTCTGCAAAAATGTTTTCTCATCCAGATAATCATCCTCCTCCAGATACTCCTCCTGCAGGTCCTCCTCCTCGTACTCCTTGTACTCCTCATACTCCTCCAGGTATTCCTCCTCCAAGTACTCCTCCTCGAGAGATTCTTCCTCCTCCATAAGCTCCTCAGGCCCTAGAGACTCTTCGTCATCCATATACTCCTCAGACTCATCCTCCAGACTAGACAGAGATTCCTCCAATGAACTCTCATCTTCGAGCTCTTCACTATCCTGTCCCTCCGAGGAAGCCGAGGGAGCCGAGGGAACTGAGGGAGCCGAGGAAGCCGAGGGAGCTGAGGATGCGGTCTGTGTGGAGGATTTGGAAGCCACGGGAGAGCCAGAACCTGAAGATCCTGATGATGAAGTCTTGTCAGACATGATGAGGAAGCCTGAGCAGACGCGTCCTTTCAGTAGCAGGTAATGTTACAATGTTACTTTACCATCCTGGAAGCCAAGAAAGGAATAAAACCCCGTTAGTAAGTACAAGCCCACCGGATACCATGGAAATCCACTCGTCCACTCAATTCCTTCAGTAGTCTCTTGAGGCCCTTTATGTGTACAGATAAGTGAGTGCATGGTGGTATGAAAACCTGCCTCTGTCCCAAGTAGAAGGACCAGAGGCTTTGCCCTCAGTAGCTGGTGGAGGGAAATATACCCAGCACAACAGGAAGTAAACAGGCAGGAAAGTGGAGGCATGGCCAGGGATTGGTGGTGTGACCACTAGAGAACTTTTGTATTTATTCAGTTGAGAAATACTGACTGCCACCATAAACAGAGGTGCACCACCCAGGCCCCTGCTCAAAGACGAGCTGTTCCTGGCTATGCAGTCAGCTCCTGTTTTCCAGGGCCTTCAGTGCCTGCCATGGTGTCTTCTGCCTGTAGCTGGGGAATGGAAGTCACCTAGTGAATTGGTTAGTTTCAGGGACTTCCTAAAGCTATTGAGTTGTTTATTTCCTGAAGTTTAAGAAGCATTCCTACAGGGTGGGATGTTCGCCTCCACTTAGAACATCCTGCAAAGAGCTTCCTTCCAAGATGAAGTGTTTTGTCTCAGAGGCTGTTGCAATGAAACGCCTTCACATATACTCATGACAGTCAATTTTGTACATGCAATAGGAGCTCAGCAAAATCAATCAAATGAATGAATGAATGAATGAATGAATGAATGAGCAAAGAGGGTATTAGTCACATGCTAGGTGCTTTGCTTAACTCACTTCCTGGTTGTGTGCATGTACTTGGTGAAGTGTGTGACACTTTGTCAAGGTCGATGCTCTGGCATAAGGCCTTACACATTGTATAGTAAACGAAAGGATGATGGATTTCCCCTCGGTGAGGTTTATTTTTAGATCTCATTTTTTATCCCAAAGTGAACATTCTTAGTTGTAATAAATGAAGAACACCTAAGCAGCTATGACAAGCAAGCAAACAGAAGAGAATACTCCCTCGGCAGATGACTGGTTCAATACTAGACAGAGAGGAAGAAAAGCCTGTTTTCCAGGGGAATGATCGGAGAGGCCTCCGTGTCGGGCTGCGGTTTTTGTGGGTTAAGGGCCTATAGGAATCTTTCTATAAACAGAGGGATGCGCAGCACTTGAGCTCTTCCTTGTATTTCTCACTGGGGCTGCAGCTCCATGACTTGCTGGAATGCCTTAGGCCTCAGAAACGAAGTGAAGACAAAGATGTTTGAAGGTGTGTGGCAACTGAGTCCTGGGAGTGAGGGAAAGGCGTAAAGAAAGCAGCTGGTTCCAAAGGGTGAACGGGTTTCTTTTATACAACACATGTGGCCTTGGGCGGAAAGGACAGGAAGATGGACAAGGGCATGGTGTGCTGACCTGGCTGCTACCAGTGTCCTCCTCCCACACCTCCTCTGGTCTACCTTTCTGACTGTCAGATCTGAGGATGCTGGGGAAACAGTGTGAGGCTTTCCTTTGGTCTCTGGCCCCGGGTGTCATGGCACCAAGAGGCAATTCCTTGTCACCACAGTACTGTGCCCAGACTCTCCTTGTCCCGTGGGCTGGTACCCTAGATCTGTACCTGGCACACCCTCGCCTCCTCACAGCACCTTCTTATCCAAGCTGCCCGATCTACCATTCCTGCCCTGCTGGGCAGTTCTGATCCCTGCAACCCAGAGTTTCTAACACACTAAGGACTGCACTCAGTCATGATTGTCTATTTTGTGTCCAGAAGGGGAGTCCCTGAGGGCAAGGACCCAAGTGCTCAGATCCCTGTCCGACATGGGTCAAGTGATGCTAATTCTAGGATGTATAGCATGTGTACATGGAGATTCCAACTTCTGAAGTTCTCCCATCCAGTAGGTGGTATGGGCACCAGGGTCTTCCCACCATTCTGCCTGTCCTCTGGTTGCGTGATACTGTGCCGAGGGCCTCCTAACACAGTGGTCAGGAACAGCACCAGAGCCTGGGGTGGAGGTGACTGTGTAGCAAGATGGGTGACATGTTGTACTCCCACATAGAGAAGGTCTGAGGCCAGGGTCTTCAATTCTTCAGTGTTCTCAGCTTCCTCTTCTTTTCTTCTTCTTCTTCTTCTTCTTCTTCTTCTTCTTCTTCTTCTTCTTCTTCTTCTTCTTCTTCTTCCTCTTCCTCTTCCTCTTCCTCTTCCTCTTCCTCTTCCTCCTCTTCTTCTTCTTCTCCCCCCCCCCCCACAGGGTTTCTCTGTGTAGCTTTGTGTCTTTCCTGGAACTCACTCTGTAGCCCAGGCTGGCCTCGAATTCACAGAGATCCGCCTGCCTCTGCCTCCCGAGTGCTGGGATTAAAGGTGTGCGCCACCACTGCCTGGCAGCATCTACTTCTTTTGCATCTACTTCTTTCTCATCTGACTGAGCTATTCCCTCCCCAACCGGTCCAAAGTCTTATTGCAGCACCATCCACCACCATCCATTTTCGTGATATTTCAGTCGTGAGTCTTAACCTTTAAGACTGAAAGCTAGCTTTCCAGCTCCCACCATCCATTTTCTCTCTCTCCCAGCCTCACTTCCTGTGTCTTCATTAAAACCATTGACAGAAATGTCACAGAGCCCAAAGGACAGGGACTATAGGCCTCCACCTTGCTGATTGTTGTCCTCAGTGAGGCGTGGGGGGTGGGGTCTGCCACGTCCATGGCATCCATGGTATGAGTCCTGTAACCCTCTGAGGGTCCTGATGGTAACCACTTCATAGATGAAGAAGCGGGGTTCTGTTTTGAAGGAAACCATGAGTGTTTGCAATCTTTATTTACAAATACCGAAAAATAAAAGCAGTTTGAGGATAATACTTGTTTTCTTCCGGAGGATCAAAATAAACCAAAGTGTGTCAGGGGGTCTTACTCTGACATGTGTCAGGTTTTCTCTTCCTGGGAAAATTAGGTCTCGGACGCAGTTCTTAGGATTATCTGGCTCCATGAAGCTTTTCAGGCTCCTGTTCCTGCTTCCCGGTAGCACCACTGAATCTCTGGGACCTCCCCACCCCAGCTCTTTGAATCTCTTTTCCTGGGCTCCCTGAAGCCCCTCAACTGAGACTCCCATCCCCTCAAGGCTTCCCTTCTCCAAGGGGCGATTAGAGAGAGGTGACATGTTTCAGGACATTTCTTATTCTCCAGAACCCTGTTATCTCCTAGGAATATACATACTGGAATGTTCTAGAATTGTGTCCATCATCAATATCAAACTGACTGGCTCACATTTGCCTTGTATTCTCTTTTTATGAAAAAGAGATGTTTTTCTTGCTTCCGGGTTTGGGTTCAATCCTATTCTCTGCCACGACGTGACTGTGTGTTATAGGTTGATCGGCTAAACGCTTCCACATGCTCTGACTGTCTTTATGTACCATGGCTGCTTGTAGTCACCGTCACCTCCCCTCAAGCATCTATGGATCAGAGAAATCAAATTACTCCTTCAAGGTTAGACAGGTAACAAGTGGCCACCTGGGAGTGGACCCAGGTCTACTGCGGCTGAGTGCTGTGTTGCCAGTCATCATGGGGCTAGAGGGATATATTCTTGGGAGAAGGGCACTTCTTAGGGATTCTTGCTAGGGTTCTCCCCTGGACGCTGGCTTTAGTTCTCCCATGGCTGACTTCACATGCCCTAGCTAAACAACCACCCACCTTGAGAAAGTAAGAGGGTGAGAACAGGGGAGGCAGGAATGGTGGCTGTCTGTCTTTCACTGAACATCAACTGTGTACCTATAACAGAACAAGGTAGCTGCTTTGATGTTCTTTTTCACTTAAAAATTTACATCCATCCAATAAAGAGGAAGAAAAAAACAACCAGCAACAACCCAGAGGTTGGGTTGACCTACCTAGACCATGGCTGCTAAGGACCACACTTGGGGTTCTGTTCTAGCTGTGTCTAATCCCAAAGTCTAGATAAAGCATTCAGTTTAGGAGTAGATGAGTGAGATATGTAACAGTTCAAGCTCTTAGGGACAGTAGTGCTGCTATGTCCTCTGTATTGAAACTGTCACTAAACTTACAAGTCTCAGGATGCTCAGAAGTTACAAGACTCAGGAAGAGCCTCCCGAAGGCTGTATAAGGTCTCTGAAGAAGAAGAAGAAGCTTTTGTGAGTCATCACCCACACTGGGTGGTCTTCCTGGTGACAGAGCTGGCTTTCTGTCACCCACACTTATGCAAGAAAGTCCCCCTCTATGCTTCTGTGAGTAATCCCCAAAAATTCATTGCTTCACTATGCTAGACTTGGGTGGAGTAATTGTTTGGTTTGACATCAATGCCCTCTGTGGAATGAGTGAATATTTGCTCATGCCTCCCCAGGGGAAAAAAAAATCACACAACAGGAATTCCTTCAAATATCTAGAGGCTTTCATGGCAATTATTTGAAAGAACAAACGAATAAGGTAGACAGAGTTCCTACTTGCTAAAGGGAAACTCATTTACATGAAAACCCATCTTCAGTTAGAAGTTGACTAGACTAATTTTCAGGAACGCCTCTAATTAACCTTTTCAGACATTCCAAGCTATCGGCAACAAAGCGGGGTACAACAGGTGGCACACTCAACTTCAGACATCTCACTTTTGGACTGTGGTAGGATGGTATTTTGGGGGTGTACCCTGTGCACACCACCAGAATGCTAAGAAGCCAAAATTGAAACAGGGGCCAGCAGACATCTGGCTCCTCACAAGTGATAGCCAGGGTTGGGAGGAGAAACCACGCGTCCTGGCCGGGCTCCAATCCAAATGTGTATTTTGAACATGTTCTCTGCTTTGCCACACACGACTCTAGGTTTTTCCCTCCTTCATAATATTACAGATTAGCCATGCACCTAAGACTAACTCCTCATCTGAAACTCCTATGGCCAATTGTGCTGTGGAATTCAGATACATTGTAAATGTGGAACAGCCCTAGAAAGGTCCAGGGTAGGGCTCCTGACTGGGTCTTATTTGTATTCTGCAGCAAGCATGTGAATCTTTACAATAAGTAGGATCCAAAAAGAACTTTATGTGGTCCCATGGAGGTTCAGGTTGGAATTTGCTTCCAGGTGAGCTATAATGGGTCAAGGTCACATGGTCAATTAACTTGCCCCAATTCCCCCAAAAGATTCAGTTTTTGGAATTTTGTGGGTGTCAGAATTTGTATAAAGGATTTTAATTCCATATGAACATTTCTTCGGCTGCCCTGCTGGTGGTGAAATCTACGATGGATCTAACACCAAGTTCTTGATGGGGAATGCATTTAAATGTTTTCTCCATAGGGAAATAAAATCCACCGCATGGAGAAACCATTTGAACATTGCCGTTTCTGGGATCCAGTGTGGCTAACACAGAGGACAATGAGAATTATTCAAGACCACGGCTGTGGAGTCTGTGGTTGCTGGAACAACACAAGGCAGTTATGCTCAGGGCTCAGTACTTACAGTGCTGGGGAGAGCTGGATCCAAGCCAGGAGACTTCGTAGCAATGACAGCTGAAAGAAAACAGCCTTCTGGTTATTTATCTAGAAAACTGGGCACAGAACACTGTACTTATTAGTAATACTGGACAATAGATCATTTTTCTATGCTACTATTGAATGGGGTCTGTTTTAGTAGTACATATCACTTTCTTAAATTTCCATGGTGCTTTGAATGAGAATAGCCCTAAAGGTTCATATGTTGTAATGCTTGGTCCCCAGTTGGTGGAACTGTTTAGGGTGGATTAGGAGGCGTGGCCTTGCTGGAGAAAGTATGTCGCTGGAGGTGGTGTATGATATTTCAAAAGACTGTGCTGTTCCCAGTGAGTTCTCTCTGCTTCCTGTTTGTGATGTGAGTTCTCAGCTGTTCCATGGTGTTACTCTGCCATCATGGACTCTAGCCCCCTGGAACCCTGATCCAATTAAACATTTTCTTTTATAAATTGCCTTGGTCATGGCATCTTATTACAGTAATAGGAAAGTAACAAAGGCAGTGTCCTTGGTCAGTAGCCGTCTTTAAATGTCCAACAAGCAAAGCAAGCCCAGGCAACTCTCTCGTACACCCATCCCTGTCAACATTCCATGCTCCAAGTGGTAGAATCAATGCCCAGGCATTGCAGAGAATTCACGAGAATACCACTGCATAATTTAAGGTTCTTAGGGAAGCGGAATATTCAACATTTGCCAGCCATCCCGGGAACTATCGGAGTTAGATAAATGCCATTCTTTTCAGTGATGACATGCTTTGCAAAGAAGGGTTTTGGCAGTTGCTGAGATTTAAAAAAAAAAAAAAGCAAGCATCATGGAAAAGTCACTATGGAAGGATGGCTCAGTGGTTAAGAACCCTTACTGCTCTTTCAGAGGACAAAAGTTCAGTTCCCAGCACCCACATTGAGCGACTCACAGCCACCTGTCACTCCATCCCCGGGGGATCTGGTGTCCTTTTCTGGCCTTCTTGGGTACCTAGACACACACATAGAAAACACCCTTCAAATGCATGCACATCAACAGAAATAAAAATAAATCTTAAAAAAAATTTAGTATGCCCAGAGTGGTGAACGACTTTAATACTGTTACTTGGGATGCAGGGAGAGGTGGATCTCTGTGAGCTTGAGGCCAACTGGTCTCACATAATGAGATTCCTTGGGTGTAAATACTATGTGCGTTTGTGTATATTCACATGTGTGTGAGTACACATGTGTGTGAGCATGTACACACATGTGATGTGTGTGTAGAGGCCAGAGGGTAATCTTAGGTGCCATTCAGGTGCCATCTGTCAATCTTGTTTTTGAGGTGGAGTCTCTCACTGGCCTGGAACTGACCAAGTAAGTTAGGCTAGGTGCCCATTGAACCCCATGGGCCTGCCTGTGCCTACCTCTCCCAACCCTGGGATTATAAGTACATGCCATCATGACCAGATTTGATTTGATTTTTTTCAATGTGGCTTCTGAGTGTTGAACTCTCTAGCCTTAGTACTTGCCTTCCAAGCATGCTACCGACTGAGCCAGCCCCCTGGATATAGCTGCTTAAGAAACAGAACTTTAGAGATTCCCTGTTGTGAGAGGCAGCTGTAAAAATTTCACTGAGATGGACTCTCAGAATTCACTGTGTGTGTATTCAGATGGGGAAATGTGATAACTCTTGATTGTCCTTTTGTCCTTCCAAACCACTCAGTATGTCCTTCTCACATGTCTCCTCCAAAATACCCAGGATCTTCTACCACCACCACCTCCACCACCACCACCTCCATCACCTCCACCACTACCACCTCCACTACCACCACCACCACCAACTCCACCCTCACCACCACCACCACCTCCACCACCACCACCTCCATCACCTCCACCACTACCACCTCCATCACCTCCACCACTACCACCTCCACTACCACCACCACCACCAACTCCACCCTCACCACCACCACCACTATCACCACCACCACCACCACCTTCACCTCCACCACCTCCAACCGCCACTACCAACTCCACCAACACCTCCACCTCCTCCTCCTCCTCCTGCACCTCCAACACTACAACCATCACTTCCACCACCACCACCACCACCACCACCACCACCACCACCACCACCACCACCACGACATGATCACCCGCACCATTCAATACACTTTTCTACACTGGTCTCTCTGCTTCGACTCGTGCACTCCACAAGTCAGAGGTGGACTTTAAAAACAGAAGTTATGTCCTGTTGCTCCTTGCTTCAAGTCTCCCCCATGTCTTCCACTTCCAAGGCTGGCCAAGGGTGGTCTTGTTCCTTGGTACCTACTTTCCTGGGAGCCTTTCTCCCCTGCGGCAGTCTGTTTCCACCCCAGGTGTGTGCAAGTCCTCCCTGTCTGGAGAAGTTTGTGTCTCCTTAAAGATTTCCACATGCTTGCTTCAGCGCAGATGTATCTTCCCAGGGAGGCTGCCCCTCAGCAGTTCATTCGAAGCCGGTCATCTCCTGGTCCCTGCAATCTAGTCAGGTTTAATTTTCTTCGAAACACACGTCACTCTTGAAAGTGTCATGTTTACGGGCCCATGCAGTCAGGACTAGCAACCTTGCTTTCTTGTTCCCATTGTTATTTTTCATCACTTAAACAGGGCCCGGAGTGTGACAAGAACTTCTCAGAAAGAGTAAGGGAGGAGTGATCTCGGATGGTTGTTGTTTGGGTCACTTGCTGGGTGGCAGCGGCGGGGGGTAGGTTGGGGTGGTGGGGGAGAACCCCAAGGTGCACCTGGAAGGAGGGAGCCAGTGATCGCAACTCGGCTGATGTGTACACATACACATTTATAAACAGAAGATCATTTAGTCAAGGGCAAGGTTTCATATGTATATATCTAGCAAGGCTCCGCAGCTAGTTACCACGTATGAATCCCATGTTCCCAAGCACTATTGATGTTTCATCATAAGCAATTATATTAAATTGCCTACTTACTAAAGCAGCTTTATCTTATTATTTGCTATTCTTCATGCCAGGCAAGCTCTTTGTCTTTCCTTCCCCTCCCCCTTCTTTCTCTCTTTATTTAAAGAAACTGAGACAAAGACTTAAAAAGGAACCTTTTGTTCCTGCGGCATTAAACCAAAACAAGACCGCCGCCGCTGCCCAGCCTCGGCTTGCTGACCATGTGCTTTTTCAGCGGTGAATCCGGGAAGGGCGCATGGCAGAGCGGTGATAGGAACAGGTGCAGAATTATTCAACATCTCTGGGCGACAGCAGTGGGGATTAAACAGGGCTTTCTTTAATAAGATTAATTCCGAAATATGAAGCGCAGTTTGGCATATCCCCAAAGATACAAGGCATTTGTATCTATATAAGATTAAAGGAGCTTTCACATAAAGCAATTTTCTTTTTCAACATCAAAGAGCTGCTTCCAAGAGGCCGCTTGAAGGAGGCGCGCGGCGACCGGCACGGTGATGCGCACGGCTTTATGGGAAGGCAGTTTGCTCGGCTAGCAATTGTATCTGTGCCTTTCCCTCACCGGGACATGCGGGCGCATTGTTCCCCGGATCACAGGATTACAGAATAAGGGAAGCCATGGGTCAGGAATCAAGTCCACAAACACCCCAGACAGGTGGCTCCCTGGTGATAAAACATTGCATTTCCAGAGACAGAGGCTCAGTACCCCGGGAGGGAGGTGGTTCTAACAAACAATAAATAATGACCCTGAAGCTGGGAATAACAGTGACAGCGAAGATCACAGCCACCATCTATGTGTCAAGACTCTGCACTTAGCGAATAATAAATAGCCCAGCCGGCTACCTCTAACTGTCCCTTGGGTCTGCAGCCCGCAGCGGGCCCTGGGTCCACTCCACGGCCACACACAGCACCAATGCTCTGCTCTGAGCTGCAGATACGTGGAGTAGCTTTTATTTGCTCCCTCTGTTCTTTTTGTCGTCCTGACCTACACTCACGTTTGCCTTTTGATCCCAACACAGGTATTTACAGGAACTGGCCTCTCCCTGCAGCTGGCTGGGGTTGCCTCACCCACCCAACCTGCTCAAAACCTTGTTAATCAGTCCCGACATAACTCGCCCCTGAAAATGATGAGCTGCCAGGTTCCCTCCTAGCCTCCCCACGCACCCCCTCCCCCAACCCCCATCTTATTTTCCTCTTTCTTTCTTCAGACGTTTCTTGCAGGTGTTTCCCACGCCAGACACTGTGTTGGCGGCTGGGACTCTACAATGACCAAAAGCACACCTGCTGGTGAACGCCGAGAAAGCCATTTGCTTACGAAGCTTATTATGTTTATTAAGTATAAATTAAAATACAGCATAGCGCAATTCTAAAATGAATGAAAAAAAAAAAGAATTCTGCCATGAGCTGAAATCATAATATTTGCAAAAGGAGACGCTGGGCAGCCAGCGGAGAGCCAGCCCCAGCTCTGGCTTCTGGGGCCTGAGCCGACCTGGGAAGTGCAGTCCCTGCTCAAGTTAAAAAGCTTGCCAGAGGCTGCCCCAGGGGAGCTCCTCTTTGGAAGGGGTTAGGCTGCTACTGCCCAGTGTCCTAGCCTTTCCCCTCCCTCTCTCTGCCTGACCAAGGCTTCCAGCAGAGTCAAGAGCAGCTGACTTGTCCGAGGAGACAGCAACAGAAAAACGCACCCACTAGGAAAGTAGGACCGGAGCAGAGCGGGCTTCCCCTTCTTCAGCCCCATGTTCCATGGGCCTCCAGCCTGCTGGATGCTGGCCTCCACATTCAAGGAAGGTTTTTCTTATTTACTTCACTGGTTCACATGTAGATCTTCTGTGGGAACATCCTCACAGACACAGAATACCATCCCTAGGGATTTTTCAATCCAGGACAGAGGGATTGTGTAGAATGAAATTAGCCTCTCGTTTTTGGTGGGGCAGGAAGAACACAGGCAGGTGTTTCTAGACATTCTGAGCTATGCCTCCCAAGAGTGAATGGGCCAAATAGTCAAACCAGGGCTAGTTTGATTCACACCGTTGGCTGAGATCTAGGAGGGGTGAAGGATTTTCTGCTCAGGGCCCTCTGAATGGACATATTAGGAGAGAGAGGAGGGAGGGCTTCTCCATGACTCAGTGCAAAGGAAGCTTCAAGCTGAGGTAGATAATTGTGCGATGCCTTTCAATGGATTTGGGGACATCAGACAAGCCAGTTAATGAAAAACTCCTCCTGCCTCTTACCTGTCAGACTTGATGTGCCCAGCAGGGGACGACTTAGTCACTTTCCTCATTGCTGTGACAAAATACTTGACAGAAATAACTGAAGGGAAGATTTCTATTGGCTCACGGCTTCAGACGATCAGTCCATGGAGAGGAAGGCATGCCGGTGAGTCCCACCACAGTAGGAGTGCTTGGCAGCCTCTTCACATAGTTTCCGGAGTGTTCAGGAAGCAGAGGACCCAGGCTGGGACCATAGGCAATTAAAACCTTTAGTGAGCCTATGTCCCAAAGGTTCTTGAAGGTCCCAAAACAGTGCTACCAGCTGGGACCCATGAGCTAGTATGGGACATTTAACGTTTACACCACAACATAGGCTCTGTTATTAATGCTACATCATGCGGTACAGGCTGCAGTACAACAATGGCTAGTTATGAATGGAAAGTCCAAGAATCTAGTAGCTGCTCAGTCCCATGAGGCTGAGTGTCTCAGCTGGTCTGCTGGGATATGGAAGAAGGAATGGATGGACAGATGGAGGCGTAGGCAAGCAGGCAAAGAACACCTTTCCTTCTTCTGCACAGGCTTCCAACAGAAAGTGTGGCCCAGATTAAAGGTGTGCCTTCCAGCCTCAAGGTCTGGGGATTAAAGGCATGTGTCATCCAGCCTCAAGATCCGGATCACAAGTATGCCCTCCCATTCTGGACTATAGTTCATTCCAGATACAGTCAAGCTGACAACCAGGAAGAGCCATCACAGATATTAAGAGTCAGTCTGGCCAGTGTTTAGTAAGAGGCCAGGCATTCAGATGGGCCATGCTCGGGAACAGATCACGTGACGCTGCTCCTCCAGAGCTAGAGCAAGGGCTAGGATGCACAGCTAGTCTCTCTGCACATGCGGCACACGCAGGGCCTGCTCTTCCGGCCTCTTCTCGCATCCGGGTTCTTGTGGAGAAAGTGTGTCTTTCTCCCAGCTCTTTCGCTGTATTTCTGCAAACGTCGCGTCTGTCGGCACATCCGCCTCACTCACAGGACACTATTCTCCCACAATGCCTGGCATACTGTAGTGTATCAACAGAAGTTTGTGCACTGAATGGATGAGCTGCAGAAGGAGGCATGCAGGAGACTGACTACAAATGGTTTGGGCGTTTCATCCACTTAACTTCCCCAGCGGGGAAAAGCCAAGGGATGAGTGATGTGTTTGGACGGTCAAAAGGGAGCTGATGAAGACGTGGAGTGGACCACAGGACCCTTGGGGATCACTGGGCTTCTGGCAGCAGATGTTTAGAAATCCTAGCTGGAGCACGGGGAGAAATCTCACTTCTGTAATGGACTGGGGGAGTCCTACAGCATTCTGAGAGGGCCAGGAAGCCCCCCCACAGCTGCCTTCTTCTGGGGCTGTTTATAAGTCCTTTTGTTTAGCTCTCTGGCAGGAGCCTGGGCGGAAGGCAGCAGCTGTCCCTCTTGAGGGGAACAACTGATGACCTACTTTTGTGAGTCATAGCTCGGACTTGTCTAGATCCACATTCCATGCCAGGAACAAACACTAGATTGCCAAAGTTCCGCTGACCCCTCGAGGACCAGTCACTACAGTTTTTAGAAGAGACACCCAGTGCCCTGTTGAGACTATACATCTCCTAGGAATCTCTCTCTCTTTCTCTTAATAAACAGGATTCCGAACGTATTGGAATTTGGTCTTTGAAGGAGGGTGACTTTGAGCCTGCAGTGGGTACAGAACACTCGTCCAAAGCCAACCGTGGGCACAGTTCCCTCTCCTCCCTGTTTCCCTCCCACCGGACAGAGGTGAGGGGTGAGGGTGGGGATGGTGGACGGAAACTGAGCGACCTGCCTTGGGTTACAGGGTAGGTCTGGTCAGGACCGGTGTTTCAGATTGAGGATCTTCCCCGCTGGGGCTGGATTCTCAGAGTGGGCCGGTCCACTGCTCCTTCAGTGGTACAGCACCCGCAGAGCACCGCCCTTCACAAAGGGGAGGATGGGGGTGGGGGTCAAGGCAGGGAACAGAAGGTTGGTCAAGGCAGCGCACGGCCAGACAAAGGAGAGCAAAGATGTCTGGGTACTTAACGTTTCTTCGTTGCTGTCCTCGGACTAGGCGTCACTCTAGACTCTCTCCCACTAGCTTCCGCTTTTCCAAGACCCACAGGCTGGGGGAGCCCAGGCCCAGAGCTCTTACCCAAGCCTGAATCCTGCCCACAGCAGCGAGCTAGCTGAACTCTTCTGATCTCGTTTGGATCGCTCCCCGTTACCATGGGGACGGAACACGCATCTCCACTACTTCTCTGTGGTGGGTGGCAGGCATTCTACACCTGCCAACCCTCGGAGGGAGGTGGGAGGGAGTGTGGCTGTTAAGGCGAAAAGATGGCAGGACATCCTGCGTGCAGCTGGTCCCCAGGATCAACATCTCTAAGCACTTAGGTATCACCTCTGCTCCTTTGTGCGCTGCTGTTCCTTGGGCAAAGAATTGCCTCAAGGGAACCAAGCCCACGTGCGTGGGCCTGATCTGGAGTCAAGGGGCAGAGGACACCAACAGTGACATTCACAGACTGTGACTCCATGAATGGACCAGCTGGCATTGTTGGGTGAGCTGGGATGAGCAGGGAGGTGAGACTGCTCAGGAAGGGGCGGGCATTTCTACTATTTGCACAGAAGTTTCCTAAGAAAGAGAGCAGGGTACGTAAAGTGTGATCATTTGCTGTGGTTTCCTGTCCTAAATAAACTAACGCGTTTGCCCTTAACTTTGTAATTGCCATTCGGTGTTTCTTTTCTGAAAGAGAGTCTACCAAACTGTACAAACTGCAGGTATCTGGGAAGTACAGAATCATGAGGACTGTGTGCTGATTGCCGTGTTCCTGGCTCCTAATGTCTCTTGGTGGCTTGGGCCAGACTCTTGGGAAGAGCCGGGCACAACGAAAAGGAGAACCTGCTGGGGGAAACAGAGACACAGGCCCACATGGAAATCAGCGAACAGAAAGTGGCCAAGTGACCGTTTCTAGTCCTTTACACCAAGATATGGAAAAGATGGGAGGAGATCAGAAGGGGGAAAATTCAAACCAGGATCTTGAGGTTGGGGGACCAGAGCCAAAGTCAGGAGACAGCATGCTATCTATGTACTAAGAGGTCTTAGGTTCCCCCTCCCACCCCTTGGTTTTGCTGGGAAGGAGAGTGGAGAACTGATTGAGCTGCCCTGGGCATCTACACTTGTCAGTGATACTCAAGGGCAGTATCAATGGCTGGCCCGGGAGATCGATGATAGGCCCCTGTAACTCTATTGCTCTTACACGAATCTAATGCTTGGTGCGCACACAGAGCTTCAAGAAAAGTCCCCAAGTCTGTCAAACAGTGCCCTTAGCTCTCGCTACAGGGTCCATTTCAGGGTTCACTGACAGTCTGGTGTCTGGAATCTGGGACCTAGCTCCGGCAAAGTCTTCCACAAGATGATACCCATAGTTTTGGGCTTGAGCGTATTATATTGATGGGGTCATTCCTTTGTGGAGATTAAAAAAAAAATCTACTACATACTTTTATTGTATCAGGGGGTGTTGGGAATAGATTAAGCAAGACAAAGTTCCTGGTTTTAAGTTACTCCAAAAGGTTGTATTTTTACAGTCCTAGGACAATAGCTGAGGAGTGATATGTTTCCACATTTTGTTGCTGATAGGTTCTTTTGATAGTTCTGCTACATTTCTGACAATGGCATACTCCTTGTGGTCTCTAAACTGGTGGGCGTGGGCAGAGACTCTTCTTTCTGTGTGGAGGAGGGGATTAACTCATACCTGTTCAGATAAGTCGCTGTCTGAGGCTCAAGTCTGAATTATTGCTGAACACTAGCTCACCATCTGGCGATTCAGCTTGGATTCATCTGCCACTGGAGGCTTTCATGGCTCTTTTTAAAAGAATGATTATTTTTAACTTTATGTGCCTGTGTGTGCCTTTGTGAGTTTGTGCATATTCCATGTGTGCAGGTGCCTGGGGAGGCCACAGTGAGGTGACATTATCATTATAATCACCGTCTTACTAAGAGTCTCTAATTCAGTAATTCTGCCTTGATGATTTTTCACTGCCTTTAGGCTTTTATTTGTGTGTGTGTGTGTGTGTGTGTGTGTGTGTGTGTGTGTGTGTGTGTGTGTATACATATTCCCATGCGCGTTCACATACCATAGTGCACTTGTGGAAGTCACAGGACAACTTTTGGAACTAAATTTTCTCTCCTTCCACCATGTGGGTCCCTGGGATTGAACTCAAGTTGTCAGACCTGGTGGTAAGTGCCTTTACCCACTGAGCCATCTCACAGGCCCGCCTTATAGACTTTTGTTTGGAGAACTTTGTGCATATGCATATTCTCAGGTTGCATTCATGTTAACTGTTTACTTATTTGAGACAGGGTCTTCCTGTATAGCCCAGGCTACTTGAACTTAAGATTCTCCTGCCTCAGCCTCTTGAGTGCTGAGATTACAACCACTGACCATCTTGGCTGGCTCCTGAAAACTTTTAGGTTTCCGGTAAATATTTGTCAAGTATCTGCACACTAAACCATTTAAATCTCTTTTGGAAGTAAGTGTGATATAAAGCATAAATTATTAATGACCTGTAGTGTGATGGTCTAGAAAAGGCAGCAGGTGATTAGGAGAGGGGAAATTGGAGAGGAAGGAGGCTCTGTATGTGGTCTGCAGATAGGGTAAGTGCTATTTGTCATCTAGACTGGGGCCCTTGGGCCAGACAGAGGGAAGATAAGGACAAATATGTGCAGACAGCAGGCACACATTGGCATCGTCTCCAGAAAACTGGGGAAACCATTGCTTTAGCAGTAGTTAACATGCATCACTAGGGTGAGAATACAGTCCCTTTGGTACACAGATTAATAACCTTATTCAGATTTAGGGACTTAGAATGAAAAATTTAAAAGGCATTAACTGGACTTCAAGTTCAGAAGAGCATTTATAGTTAAGATGGATCCCAGAGGTGCTAGGGGGCAGCCCTCAGTTTTAGAAGGGTTAAATATGCAGATTGATTTTGTTTTCTTCTCAGCATTGGCTTCAGTCAGAACTATTTTCAAACCCAAAGAGAGGGAGCTGTGAATAACGGTACATAAAGGCAGACAAACGCAGGATGCCAAAGCGAGTTATTTCTGGGATTCACGGTTATTTTTGTCTCTCTTTTCTGTTTGTTTCTGACAGGGTCTCACATAGAATAGACTTCCCTTGAACTCTTTATGTAGCCTGGGATGGCCTCGAACTTCATGCTGCCACTGCCCAAGTGCCAGGTTTACAGGTGGGCACCACCATGTGTGGTTTATACAGAGCTGGGATTGGATGGTTCTAGGTAGGCACCACCATGCACTGTTTATACAGAGCTGGGATTGGATGTTTTTAGGTAGGTACCACCATGCATTATTTATACAGAGCTCGGATTGGATGGTTCTAGGTAGGCACCACCATGTGTGGTTTATATAGAGCTCGGATCGGATGATTCTAGGTAGGCACTTTCCTAACTCTGCTCCAACCCCAGCTCCATTCAGTGACTCCAGAAGGCTTTGCCTCAGATTCCCAGGCACCTAAGCCAGGTCACTGTTTGCTGACCCCCAGTCAGGACAGCCTTGGAACTTCCTCAGTTCCCTTCCTGTTGTCTGTCCCCTGTCTGCCCCTTTCCCAAAGCAGACTTTGTCCTCTCCAGCCATCGCCCCCAAGCCTCTCATTCCAAGGCCAGTTCCTTAGGTTGCGGCTGGCAATAAGAGAACCCAGAGCCTAATGGAGGGTCTAGTGATAGCATCTATTACTTTCTTGCAACTGCCTGCCACTTAACCACGCGGCCAGATGAGCGTGGACCGATAAGGCTTTTCATAAAGCCCTGCTGATGCCTTTCTTTACCACTTCTTGCTCCAGGTGACTGCAAATGGACTCCTGTGGAATCTGTTTTAACATCTTTCAGAGACAATGGTTTTGAAGGAGCACTCAGCAATTGCTAGGTGTGTTTTTTCTTCTCATGCAGCAGGTCCCAGTTTCATCTTTATTTAAGGAAGAGGTGCGGGACGTGGCTTTAACCCTTGGTAGCACTTCCTTTTCACTGGCCTCTGTGCCTTGTGCCCAATCTGTTTCATTATCTATGAATTTATTTACTTGTGCGTATGTGTGTACACATGTATTTGTGTGCATATTCATGTGGCATCCAGAGGACATTCCTTGGTGTTATTTCTCAGGAGGACTGTCCATATTTGGGGACAAGGACCCTCACTGGCCTAGGGATCACCATATAGGCTAGACTAGCTGGTCAGCAAAGCCCAGGGATCCACCTCTGCCTCCCAAGCGTCGGGATTGCCAAGCATGTCTACCCCTCCAGCACCTTCCATGTGGATTCTGAAGATCTTGCTCTGGTCCTCACTCTTGTAAGGCAAGCCTTATTGACTTAGCTACAGCCTCGGGCCTCATTGTTTCTTGATTCTTATTCTCCTCTGTATTTCTCCACTCTCCTTCCAAGGGCAGTTGGCTTTGATGATCAAGTCTCAGGACTTCTAGAGGATGAAATGTTCTGAAGGTGAGGAAACATTTTGAGATGCTTTCTTCCCATTTTCTATTTTCAATGACTGCTTTTCCTACTCCTTTGGTGGTTCTTCAATCAAAGAATATAAGAACTTCTTTGACCTTGGAGGGCACCCTTATACATCTTGGGGTCTGGACCCAAGTTAACCAGAAAGAATTGTCCTGTAGGCAAGAGGCCAGGGATGCTTTCCTGACCCAGGACTATAAGAACAGAAGAGTAATCAAGTCAGTGTCTTGCCAACTTGCCTCTACCGTACAGAGTCCTTGACCATATCTGAAGATGCAAAGGAAAAACTAATCCCTGAAGAATAGAAAAAGAAACCAGGGAGATGTGCTGTAGGGGAAGGGGAGGGGGGACAGAGACCGACAGCTGTGGGCTATCTCTGCCTCTTTGGTGGCACAGCACATCTAATTCTTCTGCGTGTGGTGGCTGAGATCTAGTTTGTATTTTGGCTGACTATTTTTGGTAGAGCAACTTGGCTTGTAGTTGAGACACTAACAAGTTATACCTGCATTTTCAAGGAACCAATCATAATGGCCCTTAGGGCCTGTGGGGACAGGACCTCAAGCAAACTCCTCACCTTGGGGGTCATTGATAGTATCCCTTGAATAGGATAGATCAAATGTCACACTAAGAACATTTTCTCTGGACACTGACTTGTGGTGGTGGTGGTGGTGGGCTCCCTGTTCTGCAGCAAGCTTGATCAATTTCTCAGATTCTTCCCTCACCTCCCTGGATGGACATCAGATTTGCTGAGGACAATCCCGAGCTGCCCCAATGCTAGGTGACAGCTGATAGAAAGTCTTTCTCATAATTCCTCTTGGATCGTTTTTTCAAAACTCTCCCTGGAAGCAGTTGGAAGAAACTTCTTTTTGTGGTACCTGTTCATGGCAGGGCTTCTGGTATTCCACACACAGGGAATTGGAGTGACGAGCTTCTTATTGTTGGCCTCAGCAGTACAACCCAGTTTGAGAATCCTTAGGCTCTTTCAGTGCTGGAGATTGAACTTAGGACCTTGTTCATGTTAGTTGAGCACTCTATCACTGAGCTCTATCATATCCAGCCCTGAGTAATTTTACATACCCATGACAAAACAGAGCAAACATAATGTTGTCTTAGAGTGCAAGGCAAAGCTTTTGCCCTAATGCAAAATCAGTGTGAGCTTGCAGTGATCTCAGGCTGCCCTTGGACTTGAGATTTCAAAGGGGATGAGAGCTGAGCTCTGTAAACAGGAGGGCAGTTCTGCTGCAGAATGCCAGCGGGGGGCGAGGGTGGTGATCTCAGGGTAGGGATAAATGGAAGATTCTGTGGGACCTGAGATGTGCCATTTGTCGACCTGCTCACTTAGCTCTCCTGTGCAGACAATGGGCCTCTATTTAAGAGCCTTTGAGTTATTATCTCGAGATGCAAGCAGCTTTCATAACCTGTTCAAGGGGATGATGAACTCATCAAAGGAAGAAAGTTGCCTGGCTTTGGGAGAGTGGGTCTGTGATGAGGGGCTTGTGGCCTCAGTGATTTATGGTCCCGTTTTAATGCAGTTGGGATTGGGAGCGAAGGTCAGAGTGGGTATTTTAGTAGATGTATGAGAGTGGATTCTAGGTATAAATTATGCAACGCTTGAAGTTCGTCGCAGATACAAATTGAGCACCTCCTTGGTGGTGTTTAGGGAGTTATGAATGATTTGTGGTTGGCTTATGTATGAGAATAGGTCACCCTTCTGTTATGAAAGTATTTTTCACATTAAGACAACCATAATTAATTAAGGGTTCATGTGGTGGGGTCATGCATGTGAATGCTTGGTGAAATGACCCCCTAAGTGTGTGCCTGCCCACAAGGACTCAATAGATTTCTTTCAGAGTTCACCCAGGAGTTATTGGAGCTTTTCTGAGTACTTCATGCAATACTTTTACTGTTCCATTAAAGCCATAGCTTGCTTGAATGGCACTTGGGAAGCTTATCTTCCCAAAGACAAAGCAAAGGCTTGTGTTTTGTTTCAGTTCGAGACTCCTGATTATTGATTTTTGGGGAAAACTGATTTAACTTCTCTATTCGAAGCTTATAATGTCTCTCAGCAGCTCAGCTGTTGCCAGCCACGCTGACTAGACAAAGGGAGACTCGAGGTGGAATAACAGCCGGGAACAATGTTCTTCCAGGCTTACCAATCTGTTGGGGTACTTTCTGTGGTAGCATGGGTAGCCTGAGGCTTTGGCCTGAGGTTTTTTTTTTTTTTTTCCAAAGGGTCGAAGCCCCGGGAGCCAAGGTAACTGTTTTCACATGAGGCTCTTAATGCTAGACATAAACCCCGAGAACACTGACCTCTTGGAAAAATGAAGACTTCATTTTGAAGCCCCCGCATCTTGTTGACAAGATGGCCACTTCAGCCTGTGGGAGAGCAGCAAGCCACCACTGAGGACTCTGTGTGACTTGGTTCTGGGCCAAGTCTGCTGCGATAGGGGGCCGTCTCATTACGGAGAACTGTTGCTCGCAAGTCTCAGAGGCAACGGCCCTCCAGTCACATCCATTTGTCGCAGAAATGTGAAAATTGTTGTTGTAAGTGTTCCAGAGTGACGGAGTGCACGCCAGGACACAAGAGTCCAACCAACAAGGTGGTAGACATGTGGAGTCTGCTGCTGAGGTTTGCAGGGCCAGTGTGAACTAAAGCTTATCAATCAACATCCCCTTTCTGGGGTATTCACGTTGTTTCCCAGGGAATGCTGCAGGATGCTTCTGCTCTCCCCTGCATAGAGGTGGAGGGTATGTTCTCTGCTTCCCCCCACTCCATTGTCCACCCCTCACTGCCTGTTTCCCCTCTCACCCCCTGGTGTCTTTAGTCTCTCTCTTTACCCACTAGAAATGGGCAAGAAGGGGTGGCTGTAAGAAGAAATGATGAAGACAAAACAGTAGCTGTACGGCACTGTCCTTTAGATACATTATTTTTTCTTTTGTCTTTTTTTTTTGCTTTTGTTTGTTTGTTTTTTTTTATATTTTATTTTACAATACCATTCAGTTCTACATATCAGCCATGGGTTCCCCTATTCTCCCCCCTCCCACCCCCTCACCTTACTCCCAGCCTACCCCCCATTCCTACCTCCTCCAGGGCAAATCCTCCCCCGAGGAGGACTGCGATTAACCTGGTAGACTCAGTCCAGGCAGGTCCAGTCCCTTCCTCCCAGACTGAGCCAAGTGTCCCTGCATAAGCTCCAGGTTTCAAACAGAAAACTCATGCAATGAGCACAGGACTTGGTCCCACTGCCTAGTTGCCTCCCAAACTGATCAAGCCAATCAACTGTCTCACCTATTCAGAGGGCCTGATTCAGCTGGGGGCCCCTCAGCCTTTGGTTCATAGTTCATGTGCTTCCATTCATTTGGCTATTTTTTTTTCAATAATTGAGTAAGACCGAAATTTATTATAAGCCACAGTCGTCCTAGGGACCTCCATGCTATATATATAACCTCTATGGTTCTATGGGTTGTGGTCTGATTGTTCTTTATTTTATATCTTTAGATACATTTTGCCACTTGAATTCCATGGGCAGAAGTGACCAGCAGCCTCACTGGACAGAAATTTGGGGACATTTGAGAGCAATGCCCTGGAGAATGCACTGGTAGAAGCATGGCCAAGAATGACACTGGCATTCTGCAGCGTGTCAGGCTGGGAAGGCCACCAGAGCACATCACAGTCTCTAGTACAGCCTGGCTGGGATGAGAGGTAGGACAGCAGTGCATGTCACTGGAGACTTCATCTTCTAGGGTTCCGAACGGGATGCTTTTCTGCTCTGATCTCACTTAGTCTTCCCTCGTGAGGAATCTCGAATGTTGAGGGCATTATGGAATTGAACTGAGAGGTCCCGGTGCCACTGTCTACATGCTGGTCTTGCCCATTCTGCGTAGATCCCTTGAGAAGCTGGCATTGTCTTTTTATGGTTCATAAGAATGTCTTAGTCAGGTCAGATAAAGAGGGTTTATATCTAAACCACCTTAGGTTTAACCTCCTGGTGCTCTTGTTCCCAAAGACTCTCATAGGCAGAGTGCTTTGGAACAGCAATTCCAAATGCTGTGTTCCAGTGGGGGGAATGAGAGGGAGGGCTTGTGTTGTTCGATCATTTTTCTACGTTCTACTCTTTGCTTGTTTATTTTTCTATTTTTTTGTGTCTATGTATATGCTGTGTGTATGCGTGTGCATACATGTCGTGTATATGGATGCTGGCGTGTGTGTGTGTATGGGGGGGGAGGGTTTGCATGCATGCAGGCCCATCTGCATGTGGAGACTCAAGGTGGATGTCAGGAACCATCCTCCATCATGCTTCCACCTGATTCACGAGGCCTCGACGCCCACCTGGCATCTGCGTGGGTTCTGGAGGTCAGAACTGAAGTCTTCACGCTGCTAAGGAAGCTCTTTAACCACTGAGCCGTCTCCCCAGCCCCATTCTCCGCCTTGGCCTTTCTGAAAGGGGTGACTTCTGTCTTCTGTCTGAATACCAGGCCAGGAACCGAGGACACAGTCTCAGCATGAAGACACAGTCTCAGAAACCATGCCCTAGGTGGAGCAGTGCGCCCTCCCACTACCCGGTGATGGGATTTTAGGAAAGTGAGAAATGAGCCTTGCGTGGACATACCTCTGAGGGGTCAGTTCTCTGTTTCAGAGTCTCCTCAGCTAGCCCTGGAGCCTCTCCACTGGACATCTTTTCTTCCCTCTTGCTATTCTGATTTTTTTCATTTTCTTCAAATTCTTCCTCTGGGCATAGATTACATATGTATATCTCACTCAGTATATACTTGCAAACAGGTTTCCACCCACCTGACATACATACCATATTTCCTTGGGTTCTTAGATTCTATTTCAACATGCACCATCATTTTATTTACCATTTCAGAAAGAAAAAAAAAGTTCCAATGAAATCATAATGTAATGTTCTGATAACCTGAGGCTTTATCTAATCATTATAGGAAGGATTTTTTTTCCCAAGCTATCTCAGACATAAATTTTTATTTTGGTTTTGTGCATTAATAAAAAGGAGAATTGAATGAAATAAATTAGCTAACACACTTCTCTGGCTTCTTCATCTAGAGACCAGATAACCTAAATTGTTCATCCCCTCAGAGCTAAAATGTCATGTTTTCCACACAGTGTTATCCTCTTTCCCATTAGGAGTATGCCTTGGAAGAATATTACTTTGTTATATTCAGGAACTTCATCCAAGCTACTAACTCTCCAGCTTTGATGTCATTTAAAAAAATTTCTTGATTGAGTCAGCCTAAGCAATAAATATTTTACTGGTTCAGTCAGAAAAATGTTTGCCACATAAGTATGAGAGCCTGGGCTCCATCTTCAGAACCAATATAAAAAGCTAGGTGTGGCAGTTCGTGCTTGTAACCCCAGCACTGAGGGAGCAGAGATGGGATCCCCTGTGCTCACTGGACAGCGAGTTCCATGTCTCAGAGAGAAATCCCATATCAAAAAAGAAGGTGAATGTGTAGTGGATACCTGTTCTTTCTATGACCTTGAAGCACCACCTCTAGAAATGTAACAGGTAACTGTCCTACCTACCTATGACCTTGAAGTACCTGCCCCTGGGGCATGGCTTGAGGCTCCTCTTAAGACATGAGATGCATGTACACCTTTCTCTTCTCTCCCTCATGGGCTTAGATGCTGAGAAGGACCCAGGTGGAAGAACAGCGTTGGACTGTACCTCGGCTTTGAGTTGGGTGTGAGAGGCTGCATTTCTTGAAGAGACGTTGAGTATCACGTGACTAAATGGCCAGTGTAAGAACAGGATAGTTCACCAAATCTGCCTCTTGAATGTCTTCATTTTCGTTGCAGTGTGGTGGGGTCACGTGACAGATATAAGAAATAAGCCATATCAAGCTGGGAGTGCCCGCCTTCTTTCTCTGTCCTCCAGTTATACGTGAAGCCTGGAGAGACCTTGGAAGCCAGGGGCTGACGAGGGAGGGCCATTCTCGGTACAGTTCCTAAGCGGCCTAGGAGAGCAGAGCCTCCTGCCTCACACTGACTGTGTACAGGAAATTGGCTTACATGGTCTCAGCCGCCTTAGATTTCAAGGTGTATCTGTCATAGCAGTTGGTGTTGCCCTAGCCAACATGCTGTTAGAAGTGACTGGAGATTAGTAATGTGTGACGTAACTATTGAGGGGCCAATATTGAAGTCGAAGAGAGATTTCGAAGAAAATTCTAATAAGCTTCTGAGAAATAAAGTGCTGAGCGCCCCACCCAAACCCTGGGGATGAGGTGGGGGAGGTAATAGCCTCATGGATGCCCTGGCATGGAGGACCCAGACATTGTAAAACCACACCAAAGGAGGTGACAGTTGACAGCAGAGGAAAAGACAAAGAGGAGGGAAAGACAGATGGAGGGGTGGCGTTAAGTAAAGAGGAATCTAAGAGGTATCAAGTGGAAGTGTTAAACGTGACACCTGCCACCATTGTGGAAGTCACAGCAGCCGCAGAACACAGCCCAGGAGAGAGAAGTGCATGGAAGGGCGTCAGCATAGGGATGGTTTTTAGGTCCCTTTAAACATCAGCAGACAAAGATGATCATGACTGAGGACGCAGAGATATGCACAGTACCGTCAACATAGCATTTGTCTGACCCATCCTTCAAAAGTAAGCATGCTTTGTGTGTGTGTGTGTGTGTGTGTGTGTGTGTGTGTGTGTGTGTGTGTGTGTGTGAATCAAAAGAATGAACTATGCTTTTGGCTATAAGAGAACCCTTAGAATTTGAAGAAAATAGAGATTTTAGAGATCCCCTACTCAGATCACAGTTCAATAATATAGCTGAAGTTTTTCGAGTCATGCCTGGCCTGTGATCGGGACAAATCTTTCCCACTCGTGTCCCTTAAGTAAACACACAGAGGCTTATTTTAATTAAAACTGTTCAGCCATTAGCTCAGGCTTACGACTGACTAGCTCTCACACATAAAATCAGCCCATTTCTGTTGATCTATATGTCGCCACATGTCCCGTGGCTTTACCTGTGTGCCATTACATGCTGCTCCCTGGACGGCAGGCTGGTGAATCCTCACTCAGCCTTCCTCTTCCCAGAATTCTCCTTATTTCTTATCCTGCTTGGCTACTGGCCAATCAGCGTTTTATTTATCAACCAATTAGAGCAACACATATTCACAGCATACAGAAAGACATTGCCCTATCACAATAGTATTAACATTTTCATTTTACTTTAGTGTGTACAATGTGTGTGTAAGGGCACGCACGTGTGCATGTATGTGTGCCGTGGTGGACATATGGAAGTCAGAGGTCAGGCGTCAGCTTTTGTCCTTTCACCGTTGAGCCAGGCAGGGTCTTTGCGCTGCTGGCTGTTGTAACTGTGTGTGCCAGGCTAGCTCTTCCACGACCATCCAGAGAGTCGTCTGTCTTTGTCTCCCAACTCGCCACAGAAGCATTGGGATTATAGACATGCGCTAACATGCCTGGGTTCTGGGATTTATCTTTAATAAAATTTATTTATTCTATGTGTTTGTCACATCATGTATCTTGATCCCATTCATTCCCTGTCCCTCTGCCCCCTGCACTCTCCACCCTGAGTAAAACAAAATTAAAGAGGAAAAGATGAAGAAATAAAATGAGAAAAAAAGGGGGGGGAGGAATTCAAAATCTCGTCATGGAAGCTGTAAGTCACACTGTGAACCCCTTTGTCTATATATCTCTACTTGCAAGTGTTCATCGCAAAGAGTCATTGGTCTGGTCCAAGGACCCTGGTCTCCACAACCTGTTCCAATGCTCGGCCCCCACTAGGACCCTTCCTGGGCCTACCGCTGGAGGCCTGTGTTGTGGAGATCCTGCAGCTTTGGGTCTGCTGGTCAGGTCCCTCCACATGCTGCAGCAGATCATAGATGAGGTGGATGTTGGGGCAGGACCAAGTCATAACCCTGGGTCTGGGCCTAGGCAGCTGTAGGGTTGGTCTGCCTGATGGGAAATGGCGCAGCTCGGTTTCGGAGCTGGCTCACCCACACGCGCTAACAGTGTTGGCTCAATTGTGTTGCCCTGGTGAGGTGCAGGGCCTGCTCTCTAGAACGTTGCAGCTGATGGGATGGCTCTCCCACCCTTAGGACCACAGGGCCAGCTCTCCTGCCCGCCCTGGGTGTTGATGGAAGGGTGAGGGGTTGGGGGGTGGCGGGGCATCTCTCCCCATCCCATGTCACTACGCGGCAGATGAGGGGTGGGGCTAGTTCTCATCACTCAGGTCCTCAGGGTTGGTTCATCTCTGCTGTGCGGCCCAGAGAACGTGCAGGGCTCGGTTTCCGGTGCGTTGCCGCTAGTCTAGGGGTCAGTTCCCTCACCATCTCACCCCGCCCCCTCCTTTCTCATCTCTTCAGATTTGCCTCAGTCCACAGGTCCTGAACCATCCTCTCTCCATTCTCTCTCTCCTCCCTCTTTCTCTCCTCTCTCCCCCATAAGACACCATACCCCTGCTCTCTCTAATAGCGGCCTTCTGGCTGGTGCTGCAAGGTACTGGGTGTGCTCATGTTTTCTCTTTGGAGCCCGGGGTGGGCAGCCCTAGGCCTATTCTATGTCTCCCTGACTCACTCACGTCGCTGTGACACCGAGCTGGGTCATGTGTCCTCATCACAAGGAGATCCTTAGAGTGGCCCACCGCCCAGCACCCACGGAGGGCTCCTGGTTGCTGCAGGCTCTTGGTTGCTCCAGTTTGCTACTTTCCCTCCACCTAGGCCACATGACGTGGGGTCAGGGCTTGGCTGGAGTTCTGCTTGAGGCCAGGGTTAGAATCCCATGCCCCTGCTCGGCTGCACTGCGACCATCGCCGATTCAGGCCCCAGTTGGCCAGGCAGCTCCTTCTTGAATGGGGCCCCCACCCCACCTGAGAGTCTGGGGGTGGAGGGAGCATCCTCTGTGTCCATCGCTGATTCAGCGGGTTCTGGGATTTGAACTCAGGTTTTTACATCTGTGCGGCAAGTGCTTTACCCGGTGAGCCATCTCCCCAGCCCATAATAATACCCTCACTGTTGCTTTCTCTCCCCAGATTTCGTCACTTGAAAAACAAGCCTTTTCCAGACAGGGTCTCATGTAGCCCAGGCTTGCTATGTAGCAGAGGATGGCTTTGAAATTCTGATCCTTCTTCTGCCTCCACATCCCAAGTGCTGGCTGGGCTTGCTAACTTTTAAAGTAAAGCGATCAAAATAAAAATGTCAGTTTATCTCAAAGATGTGTGTGTGTGTATGTGTGTGTGTGTGTGTGTGTGTGTGTGAAAGAGAGAGAGAGAGAGAGAGAGAGAGAGAGAGAGAGAGAGAGAGAGAGAGAGAGAACATTGTACCTTGCATATGTGCAGAGGTCACCCCTGGGAGCTGGTTCCCCCCTTCCATCCAGTGGGTCCAGGGATTGACTTCGATCCCCACAGGCTTGGCGGGAAGGGCCTTTATCTGCTGAACCAGCCCTTCTGTACCTTTACTATTAAGGAAGATAGAGAAAAATATTTTTTTTTCATTAGGGTAAGGAAATTGAAAAGGCCATAATAAACAATCTAGAATAAGAGAGAAAACGGAGATTAATGAAACAGAACACCTTCAGAGGCGTGAAAGGGGCACAGAATTGTGTCTTTGAAAAGATCAATAAAATAAAGACAAATTTTTAGCAGGCAAGGCTGATTAATGTTCAGGAGGGAGGGGAGGGAAGGGGAGGGAGAGAGGGAGTCTATGAGAACATGTCCTAGATTACTAACTGGAATGTATAACACCTGACTCAAAAGAAATCAAGATTTGAGTTACTAAATTTACTGAAGCCATTGGAAGCTTGAATAGACCAGTTAATTACTGGGGAAGAAATTGTAAGAGGAAAAAAACAAGATAAGTTTACTGTTGAATTCTATCTAATAATACTAGTTTTATTTTATAACAATACTAATAATAGTTATTATTATTATTATTATTGAAACAGGGTCTTAGGCTGGCCTCACCTTAGCTGTGTAGCCAAAGATGACCTTGAACTTTGGATCCTCCGGCCCCCACTTCCTGAGTGTTTAGGTGATGACCCCCTGCACTTGTGTGCACATACTTAATATTCAGACACATACATACATATACACAATTAAAATGTAAATATTTTTAAAACACAAGGACAGCATTGCCACACTTTATTCCATCAATAAACAGAAAGTGATCACATCACATCGTGACGAGTGTCTGACAGAATCACCACCCTTCTCAAGGGAAATGAGTGCGACTGACTGAGAATACCTGGTAGAGAGCATGGTTAGGGAACTCTAAGCTATTGATATCTCCCCTGCCCGGTCTAAGTCCACTATTGAGTCTAGATAGGTAAAGTAACGGCTTCCTTGAAGATAAGGGTTGCAGTGTAACTCACACTTCCTGATGTCTGTGTAAAGTAGTAATTGTCTGCCTCTAAACATCTGTTTAAATTTCAACCAAGTCTCTGTTGCTTATATCCAAGCTATTTCAAAATGACGAGGATCAAGAACCAGAAACCAAGAGCGAATTTTTATTCTAAGTAATAAAAGACAAAAGATATTTTAATTAAAATCAAGCAACAAGTACGTAGGTCGGCCCCTCTTACGGTTATTATTCTGTAGTTTTCTGGAAGATTTGAGGGAATGGAGCAAGGAAAACAGACAAAGTAAACAACAACCATAGAGATACAAAGTAACGTAGACCAAGAAAGAAGTAGCAAAAGCGGTTGGAAGGCAGAAAAACAAGGCCCTGGGATTAACCACACAAGATGTGGACTAGTATTTTTTGTAAGTTAATGAAATGAGATCGGTTGTTTAGCCGGCTAGGAATCTGGGAGCTGGGCTACGCTGTCTAAATCGGTTCTGCGCTACTTGGTAGAACATGGCTGGCTCCGGGTTCAGAACTTCCCAGTTACTTCTTTCTGGTTTTGCAGAGGAGACTCATCCAAGGAGGGGATGAGGATGCAGGCATCTGCCAGCATCTCCCCAATGAACAGCCACTCGGCTCTTGCTTGGGCACCATTGCTGACTGGCTCAAAGCAGAAGTTGCATCAAACTAAGCAACAACAACCATAAAACTGTGTCTTTTTTTTTTTTTTTTTTTGCTTACCATATGATTTTCTCAAAGACATTTTTGGTTAAAAGAAAAAGAAAAAATGCTAGAACTATTACAGAATTTGCTGAAGTGCTTGCATACCAATAACTTATATCCATTTCAGCAATACTTAGGCAAGGCTGAAAATGTTCTTAAGCTGTAGCTGTAAATACTATTGCAATCTGTGGGAAAGGTGTGATGGTTATTCTTGGTTGTCAACTCGACTACATCTGCAATTAACTAAAAACCCCCAAATGGAGGGCACATTGTGAGGGATTTCTGTTTAATTTGAAGTGGGAAGATCTACTTCTAATCTAGATCTTTTATTTTATTTTATTTTATTTTTTCAAGACAAGGTTTCTCTGTGTAACAGCCCTGGCTGTCGTGGAACTGAATTTGTAGACCTTGAACTCACAGAGATCTGCCTGCCTCCTGAGTTATGATGAACTAATGTGGATCCTTAAGGTGAGAAGACACAGCTTTAATCCAGATCTTTTGAACTGGGAAAACCCACCTTTAATCTCGTCACGCCTTCTGCTGGAAGCCAGTGTAAGGACACGGAAGAAGGAAGCTTCTGCTCTTTGTCTGCCGGCCCTCACCTCTCGAGCAAGCCCATTGCCTCACTGGTGTTAGAGCCTACTGCTTTGGGATTCCACTGTATCGTGGAGAGTTGCTGAGACACCCAGCCTGGTGGACTGAACAACTACTGGATTCTTGGACTTTCTGTTCATAGCCAACCCCTGTTGGATAAGCTGGACTAAAGCCTGTAAGTCATTCTAATAAATCTCATATATATGGATGGATATATAGCCAGCCTCTGTTAGACAAGCTGGACTACAGCCTGTAAGTCATTCTAATAAATCCCATATATATGGATGGATATATATCTGTATATATATCCATGTTTTACACACATATAATAAGGGATATATATACATAGATTATATATTCATTATATATAATACATATATATCCATTCTATAAGTTCTGTTTCTCTAGAAAACTCTAATACAAAAGTCCAATAGAATAAAGCCCATATAATTAAAAAAAGCTGAATAAATGAAGGGTGAAACAATGTCCTTTAAGAGAAAGCAGGTCTGCCCCACACAATCAATTCCCCCAAGCTCATATTAATTTAACAAAATTTCAGATAAAAACCTAACAGTACCAGATTGGCTATTTTGATGGTTTTGAATTGAGTAATGTGATCTTAAAATTCATTTGAGAGAATCATTGTATCTCAGGTTGCTGAAAAATACAATTAATCCAGGGTCAGTGTCTTAATTCTAGACTTCAGAACACACTCCAAAGCCACTGTAATTAAACCAGTGTGGTCTAAGGATTATAAGGAGAAACAGAGCTATAAGGGATTCTACATGCTAGGAGGATCCTGATTTGCTTAAAGACGCACCTGGGGGAAATCAAGTTGATTTTTAACTCATAACATAGTCTAGAATAAAGTTCCTGATGGGCTAAAACATTAATATAAAAGAAGAATAAAGTCATAGAAAGAATTTGATAAACTGCAAATATAGTCTAGGATTTGGGGAGACTTTTCTTAAGACTAAAAATCTAGAACCTGTAAGAGGAAAGAGACACACTTGGCATGTAACGTAGAAAAAGTATGTCAAAAGGGCATTTGACAACCATGTGAAAACCTACATATATAGTACTCTCCGGAGTTTGACCAAGGCACAAGAAGAGGAAGAATTCCAGAATAAAAACAGGCAAAAAGTGCGATGAGCCTTCTTTAGCAAATAGTAACAGCCAGAGGCGTGAGACCTCGTTATTCACCAGTAATGAACGGGTGCTACCACGTGAGACGAAACATGGAGATACAACTTTAAATTATTTTAACATTTATTTTTATTGTGGCCTTGTATGTATGTGCATGATTGTGAGTGTGTGTGTACGAGTGTGCATGTGCATAGAGGTCAGAAAACAACTTTCACGAGTGAGTTCTCTCCTTCCACTGTGGGCTCTGGGCAGTGAACTCAGGGGCTTGGTGGTGATGGGGGCCGGGGCTGTGCATGCCGAGAAGGGTTAGTTTTCTGTTTGACTCTGTTCCCTTGGATGTTTCTGAAGGGAGAACAGAGGCGGGAGGGCCGTGGTCATTTCCTGGGGGTCAGAACATCTAAATACAGAAAGGCGATCCATCTCACTGCTCCGACTGACTGACGTCTTTGGGTTGATCTGCTCATGTCTTTGACACCACACCCCCACGGTGACAGCTGGGACTTGTGGTGAGCTCTTACAGTCATTATCCACAGACTGTCGGAGGCTCCATCAGAATCTGTCCTCGGTAGGATGTGAGATCTCTTCTTTTCTCTGCAGAAAACGGCTCTTGATTGATCATTCTGTTTGTGGGAAGGAAATCATTGGCAAGTCTCTGAACAGCGTAGCAGTTCTAGAAAGGAGTGCCGAAGAGCTTCTGCCAGTAACTCCCTACTGAGTCAGTGAGGGTGGGCAGATAAGCCACGGTAGAACGTTCCAGAAACTCTTTTGGCCCTTTGACATTCGGCATGCCCTCCCATAAAGGCCAACAGAGTCTATCCGAAGGAAATGACTCTCAGCTTCAGACAACTCAGAACTGGAGTATACGGCAAACACAAATGGCAGGAGTGTGCACCTGTGGTGTGTGCACTGTGCATCCCCCCCACACCTTTGTCTTTCTCCTGCACTATGTTTCAGCAGCATGCCAGGTTTCGATGGAAGCAGCATATCGACTCATTGATACTGATTTCAGTCAGTCTTTAGTTTACCTGTACATGACATTTACCTCGATATTAATTTCATCAACTGGCCGACTCTTGTGCAGGTCTTCCGTGCATAGCCACAGCTACTGGGAATTCATGTGTACCCCAGCCACGGAAACACGGAAAACAGCATTCTATGGCAACCCCTCTCCATCTCCCAGCTCTTACATACCAGAGCATACTAGAACAATAGAAACGAAAACTAAGAAAAAGTAATATCACCAATTGATGACGGGCGGTGGTGTCCATGGATTTTGAGGAAGTTGGTTTAGTTTCAATAATCAAGAGGACTCTCAGCGGTGTGGCAAGAATGAACAGAGGGGCATGCTAACTATCTGACTGTGGCACACAGACAAAGGTCCAGTTTTTCAGATGTCACCACAGTCATTGCAGCAGCCGGGGAGGGATACAGGCTACTTCTGTCCACCTCCCATAAACCAGAGATAAGGACCAGAACCAAATACAAGCAGGGAGTTAGAACTACCTAAGTCAGACACACTTCAAGGATGCGGAGAGGTCACCCTTTGGGGGATTTGTTCAGTATTCTCCCGGTTTTCAGATTCTCCCTTTTATTTATCTACTTTTAACTGGTCTACGTCCTGGAGGAGTGGAGTTCAGAGGAGCCCGTGTCCAGGGGCCTTAGCAGGAAGGGTATTTCGGAATGTGGTGGAAGCCATGGCCCTGTTCCCATGGGTATGGCTCATCTGCTCTTCAGATCGACTGGCTTTGTTCCATCTGCGGACACGAATCACCTTGCTGTTTTTTGCACTGTGAACGCAAGCACACACGAACACTTCCAGTTTTAAGAAGAGCACGTGGGGTGGGGTAAAGTGTTTGCCTTGGAAGCCGGAGGACCCACATTTGACCCCCAGCATCCGTCTGAAAAGTAAGTGGTGCACAGTGGCACATGTTCATAATCCAGAACTGGAGAGGTGGAGACAGGTGGACCCCTGGGGCACCCTGCCAGCCAGCCTTGCCCACTTTAGGAAGCTTCAGGCCAGTGAGAGGTCCTCAACAAGGCGATGGCTCCTGAGGAACTGTCCTGGAGGATTTCCTCTGGTTTCTACATATATGTACATACACACGTGCGTGTATGCACACAGAGAAGAACATGTGCTCCATTTGGTTCCAGAGACCTCATTAATAGCCAGCAAAAATGACTTCACCCCAGAGCCCTCCAGATGGATTTCCCATCCAGAAGATCTGCTCTCATCAGGGCTCCATGGGCTCCAAAATGGTAAAAAAGAAATTCTTCTTCTTCTTCTTCTTCTTCTTCTTCTTCTTCTTCTTCTTCTTCTTCTTCTTCTTCTTCTTCTTCTTCTTCTTCTTCTTCTTCTTCGTCTCCGCTCCGTCTCCTCCTCCTCCTCCTCCTCCTCCTCCTCCTCCTCCTCCTCCTCCTCCTTCTTGTGAAGTGGCCTCATTATGTAGCCCTGACTGGCCTGGAACTCACAGAGATCCACCTGCCTCTGCCTCTCTGCCCTCCCAGTGCTGGGATTAAAGGTGTGGGCCACCACGTCCAGTGTTTTTTGTTGTTTTAATGAAAAGAAAATACTAACACCACAACCAAATAGTATTTGACACAACAAACCCAAATTCTTGAGAACCGGGAGAAGCCGTGCCAAGGTTTGGAACATCTAGCCTTGAAGACCCTCCTAGGCCAGTTTCCTTCCTTGTGGGCCACACCATCCTGGTCCCTGATAGTAACCGGCACAGGAGACCTGGGCAGGCCAGCCTGGCATGGCCTCTCCACCTCAGGGCCGGTGTGGCAGGACTGTCGCAGTGGTTTGTGCTTCCACATACTCCAGGGGGAACATTGACTTCGGGAGTTGAGAGGCAGGACTCTGGGAGGTATGGAGCCCCACCCAGAAGGGTCACGGTCGCGATGAGTGACGACAGTAGCTAAAGCTGGGAGAAGAGTCATTGGCACCTGGCGTGGACAGTGGGCAGGAGGGAGAGACCGACCGGACAAGGGCAGTTCTCTAGGGTGTCCTGTAATCCCAGAACTCAGGAGGTAGAGGCAGAAGAGCAGAAGCTCAAGGTCATCTTTGGATACATGCTGCATTTGAGGACAGCCCGGGATACACGAGACCCTGTCTCAAAATAAATAAATAAATAAATAAATAAATAAATAAATAAATAAATAAATAAATAAATAAATAAATAAAACAACACAAACCTAAGGACTTAATCGTGTCTCAGTTGTACCGTGTCTCCCCATCCATTTACCAAGCAGACCTAACCCTGCTTAGCTCCTGGGATCGGGCACATTCAGTACAGTACAGCTGTCGTGTAGCAGGATCGTTCCTAAGGAAGCACGTTTTGATCTTCTCGTGGGCAGACAGAGTCAAGTCAGCAGAGTGTACCCATACCGGAATTCACAGGTCGGCAGTCTCAGCTTTCTCCCCAAGTCTTTGGGAGAATGGTCGGGGTGTACTCCCAATTTAAATGATGGCCTGAATTGAGATGAATCTGATCCCGGGGGGGTGGGTGGGGAGAGAAGGCAGTGGTTCTTGAGCACAGGCCAGGGCACAGAATCAGCTAAGAGCGGCAGCTTATTAAGCCCAATGGGCTCGAGGGGCCTTCAATCAACCGGATGCCGTTCTCGGTTAGCGAGGCTCACAGCGCGAGGTGCCGTTCGTCCCTATCAGTCATTCCTCCATTACCCGGTCATACAGCACTGACGACAGTTCTTCATTAGTCCCCCGAGAAGACTTTTTTCTGGCTCTAACCACGTAGCCGAGAGCCAGAGCCTGGCTGCTGATGGGGGCCGGCAGACGTGGATAATCAGTCAGCTTGTATTAGCGCCTAGCGGAAAACGACAAGTCTGCAGCTCGTGTTCTCCCAAAGCCGATGAGCCTTCTCAAACCAGCAATTTAGCCGGAAAAATGAGTCTGCGAGACTCTACGAACATTCGTCACTCTCGGTTCCCCTCCTCTTTCCTAAGTGCTAACGCAAATTTGCAGTTCAGTTTCAGATATTCGGAAATCGCCTTTTCTGGCATTCTTTGATGCTCCACTAAGCAAGATGCTAAGTACCGTATACATTGCTTGTGTGGCCAGATGAGTTTTGAAGCTGTGGGGGGTGGGGTGTATTCTTTCTTTCTTAGTTTCTCTTTCTTTCTTTCTTTCTTTCTTTCTTTCTTTCTTTCTTTCTTTCTTTCTTTCTTTCTTTCTTTCTTTCTTTCTTTCTTTCTTTCTTTCTTTCTTTCTCTCTCTCTCTCTCTCTCTCTCTCTCTCTCTCTCTCTCTCTCTCCCTCCCTCCCTCCCTCCCTCCCTCCCTCCCTCCCTCCCTCCCTCCTTCCTTCCTAGCTTTACAGTATCTCCTGATCCCGACTTATAAACCATCTCATCTCATTTGGTTCGTGAAGTTTTTGGTCATTCACTGCTAACATCGCTCATGACTTTTGACAGCTGCAGACAAAAGTGTTTTCTCTGGAATTGAGTGACGGACATCTGCTTTCAGGATTTGTTCTAATGTTCTTTGATGTCTGGAAAAACTTGAGAGAAAATAATCTAAGCCAAGGGGCTGGAGAAGGACTCAGAGGGTCTGTGTTTTGTCGAGACCCAGGGGAAATGTGAACAAAAGTGTTTTTTTGGTTTTTTTTTTTTTTTTTTTTTTTTTTTTTATCCCAGATAGAGCATGTCCAGATCGGCTCCTGACGATAAACCAGAGAAACTACTCCACCCAAAGCAGCGTGGCCAACCTGTAAGGGTTTTGGGGTGACTTACAGCAGTGTGGGGGATGGATTACAGGAGCGTGGGTGAGCAAAGGCAGCGGCACCACTGAAAAGCCCACCCCAGCCTGGGCCCGGACTCCTGGAGCTGCTGCAGGGCTCCAGACAGATCAGCCAGTACCAGGGTCTCTTACCCCAGCAGCTTAGGTAGCCTTTGGGAGGGGCCTTGTGAATCTTTTACGATTCAGCAGCTTCCGGAGACTTCTTTTGTTTATCTTCCCAGACTTAGTCAAATATTTTAATGCTGAGGAAACAGCGACATAGCAGTATATTTTAAAAACGCAGACATAAAAGACCTTGGGTTGCCAAAGGCAATGCTTTAGGTCGGGCAACCTCAGAACCTCCCAGAAGAGGGACTTGCCTATGAAATGAGCCTTGGCCGTGGAGTAAGAGAGCGGAGAGTAGCCGCTGCCGGAGGCAGGGTAAAAGGTGATGGACTGGATTCTGGGCCTCTCCGTTAGATAAGTCTTGAGGATAAACAGTCTTCAAAGGGTGATGGACACATCATTTATTTTTGCCAGCGTAACAAACAGAATCCCAGGCAAGCACTGTTAACCCAGGGAAGGGATTATCTTCTGTACTGCCTGTGCTGTGTTCCTGCAGAATGATGTCCCCTGGGAACGACACAGACATGGCTGTCTTAAGATCAGAGCAGCCGCGCCTGCCCAGGAGAGACCCTCACAAGGTCAGGAGTTTCTTTACTGGCCATGGTGATGGTTTGTTCTTCCCAGTCTTCTTCGACCCTTTCTACATGCGAGCACTCTTTTGTACGGAGCTTTGGTCGTTTATTGGTGCTAAGGCCAAGCATGTCCTCTGGCAGCAGGATAAAGCCAGTGTGTGGAACCTATCCCCTGCTCCGATAGCCCCTGAGTAGCCGGGACAAGCAGGACGATGAGGAATTGTACCAGGAAAAGCCTGCCACAGCTCTGTGTTGCTGTCAATAAAGATAATTACAGCTGCGGAGCTCTGTCCCCCAAGGAGATCCAACACTCTGTAGACGCTGTCCCATTGATCCTCATAACAAGAGGGTAACAGGGAGGAGTGAGCACTGAGCACCATCATCATTGTAAAGATGGAAAGCTCTCCTCGGGAGGCAGAGGCAGCTTGGCTCTCAGGGAGTGGGGTTTTGGTGTGAAGGTGTCAGGATCTTTGGTGTGCCATGCTAATCACCTCACTGAAGAGCGCCACCCCCAGATCCACATTGTTCAATTAGGACGTCCACACAGGGAGGTCTCAGAGGCTGGGCTATTCCAAAATGGAAAATCATTGATTTAAAGGTGATTTTGTTCTCTATAAATATTGTTTCTCTCTCTCTCTCTCTCTCTCTCTCTCTCTCTCTCTCTCTCTCTCTCTCTCTCTTTCGACTTGCTGTAAAAATTATACCCAAGGAATGATGGAAGAACAAATGCTAATATTGTGTAATTATAAAAGCTGGAATGGGCATGGCTCATAAGGAGTGTTTAAGGTAATAATCAAGATCCCTGAGTTCTCCTAGAATGTCATGAGCACGAGACAGGAGACAAAGTAAGACAAAGTAAGTGGTGGAAAATGTGAGCTGCTGTGAGCTCTGTCACGTTAAAGCAGAGCATTTGGGTTCTGTGGTTCCTGATAGTCAAGCTGAAAAGGAAACCACGCTGGTTTATAATGGTGTGTATCTAACAAAATAAAATATGAGGCCAAGGGAGTTTAGGAGTGTGAGCTCAAAGGGACAAGGGAGCCTCAGAACAGTGGTCAATCATAAAGAGTGACTGTTCACCCCAAAACATGGCTGTCTCCCCATCCCTCACCTGTTAGAGAAAAGAGAAATGAGATTAAGTTTATCACAAAGACAACTTGAGCGAGACCATGGGAGCAGAAAGCTCTGTGAGCCTGCTTGGTGCCTGGCAGGTGGGGGACATTTTTGCCGGGTCTCAGCCTCCAAACTCCTGTGATACTAGGTGATGGAGGACAGTCCTCTGGCCTCAGGCATCCCAGTCATCCCTGACTTGCAGTTTTACTAGTCGACCTCTCACTTCATCCTGGGGTGCACCATGCCCCCGGGCTCTGCCCCAAAAGTGGCATCAAATGCTTCGTGTTGCTGAAAATAATTGGCTTTTTGCTAACTAGGCCTCTCTGAGAGAAGTTTTCAAATGTCTGAGAATCACATTTCTAATGGCCATATTTTCAGATGCCTAGCCTCCTTAGAAAATGCCTGGCGGGTGCTACTTGCTGTGGAATAGCTTTCTGTACACTGTGAATATGTGCTACTCTGATTAGTTGATAAATAAAGCCATTTGGCCTATGGCAAGTCAGGTTTTAGCTAGGTGGGAAATTGAAGAGAGAGACAGGAAGACGAAAGGCAGAGGCGGAGGAGACACCATCCCATCATCCAGGGAGCAGCATGTAATGGCACACAGGTAAAGCCACAGAACATGTGGTGACATATAGATTAATAGAAATGGGCTGATTTAGTTATAAGAGCTAGCTAGCAGAAAGATTGAGCCATGCCATTTGAGCCTTGGCCATGCAATTTGTAATTGATATAAAGTCTCTGTGTGTTTACTTGGGTCTGAGCGGCTACAGGACTGGGTGGGACACAGGAAAACTTCCACTACATTTGGCTGCCCAATGTGGGGCAAGAGTTTCCACCTAAAACCTGAGAAAGCTTAAAAAAAAGATTCTAAAATGGAGCTAAAAACAGCTTGCTAGTTAGGTCTCTCTAGCAAGCCGTGAGGTACAGTATGGCGGGTTCACAGCAGCATATGAGCTTGACCTACAGCATGGTAGATTCCCACCGTGGTATACAGAGGCCTCTCCAAGCCGCACAGTAAGCTGCTTGGTGGATTTAGCTTTTGATAGTACAGGGAAAAAAAAGTTTTCTGGGCTACTCGCTGTTGGATGGAGGCATGGACCCACTGCCTCCCAGAGTCAGCGGAGAGCATGGCTCCCAGAGCTGGAGGTGAATTACTGCCACCATGTTGAAAAGCTGAAATGGGTGGAGTCAGCAGCCAAGGCTGCCACTTAAGTCATAAAAATGCAGTTTAGCAGTTTAAAAATCTCCCCTGGTCAGAGAAAGATTATAGATTCACAATAAGTCAGATTCAGATAGAATAAGACTTTAAATGGTTTACAATGTGTGCAAAAATGTATGCAGGCTTGGAAGAGAGAGGAAAATGAATATAGACAGTTATATAAAGAAATAGATAGTTTCAAAAAAAAAATAAAGTCTTTAAAGAGACAGTAAAAATAATATAAAAAAATAAGCCACGTGGCCAGGTGGCAGTGGCCCATGCCTTTAATCCCAGCACTCAGGAGGCAGAGCCAGGCAGTTCTCTGTGAGTTTGAGGCCAGCCTGGTCTACAGAGTGAGCTCTATGACAGGCACCAAAACTACACAGAGAAACCCTGTCTCAAAAAACAAAAACAAATACAAATAAACAAAACAAAACAAAAGCCATGTAAAGATGAAAATCACACAGAGTCTGGATTATATTGTCTTTGGGATTTTTAACTGCAGAGAGACATTTGATTGTAAAAGCCACTAAGTTAAACCAATATGTATATTTTAAAGTTATTTTAACTTCAAAATTTGTTTCTGAGGATATGCTGCTTTGGAAAAGAGGTTCTGCTTTTGTTTCTACAGAAGATGAGAACCTGTGGATTGCTTCTACGCTAATATGGTTTGATCATCTAAGACCCCCTGAGAGGTCTCCAGATGATCCAACATCCAGAACAGCTTCAAGGCAACTGGCTCAGAGAATACAGCATCACAGACTACTCCAGTCAAGACGTGACCATAATTCTTAATTTTCTCAGGATTCCCATAAGATTACCAGTGCTCCCTATCAGCAGGAAGTAGTATGAGAAGCTATGCCCAAATTCCCAAAATATTGTTTATGAATGTTTATTTTTATTTAAAGTAGGTTGATTTTAAATGCAATCTCTTTATAAAGAAGAAAAGGGAATAGTATAGATATGATAAGATGAAAGGGTAGATTATTGAATCTACTTTTAAAGAGTAACAACTTGTTTGAAATGTTTTACATTGCTATGGATTTTAGTTTACTGATACAAATTTAAAGTTAATTTTGTTATACTGTATGCATATTTCTACTCTTGTTTAAGGTATTATGTTTGTATAGCATATTTGAAATTGTAATGCATAATTAAATACAGATTAATAATTAGTCATCTATGATAACCACACTTATAGTCATGTTAGTTAAGTTTTCTAGGTATACATAGATATATTTCAATTAGGTAGGTGATCTTCAAACACTTCAAATGCCTACAGAATATGGCATTTAAAATGTTTTAGAAACTTAGACTTTCTGGACAGTGAGACATGTCTGCTCCTGGCAGCACTGATTTACTTCAAAGAGAAAGATGGACATCAAAGATATTCCATATGGAGTTTATCTTCTTCTTGGCACAAAATAGCCATTTGGACAAAAACAGCTCTTGTCTGGACTGCTTGACAGGATGTTATATAAACTGGACATGAAGGACCCATAAGAAGATGGCCACTGAACTTTGCAAGGCGAGATGGTCCTTCAGGTTCCTGCTTCACAGAAGAGACTGCCAGACATTCTGCAGGACACAGGGAGAAGCAACCAGAAAACTCTAGGCCTATTGGCTGAAGATGGATGCCCCAACGTTACATAGGAACTTTGGATGACTGTCCAGGAAGGCAGCTGTCTCTGTCATTTCCAGAATTTTTGGAAGTTGCTTACAATGTACTTCCTGTTTACTTAGGTAATATCATATCCCTCTGGGGTCTTTGATGTAGTTGAAGACTATATAGCTATAATTTTCCTCAGTTATGATAAAAGATAAATTAGATATGAAACAAATATAGGATAGATGATAGAATATTTTCTTTAATTTTGCCAAATACAAATAGACTAGATAGTATAACTGTAATTCTTGCTTGATAACTGTTCTATTATATGTAATTTTACTAGGTTAAAGTTAAAACCTTCCTTTTTGATTAGACAGGAAAGGGGAAATGCTGTGGAATGTCTTTCTGCATGCTGTGAATATGTGTTACTCTAATTGGTTGATAAATAAAGCCATTTGGCCTATGGCAAGTCGGGTTATAGCTAGGGGAAATTGAAGAGAGAGACAGGAAGACGAAAGGCAGAGGCGGAGGAGACGCCATCCCACCATCCAGGGAGCAGCATGTAATGGCACACAGGTAAAGCCACAGAACCTATGGTGACATATAGATTAATAGAAATGGGCTGAGTTTAGTTATAAGAACTAACTAGCAAAAAAAATTGAGCCATAGGCTTGGCCATGCAATTTGTAATTGATATGTCTCTGTGTTTTTACTTGGGTCTGAGCAGCTACAGGACTGGGCGGGACACAGGAAAACTTATTCTACAGCTTCTAAATTGCCCTACACCTAAGTGTTGTCCAAAACTATGTGCTGACATTCTAGAAGAGCTCAGAGATCTTGACCACTCTCTTCAATAACCCCTTATGAGCAATGCCCATTCCAGCTAAATTTTACCCCAATATATTTTCATTTATAGTAAACACGTGTGTGTGTGTGTGTGTGTGTGTGTGTGTGTGTGTGTGTGTGTGTGTAAGAAATGTTAGCAGCTAGAAGTGCAACAGAAAAGGAAAAGTTTAACAAATGTTGCCTTAGTAATAAGATCACTCACGCCATTTGCTGCCATTTTAGCCGGGGATTAAACACAACTTGATTTCAGCAGCTACTGATATCATTTCTGGCTCTCAAAGACCTGTGAGATGAAAACTAAGCTTTAAAAGCTTTGCAGTTAATTGCTGCTGAGTTAAGTGGATTTTTTTTTTAAACACCTTCATGCTGACACATAATTTAGAAAATCAATCTGTGAGATGAGTCAAAATATGGGTCTGAAATACTCCTGGTTAATTACAGAAGGCCCTAAGAGACAGCCCGGCACAGAGGACAGCAGAGGGGCTGAGGCTACAGTAGTAAGCGGCAGGACAGTTGGGGCATCCTGGGGAGGGATGGGGGGATGGGGGGCTGCGGGTGCCCTGTAGGGGTTGAGAGAAGGGCTCTGTCTGCTGGGGGTGCGGTGCCTTTCCTTAGCCCACACCAGTTCCTCGAAGGCTGCTGCTTCTATCAAACTGTGTGCAAAGGCAGGGCATTCAGTGTGATTGGAGGCGACCCTTAATTCCACCTGACAAACAGTCACTGTCTCAGTCCACACGGCCTCACGGTTCAGGTCTTGACAGTCCTCCACAGCTGGTCCCCACCGGCTTGGTACCGTCGAGAGATGGCGGTGGTACATTTAAGAGTCAGGGTCTAGTGGTGGGCCTTGGGTCATTGGAGGTGTGTCCTTAGAGGGGGTTTGGTGACACTCGCCTCTCCTCTTCCTGCGTCTTCTGTAGTGCTTTCTGGTCATCAGGTTCTTGTCACATGATATGCTGCTGCCAGGGTGAGATAACCTTTCCGGGGTGGGTGTGGGGGTGGGTGTGGGGGTGGGTGTGGGGGTGGGGGTGAGGGCAAAAGCAGTGAAGTCAAGATCCCGGACGGACTGAAACTTCTAAACTCAGGAGTTGTGACAAAGCTTGGCTGTTGAAGGTGGCTCTCTCCATGATGCCCACATCAAATCTGGCCCTTGACAATATTATAAAAAACACAGGTTGGTCTTTGGTCATCGAAAGGCGCTAACAGACCCCAGCACGGCAAACATGGCTCTGGCAGGCCTTGCCCTTCCCCCCTTCCCTCTTCCTTGCTAAAAACCATCAAAGTACCGAAGTTCGGTAATCAGATGCCCCCTTTTGGCTTACCTAATTAACGTGCCCAATGAAAACAAGCCAACTCATCCTAACTCAGGGTGGGGGTGGGGGTCGGGGTGTTCCCCCTTTCCATTTATAAACTGCCATTTGCCTTGGGGCATGTCTATCTCCTCTCCATCCAGAGGCGTCCTTTGGTCCCTCGGAGGCAAATACCCCTCCCCCCTCTCCCCTCTCCCCTGTCCTCTGTCTCTGTCCTTGTCCCTTATTCCCGCCCTCTGTCCCTCTAGGGCAGTAAATCTCCTTTGCGCGGAGAACTTGGTCTTGGTGTGTTCTGTGCTGATTCCGGTCCCTGCAGCCCTAACTCCTCTGGACCTCTTTTTTCACCTCTTGGTCACTATCTTTTACCAGCCGCCATCGTCACTATTCGAGAAGCTATATCTTGCTACCAAACTCCGTAAGTTTTATGTGAATTTTAGACTCCGCCGCCTTTCCTCCCAAAGGACAGCTCTTGGTAATAGGTTTTCTGTGCCTCGATAGCAGGTTTCCCTGCCGACACAGTAAGCCAGATCGAATTGAAAAAGTAAAGGAACAGGTTTATTTGAGCAAAGCAACTCCTGGGTGAGATCTCCAGCCCCCAGCGATCAGAGTGGGAGAAGAGGCAGGAGAAAATCTTATGGCTGACCTAAGTCAGAGCGCTTATGTACCCTGTAGGCGAGGGGTGTGATGTACAGTGGTCTCCAAACAGTACGACCACACAGCCGCCATGACAGGCTTAGAGGCCCAGACACAGCTTCTGTGACAGGCTTACTGGCAGGCAGCACCCAGACCCAGGAAAAGCCATCAACTGACCCCACCCAGGGGGAGCCTACATCTAAGGAGAAGTACCTGACATTCCAAACATTCCCTATACCCCTAGACAAATGTCATCCCGTCAGGGTCCCGAACCCTGGAAATCCCCTCACCCCAACCTCTGCTATGATAAAAACCCCACCCTGCCTGGGCTCTGGGCTCTCTGTTCTTACTGCTGCGTCAGACAGACAGAGAGACCAAGACCTGGAGCTTGAAGGTAATAAAGGCTCTTTGCTTTTACATACACGATTCGGTCCCTGTGGTGCTCTTTTGGGGGTCCTTGCAATCTGGGCATAACAATAACATGTCCTCCATAAGCTGGGTTTGTGCCCAAGTATGGTATGCTTTAGGTGGGGACTTGGGCCACAGCAACTTCAGGGGAGGCGCTGTTGCAGCTGCCGAGTATGCAGAACTTGGCTTTTTGGTGCCTTTTCTTTGTTGGAGATTTTCTGAGAAGACGGGTTTGGAAAGAGAGAACTGGGGCTTTCTGGATCAAGCAGGAGTGAGCTGGAGGCTCCCACCAAACACTTGGGAAGCCGAAGAACCACTCTTTAGGAGTAAACCACAGCTTTGCACCCTTCCCACCCTGTTTGAGTTTCTGTGCATCTGTGCTACTGATACTTCCACAATGCTAATAAGGTTTGAATGAAATGAGGACATGACCGCCCCAAGGTATGGTTGAGGAGAAGGCTTTTATTGTAGATACCAGGGAGAGAACAGCCAGGGGCATCTGGAAGGGTCCAGGGCAGGGAGAGAAAATAGTACACTGAACATGGCCAGCAGACTGTTCCCATGAGAGGAAAGAGAGGGGGGTGAGTGAGAGAGGAAGAGGAGAGAGGGCAAGTGGACCAGGAATCGGGTCAAGGACTGAGAAAACAGAGAGAGAGAGAGAGAGAGAGAGAGATTGAGAGAGAGAGAGAGAGAGAGAGAGAGAGAGAGAGAGAGAGAGAGAGAGAGAGAGAGAGAGAACCAAGAGTCAGGAGTGCAGGAACAAGAAAGGAGGCAAGAGAACACAGTTGAAATGAAATGGCAGGTTTGTTACAGGAAAGAGGAGCTAGGGGAAGGAAGAGAAGCATGGCCCCTGGGCTGGAGAAGTTTTGGGGGGGCATGCCAGCCAGGATGACTCTGTAACAGGTGCTGGGGAAGCCTAGAGGCCAGTGTACACTTTGGCATGCTAATAGGCACCACAGCTAGCCATGTGAGTTGCTTTGGGACCTAACAAGGTTGGGAAATACAAGGTAGGTCATGAAACTTTGGCTCAAGACAGTACGGAGCCATTTCGTAGGTGAATTTGGTTAGACCCTTGGCTAATATTTTTTTTGGGGGGGGGGGCATGAGGACATTGGCGAAATTAAATGGGTCTTAGTGGCTTGTCTTACGAACCCATGAGTCGAGGGTAGGGTTTGGAGTGGAGCAAGTCATTCCACCCCAGGAACAAAAGAGTTCAGTTCATCCAAGATTGAGGAGAGGATAAAGGCACGCATTTAATCTCAGCACTCAGGAGGCAGAGGCAGGTAGATCTCTGTGAGTTTGAGGCCAGTCTGGTCTATCTAGTGAGTCCCAGACCAACGAGGGCTACATAGTAAGATCTTATCTCAAATAATAATGATAAAAAAAGAATAGCAAAAGCTGGAAGAGGAGAAGGAAGCCGAAGATGAGGAGGAGGAGGAGGAGGAGGAGGAGGAGGAGGAGGAGGAGGAGGAGGAGGAGGTGTTGGCTGGCATTATTTCCCTGTGAGGACCTGTAAGATGAACTGAAACATGGTCTTAATAATAATAATAATAATAATAATAATAATAATAATAAAAAAAACCTGGAGCTAGATATTGGGTAAAACCTGAGAGATCAGAGGAATAGGAAAAACCACAGCCAACCTCACCTTACCAGCCCTCAGTCTCCAAAGAGACCTACTTCCTGTCTACCTACACCTATATGCCTTTCTGTTCTGCCATCTCACTTCATTTCTCCGCCCAGCTACATCACTTCTGTCTTGCCCAGCTCTGTCACTTCCTGTCTGTCTGTACAGACCTCTAGACCTCTATGGTTAGTAATGTGATTAAAGGTATGTACCACCATCCCTGGCTCTGTTCCCAGTGTAGCCTTGAACTCACAGAGATCCAGACGGACCTCTGCCTCCTGAGTGATAGGATTAAAGACATGTGCTACCATTGCCTGACTTCTATGTTTACTATAGTGGCTGGCTTTTTCCTCTGATCCTCAGATAAACTCTCACTTTATTAGGGTGCACAATATTGGGGGACACAATAGATCACCACAAGGACCATTTTTTTTCCTGTGTTTTTTGGCCTTTCTTTGGTTGATTACGTTGACTGATGAGTTTATGGGCTAAACTGACACATTGCAGTGGGGATGGAACTGAGCAAGGTGCATGCTCGCTGCATGTCGTCTTTCTTGTGGCGTAGTCCCCGCTCCGACTGTCTCTTTGGAGAATAATGCCAAGCTGCCATTCCCCAGCTTTGTCACCTTCCATCTAGGCGAATCTTTTATTTATTCTCAGAACAAGCCTTTTTGGCAACTGATCTTGTATGTAACATCAGCTAGAGGCATATTGACAATTAGCGAGTTTTGACAAATCTTGCAGATAAATACCCAGCTCTTGTATCACCATCAGGGCATCCAAGCGTCACGGCAATTGAGGGAAGACATAGACAGGAAATTACCAACCCATAACTCTAATTCCCTACCTGGTAAATTGCTAAAACAATCAATAGCACAGACAGTCTGGGAAACCCCTCGGGAAGCTAGAGTGATATATGTGCTGTGGTCCTGTAGCAGAGGGTATGGGCAAATGGAGGCCCTTCTCAAGGGGGACATTGGGGGCTGCCATGGTAACTGCAATGTACCCCCGTCTCTAGCCAGCAGATTTGGAATGTATTGGTCTGATCGGAACCAGCAAAGGGCAGTATTCACAGAGAGGGCTGTGTGAGGTTTCTCTGTGGTGGATCATGTGATCACAAATACATATGTGTCCAGGCACATGAATTTTTCAAGGATCACAATGGCTGGTTGACAGAGTCTTATGGGCAAATGAGTATTACACTTGAGTCAAGCATGAATCGGCTTCACTAATGACCTTATTCTTACTTCCTCTCTGGTCATTCATCTTTTCAGTGTCCCAAGTTTATAGTATGCTGTTCGTATTATCGAACATTAAAGGCTCCAATTTGAATAATTAAATACATTGAACTTGGTTCTACACTACCTAATCCACGCCGGCTGGCATGACACCTGGCAGTCAGTGGTCAGTTATACAAGGATAGTGGTGGACAGATGGCCATACCCCATGGCCCATGCATTCATGTAGATCAAACAATTTGGAGAAATCTTTCCTTCTCCTGCCCTTCAAAATTTCTCAGAGTCCCATGTAGGCTGCCCTTTATGGGCAGGTGGGTTGCACATGGTGACTTTCATATTCTGCGTTGAATGCCTGGGGTTGAGAGTGACAGCTGAATGGCAGTTGGAGATTCCTTTGGCATGCTGTCTGGTAAAGGGATCTGTGGAATAATGTTACCATCGTTGCAGCCCAAGCCAGAAAACCTGGCTTCAAACTTCAGAACTACTGCGTTCTGTTTGACCTTGGACAAATCACTTCTTTGATCCCAGTTTTGAAACTCTGCTAAATGGAGCTGATTCTTCCTTTCTTGAGAATAAGATTGCATGGAGTGGGGAATGTAGTTCAGTCTGTCGAGTGCTTGCCTCGCGTGTTTGGGCCCTGGATTTGATCCTCAGCCTTGAAAAGAAAATATTTGTCATGTGAAAGATGTTGGCATATTATAGGAGTTCAGTGGATACCAAGTATTTTGGTTTACATTTCATCTTTTGAACACTTGTTTTTCTTATCTGCTAATGCTATTGGAGGGGATGTGAGACCTGTAGGCCTGTGAGCTCTGAAGATTATCCTCAGCCTCCGGCTCCTGCCTCTCTTCCTGGTCTGCTGTGATGTGAACAGTCGCCATCCTGCACTCCTGTTACCATGAATAGAGCTGCTCCATCATGCTTTGATGATGGCCCCCAATCCCCTCAAATTACGAGTCCAAATGGACTCTTCCTCCCTTTAGTTGTTTCTGTGGCCAGGGTAAGGCAAAAGTAACAAATATACACAGTCTAATTTCCAGGGTGACCTATCCCAGGCTGAGGCCAGGGAGGCAGCCACACTGAGTCTCTGGAAGTGTGTGATGCTCACTGATTCACAGGAGGGAAAGATGCGTGCACTATCTCAAGTGGACCGCAGGAGTCCCTCCGCTGAACTGTGGAGGTGGTGCTGTGGTGGCATGTGTCATCTCTGCAGACATAGCTCTGGCTGGAACTCAGTCTCATGACCTCAGCCTAGCTCACAAGGACTGGAGAATGCAGTCTCCGGCCAGTCAGTTACTTTCCGTCAATGTCCTTAAGCTACGGAGGGACAATAATGCACATTCCTGCTGATGGCCTGTGCTGGCTAGTCTTACGTCAACTTGACACAAATTAGAGTAATCTGAAAGGAGGGAACTTCAATGGAGAAAAATGCCTCTACAAGTTCAGCTGAAGGTACTTTTCTTAATTAACGATTGATGTGGGAAAGCCTATCCCATGGTGGGTGGTACCACCCTGGGCTGGTGGTCCTGGATTCTATAAGAAAGCAGGCTGAAGCCAGCAGTGGTGGTGGTGCATGACTTTAATCCCAGCACTCGGGAGGCAGAGGCAGGTGGATCTCTGAGTTCAAGGCCAGCCTGGTCTACAGAGAGAGTTCCAGGATAGCCAGAGCTACAGAGAAACCCTGTCTCAATAAAAAAAGAAAGAAAAAGAAAGAAAGAAAAAAAAAGGAAAGAAGAAAGAAGGAAAAAAGAAAGAGAAAGAAAAGAAGCAAGCCAAGAAAGCCAAGAGGATCAAGCCAGTAAGCAGCCTTCCTCCATGGCCTCTGCATCAGCTCCTGCCTCCAGGTTCCTGCCCTGCCTTCCCTTGAGGATGGACGGTTACCTGAAAGTGTAAGCCAAATAAACCCTTTCCTCCCCAAGTTGCTTGGGTCACAGGGTTTCATCACGGCAACAGTCACCCCAACTAAGACACTGCCATTGACATAGTGGTAGACGCGGGAGATTCCTGGCAGAGGAGAAGCGTCATGGACAGTTGATGGGAATTAAGAAAGAAGGACGGTTAGTCTGCCAGAGCCAGTGTTCTTGTTATTGTGAAAAAGAACGGCTTTCTTCAGTACCTGACCTCTCGACCCCTCATGTGTGTGCGTGCTTGTAGAGTCCACGCCGAGAGCAGCTTAGTGCCTCCTGACAACCCTCTGACTTCTCACTCGCTGTGAGCGACATTTCGTCACGAAGAGGGACACCAATATTCGCGACAGTGGGATATATCAACAGGAAGGAGTTGGGGCTCGAATAGACAGGCGTGTTTTTATTTCCATTCTTCGTGCCAAGAAATTGATAGGAGACATTTAAAAGCTCTGGCTCAAGGCCCCATGGAAGATGAATAGCCCGCCAGTGACCAGGACCCAGGAGTCCAGCTGCACCAGTCCATTTACCGTATAGATCAGCGTGTACACTTTCCAGTTCCGGTGTCTGCAGTCAAACGCAGCCTTTCGGTTACCCCGGCCATTTTTATTAGTTTGCTTCTGTGCTGCTGAGATAAACCACTGATCAAAAGCGACTTGAGAAGGGCTTCTTTTGTCTTACAGCTCTCACTCCACTATTAAGGGAAGCTGAGGGCAGGAGCTCAAGGCAGGAACCTGCCTTCTGTATCACCACTTACTCCCTTTGAGTGTGTGTGTGCGTGTGTGTGTGCATGTGCGTGCGTGCGTGCGTGCGTGCGTGCGTGCGTGTGTGTGTGTGTGTGTGTGTGTGTGTGTGTGTGTACATATGAGCACATGCATGTGGAGGACAGAGTACAACCTTGGTGTCTCCCTTCAGGAATATTGTACACCTTATTTTGAAACAGGGTATCTCTTTGGCCTGGAACTCTGCCCCCTCGCTACCCCCCCCCATACACCTGTATTCATCCCACTAACACAGTGGGGTTACAAGTGCACAGCACCATGCCTTACTTCCTCACATGGGTTCTCATCTGGTTGACTATAGCTTCAAATCCAGGTCCCTGTGCCTGCAAGGCAAGCATTGTACTGACTGAGCCAACTCTCTCCTCCTCAAGATTTTGTTAGTCCTGGGTGCGTTCACCGGAAAAGTACTTTTGCAGAAAGCAACATGGCTTTTCGATATTGGACAGTGTGAGATGTTTCTTCTATTTTATTACTTAAGAAACCTGGCTGTGGCCAGACCTAGAGCCTGCAGGGGCAGGCAAATATCAGGATCGGACTGGGCCGGACATGCCTTGGGCAGCTTCTTGGAGTCTCAGTGTGTGTAAAAACGTGTATTCCTAGACCCACTAATTTTCTTCACGTCCTCTCTGTGGCGAGCTGAGTTGAAATGGAATTTTTCTTAATGATGTAGGTGAAAGGAGTTTCACGGAATCAATTTCAATTTTAAGAGTACCCTGAGGATTCCGGGAATTTGTAAGTTTTACTGTACTGGGTTAACAGGCATGCCTGATGCTAAGATTCAAGAGCACAGGTTGTCAGGGGTATTTTTCCTCCTTCTTGGCTTCACTTCAAGGATCATAATGGGGAAGATGATCTTTAAGTGAAATATCCACAGGACACGATTGCCACCGAACAGCCCTCTTGCTAATACAGTCTGCCTTAGCCGCTGGAGCTGTGACAGGGCACGGGCTGAGAGTCTGGCTTCTTGAGTACGGTTCTCAAGGAATCAGGCCTTTCTTTGGGGGTGATTACTTGCATTTTCCACTTGGATAAAAGGACAATAATGATCAATGTTAAAATCTCGTTCTGAGGCTCAGCTGTCGTCAGGGTTAGTCCTTGAGGACCCAGTTCTTTCTTTGGTAAGTGTCTTCTTCTCAGTGAGGACGCTATAATTGTACAGGATGCAATCACTTTATAGAGGGTTCTTAAGTGATCGGGTCCTGTTGGGCTTGATTCTGTGTTGAGAAGGGGTTCTATGATACCCTTTGAAATCTTCGGGGTCATTTGTGTGCCTTATAAAATTGGGTGATCTTATATTGGTTGTTCGTGGAAAGCATTTAAGATAAATTTTGAAAAATTTTAGACTTTATATGTGTAGGTATTTTGCTTGCGTGCATGTCTGTCACCACATGTGCGCCTTGTACCCCAGGAGGCCAGAAGAGGGCGTCTGATTTCCCGGAACCTGAGTTACAGATGGTTGTGAGCCACCGTGTGGGTGCTGGGAACCACACCTGGGTGACTGGGAGAGCAGAGTGCTCTTAGCTGCCTATCTCCAGCCCTAAGATACACATTTTAAGAGAACACAGATGACATAACCCCACTCCTGACAAATCAATTCTGAACTGGGAGGGTGGTAGCATTTTAATAAATGTCCCTGACTGGTCCTGATATTATGCATTCTTCTTACTCCGAGACTGTGATGGTTATCTTCCATTTACCCTTCACATCAGCCCTGTCTTTCTCTTTGCGAAAAGATGTGGACGTCGCACTGTAGTGAGGAGAGCTCTTGCTCTCTGGCTTCTTGAGTTTGATCAGAGGGTGAGAAGATAGCGTTGATGGGTACACTGTTGCCTCGTTCCCTGCTGCGGCCTCTTTGTGGGCTGGCCAGGGCTCAAAGACGGAAGTCTTTCCCACTGTCTTCCTCCAGGTTCTGAGAACCATTTCTTCCGGTTCTTGCTCTGTTAATAACTCAGTGGGCCTGTTCCACAGTGTCCCTTCACCCTCCCACCGTTTTGTCAGGATTAAGTCATCCTAGACTTCTCCTTAAACTGGAGTGTCCATTTGTTTTCTTCTGGGGCTCTCCAACATCTCGGAAACACGAGAAAACCTGACCTTCCCAGTCAGCCCTAGGGTTTTAAAAGATACACTTCTTGCTTCTATAAAGTCACATGACAGGGTCCAGATGTTGACTGCAGCATCCCCTTGGGATTAGCAGGAAGCACCATGAACTATGAGGAGAGTATGTACCAAGAGACTTTCTAGGAAACCAATGTCAGTGCAGTTACCCAGGGTGCACAGCAGTGTGGTGTTTACCCCTTAGCATCAGCGGGAATAGGGAGAGGCAGGAAGAAGTGACTGGAACCCGGGAGAAAAGTTCAGTAGTTAGGTACCTCTAGAGAGTGACCAGAGACACTTCCAGGGCGAGCTGACCCATGGGGAGAAAGCAAGGGAGTAATACCGTTGTCTACTCTCTTCCCACCTTCCTAACTAGTTCTAGGGCTTCCGGTGGATCAACTGATTTGGAAGCTAGGGAGGCCTGGGAGAGACAATCTGGTTGTCCTGGTGGAAGAGATATGGTCCAGTCAAAAGCTGTTTTAGGCCAGGTGGTGGTGGCGCATTCCTTTAATTCCAGCACTCAGGAGACAGAGCCAGGCAGATCTCTGTGAGCCCGAGGCCAGCCTGGTCTACGGAGTGAGATCCAGGACAGGCTCCAAAGCTACAGAGAAACCCTGTCTCAAGAAACCAAAAAAAAAAAAAAAAAGCTATCTTAGTTTCCTTTTGAAACATGTCCATAGCTAAGGGGCTAGAGAGATGCTCAGTGGTTAGGAGTCCTGACTGTTCTTGCAGAGGACCCAGACTGAATTCCCAGCATCCACATGGTGACTCACAAACGCTTTCTTCTGGCCTCCATGGGCACCAAGTACCATACAGTACACAGACATACATGCAGGCAAAACACCCATAGACATTACATACACACACACACACACACACACACACACACACACACACACACACACACACACACACTCACCCGCCGTTAGGAGAAGGACTGAGTTGAATGGCTTGCTCATTCTCTCCAAAGCTGACTCTCTGCTGAACCCAGAGCTTGCCAATTGTGGGTATGGTAGCTGTCAGCTTGCCCTGGGGTTCTGCCTCCTGAGTGCTGGGGTTACAGGCAGTCCAACAAGCCTACTCAGCTTTCATGTGGGTTCTCGGGATTTGAACTCTGGACCTTGCATGGGAAGCACTTTATCCACTGAACCATCTCCCTAGTCCTTGGAGAACATAAACAAACAAATAAACAACAGCAACAAGCAAACAAAATACAAAACTTGATACCAGTTGCTTCAGAGAAGAAAACGAGCACAGTTTTAGTTTTTAAATAGCCCCCAGACAAGTGTTCAGTTTGAACAACTTCGACTTTTGAACGTTTGTTTCCGTCTTTAAGTTGCGGATGTCGGCTGTCTTTCATTGTTTGGTGTCTCTGGGAGTGTGGGAACTGAGGTGTTGGTGGGAGTCTCTCGATTCAGAAGCTGGGGCTGTTTCTATTCTGACTCTACAGTGGCCTCATTTGTGGCTTCCTTTATCAGTGAAAGGGGCTCCATCAAAGCGGCTTCTGTCCATGCGTGTCTGTGAACCACGTGTGTGCCTGGGGCCTTTGGCAGCTGGAGGAGGGGCATCAGATACCCTGGGACTGGAGTTACAGATGGTTGTGAGCCATCGTGTGGGTGCTGGGAACTGAACCCAGCCCTGCAAGAACAGCCAGTACTCTAAGCACTGAGGCATCTCACCAGCCCCATTTTCCATTGATTTTTTTTCCTAGGGAAAAAAAAAAAAAAGGAAACTGAATTCTGTGTGCCATAACTCAAGGACAGACACCAGCATCTTTGAGGGCTCTAAGGAATGTCCCTGCTTGATAGGGGGAGTGTCCTCACGGAAAGGAGATTCTGCGAGGATTCAGTAGCATCTCTTTCCCTTCTGAGCGTTGTGTTGATGGGGGGCAGTTTATCTGTGCTTGAGAAAGTAGATTCAGGAATGATGTTACCTGCTCATAACTAGACTACCTATTCGAAAATGGACATGTGGCTTACGATCTCTGAGAAGGGATGGGTGGGTAGTGTGTAATCACAAGGGACGTGGAATGGACAAGAGAAAAGGCCGCAGTGGCAGTGTCTGATCTGGAACATTCTCTTTTACAATGGAGTTGCTAGGTACTGTGCAAATACAGATTTATCTCCACATTCTCCAACGATGAACCTCACCTAACTGTGTTGTCTTGGGATACCGGCTAATGAGAATTTGAAGCCATCATAATTTCTAAAAAGACTATAAAGAGGTATACTACATTTTTTTAACTATCTAAATCATGTACAATGCAGTATTTTAAAATGTTAGTAAATGTAATGGGAAGCTGTGCTTCAGAGAGTCTTTTGGGTTTGTTGCTTAGTAGTCGGGGAGAAAGAGTGGTATTTGTCCAGAGGAACACCTCTTCTTGCCGCCACAATAAGTACGTGTGAAATGATGAGTGGGAAAAATCTAGTGGCAAGGCTTTTCTAATCCCGTTTACACACTAACAAATCCTAAATTGATATTTCCGTCCCAAACACCTTCCTGTAGTTCCAAACTCTTACAAGGGACTCTTTTCTTGACCCCTAGACTCAGTCCTATCTACAGTCTGTCCATGTCCAAACTGAATTCTGTGTCTCCACCCCTGTCCACCTTCACCTCCCTCACCCCCACCCCCATCCCACTCCAAGAATATGACCTCTCTCAAGTGCTTACATTAGAACTGTGCAGCATGCTCTCTCCCTTCTCTCCTACCCTATAGCTCAAGTTCCAGCAAGTCCCCCCCCCCCCCGGTTCTGCATCAAAATACATCCAGAATCCGATTATCAGGTCCTCTTACCTTTACTCTGTGCGTTCATTTCTGGTCTAGACAATTGAAAGTGGCCCTTGCTCCTGCCTTATCATTTTGCTGTCTATTCTCCAGTGACGTCAGAGAAATCCTTTCCTCTACCTATGTCAAGTCTTGCCATTGTAGCATGAATCCTAATTGGTCTTAATATTAAAAACCTGGAGCCAGATATCGGGGTGAAAGCTGAAAGATCAGTAAAGGGGCCAGCCACCAGAGAGACTTCTTACCTCTACTGAATCCTCAGCCTGAAGGGGCCAAGCTCCTGTCTCCACCCCGCCGTATCACTTCCTCTCTCTGCCCATCCATATCACTTCTTGTTTCCTCCTTCCAAGCGCTGGGATTAAAGGTGTGTGCCACCACTGCCTGGCCTCTAGTGGCTAGCTCCACACTCTGATCTCCACCCAAGATTTATTTGCTAGAGCACAAACAAAATATCACCACATGCCGTGTCTAATGAACACCTTCTAGCGTCTTCCCATTGCCACTCAGAATAAAACCCACAATCCCCACTCTAGCCCCCAGAGTCCTCTGTCACCTCCCTGGGCTGCCTTTGGTCCTCTGCCCTCCACCCTCTGACTCTTCCACATCCCCACCCCTCAGTCTGCCTCCAGGTAGACCACCTTAGATCCAGGTAGTCAATTCTGTAGGACTTCTATTTCAGAGACTTCCTGCTACTGCCTTGTCTGCTGGCAGTCTGTCCTCAAAGGCCCAGGCAATCTTAGTCACATCCTCAGAGGCCCCTTCAACTGCCTATCCCCACTGCCCCACCGCTGTCTCAGAAGGCAGCTGGATTTGCCTGTGAGTACACATTCGTGCCACGTAAGCTCGGCCCTTCATCTATACTGGTTCCGTATTTGTGGATTCAAGAGGCGCAGAACAACACATTTGGAAGAATTTGAGTCAGTGCTAAACATGTACAGAAATTTTTTGTTGTCATCCCCTAAACGGTCTGATCTAATCACTATTTCCATCGTTTGGGGGACATTATAAATAACTCAAAGATGATCAAACTGTAAAAGACGGGGGTAGGTTAACTCAGACACTATTATTTTGTGTTCATTTCTATTTCATAAGCAATTATTTTATATGGCAGACTTGATTAAGCTTGCAAGATATTTGTGTCCTGGAATCAATCCGCAGCAGATTCTACTGGATAATTTGTATGTGATTTCTAAAACTTGCCCGTCATTGGCCTTTCTTGATAGGAGTGTAGCTTTATAAAAATTTAATTTTGTTCATTACTTCCTCAGACAGCGGTTGGTTCATTCAAGGCGCTCCATAAATCATTCCTGAATGACTGAATGAAGTGAATTCTCATCCTTGGCTGCAACGGTTGCTGGTGGATGCGGAGAAAACTGGACAGGGATGAGTGATGGAAACAAACGAGGAAGTGACGGCCGTACTGTTGATTGAAACATAAATGCAGCTTCGATACTAAAACGTACACATTTGTGAATGAGCTACAGAAAGCGTGCCAGGAGAAACACGCTCTCAGCTGTAAATAGCATCTCTACTAGAGACGATGCTCAGAAGGGGCAGTGACTGAAGATAACATTTGATGGAGTAGCTGCTTTGGCTGGAATTAAAAGAGGATGCTGGAGGCATATGGGGGTGGTGTTACTCGGGAAATTTATTTGCCGTGCGTTTATTTATTTAAAGCCATAGCGATTTATGTCTGGTCAAACTGTTGCCACAGAGCAGGCGAGGCCTGAAACGGACAACACGCCATAGCACAGTGTGGATGGAGCCCACCTGCTTTTTAAAAGTAACATGGTTGCGTGAAATTTGGGCATCTCTCTTGTGTTGATACAGAGAAGGATCTGGAAGTCTCTAGTGCCACTGAGAGTTTTGCAGCCATCTCTTTTGCTATGGACCAAGCACCATGATTGCAGGCCTTTGTGGTGACACGTGGCTGTTTACAGGGTGCTGTCTGGGACCATTTGAAAAGAAAGAAAACAATCTCCACCCCCACCTTCTTGCTAGAGAGGTGGTTTAACAATGAGTAGCTAAGAGTTTTTGAAAGAAGCATATCCAATGAAGAGGGCAGTCTGAAAACAGTGTTGTAAAATATCTCCATCAATCTATGCATGCATCACCCTCAGTCTGTACGAAACGGCCATGTCTGACATTGAAGAGCATGTCAAGGTATTCTGTCTAAAAAAATTTTTTTTAGAAGAAAAGTTTTAGATAGGCTTTGATTTGGGGTCAAAAATCGTCTAAAGAGTATTTTTTAAATTGGGATTTTTTTTAATATGTGAGTTTCCTCTTTTAAAAGCACGTAACAGTGATTTTCAGTTATTCATAGAGCTGCACACACACTATCATTATCTGGTGCCAACAGCTTCACCTTTCTAACCAGTGAGAATGACTGGCTGACAACAGGAGAAGTGGAAATCCCATGGTGTGTTCCCCCAAAATATTGTGCACCCTAATAAACTTATCTGGGGTCAGAGAACAGACCAACCACTAGATACAGAGGCCAGAAAATGGTGGCACACACGCCTTTAATCCTAGCATTCCGAAGGCAGAGATATTAATCTACATTCTGCCACATGGCTCATACCACTCCTTCATACTGTACATCTGACTTGCTCCATGTCTTGATGGTGAATTCCTGATTCTCTGATTCCTTCCCAGAGTTCCTATCTCTGCCTGGAAGTCCCACCTAACCTCTCCTGCCTTGCTATTGGCCATTCAGCTCTTTATTAAACCAATCAGCAGATGCCTTAGCAGAGACACATCTTCACAGTGTACAAAAAGATTATCCTACAATACACCATGACCAAGGCAACTCTCATAAAAGAAAACATTTAATTGGAGTCTACAAAGAGAGTTCCAGGACAGCCAAAGCTACACAGAGAAACCCTGTCTCAAAAAACCAAAACCAATGGAACAAAAAAAAAAAAAAAAAAACAAAAACAAAACAAAACAAGAGTGTCCATGTGTGTTCTCTGGTAGACAATTTTTAGCAGTTTAGAGGCACTGTCAGATTACCAAAGACTGAGGCCAATGTTCTCAGACTGCCTCTAGTCTCAGCAGTGATGCTGAGAACAGAGTTTCTAGGGTACACACCCTGAGGTGTTATAGGGCCCCAGAAACTCCTGCAATCCCAGAGGCTCCCACCACTTCCACCCTCAGTGGGAGATTACCGAAAGTTGCCTGGATTTCTCTCCTCCAAAGGTGAGTCTGCTTATGATGCTTTCTAGAAAGGACACTCAGGAAAGGCTGGGTGCAGCCCAAATCTCCATGTACAGGATCCAGATGAGATGCCTCCAGATCCCCCGGTTTAAGTCTGTGTGGTGGCCACCCTGGTTGTCTTTATTGTCGCCTATGCGTCTCTCTGTGTTTTTGTCAGTTCTGTTGGCTGAAAAAATGAAGGGGGTTGTGATGAGAGGGGAGTGGACAGTCCCAAGACACCATTAAGTGTATGTATGGAACTGGAGTTAGAGACAGTTGTGAGCTGCCACAAGAGTGCTAGTAATCAAACCTGGGTCCTCTGAAAGAGCAGCCAGTGTGTTTAACCACTGAGCCATCTCTCTATCCCCTTCATTGGTCACCATTTGGATCAGGGTCCTCTCTCTTGGATCAAGTGAACAGATTGATCAATTTCAGGAAAGAGTTGGAGTTTTTAGTATATGAGGGTTTGGAGTTGTACACAGAGGTCTTCAAGTTTGGGTGTCACAGGTGGTGATATCTAGCCTGTGGTCTCTTTTCTGCTCTCACCAAGAGGCATTTACTCTTCAGGTGACTTCTGAGGTGGAAGAGCGTCAACTCTCTCCCTTCAGAGTGCCTTCTCCCTCCACTAACTCCTCCAGTTCTCCAGCAAATGTGACTGATGATCATAATCCACAGCCACCTTGGCTTTTGCCACTGCCACAGTTCCTGCCCCAGTCACCCTCCGTGGTCCGAAGCTTCTGTGTGTCTCCCTTTGGGACCCCAGTTTCCCGCCAGCCTTGGCTCTGCACCACGGTGGAGAAGAGCAGGGAGGGGCATTCAGAGCGAGTGTCAAAGGTCTGGAGGAGAAGCAGAGGGGAGAGGAAACCAGAAAGAAAGAAGCGGAGGAGGAGAGAAAGGAACCAGGGAGCAGGAGGAGGGAGCTGGTGAGAATGAAGGGGATGAAGAGGATGAGGAAGAGGAGGCTCGGTGGAGACTTACCTTGAAGAGAGCTGCTGAAGAGGAGGGCAAAGGGGGCCCGAAGTGACAGGAGACTGAGACTGGAGCGTTGAGATGAGCCCGGGGAAGTGTTTGCAACCTTGGGCTGGAAGTGCTCAGGGCTGACTGTGCTGTTGCTGTGGGAACTTGGAAGATATAAATGTCCAGGGAAATGCAGACGAAGGAGGCCTGGCTCGTGAAGTTTCAGAGCAAAGTAATGACTCTATCTGGACCATTTGTGATATTTTGGATTAAAAATTGATGGAAGCGAAACCTTTGCTTTATTGGGATAATTGATGCCGGTTGGCTGGAACTGAACCATCCGCTGTGATTAATAAGAAGTCAATACCATTGAGAGGGGAGATCTGGGTTGCATTCCCTTAGAGGCAGCACACAAGCTGGGGTGGGGGTGGGGGTGGGGGTGGGGGTGGGGGTGGGGGGGTGCATAGCCACATCTCTGTTTGGCAACCAAGCTTGGTAATGTCTAAGTGTCTCCCACATGGTATTAGTTTTAGCAGCACGAACGCTGTAGGATTGAAGGGGTCATTGAGAGAAGCTGGGGCTTGGCTTGTGTAGCAGAGTTAGAGTCCCCAAAGAGGCCATTGGTGAAGGTGCAGTCTCAGTGGCAGTGGGAGTCCCAGATTATTTGGGATGCCAGGATCTTGGGGTGACCACCAATGACAGTGACAGGTGTGGAGTACAGCTATCTTGAGCCTATGTGACAAGCTATCTGTACTTCAGATGGCAGATCCAGAGATAGGAGACTACCCAAGCCTTTTGAAGCTTAAATGATAATGGGTCCCAGACATTGGGTAATGAGCCATTTACTCTGTTGGATTTTGGTTTTGCTTTCTTCTGATTGTAACTGTGCCTTGCTTCTTCCCTCTTGGAATAAAAACATTTCCTTGTTTTTGATTTTATATGAGTCCACAGTTAAGATATCAAATATTTTAAAGAAATATTGAGCTTCTAAGTAGTGAATTTTTATAAGATTGTGAGATTTTTAAAAGTTAAACCATGTTATATTGTGATAGTAACTTGAGATTTGGGGGATAAACAAGAAAGGAAAATGTTTAAAGTGTTGTGGCTTAATAGTGATGCATTGGGGCTGGAGAGATGGCTCAGCAGTTGAGAGCAGTGGCTGCTCTTCTAGAGGACCCGGGTTCAATCCCCAACACCCACATGGCAGCTCACAGCTGTCTCTAACTCCAGTTCCAGGGGATCTGACACCCTCACACAGATAAACATGCAGGCAGAACACCAATGTACATAAAAAAAATAGTGATGCATATTTGTGTCAAGTTGATAAGGAGTTATCTTAGTTACTATTCTGTTGCTGTGAAGAGACACCATGACCAAGGCAACTTATAGAAGAAAGCATTTAACTGGGGCCTTACTTACGGTTTTAGAGGGTGAGTCCATTATCATCATGGTGGGAAGCAGACAGGCATGGTGCTGGAGCAGTAGCTGAGAGCTTTATAACCTGATCCACAGGTAACAGGCAGAGACACTGGGTCTGGTGTGGGCTTTGAAATCTCAAAGCCCAATTCCTCCAACAGGGACACACTTTCTCCAACAAGGCCACATCGCCTAATTCTTCCAAATAGTTCATCAACTGTGGACTAAGCATGCAAATATATGAGCCTATGGGGGTTATCTAAACCATCACAGGGTCTAATTGTGCTGTTTTTGTGTTTGTTGTTGTTTTATCAATTTGACACAAAGTATAGTCACCTGGGAAGAGAGAACATTAATTGTCATTGTCCCTATCAGAGGAGATTGTTCTATGTGCTTATCTGTGGGTCATTTTCTTGATTCATGATTGGGGGGGGGCACTGTGGGAGATGCCACCCCGAGACAGGTAATCCTGGGTCATATAAGGAAGCAAGCTAAGAAAGCCAAGGGAATCGAGCAAGCCAGTCAGCAGGATTCCTCCACATTTCCTGCCTCTGTTTCTGCCTGAGTTACTGCCCTGGCGTCCCTCAACAATTAATTGTGATCAGGATGTGGAAGCCAAATAAGCCCTCCCCTCCCTAAGTTGCTTTTGGTCATAGTGTTTACCACAGAAACAGCAAAACAGGACAGTGGTACACCCACTGTGTAAGATATGTTACTATACCTACCGAGTTTCCTATGCCTTTCCCCATGCATGAAAAGACAAGAGAGGTCAGAGCATAGATCTGATGCCTACCTCTGGCTACTTGGCCAAGAGCTTCGGCTTGTGTGACTTTCTAGAGGAAGCGAAGGAGTCCAGGCTCTCTGACCGCCTTCTTGCTGATGGACTACTCCATATCACAGATCATCAGACAGCTGCAGCCACAGGAAGGAGCCTGGCGAGTCTTAGGTGCACGCTTGCCTTTTGTCTCTGTTCAGTTTGTCTAGATTGGAAACCCACCCACCTCTGTGCTCTGTGTAGCGCCCACAGACTACAGGGAGGTCTGTGGACCATGTGTGATTGATGGTTGTGTTACCCTGAGTAGTAACAGGCGCAAACGCAGTGACTGGGATGGCCCAGGTTAAATGTTTCTTTCTTTAAAAATGAAAGTGAAAATCAATCCATCAAGCAAGCAGACAAAGAGGCCCTCACATCGGCTCTGGAACAACACTTTATTGACAGTTCACAACAGAAGTACCAATTGTGTGTCAGCTGGCAGATATTCGAGCCAAGGGGATAGGGGCAAATTTTGTATAAGGGAGTGTCCCGTCCCGTCCCCCCCCCCCCCCCGCCCTCCCCAAGCCTCGATTCATTAGTTCTCCCTGGTAACAGAACTCTTCTCACATCCAGGGGTGTGCAGGTGCTTCTATGGGGAATGTGCATGAGGAGAAATGGAGTTACATGTTCAGGAAGTACAGGAATTACTCACTTAGAGCAGCGAGTGTTGGTGAGGGTGTGGAGAAACGGGAAGTCTTCTGTTGGTGGGGAGGTTAAATAATGCAGGCACTGTGCAAAACAGTGAGGGGGTGTCCCCCAAAATTAAAAATGGAACTACCTTGTCACTGTGCAATTTTACTTCTGGGTACGGACCCAAAATAATTCAGAGCAGAATCTCCGAGGAATGTTTGCACACTCAAGTGTACCGCAGTATTATTTCCAGCAGCCAGGGGACAGACTGCCCAGATGATCCCTGCATATCGTGAAACCTGACTGAGCCTTTCCAGAGAAGGAAATCTTAACATTTGTCTCAACTTGGTAAATCCTGAAAGAACCAATACTCTGCAATTCCACTCATGTGAGACATCTCATTGTGCTGGGTAGTCATTTGCTTGTCTGGTTTTTCCACTTGACACAAGCCAGAGTTATCTAAGATGGTGGAAACAATTGAGGAAGTGCCTAAGACAGGCCTGGGGGCAAGCTCGTGGAGCTGGCAAACTCATGGAGCTGACTGATGGTAGATGTGCCACGGCCCACATCGCTGTGGGTGGTGCTACCCCTGGGCTGCTGGTCCCGGTGCTGTGAGAAACCATGCTGAGCAAGCCATGAAAGCAAGCCAGGAGGCAGCCCCCCTCCATGGGCTCTGCCTTCGTTCTTGCCCTGACTGCTCAGTGATAAAGTGTTACCTGGAAGTGTAAGATAAACCCTTTTGTCCCCAGGTTGCTGTTGGTCACAGTGCTTTATCACAGGGATAGAAACCCTAACTAAGACATTAATGTAGCTTAAATCATAGAAACAGAAAATAGGAATGTGATTGCCAAGGGCTGGAGAGAAGGAAGAGGGAGAATTAGTGCTTAATAGAAGTCCTGGTTTTCCAAGATGCTCTTACACAACAATGTGAATATACTCAACACTATTGAACTATACGCTTTAAAATGGCAAAGACGGCAAGTTCAGTGCTGTGTGTTTATGATCTCAGTTTCAAAATCAGGTAAACAAGTCTATGGCTCGGTCAGTAAAGCACTTGCTACGCAGTTGTGAGTTTCGAGAACTTGATCTCCTGAACCTATGTAAAAAAAATCCTAAAAATCCTGGTGTGGCCCTCTCCTGTCCCCACCAGTCCTGGCAAAGTGGGCACAGGCAGATCCCTGGTGCTCCCTGGGCCCACCTCATCTAATTGTCCAGTTCCAGGCCAGTGTCTTAAAACACAAGATGGATAGCAGCTGAGGGATGACACCCAAGGTTGGTACATCTGGCCTCCACATGTACCAGCACACACACACACACACACACACACACACACACACACACACACACACACACACAGTTAAAAAAATTTCTTTGAAATTTCTCTGTAGACATAAGTTCTTTGGCAATGGAATCAGCCACTTGCATTTTTATCTGAGTGTATCTTTCAGCTTTTGTATATTTGGATTTTCTTATACCAAGATTTGCCTGTAATTTGGGTGTGGGGGACTCAAGTAGTCGGTTCCAGCATCTCTGGGTCTGCTAACCTCAGGTCACCCCTCTCTTCCCACCCCAAGGGGCAAAACCACACAGAACTGGGACTCTGGATACACACAGGAGTTCTCCTGAATGTCTCTGGAGGTGATGGATTTGTCAGAACTAAGGATGGAGGGACGGGGTGCTGGGGCCTTGATGTAGCTCCTACATGTGATATAATTGCATACTTGTGTTTTCTACCAGAACAGGGCTTCTTACACCTTTGGGATTTCCTGACAGGACCTCCTTTGGAACACATCAGTTGAAGCTAGTTGAATGACTTTGGCAGGGTAGGGGGTGGGGGATGGGGAGGTGGAGGGGTGGGGGGATGGGGATGGGGATAGTTGTTAGAGGGACCAATCAGGTGATTAGAAGGCTGGAGTTTTCAGCAAACTTCTCCCTCTGGGGATGTAGGACTTGGCATTTAGTTAAATGATCAAAGGCCAATGATTTAATTCAATTTGCCTACATAACGAAAGCCCACAAATTCCTGTAAACAACAGGGTTCAGACATTGAGGCTGAAGATGCTGGGAGCCAGGTGAGTCCAGAGAAGGCCTGAAGCTTTACAACATTACCCCCTCCAATATCACCCCCTCCCTTTATCACCACCATTTGGCCATTCCTGAGCTGCATGCTTCACGATAAACTTGTGATCCTAAGTAAAGCATTCCTGAGTTCTGAGAGACAGCTATTGAGCCTGAGGAGAAGGTCAGGGGAGCCCCTGCATCGCTAACCAGTTACAAGTATAGGTGGCCCCAATCTGGGATTGGTACCTGAAGTCAAAGGTCATCTTGTAGGGCTGGAACCCAATACCAAGTCCATGTAGTTAGTATCGGGGTAGAACTGACCGGAAGAGTCCCTGAGTCGGGCCAAGCCTCCCCAGGTCTGGACAGTTAATGTTTCTTCTTTCCTAAGTAACGCCATTGGAGAAGATGCCACCTATGAAGGGAGGTGGAGAGTTTCAGACCAGCCTGGCAGTGAGGTGTGAGGGGCAGCCAGGCTGACCAAACAAGGGCCAGTGTTAGGGCTATTGTGTGTCAAACTGACCCAGGCTAGCCACGTAGGCACAGCCAGTGACGATTCTTCCTTCCTGCAGAAGCCTCATTCCCACTGGAGATGCTCAGAGAGGAACCATGAGCTCAGAAAAACACCGTATTGTTCTGTGATGTCACCCCTGGAATGTTCTGAGTGTTTTGGTGACCAGCTTATGCATAGGACCTATACCTGGCATCTCACATTGGTATGACTTTTTTACTTGATACAGAAATAATAGTTTAAAACCAGGGAGAGCTGCCGCGGTCTCTGCTTCAAAGACTGACAGGAGAGTTTAATATCAGTTAATTCCTGTCTTGAGTTTTGTTCAGTGATCAGTAACTCTTCAGGTCAGGTGCCATCCACACATACCTTTAGACTGTGATTTTTTAATAAGATGTATAATTGGTAAGGAGGTCATAAATGTGTAGAAAGTAGTTATGTATTTCAGGTGAGCCACTAAGGCCCCGAGGATGGGTTGAAAAGGAGAAATCTAATTTTTTTTTCTTTTTTACAGCACTCGAGGCCAGATTTTACAAGAAAGAGGGATACCAGATCTGAAAGCCTAGAAATTCCAATCAATGTGGTCCTACCTCAGGTAGGGACGGACAATCACAGGAGGATGTAACTTACCCTGTTTCCAAACCTTACAGAATGAACAGAGAAGTCAGCCGCTCAGATTCTTGTCATGTTTGTTTGTTTGTTTGTTTTTCCCTGACTATGTGTCTTGGGGAGGACACATGGACTCTCTGGTCCTTGGGACCCTTCCGGCCTTGAATGAAGGGGCTGGGTTGGATGGTCAGGTCCTCCAGTGCTAGCCTTTCAAGGTCTGATGATACTACGAGAAAAATCCAACCTTACCAAAGGAGACCCTTCATGGCATGGTGGTGTATAACCACTCTGGATATCTGTGGGGAACTAGAGTTGACCTTGAAGCCATGTGTGTGAGAATGAACCCAGGAGCTGAAACCCCAGCGTGTGGTCCACTTGCTGCTGTCCAGAGAATTAAGTCCTCCTATGGGCCAAAGATGGTTGACTGGGGATGGACATTCATGAATGGCTAAACCCCTTGCGGCGTGTGGTCCTCGGGTCTCCTGCATGCAGCAGATTTCTTGGGGGGGGGGGGACCCCTTGCATCTGACTGTTTCTCCGGCTGCTATGTCACAAAGGGGTGGCCTTGCTTTCTCCAGAGTCACCCAAGTGCTCATTAGAAGATCAGGGTCATGCAGCCAGCGGAGGTGAAATGTAGGATGGAGGGACCCAAGGCACAGGTAATTGACCTACGGGTTCGGTCAAGGGAGGTGTGTACGAAAGAGGACGGATCTCTAGCTGTGGTTCTGTGTCAGTGTACTCACAACAAGCTCAGCCAATGTGGGCAGGAGGAGAGAGAAACACAAGACAAGGAAACAACCTGGGTATTCCTTTTCCTTACGGCATTGTCATGAGCAGCCACTGTGACATCTCTTTCAGCTCATGAAAGCTAAGCCAGAATAGTAGGCAACTGTGTCCTGGTCATCCTTAGAAGGACAACCTTGCTAGGTCTGGTTCTGAATACGTAAAATACACATCTGTGCGTGAGGGTGGGCATGGTTCCTTAGGTATCTTATTGGCCCACATATTAGGGGCAGACAGGAGATACCAGCCTAGGTGTAGGTGTTGGGAATAAGATTTGAAAGTAGTTGTATTAATTACTGTTTGCATTGTTGGGACCAAATTCCTGGCAGGAAGCAAGTCAAGGGACGAAGTCTTTTTTTTTTTTTTTTTTTTTTTTGGCTCTCGCTTCAGAGGATGAGTCCATTGAGAAGTGGAAGCTGCAGTGGTGGGGCCGCTGCCTCACATCATGGCAGATCAACCTGGTTTCTTCAGTCCAGGATCCTAGCTCATGAGTGCCAACCACATTTAGTATGGGCCCGAGTCTGTTAGTCCTCCCTGATAAAGTCCCCACAGACACATCCAAGGGTGTGTGCCTTGTTAATGCCCTAGGTGTTTCTTAATCCAGTAAGCTGACACAAAGCCTTCATTACTGTCATGTGATAGAAAGATTAGATCCGTCTACCCCTGGCACAACTTTTCTGTCCCCATCTCCCAGCGCCAGCTTAGCAGTCAAGGAGAAAAGGTGGTTTGAGAAGTCTTGGGTTTGTTCTGGTGCCCTCAGGCCTGCTTCCTGTGCTGTAGGACATGATGTGGTTACTTGGATCTTGGAAGGTGGAGGGATGTGGAATGAAGGGGTCACTGCTGTCTGGAGATTCTTCATGGCCAGATGCGGCCTTGAGTATGCCAGTCAGGCTTAGCCAGAGGTCATCTACAGGTCAACGAAGCAAGCAACTGATGCTGAAAAGCAGGAAGAGGAGGTCTATCCAATGTGGCGACACTGGAAAGAGGAACCAAGAGGTCAAGTGATGCTCCAAGTCCATCTTGGACAGGAAGTTTAGGTTTAAGTAGAGTCACAGAGGTTCTCATAACTAAGCAGTCTTGCTCTGGGCATAGTCCAGCCCAGCATCATTGTCTCATCCCCAGTCTCTTCTGCAGGGTTATCTGACAAGTTAACACAACTGTGTGACATCTCTTTCTGAGAGGCAATCTTCCCCCTCTGGCTGGTACCAGCCTTCAGCCTTTCAACCTTCTCCAAACATAGGACTACTGGAGCAATTTCTTGGGGTCCACTGTTTCAATAATCTGATATCTAGAAGAATGAACATAAGTATCTCTTTAGAATATCTTCATTCCTGCCAGGATGGTTACAGGCACAAGCCAGGCAACCTGCCACGATACCCTAGATGGATCATCTTGGGTAGGGAAGTAGGCATGGATTACTAGTTGATGTAAACTGAGCCCACCCATAGAGCTGTGGTAAAGGCCTGTCCATGTACCTCCCCCAAAGAGATGGTGGGGCAAAGGATTACTATGAGAAACAAGGTGAGGAAGGATATTGATGGGGTGCTGACGATGTCATGTGTTGGCCACAGAGTCACACAAGTATAAGGCAGAGATTTCACAGCTGTGGGACTTGGGAGACTCGGTAGCAAGGACAAAGCTGATATTTAACCCAGGTCAATGCCTAGCCTATCACGCTACTCAGCGGGGCCCCGTGATGTCTTAGCTCTTATTCTCTTGCTTCTAGAAGCTAGTGTGTCCTTTCCTCTCATCTGGATTGCTACCGGGAACCCCTCAGCTGCCTGTATCTTTCCGCCCCAGGTAGCTTCATTCTGAGTTGAGTTCATTCTATTTGGAAGGGAATTATAACAGTACCTCTGGCTGCCAGCGCCCTATTGGGTGGCTGGAGTTCTCAATTACATTGCAAATGCTACGATTCACTAGTTACCGCCTTTAGGTCTCTTCAGGTCTTATTGATTTCGCATTTTTCTTCCTCACGCTGAACATGTGTGTTTTCACATCTATTTTCTCCTAGCACATTAGCTTGCAAGCCACAGTGTCGTTTCCTGTCCAGGCCGCTGACCCCCTTCTGTGCACAGACTCACTTTTCCAGGCATTCAAGCTTCCCAGTGAACTCTCAGTGCATGCCATGGGTTAGTGCTGGGTCATCAGCGGCAGGATCTCCATGTGGATCAGAATGAGCTCTGATACCAGGCCTGGTGCCCTCCATTTCCCCTTGTCTTTTTCTCCTTCCTCTTCGGCTCCCAGCAATGCCAACTGACACAGTTTCAGAGCAAGATTTTAGGAGAGTCTATCAATTAGCTAAGATGACTACATCTGGCATCCTCTTTATTCTCTTCACTGTTAGCATTAAAAATCTATCAAAACTAAAAAAAAAAAAAAAAAAAAAAAAAAAAAAAGCCGGGCGGTGGTGGCGCACGCCTTTAATCCCAGCACTCGGGAGGCAGAGCCAGGCGGATCGCTGTGAGTTCGAGGCCAGCCTGGGCTACCAAGTGAGCTCCAGGAAAGGCGCAAAACTACGCAGAGAAACCCTGTCTCGAAAAACCAAAAAAAAAAAAAAAAAAAAAAAAAATCTATCAAAACTAATCACTTTCATATTGTGAATTATCTTTTATCTGTTAGCATTAAAACAAACACTGTATTTAGCTATTTGGCATACCAGAGGGTTTTTTTTTTTTTGGTAGTGGAGATCAGCTGTGAAGTTAGCACTGTGGTTTTCCCTTCTAGGACCCTGGTGCCCTTCAATTTCACATGCATTAAAAGTACTCCAGCAGGCTGAGCATTCCCTGCTCATTAACCCTCAATAGTGTTGGCAAAGCAGGTGCTTTAAAAGCTTGGTCAACCAGTGTGAGCTTTCTGGGAGCATGTGAATGTCTAAAGCTTAATCAACCAGTGTGAGCTTTCTGGGAGCATGTGAACGTCTCTTCTGGGTGGTAGTAGCAACATCTTTTATGTAAGGAAGAGAACTTAAGTGCTGTTTCCTTAGTACCATTACTATAACAAAATGTCAAGGCCAGACAGTTCACAAAGAATAGAGGTTGGTCATTCAAGAGCATGGCACAATACTAGCACCTGGTCATCTTCTGGCAAGGGCCTTCATGCTGTGTCCCAACATGGTGGAGGGCATCACTTGGTGAGATACAGCAAGCCACAGAGAGCTCACTTTATAACAGATGTTCCTGCAACAGCCCATTGACCCATGAATGGGTTCATCCATCCCTTCATGATCTAGTCCGCCTCACAAAGGTCTCACTTCTCAAACACTATTAGCGTGTGACTTTGGGGATGAAGCTCCCAGCACATGAAATCGAGAGGCTACATTCAAACCACAGCAGTGCATGTCAGCTAAGCTTGGCTGCTCAGTCTAGTTCCGTTCCCAAACTCTTCAAGTGGAAGGCCAGCAACCCCAGGAACTCTATCTGAGAAGATTCCTCCTTGAGAGTTTTAGTCTTTAAAAATCACACAGCTCCAGGAAGAGACTCTGGTGGTGTCCCTCCCTTTCTTCATTGCCTTTTGTTCCCCTTTTCAGGATCCCTGGAAATAGTATTCCACACAGTCATTTGTGGTGATACATTGTATCCCCCAAAATACTGTGAACCCTAATAAAACTTATCTGAGGATCAGAGGAAAAAGCCAGCCACTATAGTAAACATAGAAGTCAGGCAATGGTGACACACACCTTTAATCCCAGCACTAACCATAGAGGTCTGGAGGTCTGTACAGACAGAGAGGAAGCGATGTAGCTGGGTGGAGAAAGTGAGATTGCAGAACAGAAAGGCATATAGGCATGGGTATGCAGGAAGTATGTCTCTTTGGAGACTGAGGCGTCTGTAAGGTGAGGTTGGTTGTGGCTTTTCCTATTCCTCTGATCTTTCAGATTTTTTACCCCTATGTCTGGCTCTGGGCTTTTTAGTAATAAGATCGTTTAGCAATTTGTCTTACAGTCATTGGTGATTTAAAGCATCTACGTTAGAAACAAAATACCAGTGCTCAGGAAGGATTCCAGTCCACAGGTAGGGTTTCAGGCAGCTGTAAGAGCCATGCATGTACCCAGGGCTGCTCCTGGATCCCCAGCACTAACACATTGTTGGGTCACAGCTGTGAGTACACTATTCCTGGCTCCTGAAGACAGAGTCCCTTGGTCACCTTTGGAACACCTAATGGGGGAAGTCTGATGAGCCTCGGAGCCACATGTGACCCGTCCTACAACTTCATTCCCTGCTCCGCCGTGAAGGAGCCCACTTGGTTCTTTTCTGCCTGTTGGTCTCTCTGTCTACGTGAGAACATGCCCCTAAGGCCAAGAAGAGACCTCCCCTCCTCCCACTGATTGAACGTCCTGGGCTCAGTAGAACCCCTCCATGATGTTCCAAGCACAGACAGACCTCTGGTCAGGACCCAGGTCATCAAACAGATTAGATCAGCCAATGGAAGAAATCTGGGACTGTCACTGACGTGGCCCAAGACCCCAGCTGAGAAGGGCAAAGCTGTGAGTGCCAGTTAGAGGAGACTGGGGTCCTCGAATCTGTGGGTATTTGCTCAGCTTTGTTGCTTATATTTTGGCGGAGCGTTTTGTAAAGCAATGTATTCAGTGTGTTCACGATGGTTTAGAACAGGAATTGTTAAATATCACCAGCAGGGCTCTGGTCTTTGTGACATCGTGTCTACCACTTGTCCTCTTATGAGCCCAGGAAGCAGGCACAGCGGCCATGTGTAGGCTTGTTTTTTTCAGAGGTGATGGAAAATCAGGAAGTTCTCAATAGGACTCAGTCATGGCACTTTTGAGATCCAGGCTCTCGGAGCTTGGGACCTCTGCTTTGGGTTCTAGGTTCAAGATGATGACTACTGTCTGGGTTTCGCATCTGCTGCTGTGATAAAATGTCCCCAGTATAAACAGCTCAGGAGAGAAAGGGTTTATCTGATTCACCATTACAGGTTACAGCCCATCACTGCAAGGAAGTCAAGACAGGAAGGCCGGACACCTAGTCACACCCACAGAGAAGAGCAGAGGGAGGCTAACTGCACATGCTCTTCTAGTATTCAGCTTGCCCTCTCCATTCTTATACAGTCCAGGACCCAAACCCAGGATGTGGCACTACCCACAGCAGGCTGGGTCTTCCCACATCAATGAACCCAATGAAGAAAATCCCTCAAAAAGAAAAAAGGAAAGGAAATACCTCACAGGTATTCCACAGGACATCCCAATCCAGATAATTCCTCATTGAGATTTCCCCCCACCAGGCAATTCTAGATTGATGATTAAACCCACCCAGCATGGATGCTCAGCCTTTAAAGGATGCCGGAGGCAGCCTTGAAAGGGGTGTTTTTTAGATTTTGGAATATTTGAATATTTAGATGGAGCAGAAGAGAGGGAAGGCTCAGGGATTGGGACCCATGCATAGGCATTACTAAACCCATATCTTTATCTATATATCATATACAACTCATAATAGTGTTATGAACTGTTTCAGTGTACCTGTGTCTTTGCATGAAGGCAGGTGTGGAGTTTTTTGCTTGCAGTATCCCGTGGATGCTCAGAAAGCTTCAGATATGGAGCACTCTGGGATGGAGAGTCTTCGGGTTGGGAATGTTCAAGCTGAAATAGTGTTTCATTTGCCAGTGTTGTGAGGATTGAGAGAACGATGTAGGTAAAACACAACCACATAACCAGCTGGGCAGCCTGCAGCTCCAGCTCTGAGGGATCTGACACCCTCTTCAAGGAGGTGCATTTACCCCAAGTTAAAACTTTAGCAACTGAAAGTCACACAACTTGGCCAAATTCTTATAACTGATAAGTAGCAAGGAGACAGAGCTTAAAAAAAAGAAAAAAAAGGTTGATTCTAAAATCCATGCCTTTAGTTTCTACCGTATGGTTGAATCTTATTATCCATGGGCTTTCATTTCTTGAGACGGGGGTCTTTTTCTGTATAGCCCTGGTTGGCCTGGAACTTGCTATGTAGTCCAGGATGGCCTTGAAGTTCTGGTTATGTTCCTATCTGGACTGCCTCCGTGTGGCTGGGGTTACAGGCCTGCACAAAGCATGGCTCATTATTCACAGGTTTTATAGTTATGAATTTATACACCTTTGACTAGTCCAGTCCTCATAGAGTCTTCGTGGTCATTCTTGGACCTGTAGAGAGTTTGTGTGGGAGTGTGTGGCCAAGAACTGGGCTCCAGGCACCTCTTGTTTGAACTCTCAGCCTGGAAAATAGTGTCCCGTTTGCAGTTTCTAGACCGCTACGTGCCTTTTGCTGGCAGTTTCAAGTGGCATCTACACACCTTGTTCCCAATTACAGTGTGTCTGTGCTGTGCCTCCTGGAGCAAGCTTGTTGGATCAGCTCTGCCCAGGCACTGGTGCACCCACCGTCAATCTCCAGATCCGCGAGGGTGTCTTTAAACAGAAACACAATGATCAATTGACAGGAATTTTTATGACCAGAGCCTTATAGGAACCGAGCCCAGCATTTCCCCTAGGAACCGTGGTTCGGGGTTCGCTCATTAATTCAAGAAGAAAGCTACCTAGCATAACAAAGGCCGGCTAGATTTCCTTGTGAGGATTCCCCGAGGTTAGGCGAGGGGTCTCCCTGGACCTCTTGGTCCACCGGGCGGTCCTTGCGCACCTGCTCCATTAACAGTTTCCCTGCTCTCTCCCACAGAGGGGCACCACTGAGCCTTTCCTGAGGCTCCACAACCTCTACAGCACCCCTCGCTGCTCCAGGCAGGCTGCCTTGCCCCGGATGAGCCGCAGGGTAGCCAGCCAGCATTCCTACCCACTCAACCGCTTCTCTTCTGTGCCCTTTGACCCCATGGAGCGCCCCACCTCCCAGGCTGACCTGGAACTGGACTACAACCCTCCCCGGGTGCAGCTCAGCGACGAGATGTTCGTCTTCCAGGACGGGCGGTGGGTGAATGAGAACTGCCGCCTGCAGTCGCCTTACTTCTCGCCCTCGTCCTCCTTCCACCATAAGCTGCACCACAAGAGGCTGGCCAGGGAGCACCTGCTGCAGGAGGAGAACAAGACTCTCCGGGATGAGAACCGGGCCCTGCGCGATGAGAACAGGGCCCTCCGCAAGGAGAACAAGATGCTGCAGGTCTTCTGGGAAGACCACAAGGTCACCCTGGGCCACGAGGAGAGTCAGCCCCCCTCGCCGTTGCTGCACAAGGACACAGCCTCCCAGGAAGTCGTGAAGAAAGACAACGCCACCTTGCCTGTCCAGCGGAGCAAGGAGAACACCTTACACCTCATTCGAGAGGAGAACCGGGCCCTCCAGCAGTTGCTGGAGCAGAGGCAGGCCTACTGGGCCCAGGCAGAAGACAGTGGCGCTTCTGCCGAGGAGGGTAAGCCCACCTCCTCACCCAAGGAGGAGCCCCATAACCCTGGGCTCCTCCCAGACCAGAGCCCAGGCCTCTCCTCCCCGTTTGAGGAGCCCAAAGGGCCCCCCACCACACAGGAGGACTCCAAGACCCTGCGCGCCCTGCGGGAGATGGTTAACAACTTGTCTGGGCCGTCTGGGGAAGATGAGGGTCAAGTCGGCCCCAACCTAGCTGACAGCGCTCAGCTTATGCAGCTGCTGAGGGAGATGAACCAGGCGCTGCAGGCCCTGCGGGAGGAGAACCGGTTGCTGCAGGAGGAGAACCGGGCTCTGCACGTCCTCCGTGACGTGCACCGCATCTTCCAGGAGGAGAACAAGGCCTTGTGGGAGAACAACAAGCTGAAGCTGCAGCAGTGCATGGTCATCGACACGATGACTGAGGTCACCGCCCGGATGGAGATGCTTGTGGAAGAGCTATGTGCCTCGGCCTCAGCCAAGAACAACAAAGATCCCAAGAAGCCCAGCAGGGTCTGAGGCCTTGGCAGCAGACACAGACACCAAGATCAAGCACGGTACACGAGGCCAGAGAGGACCCTCTGCCTTCCTCTGTCTTTCTCACCTTCGCCGCTCCCCCAGTGCATGCCTGTAGACCAGCAGAGAAAGGACCATCCTACACCCAGAGACACAATAAAGGCAGAGGAGGCTGGGGCCAGCCAACACCAGCGTGGCATTTTGACTTCTTCTCATCCTGCATCCTCCTTCCTCTGATTTCCTGCTTCCTGACCTCCTCTTTTCTCATCCCTCCTCATCAACCTTGCTATTCAATCCCCTTTCCTCCTCTTTTCAATTCCTGTACCTTTTCTCCCCTTCTACAGACTTAGCTGGGTGGAGTGGTACATTTCTGTATTCTTAGGACTCAGGAGGCTGAGGCAGGAGGATTGTGAACTTAAGGTCTATCTAAGCTACCATAGTAAAAAAGCAAGGGACTGAGGTGGGGCCCATGATATGGGATGATGGACGACGACTTTAGTCTTTAGAACAAAACTGAGCTGAGAGTCCGAGTTCCTCTAGACCTCTACCCATACTCATCAACATCCCCTACCAAAAATTTATAAAAATTGATGCATCTACATCGACTCATCATCAGCATGCAAAGTCCATAGTTTGTTAGGATTCTCTGGCTATGTTCCTTAAACAATGAGCCAAGAACCGTAACCCACCCATCTCCTGGAGGTCTTGGCATGTTGTGACCCTCAGCATCCTTAGAACCCTGTGTGGTGGGCACTACCATCTCCAACAGACATGGAAACAGGAATTCTAAGACCAGCACTGATTGACAGGTAGGAAAGGCAAGTGGGGACTTCTTCTGCAGACCAGGTCAGGCACCTTCCACGAGACTCACTGCCAGTTTCCTAGTCTCTAAAAGTTAAAAGTGGTTTTGGTATCTGTTTTCCAGACTTAAGAACTTGACGAGTCTTATCCCCAAAGCAGCCTCGGAAATCCCGGAGGAGGGGGACAATATGAGGGGTTTTCCTCGCACTGGTCGGTGACGTGTTTACTCTGCACACAGGGTGGGCAGTGATGGATGTACAGGAGGCAGCTAGTCATTTACTCTGCTCATGGCGCCAGAGTCTGAAAAATGGGAACTGGTTGTTGATGGGCCTCTCGGTCTTAGTACTTTTTTCTCCTCTGTTTGTTAAATTAATTTATCGTTCAGGGTATCATAAAATATCACACCTGTTTGTCATTGTAATAACCCCAGGGTGTGTGTGTGGGGGGGGTTGAGGCGGGGGTTACTTTTGTCTTTTGATGAAACCAAATTAATTCTGTTATCCTAGACAACAGGAAGACAGAAGACACACTCTCCTAAAGTCTGTGTTCCCAATATTTAACTTGGATTAATCTGTATAACAGCAGTTGAATGTTGTCTCATGAGCTGAGTGTGCTCAGAGACCTTAATACTGTTTAGCCACGTCAACTTTCTCTGTCGGGCAGAATCTAAATGGATGGAAAATAAGCCAGACAAGCCATAAGATGCCATTTTTATGGCATGGGGGAGATTTATTTCAGAACATTGCTTCCTTGTGCAGCACAGTGCAATCTGTCAGATTGCCAGCACTTCTGGTGGAACAGTGAGAGAGTTCACTGATTTCTTTTTTAAAAAATGTTTACTTATTTTATGTGCATTTGTGTTTTATCTGCACGCATGTCTGTGTTGAGTGTGTCAGACCTTGGAGTTAGACAGTTGTGTGCTACTGGGTGCTGGGAATTGAACCCTGGTCCTCTGGAAGAGCAGTTAGTGCTCTTAACTGCTACGCCATCTCTCTAGCCCCTCACTGTTCACTCTTATAGGAAGGTTTCCTCTAGGCATCTGAGTTCTAGGCCTGCCTCTAAGTCCAACACTAGGCCCTTATTGAATAGCTGAAGCCTTCCCTTTGCAAGTAGATCTTGGGCCTGAGCCTCAAAGCTTTGTACTTGGAGAGTTAAACATTCCACCTTTCTTGTCTTTTATTCCTTGGCCATTGGCTTAGCTGGCTTTCTTGGTTGCTACAGTCAACTACTACTCTTTGCTGAGTTGGCTAGATCTTGTCCATATGATATCTAGCTGTAAGTGGAAGGTCAGGGTCAAAAGAAAACATTCACAGTCTAGCTAAGTAACAGAAACAGCACCCTAGAATTCTCCAGGGTGGAGTGTGGGGGAGTGGGGTGGGGTGTGGGGGAGTGGGGTGGAGGGTGGGGAAGTGGGGTGGGGGGTGGGGAAGTGGGGTGGGGGAGTGGGGGAGTGGGGTGGGGGTGGTATTCTTACAGGTAAACCGTCTGTGTAAAGTGCATCATTTTATTACTTTTTATTATAATGCAACAAAGTTATGTATTTATTTAAAACAAGTTTGTCTATAGTACAGCTGTAGAAATTCCTAGGGCATAGAGCTAGCCTCAGGCCAGCTCAGGTGAGGACTCATGGTGGGTGGCAGTTGAAGGGTAAAGTCCAGAGGGAGAGATCAAATGACTTTGCAGGAAGGCAAAGAAGCTGGGGCACAGCCTGCTTGTTCTTTTATAACAATCTTCTGGAGATCTAACCATAGGGTTGTTGTTGGAGGGCTTCTCTCCAGGTTCCCCAAGCCCCGCAGTCCCACAATCCACTTATAAAATAATCACTCAGACGCTTATATCACTTATAAACTGTATGGCCGTGGCAGGCTTCTTGCTAACTGTTCTTTTATCTTAAATTAACCCATTTCTATAAATCTATACCTTGCCACGTGGCTGGTGGCTTCCCGGCATCTTCACATGCTGCTGGTCATGGCGGTGGCTGCAGTGTCTCTCCCTCAGCCTTCCGCTTCCCAGAATTCTCCTCTCTCCTTGTCCCACCTACTTCTTGCCTCGTCACTGGCCACCAGTGTTTTATTTATATAGAACAATATCCACAGCATAGGGTCCCACAAGAACTGAATCTTCCCAGGGGTCCCGTATCAGTGACTTTCCTGTTGCTGTGATAGAACACCATGACCAAGGCAACTTATAGAAGAATGCATTTTGGCTTCAAGTTCCAGAGGGATATAGTCCACGATAGCAGGGGCAGCAGGCATGGCCACAAGCATCGCTGCAGGCATAGGAAGCTGAGAGCTCACATCTCCATCAGCAAACAAAGCCAATCAAGTGGCTCAAGGATTTCAACTCTCCGATCTCTTCTCCCTGATGGGCCTTCTCCAGCAAGGTGCGCTCCCCCAGTCTCCCTGTGATGGACCTCCTCCAGCAAGGTGCACTCCCCAAATCTCCCCAAACAGCGCCACCAACTGGGAACCAAGTGTTCAAATGCTGAGCCCATGGGGGACATTCTCATTCACACCACCACAGGCCCCAGTGACCTGAGACTCTCTCACTGTGATCTGTAACCAGACAGGAATTCACATCTCGGGAGGTCAAAACCCAAACAATCATGGCCAGGAAATAAAAGAATGGAGAAGTATTTATGACCTTCAGCCAATAAGGAGAATATGGGGGTTATTTCCAAAGCAATCAAAAAAGACCCCTTAAAGGAAGTATGAGGATAGTTTCCTGTATCTATAGATGAGTCTGTACATATGGGAAAGCACTTTAGGGACAAGTGCATACCTGAGCATGCTCAGTTAAAGAGTATATTTCTGGGCATGCTCAATTTAAGGTCATAGTTCAAGTAAGAAATATGGAGGCTGTATCTTGGCATGCATAGCTCAAGGTTATGGAAGACATGTTCAAAAAATTAAAGTGTTGGACACAGGAGCACTTGGGCACATGCAGAATTTGTGACTTAAAAACATCAGACAGGAATGCCTGTGGGCATGCTCAGTTTTCTCCAAAAATCTTTTATTTTTTTATATCCAAAAACAAAAGGAAATGATCCTTTGAATGTGCTTTAATACAGGAATTGGTCCTTACATGTTCATGCCAAGCTTAGAGTTTAACATTCCTACCTTTTAAAGGTTCCCACAATCCCTTCATGTTGCCACTGTGGACACCAAACTTGCCCTTGGATGAAACATTCAAGCTCCATTTAAACGCTAACAGTCACCCTGAGCTTTGCAAAGTCCACAATGACAGTCAATATCAGAAAGACTCTGAGGGAAGCCCTTAGTGATCTAATTCTACTCTTGAGTGCTTCTCTTTGCTCTGGAATTTCCATAAATGAAAGTGACCAGTCTCCACGGAGTCCATGCTTGCCCAGTGTTACACTGGGAAGCATGGGAATCAGCGAGAAGATGATGATGATGGGATGAAGCGCCTGCCAGAGGAAGTTGGGTGATCTCTAAGCACTTCGCAGTGAACAGTTTATTGTCTTCTAGTTGAGTTTCCCACGGGAAAGGGTTCACTGTGAAGCCAAGTCATTTTCATGCATTGCTGAGAGTTGCTGGAAATGGAGTTTCTTCCCATTCATAATTTGGAGCCCCTCAATTGGATGGTGTGTGTTTCAGCAAACTGAAAGTTTGTGCTTGGATCTCTCAACTCTTCATTCACATGCAGGTCTTCTCCAACCTGGGCCCTTATCGGTTCCTTCCCATTTGTTCACTCCAACAAAGGCCTTTGTAACCAAGAACAAAGTTAGGGGCTGGTAACATTATTCTTTGCACTGTCAAGACAAGTGGTGGCTTCATTTATGGCACTTTCTTTGTAAGCCTGTCTTTATTCTTTGCAGACAGCTTGGCCCATTTGGAAATTCTTCCCTTGGAAGCATGAAGTCCAAATCATTTGTTAAGAACTGGGTCCTTTGCTACTCAGGGAATGTCTCGTAAACTACAGGAGGATTTCTTGGTGATCAGTTACCTTCTGTGGGTCGTTTTGGATGGTTCTCATCTTTACATTTCCTCCTCATCCACACAGTCACTTTATCATCATCTCCCCAGCTCCCTAGACAGTCCTAGAAACCTTCCATTTCTCTCTATTTACTCTGGTCAAATCCAGTTCTGGCCTTTGTCATCTGCTGGGTGACAGCTGCAGCTATGAGTTGATCTTCCCTTAGAATTAGTCCTAGCCATTCTCCATGTTGTAACTAGACCGACTTTCTTAAATATGAAAATATAATCACGGTATTTCCTTCCTTAGAATCCACCATTCTCTGTCCACGTCTTTCGGTTGAAACTTGACTATGGGTCTCTGGCTTAAGTGTAGATGTTATGTCATTTTCTTCTGCCCTTCTGAATTCACTTACGTCATTGCTCCCAGGGTCCCACTGGAATTCTTTAAACAGTTCCAGATGCCACCCCTGACCCATGGAAGTAACAACTAGAGAGCACAAAGATTTTTTTTTCCTTCTAAGGACAGCTGGAGGTCTGAGGAAGTTGTACCTGAAGGAGTGAGAAAGGATAGCCCTAGGACTAAGTTATCTCAGCATGACAGTCTTTGGAAACCAGGCCTTTGAGAGATAATTGGCCTTAGATGAGGTCACAAGGGTGTTTTGATGGTGAACCTTCAATGCTAACTTGACTGAATTTAGAATCACCCAATCACTCATTGAAAAAGTGAGTGCATCTCTAAATACAAAGATGCTTAGCTATCATGCTTAATCTTGAATATCAACTTGAGTTGAGAAGAGCCTGTAAGTTAGGAAAGCTGACCTCTGGATATGTCTGCCAGGGTATTTCCAGAAAGGATTAGCTGAGGGGAGAGCTCTACCCTGAATGTGGGTGATACTAGACATTTCAAAAAGGGATGGGGTAGGGTGAGAAGAAGGCTAGCTGAGCATCCACATTCTCTTTTCTCAGTTTACTGGCCTGCTGTGATGGGAACTTGTCCGCTCTGACACGCCTTCCATGACATGATGGATTTGCACCCTCTAAAAACAAAAGCCAAAGTAAACATTCCCTCCCTCAAGTTGCTCTCTCAGGTATTTTGGTCATAGTAATGAAAAAATAATAACAGGTTTTGCTGGCTAGTCTTATGTTAACCTGATGCAAGCTAGAGTCATCAGAAATGAGGATCCTCAAATGAGAAAACATCTTCATAACATCTGGCTGTAAGGCATTTTCTTAATTAGTGACTGATGGGGAAGGGCCCAGCCCACGGTGGGTGGTGCCATCTCTGGGGGGCTGGTGGTCTTGGGTTGTTGATGTGAGACACGACTGCTCCTGGCAGCACTGATCTGCTCCTGAGAGGATGATGGGCATCAAAGACACTCCATATGGAGTTTGTCTTTTTCTTGACAAAACTGACCTATTGGGCAAAGAACTGCCCTTGCCTGTCCTGCTGACAGTAAGCATGCTGTCCAATCCGGACAAGCAGGACACAAGGAAAAGCGACTGCTAAACCTTGCCAAGCCAGGGTAGGACAGTCTTTCAAATTTTCCTGCTTCTGAAAATGGTCTGTCAGATATTCTAGGCCTGTAGCCAAAGTAGGATGCCCTAATGTTGCAGAGAAACATTGGGTGACTGACCAGGCAGTCAGCTGTTTCTGTCACTTCTCACATTTTCAAAAGTTGCTTGCTTGCGCTTCCTCTTTACTCGGGTAATATTATTTTCCTTCTCAGGTCTTTGATGGCGTGGAAGACCAGATAGTTACAGTACAACCCTCCCGTATCAGTTAAGGGCATATTAGGTACAAGACTTAGACTCTTCAGGATAGGACAGCTGTTGGAGTAATCTCTGTAATTTGCCAGTTACCTATGGTCTGGACATTTAGAATGTATTTTTTGCTTGATGTTGTTCTTGTAGGTTGTAGTTCCCTTTTGGTTTATGTTATTACCTTTTCTTTCTTCTGGACAATACTTGATAATTGTTCCTATTGTATATAGTTTTGTATTAGGATTAAAAACCTTCTTATTTAGACAAAAAGAGGAAGTGTTGTGGGAATTTGCTCTATTCAGCCAATGGCTTTGGGTTAACAAGCCCTAGGGCATGATCTTGTCTGCATACATGACAGATTATGAGCTGAGGGAGAGGGGTCACATGCTCTTAGATGATCCGAACCAGATCAAGCTGCAGAGAGTGGCTTGCAGTTGGTCCCCACTGCCTTGGGCAGAACAGCAGCTGGATCAGCAGTGGCGTTTACTTGTTCTGTATACGTGAGTGTGATCCCCATTTTATTCCTTAATAAGTCTTCTTCCCAACATCCATGACTTTCTCCAATTACTGGATTCTGTAAGAAAGCAGGCTGAACAAGCCATTGTGAGCAAGCCAGTAAGCAACAGCAGCAGCAGCAGCAGCAGCAGCAACACTATGGCCTCTGCATCCGCTCCTGCCTCCAGGTTCCTGCCCTGCTTAAGTTCCTATTCTGACTTCCTTCAATGATGGACAATGTGGAATCATAAGCCACACACACCTTTTCCTCCTCAACTTGCTTTTGGTCATGGTGTTTAACTAGAGCAATAGTAACCCTAACTAAGACACATGATGTGACCCTAACTAAGACACAGGTAGTGCCCTCATGATGGGACTAGTGTCCTTAGGAGACATCAGAGAGATGGTTCTGCCTCTGCTGTGGGAGGCTGCTATGAGCCAGGGGCTGTCTGTAAGCCAGGAAAGGCTCTCACCAGAACCCAGCCATTGGCACATGTTGGAGTCTGGTGGGCACCTGCCAGGATTCCCAGCCTTTTGGGATCTGGAGCAGCGGCAGACGGACAGTTTATTAACAAAGAGTGCTCCCAGGTTAGGAATTGAGCTAGAGGAGAGGTTGGAAGCTCAATGGCACCTGTGTCTCGTGGATTGTGACCTTTTAGGTTATTTGTGTAACAGTGAGAGGTTTGTGTTTGTTTTGTGCATGCTCTATTTTGTCTTGGCCTCGGGGTGACATGTTTTTTTTTTTCCTCTGCCAACTTGTTTCTATCATATTCTAATCCCTCCACCTTCTGTCCTATTTCTTCATTTATAAAGTGAAGACCTCCTATATCAATTACTTATTATACCATAACCCATTCTGAACTTAGCAAATAATTGCAATATCCATTTATTTAGCTCACAGGTCTGTAGTGTGGCATATCAGACTGAGCTCACCTAGGAAGCTGTAATCTTAGCCAGGTCCCCTAATGAGGCCCTAATCTGGTTCAGAGATCTGACTCCACAGGGAGTGCTGTGTGGTAGAAGGAAGCAAGCCATGGGGAGCAAACCAGTAAGTTGTCTTCCTTCCTGGCTTCCGCTTTAGTTCCTGCCTCGGCTTTCCCTTAGTGAGGCGGTGTTATTTGGAAGTTCAAGATGAAATCAACCCTTGGCTCCCCAAGTTGCTTTTGGTCACGCTCTTTACCGCAGCAATAGAAAGCCCTGGCTAAGTGAGACTCTAGGCAGGTGCTCTACAAACTGAGGCCCTCCCTCGCTCCCTCCTGCCTCCTGAACATGCCCTTTCCCCTTTCTTCCTCAGATCTCTGAACCAGTTAGGGCCTCATCTACTCTTGCCTGAATGATGATGGTCAACTCTTAAGTTGATCCATTTATTATTTTTGCCTTGTTCCAGGTGAGCAAAATTAAACACACAACCTTTCTCTGGTGCTTTCTTTTCTTTTCTTTTCTTTTTTGGTTTTTTCGAGACAGGGTTTCTCTGTGTAGCTTTGCGCCTTTCCTGGAACTCACTTGGTAGCCCAGGCTGGCCTCGAACTCACAAAGATCCACCTGGCTCTGCCTCCCGAGTGCTGGGATTAAAGGCATGCGCCACCACCGCCCGGCTTCTCTGGTGCTTTTAATAGCTGATTATTTCTTTTAGTGAGCTTGCTCACTAGTACATTGGGTTCAGCTGTGTAGACGTACTGATTCCTTCAGCTCAAACAGTGTCCATGCTCTGAGCAGCCTCACTGACTCCCTCCCTCCCCCACCCCCCATTCCATGTGGGCATCATTTATTACAGGTGCCATGATGTGGAAAGATGCATAGAAGAGAATCCAGGATGCTCAGACCACTCTCCTCAGGCCAGGTGGCTCATCTGCTCTCTTGCCTTGTGCAGAAGTAACACAGTTCCCTGATTATCTTTCTCTCCGCTTGTAATTCTCTGCATCTAAAATATTCCTTGAGCTTCTTTATGTGTTTGGATTCTTAATTATCCTTCAAGACTTGATTGGGAATCATTTATTTCAGGAATCTATCCTAGAAGCTCAAGGTTAGGCTAAGGATGATTCGTTTGCTCCTTCCCTTCATCTCTTCTGGGGTTAGAGCTAGGGATTAGGGGTTAGGGTTAGAGATTGGAAGTTAATGCTAGGGTTAGGATTAAGAGTTAGTTAGGGTTAAGGTTAGAGGTTAGGGGTTATATTTAGGGATAGGTCTTCTGTTACCTTAGCCCTGACTGTATTACCAAGAAGCAGTTTTCTATGTCTGCCTCTACTTCAAGCCTAAGAGTTCCTTGAAGACACAGTTAGTTACCTTCTACCCAGCATCAGGCCATGCACACATTAGTACTCAGTAAGTTAGAACCTCGGGGGAACATTTGGATGTTGGGTACAGTGCTCACTTGTCTGCTGGCACAGCTAAACACTCTAGGCTTGCTCCTAGCATCTTTTTTTTACATTTAATCAGCATTACTTGCGAAAATTTTAAGTCACATGCATTAAATTGCTGAAGTGAGTATCATGAAGGATAGACACAGTGAAGATTCTCATTCTCAGCCAGATGTAAGCCAGCTCCAATGAAATGTTTTCCTTTATAAGAGCTGCCGTGGTCATGGCATCTCTTCACTGTGACAGAAACCCTAAGACATACAGTTTCTTGGTTCTCCATCATGTAGATGGCAGTTTCTGAGCAACTATAACTCCATGAGCCAGCTCCTGCTCCTTCTGGCCCCACTTCAGTTAACAGCCCTGGTACTCACTGTAAGGAGCATGGTTCCTAGCAGACAGTGTACAGCAGCAGATGTAATAAGGCACAGCACACCAGACAGAGAGACAGGAAAGTGAGGATGGCTGTGTTAAAACTGGTACTACAGGATGCTGGCGTGTGCCATGGCTCTATCCCACCTCCACGGCCCCAAGGACTGAATGTTATTTTAGCTGTTAGAGTCTGTAGACTATTAGTTGGTAGCAAATAACAATTTCCAAGATCATATGTGCACAACAAGGCTGGTACAGAATCAATATTAGAAAACACTGCTACCAGTTATAACAACCAATGGTCAGTTTATGAAAAAACCTCACATTTTGTTCTTGGATACCCAACCCCTGCCCCTCACTCCCACACATAGGAAGTTAGAGAGCATGATACTTTTAGAAATCTAATTTGTTGGAGTCCAATGATTACAGAAGCTTTTACCCGGGGCGGTGTGCCCAGAGGTCTCCAGAGATACCCTCCACTGTTGTCCTAAACAGCACAATATGGGTAGATCCCTAGTGGGGCCATGGTGAGGAAGGAATTCCGGTGGATGTATTTCAGCTACTGGAGTGAAAAGACCTGTGTGGCTATTTTATGGTTCCTGGTAGAGGAGAATGAGCTTCTACGTGACGTATTTAGGACAGCGTAGGGAGTAGAGTGTCTGTACACCGTCTGCTAGGTACCACGATCCTTACAGTGAGTACCAGGGCTATGCACAGAAGCGGGGCCAGAAGGAGCAGGAGCTGGCTCATGGAGTTACAGATGCTGAGAGTCTGTCATCTACAAACTGGAGAACCAAGAAACTGGCTGCATGTCTTAGTGTTTCTAATAAGAAAAGATACCATGACCATGGCAGCTCTTATAAAGGAAAACACTTAATTGGGGCCGGCTTACAAGTTCAGAGGTTTAGTCCACTGTCATCATGGTGGAAAGCATGGCAGCATGCAGGCATACATGATGGTGGAGAAGAAGCTGAGAGTTCTGCATCTGGATCAGCAGGCAGCAGGGAGAGAGAGAGAGAGAGAGAGAGAGAGAGAGAGAGAGAGAGAGAGAGAGAGAGAGAGAGAGAGAGACTGGGCCTGGCTTGAGCTTCTAAAACCTCAAAGCCTACCCCCCTTCCTCAGTGACACACTCTCCAACAAGGCCACATGTCCTAATCCTTTCAAATAATGCTACCCCCTATGAGCCCACGGGGGCCATTTTCATTCAATCACCACACTGTATAACTACTTTCCATCTGAAGGCCTGAGAAGTGGCCAGGAGGTAGAGTGGGACTGGAAATGATGATGCATGTCCAAGATCCGACAGAAGATACTCACCTCCCTCCACCTCTGGGTTCTGCTGTGTCTGGCTTCTGTAGACTGGATACCATTTGCCTGCCCTGATCTTGTTTCCTTGTGCTAATAATCGCTTGTAGGTACACCAAGGAATAATGTTTACCAGCTACCTGGGAATCCCATCACCCGGTCAATTTCATGTATAAAATTAACAGTCACACAGTGTAGTGGGGAATGATAGGATCATTACAGTTCATTTGTCTGATTTCAGGGACTCGAGGGATTTGCTGATATTCCAACTAATTATTCTCCACCATTAATGAATGTTCACATCCGAAATGGATCAAAACCCTGATATATTACAATGAAGTAGAGAAGGGAGGAAGGAGAGAAGCTGTAAAAGGAAGTTGGGTGGGGCACCATGACAAGAGAAAAAAAATATGGGAAGAATCACTCCAGATCCCATTGCAACTCTAAATATTACCTAATGTATCAAATTTGTTTTTCTCCATGAATGTGTGCCTGGAGGAGATTGCCTGGTGACCTTGGCTGACATCTTTCAATAATGGAAATGTTTTTTTTTTTTGGTGAGTGTGCACTTACCTATCTCATCATTCCTTATACAGAGCTAGAGTACAATTGAGTTATCTACCCACCCATTTATATGTAGTATGATTTGTAGTATATGTACATACAGAATATATAAATACATACATTGACAAGAAAAATGAAAATACTGTCTTTGGACTACTCAGAAAAGAGAAAACAACCTACTTAAGTTACATTTCATGAGAAAGGCATGCAAATGGGACACATACCAGGGAGTCGGCATTTACTTAATTATTCAATTATTTACCACGCATTTACCATGGTCTGGGCTTCATTGTGTGTCTTGAAGAACAAAGCAGACAGGGAATTTGCATTATACTGGGGCAGACAAGTGATAGACAGGTAGGTGGGTAAGCAAAATAATCTCAGGAAAGTCCCTGGAAGAGGGACTGAGCTGTGAGTGACAGCGACAATTTCATATAGCATCATCAGGAAATGACTCTTTGAGGCTTCTTAATTAAGATATGAGATGCTGTCATAAACTGTTCAGGCAGCTATGAAGAATACTTCAGACTAGGTAGCTTGTAAATAACACAAACTCTTGCTCCGAAGTTCTGGAGGCTGGGAAGCCTGCTAGGCACTAGCAGATTCGTTATCTGGGGAACAGTTTTCTGCTTTGAAGATAATACTTTCCTATTACATCGTGATGTGCTGGAAGGGACAAGGCAGCTGCCTTCATTCTCTTCTAAAAAAGGGACAGATCTCTTAATCACGACTAATCACTTCCCCAGAGGCGCGCGAGCGCGTGGACGTGCAAGTGTGAGTGTGTGCGCGCGCAGGTACTTCCACATGATGAGATCTGATATATCCAGAATCTTCTTCCATCACTCTCTACCTTATTTTTTGACAGGGTCTCTAAATGAAGTTCAGGCTCATTCATTTGGTTAGAATGGTTGGCCAGCAAGCCACATGCATCCTCCTGTCTCCATTTCCCTAGTGCTGAATTACAGGTGTGCACTGCTGTAATTTTTTTTCCCCCCGAGGCAGGCTTTCTCTGTGTAGCTATGGAGCCTGTCCTAAAACTCGGTCTGTAGACCAGGCTGGCCTCGGACTCACAGAGATCCACCTGCCTCTGCCTCCTGAGTGCTGGGATTACAGGCGTGTGCCACCACTGCCGGGCTGTGCCCAGCTTTTTTATGTGAATGCTGGGGATCAAATTCATGGTGGCATGGCAAGTATCTGTCAACTGAGTCATTCTCCAGCCCATGGCTCCTTAGCACTATCACACTGGTGGTATTGGGGTCCCACATATGAATTTGGGGTGGGGGTACCAGCTCAGACCCTTATGTATGCTTAGTTCTATAGTTATTTTCATCTGGATTGATCTGTGTGGTGAGAGTTAGAGTCCTTATTCTCCTATAGTTTCAGCTCTCAGTAGCCTGTGCCCATGGGCCGTGACCTTTGAAAGGGCTTCCCAGTCCTGCCTCCCACCCACTAGGAAGGAAAAAGTAGCTATAGAGAGCCAGAGCTGGATGCAACCTCCTTCTTCTTTTAGGTAATTTAGTCTTTGCTAAACCTCCCAGCAGGATATGGTTTAATAATGCCATTTGTTACAAAGAATAATAGAATGAGCTGTAGGTGATGGTCCTCACCTGTAACCAGGATGCTTAAGCAGGACAATCATGGGTTTGAGGCCATCCTGGGCTACATAGTGAATTATGGACCAGCCTGGGTTATATTGTAAGACTCCCCTCATCTAAAAAGAACCCAAAGTAACAACAAAAAGAAAACCAACAGAATGCTGTCATATTTCAAAATGGCCTGGTGCCGGGGGCTTTTCTCTGATTTTCTTGGTGTAAGCCTGGGCAGGTTTTCCAAGATAAAACATAAACATCATGGGGGTGTGGTAGGCTTATGACTGGGCCCCCTAGAAGTGCTTTTCTATTTAAAGTTTGGCTTATTTTTATTTTTATATGCGTATCTGCATGTCTGGTGTCTGTGGAGGTCAGAAGATGGTATTGTAGTCCCTGGAACTGGAGTTCCAAACTATTGTGAGTTGCCATGTGGGTACCAAGAACCATGCCCTGGTTCTTGCAAGAGCAGCCAGTGCTCTTAATTGCTGAGACATCTCTCTAACCCTGCACCCGTACCCACTCTCCAATTCTCCAGTCTCAGAACTGCCTGCTCTAAAGCCCCTAAAATTAATCAATCAGTACTCAGATTTTTGTCCTCAGGCTCTATGTCCAGAGGAAAATTCTGTTCTGGTACTCTGTGATTTTTCACCTCATCTGTCTCCCTTTGATTTTTGATACAGAGGTTTCCCATGATCAGGTGACTTCAATTTTGTAAACCCCAAAAGAATGGGTGACTTTCAGTCTTAAAGCCCACCTCCCATGAGGAGAGGGTGGTGGCTTCTGAGGACTTTATATGTTGATTTGAAACCAGCAGTAAGGAGCCTAAAGGCTCCCATGTGACATTTGTGCTCAGATGTGAATGAAGAGAAGCACCTGTCATATGAAGAGTGCAGGAGATCTTTCCCAGTAGGAAAATGGCCTATTCAAAGGCCCTGGGGTAGCTAGAGCTGAGTGTTGAAAAGAAGGCCAGAGGGCATGGGCCCAAGATTGAGACAGATACAGCCATAGGTTAGATCTTGAAGGGCCAGCAGGGCCCACGGTTAGTGGAAGGTCTTGCACTCTGAATGGGACCCACTTACTCATCTTGGGATGTGAGTAACAAAGATCCAGTGGCATGCTCCTCATCTCTACAGTATCACAGAGATAGAAACGTGGTAGTAAGCCCCACGCTCTTTCCGCATGTCTCCTGTCTCCAATTCAGATGATACAGACAATGGAATGGATGAGGACACTGGTTTTAGCTGATGGGATGATTTACCCAGTAAAGGGGCTTGTGTAGAACCTCCCACTATGGAGTGATAGTATTAATTATAAACTTGATTAAATCTCGAATCCTCTGGGAGTGCGGCCTCTGACATGCCTGTGGGAGATAATCTTGAGTGTGTTCATTTAGATGAGAAAACTCACCCACTGTGGGTGAGTCCTTGGCTGGGAACCTAGACTGCAGAAGTGGACAGACGGGCTGAGAAGCACCATGTACTCATAGTGCTGTCCTGAGTGTGGCTGTGATGAGACAAGACGCTCCTGCCGCCTTGACCTTCCCACCACGATGGACTGGTCCCTTGAACTGTGAGGCAGAATAAGCCCTTACTCCCTGAAGTTGCTTTTGCTGAAGTATTTTATCACAACAACAGGAAAGGAAGCAAGACACACAAAGGAAGGAAGATCATATGCTCTGCCATACCCCATCTATGATGGTCTAGAACTGAGCCCCAGCAGGACAGGCCCATCACCTCATCCACTCACTATTTTGCAGACATGAGCACACTCTAGCCAGGGCTCCTCCCAGCAAGCACTGGTGGCAGTCGAGATGGATTTCCCTGCTATGTGAATGTGGTGGACACAGAGAGAAGGAACAAGAGCTGGAGACAGAGCAGCCTTGCAAGCTGCCTAGGATTCCATCTGCATGTGCCCTCTAGGGGCACCTCGGACCACCCCTGAGCTCTGGAACTCAGACGTTGGAGGCTGCCATGATTGCTTTAGGGATAACTTGATTGTCTTGACTAGTACCTATAGGAATGGGGAATGAGTAAAAACAAACAAACAAAAACCTTAGGTTTAAAAGTAGACAGGTTAGCAATTTTCAGGAAAACCCACCCCAAATCAAAAGAAGATTATTTAAAAAAAAAATGTGAAAACTGCCACACTAACCAGGGGGTTTTGTTGCATTCTGAAGAAAAGCCTTGCCCCTAGACAATTGCTTTCTTCTAAAGAAGCCGTGGTGACCCACTGCTTCTGTGTGTCCTGCGGACCAATTCAGCTTATGACAGGTCTTCTCTCACCTACCCATGGAAGTCATCCTGCAGTCCCACCTCTGTCTATCTCTCTCCTCATTTTTACCCCATTGTTTCTTTATCCCACCCCACCCCACCCCTTTTGGTAAGCCTCACGCTGTCCTAGGAAACGCTGTTCTCTCTCAAGGATGTCCTGGTGCTCTGCATCTTATTCCTCTGAGTTTTCTTCCAAAGCTGGAACCTCACGAATTATTTTAATTTTTTGTTCCCAGCTTCTTCCCCATATGGTTGCTCAAGGGAGGCTGCTGCAGAGAACACCGAGGTGTCAGCTCTCCAGTGTGGCAGGACCTGGGACCAGGGCTTCATGTACCCATGACATTATGAGTCCTTTTCTGAAAAGCCCTGGTGAGGGCTCAGCCTGCTTCTCCCTCTCAATGTGAAGGCAAGAAGACTCCTGTGCGTTACAGAACAGCTCCTTACAATCGATTAGTGTCCCAGTGCCACTGTCACTGATTATCACAGAGTCAGTGACTTAAACCAACAGCAGTTTATTCTCATAGCTCTGGGGCCAGAAGTCTGAAATTATGTTGCCCACAAAGCTGGTTCCCTCTGTAGGCTCAGGGTGTGTGTGTTGGGGGTGAGGGTGGTGTTTCCCAGCATTGGGCAGCTGCAGGCCTGCCTTGACTTGTAGTTCATTGTCCCCCACACTCTTCATCTTTCCATAGTCTTTTGGGCTGTATCTTCTCTTCAGTTTCTCTTAAGGACCCCTGCCATTTGGGTCAGGGCCTGTCTATTTAAATGAGGATGAGCTCACCCCTGAGAGCCCAAGTAAATTACAATTACAAAGACTTGTTTTCAAATAAGGTGACTTCCACAGGCTCTAAGTGTTCCAGCATGGATGGGCACATCCTTTTAGGGGCAACTGTTCTACCTGCTTTTATGGCCATCTCACCCCCAGCTTTCTGTCTTGGCGTGAGATTATAACCAATTAGAAACACATTGAAATTTACGTGCTGGATCTCTAGATAGTCCCTATGAAAAAGTAAACTATCTTTGAGAAAGGTCACTTGAACATTAAATGCTCACTGGCCGAAGGCAGGGAGGAAGATCTTGGGAGAGATGAGACCGGTTTTAGTAATGCATCAAGACTCAGCACTGCTCTGGTGTGGAACATTGGGAGTAAATACTACGAAGTGTTAAGTTGGAGACTGAGGACCTCCAGCCCGCCACCCCCCCCACCCCACCCCCCACCCCCCCACCCCCGCCCAGAACTCCTTTGAAGGCACCATGAATGAGAACTAAGAAAGCCCCAAACTGAGAGCCGCTTGCCCTGATTTTGCCTCATAAAAATGTGTGCTCGCTCTCTTGGACACTGTCAGAGCTCGACTCTGAAATGTCCCTGTTGGCTCACATGTCAAACCTTGTTCCCCAAATGATGGTGCTGTCTGGCAGCTGTAGGACTTTCAGGAGGTGGGGGCCTGGCTGGAGGAAGCAGGTCACAGGAAGTGGATCATTTGGGATGTCTTGTCATTGTCCCCTTCCCTATCCTGCACTCTGCTTCCTGTTGGCCATGCATCAGTGACTCTTCTGTCGCCATGATAAAACACCATGACCAAGGCAACTTACAGAAGGAGGCGTTTATTTGGATTGATGCTTCAGAGGGATAAGAACCCATCCTAGAAGGGAGGCATGGCAGCAGGCAGGCATGGTTTCCAGGGCAGGAAGCTGAGTGCTCACATCTTCAAGGGCAAGTGCTGAGCAGACAGTGAACCAGTAGTGGGGTGAGGCTGTGAGGTCTCACCGTTTGCTCCCAGTGACAGACTTCCTCTTAGTAAGGCTGAACTTCCTAAAATCCCTTCAACAGCTCCACCAACTTGGAACCCAGTGTTCAAAGCATGAGCCCATGGAGGACCTTTCTCATGTAAGTCACCACAGCGGTCATGTGGCCAGTTGCCTCATGCGCCGGCCAACAATAATGGAGCTTCCTCCCACTGTCATGCTTTCCCTGTCTCGATGCCATGAGCCACCCTGAGGCCACGAGACAAACCAGTCTTCCCTTCCGAATTCTCTGCGGCCAGGTGTTCTGTCACAAGGACAAGTTAAGTAGTGACAACACAGCCTCCCCTTGAGTGTTTGCTTGTGCGTCTTCCCCGAGCAAGAGTGTGATAGCTTTTAAGTACAAGCAGGATGTAGCCTTTTAGACCATCGGGAAATGCCTGTGAGTCAAAGATCACATGCTTATCGAATAGTAGTAGCCTTTAGATCACTGAGTCCCATTGGAATATTCCCCCGACTGCATTGAAGGTCTCTAATGAGCCCAGTGGAATTTAGAAACAGGTTCCATGTATATAAAACACTCTGTTAGGATTGGGACTTATTTTGACAACCAGTTGTCACAAAGTCCCAAGTTGCTGAGATCCAGTTGAACAGAGCTTTCTCTCAAGAGGAAATGGATTTGATCTCTCCATTGGATTTTAACTATGGTGCACTTTAGAGCGAACCATTTGTGATGAATAAATGAATGACTGGAGGGATAAATAATTCAGATCAGTTTTCCTTTTAAGGACTTGAAGTGTTTGCTCAATGCTCGAGGTTAGTAATTATAGCTCCAAGGGATGGAGATCTCATTTTAAAAATCCTTTATTTCTATTAGTAAAGGGGACCTCCTCTCTGCTAATAGAACTGCCTACAGTGTTTGCCATGTGAGATTTCATGTGGCCTGGTGCACAAGTGCTTCGTATTTTGGAACCAGACAGACCGGGTTCCAGCTCTGGTTATCCCATTTAATTAGTTAGGAGTTTGGGGGTAATTATTTTATTTCTCTAGGACTCAATTTTCTGGTCTGCAAAATCCAGGAGAGCAATCGTAGTTATCTTAGAGGTACAGGAAACCTGGGGCGAAGCGTGCTTAGAGAACTTGAATTTTCAGCAAGTGTCTGTTGTTAGAACTTTTCTCAGAAAACAGTGCTACCCTTCCTAGAGTTGGTCGGCACCAAATGGATTGGGAAGGATGAACGGTCATCCTTAAACAAACAGTCATTTAGTGTCTTCTGCACCAGTATAGGGGTGCAACAGTAAGAGTTTACCCCAGCTTGTTTATGAAGGATCCAGTTTTGCCCCCTCGGCTCTACCCTGGAGTATATGCTCCTTCCAGATCCTCAGGTCTGCTCTCCCTGAACCAGAGTCATGTGTACAGGGCCCTATAGTGAAATTCCTCCTCCGGGCTCACCAAGCACACAGCATGGCACACAGCATGGCACACTGGTAAACATGAGTGTTATGGGGTCATGGAAGGCGTTATAAATCCATCCTACAGAAGGGCGGGTGAACGTGGAGGCTACCTATGCGTCTAACCTTTTCCCATTGCAAATTAAACATCTTTCCTTTGATCCCATATTATGGCAAGAAACTAGCATGGATCTTTGATCCCGCGCCAGTATCTAGAGAAATTACGAGGTCTCTAGGATGGGATAATAGAGTGTCATCAAGGCTTCTAGCTTTAGGAAATTACTTAATCTCCATTCTCAGTGGCTGCTGCTCTGAGACAGCTGTGACAGAAAGGTCCCAAGTGCTATTGAAGACAGCTCATCAGTTCCGAACAAAGCTGATTATGTAAATTGTACATTAAGATGCAGCTCCAATTTAATTTTACTCTGTAAATAAATATCCCATTAGCATCCATCTGTTGCCAGTCAGGTAAGGCCTTCTCTAAACGGATATGACTAAGCCCCCAGTGGCTTCTCTTGGGATGCTGATGGGGTGTGGGAGGGTGAGGGTTACGACACCCAAATTCTCAGTGTAGAACTTAATTTTGTTCTTTAAATGGCAAGTCAGCTATAAAATCAATTGAGGGCCAGAAGAAGCTGGGATTGGCCCCAAACAACAGGACACCTCATCTATTTCTGGGCCTGCTCATCAGGGACACATGAAAGCTTTCTCTGATTGTTGTCATGGAGATCAATAATAATTATAGCTAGCCGATTCCCTCCAAAAATAAAAACATTTCAGCTGATGAGAAGCGAGCACTAAATTAGCACCCGGTCTTTCGGCTGCAGGGCAATTTATCAGGCCGAGCGGCACGTGAGTGTGGTCTTAGCTGAACCTGAGGATACAGCTCTCCCCTCAGAACGGAGAGTGTTGGACAATGTCACTGGCTGACTGCCAGAACCAGAAGGAGGGTGGCAGGGAGAGAGCGTGTTTTCTCCAGGGCTGTGCTCTCTAGGTTTCAGGAGGCTGAGTTCTAGAAGCTTCTGGTATTTCCTTAGTAGTCTATCAGCAGGAGAAGCAGAAGCTTGGCCATTATCTGCCCAGTGGAGAATTAAAACCTGTGGTTTGGATGCGGCTGCTGCTGGTGGTGATGGACGAGGTGGGAGGAGGAGGAGAGGGCTCAGCAAGGGTCTGGGCACAGACCCAGGAGACCCACTGTGGGCCCGCACACTCTAACACTTAAGGCATTGTCGCCCACGCTGCTGATAACTGCTGAAGCTGGCCAAGGACATCCCGGGAGGAATCCAAAGCAGAGGTTCTTCAACCAAGGCTGTTAGACACAATGCCACTGGCATAAACAAAGATGTCTGAGCATATTTTTTTTTAATTTTATTTTTAGATTTAATTTTTTTTAGGTATTAGGACTTGTGCACCATGTGCATGCCTGGTACACACATTAATTCAAAAATGGATGCCAGATGCACTGGAATGGGAGTTACAAATAGTTGTGAGGGGCCATGTGGGTGCTGGGAATTGAACCTGGGTCTTCTGCAAGAGCAACAAATGCTTTTAACTCTTGAGCCATTTCTTCAGCCCCTCCATCATTTTTTTTTTAAATGCCCAATGCCGTTTATTGAAGGAGGGAGGAGGTCTTGAATACAGGCTTACAGCACAATGGGAGAACCCTAGAGGGCAGAAGTTCGCTACCGATGTTTTACAATCTTGCATCTAAGCTGTTAATGCCCATTATTCAGGATACATAGACAAGGAACTTCCCTTAAGCATTCAGGAGCGTGAAACCCGGGAGGGAATTAGCATAGGGAGGATATCAAGGTCAAGGTCAGCAAGCAAGGCAACAGTTATCCAAAACGGGGCCAGGGCCCTACAGGTCCCCCTTAGTGAAATAAATGAGCTTCTGACTTAGGTTGCATGGGACATCAGCAGGTCACCTTACTGGTCATGGAGACGCCTGCCCAGGCCACACAGGTGTTCTGCCTTAGGTTGGTGAGTGACCCCCAGGCATTACCCGTCTCTGAATATTCATTATCATACAGGCTCAATCCTGTGTGAGCTGCAGAGTTAACTGCTGCCAAAGATCTCAAAGTGGCACTGGGCTTGCAATCTGTGTGTTCGTCACAGAAAAAAACCAATAGAAGTCCTAACCCACCCATAGCCAGTAGGCTAAAGGCAACTGAGCCATTCCCTTCCTTAACGAGCCTTAGTGCAAATTGGAGTCCTTGTAAGATGGTATCCCAAAGGCAAATGGAACTTGAGTTTATAAATTTATAATTTTCAAAGCCAATCAAAATGTATATAACTATTGAATTAAATTTATCATGCCCAATAGAAGATTTCTGAGCATATTAAAAGGAGGAAAAAGCAAGTCCTTCCTCCAAGCTAATGATGCCTGAACCAACTATCCTTCCCTCATATTCTTTTCTCCATCATAAGACAAGTTTGAGGCCACAGCATCTGTCCCAGTATTTCTAACACAGGGCAGGGCCTAAGTTAGCTCCTTCCCCTTAGATTGACTATGACACCTGGGTCATATAATCAGTATCTTAAGAGCACGAAGCAACACCTCAGCATGCTGTGAAGATCAGAAGGAAGAGGTCGGCCCCTGATAACAATGGTGGATCCTGTCAGAGCCCTAAACTGCCTCCCTCTGAACTGTTGGGTGAGAGAGAGATTCCAAGGTTAAACTACTGTCAAGGGTTCTGTTACTTTGAACCACAATAGCCCCAGTCAAAACAGGCAATGAGTGTGATAGCACAGCCATGCTAGTGGCAGGTAGAGGAGAGGCAGAGCTCACTCCTCTCCTCCTGCTTTGCTCAGCACTCACTGGGCAGGCACCCTGTCCTTTCAGAGAGTTCCCCTCAGCTGTCCGTTCAAGGATGGTTTCTTCGGTACTCTTATCCTGAGTCCTGAGTGAATCAAAGACGTCTACAGATTGAATGAATCATCATGGGGACTGTCAGCGCTAAAGCAAAGTATCAGACATGGTTCCGTGTGCTGAAATGAGGTAAGCATGTCCTGCGTGGGAGATACACAGCCTTCCCCAAGCCTGCTGGCTCCACGTGCCAGACACGCACTCACGTGACATAGGTGGTCTGGGGGGAAACAGCATTTCATGTTTGAGTCTTCCTCGATATAAAAATTGAAGTAAGTGTGTGTGGGGGGGGGGGGATACGGAGAGGGGGTGGTGCAAATGCGCTGTGTCCTGGAATGATCATAAGAAAAATCATGATATAGTTGGTATCTATTTCTCTGAGTCCCGTCCCCCCCTTTTTTTGGCTAAGCATCTCGATCTGCTTCTGTTTAGACTGGCTCCTGGTGTTTGACTTGGGCCAGCTAAAAGAGATTGAGTAGTGAGCAGACTCAGAGATTTAGATGAGTGAGAGATTTACCTCTCCCTTGTGCTGTGTGTCCTGTGGAGGTGGCTGGGGGCGGGGCAGGGCGGGGTGATGTGTGTGGTTATTATCTCTATCCAGCTCTCATCTCTGACACATTTCTTCAGCATTGTAGCAGAGGAGACGAACCTTCTGGGGCAGTTGTGTGCAACAGAAATACAGTGTGAGCCACAAGCTCAAATCACAGACATGAGTGAACATTTTCTAGTCACCTTAGAAACGCAAAATGAGCTGGGCCGTGGTGGCACACACCCTTAATCCCAGCGCTCAGGAGGCAGAGGCAGGAGGATCTCTGTGAGTTTGAGGCCAGCCTGGTCTACAGAGAACCCCTGTCTTTAAAACAAAACAAAACAAGAAACAAACAAAAATCAAAAAAAGAAAGAAAAAGAAAAAAAATTAAAATGAAAATGATGAGACCAAGTTTAATAGTGTATTTTACTTTACCTATATGATTTCAACATACTGTTAATTTTTAAAGCATTAATGAGTTACAGTTGCATTTTTCAGTACCAAATCTCCATAATTCAGTGTATTTTTTACACTTAAAAGACTCTCAGTTTGGACTATGCACATATCAAGCTCTCCCAGTCACATGTGGTTAGTGGGTATCACCGATTCTGCAGCTCTGTAGCACTCCACCCAAATTCATGCTCAGCCTGCAAGTGGCACAACCTTACCTCTCCTTCCGTGACCTACTGAATAGAACATTTTTTGGAGGGTTCATCCAACTACAAGGATCTACGAGGCATACTTCTCCCTTCTGTTTTTAACACGGGAGTTGGGAAGAGTTAGGGAAAACCAGGCATGACCAGTAGGCTTTCCTTGCTCATCTGTCCTCTACTGGAACATCCCGCCAGGCAATCTCTCCTCTGCATGAAAGTCTTCCAGTCCAGTAACCTATTTTGATTGATTCCATCCTTGCTGGGTCAGGAACATTCTGTATCTCATGACCCAGAAGGGGCCAGTGCCTGGTCTAAAAAAAAAAAAAAAAAAAAAAAAAAAAAAAAAAAAAAAAAATCTGGGTGTATAAGGTAAATGCTAATAAATGGAGGTGACTGAGTAAGTGAAGGAAGCAGGAGGCAAGAGGAGAAGTTCGTGGAGAGGAAGAATTTCATCCATCCTTTACATTTGCTAATGTGGTAGATTGAATGTAATTGACCCCCATAATTTCACAGGGAGTGGCACTATTAGGAGGTGTGGTTTGTTGGAGTGTGTATAACTATGGTGGAGGAAGTGTGTCACTGTGGGGGCGGGCTTTGAGGTTTCCTTTGCTCAGTATACCACCCACTGTCTCAGTCAACTTCCTGTTGTCTGCAAGATGTAGGACTCTCAGCTATTACTCCTGTACCACATCTGCCTGCATGCTGCCATGCTCCCCACCATTATTATGATAATGGACTGAACCTCTGAAACTGTAAGCAAGCCACCCCAATGAAATCTTTTCCTCATAAGAGTTGCCATGGTCACAGTGTCTCTTCACAGCCATAGTAACACTAAGACAACTAACGTCATTTGCTTTCTTTCTGGCTGTGCATTGTTAGAGTCCTCTGAGCTCCCCTCCCCACCACTCATGGCCCCATAACCACTCAATGACTACTGTTTCACTTCAGGAACCACTGTTTCTTGGTCCTGGAAGCTCTTGGTGGTCTCAGCTATGATTCAGTGTCCATACCAGATACACAGTAAAGATCTGCAAGAACACATTTATATTAACTTTCACAAAATGATTTCTAAGCTGTTAATATTGTCAGTGACGCCATGATGGAGGGGCAGAATTGGCCCATCTGCTAGCTGCATGGCTATTACCAAAGACAGTCCATAAAGCTCCCCAAGAAGTTGTTTGGACTTGTGCTTTATACAATGCTCACAACATGTACATGTCCACTGTTGGAAAATTCGGGTATGGCAAAGCCAACAGGTAGAAGAAGATGGCTCTGACTGAAGAAGTAGTTGCCCATAGATCCCAAGAGGAGGGACAGTGCCATGCACAGCCTCCTAGGGAAGATCAGGGTCAATCAAGAGGTAGAGAGAGAGGAGAGCATGGGCCTGGGTCTTGAGTGTGTTTGCCACAAAATAGGCAAGGCAAGGCATGGTAAGTGAGCTTCCAACTGGCTAACTTCACTGATTTCAGAGGCTCTCTCTTGTCATCTGATACCTGGTCTGTGGTATTGGGGGTTGTCAGATGGTGTCTCATACTGTGGATCTCTGCTGGGACCCAGTCTCCAGACACTTCAAGAATCAGCAAATCTCCAGATATCCCAGTGCCAGAACTACAGGAAAAAAAAGGAGGGGCAGGGCTAATCTGTGCATAGCGACCCTGCTGAAGTGAAAAGGGACGTCTTGGTCTCTTGGGATTTATGGAAAACTGAGGCTTACATGGCCTTTGTTTATAAGCGTCGAAGTGGCTTTATCACATGTCTGGGGGGTGGAAGTTGAGAATACAACCCGAGCTGTATTTGGAACCCTAAGCAGTTTCCATGACATCTCCTTGAAGACCCCACAAGGACTTTCGGCATCATTAGACGCAAACAACACAGCCTTGGTGGCACAAAACTATGTACTCTGCCAAAAGATGAGAGAGCTATATGTCTACCAAGGATAAGTGTCATCATATGTACATTTGACTGCAAAAAATTAGATTTTATAAAATAAGTAACACAGATCTGTCAGAAGGGATGAAAGGGGGACAATTTTCTTCTGCTTTCACTGTCAGCTATAAAGTAGCTCACATTGCAGGGAGAGAGCAGATTGTGGGTGAGATAAGGATGTGCGATGATCAGCTGCCGCATGTCCCTGTGCAGATCCTGTGGTGGTATTGTGTTCCCCAAAATATTGTGTACTCTAATAAATTTATCTGGGGTCAGAGAACAGACAGCCACTAAATACAAAGGCTAGAAAATGGTGGCACTCACACCTTTAATCCTAGCATTCCAGAGATAGAAATCCCTCTGGATCTCTGTGAGTTCAAGGCCACATTGGAAATAGCCAAGCATGGTGACACACACCTTTAATCCCAGAAAGCCAGCCTTTAATCCCAGGGAGTGGTGGTAGAAAGCAGAAAGATATATATATAAGGCGTGAGGACCAGAAACTAGAGGCATTTGGCTGGTTAAGCATTTGGCTGGTTAAGCTTTCAGGCTATGGAGCAACACAGTTCAGCTGATATACATTCTGGATGAGGACTCAGAGGCTTCCAGTCTGAGGAAACAGGACCAGCTGAGGAACTGGTGAGGTGAGGTAGCTGTGGCTTGTTCTGTCCTTCTGACCTTCCAGTATTCACCCCAATAACCGGCCTTGGGTCTGATTTTATTAATAAGAACTTTTAAGATTCCTGCTACAAGATCCGACTCGGGGGCTCTCATGCTAAGTGCCGTGAAATGGTCCCTAGCACGTTGTGGGGAGCTGGTGGATCAGCAGGGGAAGCTTGGTGCTCTTGAAGCCTGTGGTGAGCACACCGAGCCTTGTCATAATAGATGCATTGGTGACACATTCACTAAAAGTCAAGTTCAGAGGGACCTAGTGCTCCCTGAGAAATGTGGGGGCATCAGCTGCTTGTCCTCTGGACTTTTCTATAATTCTTCAGCCTGTGGATCACTTAAAGAAAATTGAGTACTCAGGCAAAAAATGAAGCCTGTCTCAATATGCCCCACAGAACTAAGGAGCTGTGAGCAAGACACAAAGAGATCCCCTAAAATGTTGGTGTCCAGAAGGCCCTTGCATAAATTTTTCTAAATTTATCTTATTTTTTCTTTATTTCTAAGAATTTCATATAGATATACTACTAAATATCACATAGGTCCCCAATTCTCCTCTCCAACTCCCCCCATATTTCCCCTAACATGTCTCCATCTCAACTTCGTGTCTTTTTTTTTTTTTAAATAACCTATTAAGTCCAGTTAGTGATGTTCATACATATGTGAGTATATGGCCATGCACCAGCGCAATTTTATTCAGACTCTAAATCTTCAAAACATTCCAATGAGCCCTAGATTGAATAATCAAAATAAAACCACATAAAATCAATCACTGGAGTCTTTAGGACGAGATACATACATGATGATGATGATGATGATGATGATGATGTGATGGTGATGGTGATGATAGCAAAGGCAAGATTCACCAAAATTCTGGAGAATGTTTATTTCTTGGAAGTGCAAGAAACTTTCAAATGTGTTAGCAAATTCTTTCAGTCACGTGACCCAAGGGTTCTGTATGTATTAAAGAATAGTCCCTCGGGTACTTCCTGATCATGCTCCACGCGTGTACCACTGGTGGAAACACAGTGCTTTACAGTGAGGACTACCCAGCCATCTGAACGGCTAACTTTGGGATTGGAAAAATAATATTCAGAATCTCTTTTTGCTTCAAAATGTTTTGATTGTAAAAATTCTTTACGTACTCAGACTTATCAGTCTAATAACAAAAGGATGTTTATTCAATGATGGAAATAAGTGTAGCTAGTGGTAATACTATTGAGGCCGATCCAAGGCTTTCTCAGAGGCCCTGGTGAAAGGACAAAGGGGACCTAGTTATTTCTTGACCAGGGGCAGACTTGGCGGGGTCCAGTCTGGAGCTTCCGCCATTGCCTCCAAGGAGTGAAGGTTTCAGTTCCTGGAACTTGGCTTTTGCCGGGCTAGGAGACTTGGAGTTACACACCCCACGGCTGTTTTGTGCTCAGTCTCTGATACCCTCAAGAAATCCTGTGTGACATGGTTTGATTTGCTTCCTACTGACTTCACCTCATTGTGTGCTAGCTTTCTGCCGACTCCGTCCCATTCCCCACCCCCAGACAGTACATAAGATGCTGCACTTCTTAACAAGCTTGCTTGACATAGACATAGCTTGTGTAAGACCTTCGACCCTGGATTTCTATCTCCTTTATCTTCTCCTCTCCTAGCCTCCCACTAGGGACACTGTCACTGAAGACTGATCTGGTCCAGATCAACTAACAATAAGTTAGTATGAATAATTGCTGTTTATATGATGCGCAATGTGAGAAAGGCATTGGTTCAAGTTCTTTTCTTACTTTGATTTGTTTGTTCTTTTTAGTGTGCGTGTGTGCGTGCGTGTGTGTGTGTGTGCAGCAAGCGCTTCTATAACTGAGCCTCCTTCCCAGTCCCTGCCTTGTTTGATCCTCACTACTATCCCACAGAGGTAGGTAATCGTCTTGCTTCTTCACAGCTGAGAACAACTGACGTTAAGCAACTTGCCTATGTGTCCTTATGAAGCTAGTAAGTGATGGAGTTGGACTGCTACTTGTCAGTGTGGCTCCAGCACACACACTTAGGATCCCGTGCTGGTGGAAACAGGGGCGTGGTGGAAAGGCAGTGCTGTCCTTACGTGCACCTGTTACTTCTCAGTCTGCAATGATGTCTATCGGTCGTGTCTGCAGGGAGCTTTGGCGTATGGGGCATGAAAAGTCATGGACTCCAGAGTCATAGGTAGCATTTGAATTCAAGCAGGTTTGAGCAGAGCGTCTGGGTCTTCATAGGGCAGTTCTTTAGAGCTGGGTGTTATCATGGACACCAGGAATCTTTTTTAAAAATATATTTTTTTATTATTAAGAAATTTTCTATTCATTTTACATACCAACCCAAGATCCCCTCCCCTCCCTCCTCCTACCCCCGCCCCAGACACCAGAAATCTTAGGCATCTGCCACTCCTCAGAATCAGAGACCACACTGATGAAAGCGTTCTGTGGTCTCGAAACTACTGATTTCCTTGCTTGTTCCTCTCAGGATTAAAAACAGGGCTACAAAGTAAATTTGTTCAAGTGTGAGCATGTTGCAGTAAGAAAACCCCTCATAAGCCAGCGAGATGGGTATGGGTGCTTGCCACCAAGTCTGAGGACCCGAGTTCAATCCCTGGCACCCACATGATGGAAGGAGAGAACCACCTTCAGCCAGTTGTCCTCTGATCTCTAAGGCACATATGTGCCAAACATATATACACTCAGGCACACTAAATAAATAAATGTAAAAACCAAATAATTCATGAGCTCAAACCAGTACATGTCCGTATTCCACTCAAACAGGGGAGACCAGAAAGAGCTGGGACACAGCAGTGGTGACCTCTTATTTTTCAGTCTGAATGAGGATGGGGAAAAGGGTTTCAGAAAACAGTCAATGAACTAATCATTTTGGAAAAAAAATAGCTTGTTTCTCGTTGCTTGAGGAGGCTCCAGGTGACAGAGAACAGGTGGAAAAACCAGGCCTGAGCCTTGACTGTGGTTCTCAGGGGCAGTTGAGGAGAGCAGGGCAGCCGCCGGCCCTGAGGTCTTCCAGAAAGTGAACAAGGATCATTGTCAGCCAGCCTTTATTGCATCTGACTTACATACATTAGATCAGGAAGCACTCAATGGAGCTGTTCTCTTGATTTCAATGACTCCTTCATCCATTTCTTTCTCTGTATCTCTCCTCTCCTCCCCAATCTACTGAGGTCCTGGGACTGTTAACAGTGAGGCTGTTATGTTGGCAGGAGACCAGTCATTGGGAAGTGTTTATTTTCCTGTGATTTAAAAGGTTGAATGAATCCATGACGCCAAGGGATGAGGAGCAAAGATGTGTTTGCAAACATGTTGTGTTCATTTGTTGATGATGCTTTTGCAAAAGGGGGTTTCCAGGTGGTTCCTTTCTTATCTCTCAGCCATAGAGTGTTTAACCTTTGCACAGTTTCTGGTGTGTGGGGGATGGAGCTCTTCACCAGAGACTTTATGTCAAATGTGATTCTGAAGTGACCAGGAGTAGCAGCAGAGATAAAGAGATCTGCCACTTCTCCTTAGTGTGACTGATTGTGGGGAAATGCTTGTGATGGCTAATGTTATCTACTTGATGGCGTTTAGAATAAACCTCTGGGGATGTCTCTGAGGGAGTTTCTAGACCCAATCTAACTATGATCAACACCATACCACAGGTCAATATCCAGTATGGACCATGATGCAATGTGGCCTCAAGCTTCTGCCACTGTGCTTGTCCGCCATGATATACTGTACCCTGGGACTGTGAGCCAAGACAAACCTTTCTTAAGTTGCTTTTCTTGGGTATTTTGTCACAGCGGTGAGTACAATGCTGAACTGAAAATGTGGCTGATCTTGGTATGTTTTCTACAAGGAAGAAGAGGAGAAGGAATTGATTTTGGAGTCACATAGATGTGGAGTCAAATCCTACAATGTTGGACAGATCCATTTCTCCTTCCTTCATGAACTTATGGTTAACAAGTGCTCAGGAAGTTGGTCCCTTTAAGCATACATGAAATAAAGAATGCAGAGTCCTCCATGGCCTGGTCTTTCATTTTGATGATAGTAAAGTCATAGCCGCTCTGTTTGGGACACATGTGTACATGACCACCTCCTTCCCTTCAAGGAACCATAATTAACATTTCAGGATATGGGATAAACTTAGGGCTCCATAAATGCACACAGCTCACCAGAACAAAGGACTTTCAATGCAAGATAGGCCATAGTAGCCCACGGTGGGCTTCAATGTTGGAACAGCTGAATTATGTAAACTACAACTCACTGGGCTGGGCAAGTGACTCAGTGGGTTAAAGTGATTTTTTTCGAAGCCTGACAACCTGAGGTTGATCCCTGGGACCTACATAGTAGAAGAAGTCAAGCCAATACTGAAGGATGTCCTCTGACCTACACACACATACTGTGGCACTTGTACAGCCACCCCCACCCCACACACAGACACAGACAGACAGACAGACAGACACACACACACACATACACACAGATAAATAGCGTGATTTAAAAAAGAAAAAGACTTTTAAAAAACAGGGAGGGCAGAGAGTTCAACCCAAGTAAAAACTTTCATTCCATTGTTGTCGAAGAGAAACAGATATGTAAATGCTGTGTGAATATACTTGCTGCATTTTCTAGAAAAACGATTTGAGTCACATTTGTTATTAGAGTGAAAGGTGTAACAGTGACATTCGGTTGAAGCAGATACACGTGTCCTCAGTACACCAGCAAATCTCCAAGAATTAGACAGACACCAAAGTGAAAGCCCCTTAAACTCTGTTGACTGAGACCCCCTAACAAAGAGCAAATCTACTGTCCTGGTAGTCCCTCTTTTTCTCCTTGTTTACAGCTGTGAATGGGTGTCCCTCCCCTGGATAGAGAACAAAGTCTTGATATTGACATTCTATCTATCTATCTATCTATCTACCACCTATCTATATATCATCTACCTACCTATCTATCCATCTATCTATGGTCATGGTAGAGATGGCTCACATGGCTAGATACTCCTAGGATTTTCTTCCCGAAAAATCACCTGAATCAAAGTCCCTAGAGATGTCATCCAGGAGCCTAAGTTTTGACAAGTTCCAAAAGATCCTAATGTTTAAAAACCAACAACTTAGTGTTTGAAATGGTTTCTGAAGGCCATTGCCCACAGAGAGGAGCCTCATATCTTGTAAGGCTTATGAATCAGGGGTGGGTTTGTAGAACTTCTGGGAACCCAAGTAGGTGCCCAATTCCCTCAGTTTTCTACTCAATTTCCCAATAAGCCTCACAAACAAGAACATTTGCAGAGGCATCTCCTGCTTTTCTCTTTCTTTCTTGTACTTTCTGTAGGTTAACATTAAAACCTCACAGGCTGAGATCTTTCCTCTAACTAATGGTAACTCTTGACTCTCTCTGTCCTTCCTTGTGTTTAGCTATCAGAGGGCAGAGTGTGTCTACTTCACTGGGCTCTCACAGACCCTTGGAGGAGATAAGCTTGGTCAGAGTCTCCTGATCCACGCCTTATGGGTCTGCCGCCAAAGGGGAGGGGTCCTAGGTCTCGAGCTGAAAGTTAGATGTCCTTTTACCTAACTTCCTTGGTTAAAGGCTTCATCTCTTTAGGGGGAGCTGCTTGGGCTGTCAATCACCTGTAAGCTCCCAGCATCCTCCAGGAGGGCTAGCCCTAGGCTATCTCCTTAGGAGGCAGTGTCCATGCTGTTTAACTGCCCGGTGGACATATGCTCGTGGATTGTTAGCGGGTATTTCTAACTTAACAGGTCTCAGCAGTACTTCTTGTCTTCTCTCATCTATTCCAGAGCAGTCCAAAACTTTGGGGTGCCCCTTAATGCCATCCTCTCAAACACTCCATATCTAATCCACGAGTTCTCACGGCCTATCTTTGAGGCCTATCTTGAGGCTGACCACATTGCTGCATCTGTGTGAATGGTTCCCTATCCTGGCCTCCATTTCCTCTCTCCTGCCCCTCTGTAATGGCCTTATAAGTGGTCTCTTTCATCCTACTCTTCCCTCCTCTCTAGTCTGTCCCTAGTAAGGCAGACAAGGTAATTTTCTGAGAATCTGTTAGATTATGTGGTGGCTTAAAGAACAGTAACTTCATCTCCCTCTCATTTTCCAGAATAAACTTAGAACCCCAGGCCCTTTTGTGTGCTCTCTTCCATCTGCCCCAAAACACTGGTGTCTGTGTTGTTCATTCATAAAGCCAGGGACCTGTCCCAGGATGCAGCTGTGCTCAGGCTGGCACACATCTTTCCTTCAGTGGTTCTACGGGAAACTCCATTCCTTTACTTCTTCATTCATCATTTCCATCAAATTTCATCCTTCAATATTTAATTCAAACTCTACCATCACACTGGTGGGGTTTTTTTGTTTTGTTTTGGGTTTTGGGTTTTGGGTTTTTTTTTTGTTTGTTTGTTTGTTTTGTTTTGTTTTGTTTTTCGAGACAGGGCTTTTCTGTGTAGTTTTGGTGCCTGTCCTGGATCTTGCTCTGTAGACCAGGCTGGCCTTGAACTCACAGACATCCACCTGGCTCTGCCTCCCGAATGCTGGGATTAAAGGCGTGCGCCGCCGCTGCCGGTGTTTGTAATCTTCTTGCCAGCTCCAGTTTTCCCACAGCCTTTCCACATTTTACTGTTGAATACCACTTACTGTTTGTTGTTTTTTTGTTTGTTTGTTTTGTTTTGTTTTGTTTTTCTGCTGCTAGGCAGAATCAAATTGTCCATTTTGGTCATTGACGTTTCCCTAGTGCCCTTCTTCTTGTGACGCGTGGGCTGCATGCATCTCCAGGATAGCTATGAATGTGTCCCAACACATTTGAATATAACAATGTCACATCATCGTGTCAAAAGTCAGGACACCTGTGATTCAAATAACTATTGGAGAGAAGGGAGGGGGAGGGGAGTGAGGCAGAGAGGAGAGGGAGGGGTGGTCAGAGTCTTAACTATTCAAATCAATGATGTTGGAGCTGGAGAGATGGCTCAGCAGTTAACAGCACAGAGTTCAGTTCCCACCGCCACACGAAGGCTCACAATTGTCTATAATTCCAGTCGTAGGGATGCTGACACCATCTTCTAGCCTCCTCCGGCACCAGGCATGCTTGTGGTACACAGACATACATTCAGGCCAAACATCCATGCATAAAAATAAATACAAAAAAAAAAACATGAAAAGTAGAAGTTGCTAGACTTAAATCAACACAAAGCCACAGCGAGAAGAGGGAAGAAGAGCAAATGTTTGAAAATCAATACGAGAAGCATCTCAGTACACTGCGGGCTGTCGAGTGAGCTCATGCGTGGTCTGCAGAGCCTGCTTACTTTGATTGATGGTGCCCTGCCTAACCGATCCTCCATCAGTTCCTCTCTGTGTTCTCACCTGTAGGCCATATTGAATGGCGAATAGCTTCTTTCTTCTGTCAGGCTCTCAAAGTTAGGGGGCTTTAGCCACAGAATTCTGGACAGAGCAGAAGGAGACAGTCACCCAAATTTAGGTCAAGACAGCACCTAGAAGATGCTGGACCCTGGAAGTCAAGTGTTCCCAGTGAAGGAGTACCCTGGAAACCAAGGCCTTATCATGAGTACTGGGGTTGATCTGAGCCTCATGTGGAGGCTTGTATTTGTTCATTCCTGACCTAGGAGCAGCTACTGTCTCTGGTATGGAGTTAGGTACAAGAAAAATATTGGTAAGAGCTACCAGTGTAGCCTAGTGGTAGAGCATGTGCTTAGCATGCAGTAAGCCCTGAGTTCAATCTCCATTACTTTAAAACCTAAAGAAAAAAAAAAGATGCAGATTAGTTAAAGTCAATTTCTGCTTATTTTCTTTTTTTTTTTTTTTTTTGGTTTTTCGAGACAGGGTTTCTCTGTGTAGCTTTGCGCCTTTCCTGGAACTCACTTGGTAGCCTAGGCTGGCCTCGAACTCACAGAGATCCGCCTGGCTCTGCCTCCCGAGTGCTGGGATTAAAGGCGTGCGCCACCACCGCCCGGCAATTTCTGCTTATTTTCAACAGTCCTGCATGAGCATCCCACAGTGGTCTGGGTGTTACTGGGAATGAGACTGACTGTACTCAGTCCTCCTTTCAGGTGGATGAGAGGTGGGTTTGTTTTGTTGATATCTTCCAGCCTCCCAGACAGACCCATGTCGTACTGTTTGGTACTCTCATTATCTTGGGCTGAGTTTTGGAAAGGTCTCTGTTTGGTTTCAAGAGCCCAGGGTTACAAATGAGCATGACTCTTGGGTGACTTCAGTAATAGCTTTAACATGCAGTCAGAAGTCTTTTGACACATAACTACCTCATCAGAAGATAGCCTTTATGGCCTTCCTTGAATCTGAGTGTGACTTGGGATTAATGTAGTGATACTGTGTGAAACTTCAAAGGGCAGGACATTAAATGCCATGCACCTCCCACTTCTTTTGTGTGAAAACTCACTCTTGGACCCCTGAGTCATGAACATTCTGTCTGAGACAGACCTAGTAGAACGAATTCATTCTTAAGTCTTCCCAACTGAGCACCAGACTGAGAGCAGAAGCCCCTTTGGAAGCGTCTCTTCCAGGGTTAGCTGTCATGACTCCACCCCTGCCCAAGCGCTCTTACCCACCTTTGAGTCACCCCTGCAGAGACCCCAGATATCATGAATAAAGGAAGACCTCTACTCTGGTCTTTGCAAATTCCTTACCTGAAAACCTGTGGATGTAAATCGTTGTTTTATGTTGCCAAGTTTCTTGTCAATAGTTTTAGAACATTGCAAGGTGACAAAGTGAGAGAGATCCGGTTTTCTTAAAAAATAAAAGCACAAGGTTTTACAAAATGGTGTGGCCTTGGGGCCTTTCTATTATACTATGCCATTTGGGGCACGCCCCCTCAAGTTCCCAGGTTTGGAAGCACATTGCTGGTAGCTCTTGGGGTTCAAGGCCTGTGTTTCCTAGCTCAGGTGTCCTTATGAGTAAAGAGAAAGCAGTAACATTCTTGGTGTCCTGTACTGAGCCACAGAAGTGACTCTGTGTGTACCACAGGCATCTCCGTTTGTCACATGTGAGACACTTATAAATTTGCCTAGAAACCCACTAAGAAAAAAAAATACATTCCCTTTTGTAAAGCCTTAGACAGATTTGGCAACTAGCATTCTGCCGCGCTCATGCAAAAATAACCATCTTTGTCTAGTTGTGGGTTGATTTTCTTAGTTATACATGTGCTATGTATATATGTTAACTATGTGCTAACTATGTGCCTCTCCATGGTTGCCAGTTATTTAGACAGTTTTTGCAGTGAAAAGAATCACCAATTTGAAATGACTGTGGGCTGACTTCTCATTAAAATTCCATTAATGCCTTCCCTGGGGGTATTAGATATGATGCTTTAAAAACATCATTCTACTGCATTTCTACCAATGATGTTCACTATTTTAATAGCCTGGAATATTTTAATATCTCTTAAGTTAAGGCAAGAGAAAGTAATGTGGAATGACCGAACTAAGAAAAAAAACGCGACACAGTATCAGGCACTCTCCTGTCCCTTCCCCACGCTTCACTAACTGGAGATTCTATAGATACACTAGTCAGGCCCTCAGTAGATTCTGGGTAGTCTTTGGGTTCCAACGTTGTCGTTTGATTGGTAAAGGGCACCTAGGGCTGGGAATGTGTGACATGACTTTTCCTTCTTTAGTGGAGTCCTGTGGGTGGCTGGGTCTTGTAAACAGGCTGACTGGCCAACTAATTTCTGGGCCTTGTGGCCTCTTTGAACAACGGGGAGGCGGTACCTGGGGTGGTAACAGAGTCAGGCTCCACTCGTGTGTTCTGCACAGGGGAACTTCAAGCCCTACTTCTCCTGTGGACGCTACATGGCTTCCATCGCCACACACAGCCATGGCATCCCGAGACCCTGCAAATGTTAGGTGTGAACTGGCACAGAACACACAGAGAATGAAGACACATGGTGTCACCTATGCTCACACTGCCTCCTCCTGATGCTGTAGCTTAATCCCACTGTGGACAAATAAATCGGATGCCTGGATGTCCCCAAAGAGAGTCATTTAAACTTGTAAAGCCTCTATTCCAGTCCATGGGAGTCCAAGGGATTTCTGAACAAATGACCTCTCTCAACAAAGACATTACTGCTTTAACATAACAAAAAGTTTGATGACCTCAAGGCCATGTAGTAGGCCCCAATGTCCATCCTTTCAAGTCACACAGCATGTTTAGTGAAGGAAGGAACAGATGAGCGAGGGGATGTGGGACAGGCTGCTTTGTTATTCAAGTTCTTACAGAATCGTCAATGTTGACTTTCTTATGTGGTTTTCCAATTAGTGGGAGAGAAACGGCAGTCGGCTACCCTAGGGTCTCCAGGGAGATGCAGGAACATTTATATGCAACTCAGAGAAATAGAAGGAGTTATTTGAACTGCGACCCTAGCAGTTCAAAGTGATTAGGCAGAGAGCTGTGGATCTGGGATGTTAATCAAAGGAGCCCTGGAACTTAGATCACACCCTCTAAATTATGCCTGTTGCTCCTTCCATCCCTTCGAGGAGCAGGTCATTGGATCCATCTCACATGACTCAGGGCTACCAGGGACTTCTGGAATCCCTGTGTGCTCAGCACAAAATGCTTCACTGTTAGTTCAAAGAACATTTCCTTTGCTCCTGGGCTCCTCGGCCCTCCCCCGGGCTCCAGCCCACCAGGAAGCTTCCTGCCAGTCACATGATCTTAATATTGTCCAGGTATAGGGAGGGGTGTCATATAACTTCAGCAGCCTGATCAGATCAAGAAAGAAAAAGATTTCAACGTTTTCTCAAAAAATATCGCAACATGAAGTAAGTACATGTTACCCCCACTTACTTATTTATTTTTAAAAAGTCTTTTCCCACTGGAACATAAAATTATTGATAGCAGGGGCCCTGCCCACTTTGGCCAAGGCTGTTCCTCCCACTCTTTGGGAATGAGGTTTGACCTATGGTAGACAGTCAAGGCGATTTGCAGACCAACCTCGTCAGGCTTCTCCTCACAATTCAGCACACAGCCATGGACTCTCTGTTGCAGGCTCATCCATCCCTGTGTTGGAGTCTGGACACAGCATGGTGGCAGACACAGATCTGGGATGACAGGCCCCAAACCAGTTACCCCAGGAGCTTCCTGCATGGTGGGCACATCAGGTCCTGTGAAGATGATGGATACAGAGAGGGCCCTGGGTTTCCCTCACATCCTGCCCCACGCATCTTACATTTGGTGGTTGCTGAGTTCTGCACGGAAGAAACTCATGTTGAGTTTATTATCAGTGCCACTGTTTTAATTATATTTAACCAGGAATTTTTTTCTTCAACCATTGATTTCTTTCCAGGGATTGATTTCTTTCCAAATAAATTTCCTCGTTTTATATTATGCGTGAAAACTTTATATATGTTTAGGACCAAGACTATCAAAATGATTTTTAAACTTGCTGGAGGACTGGGGAAGATGTCTTAGTCTATCAAATGGTTGATGTGCAAGCATGGAAACCCAAGTTCAATTCCCAGAACCCAAGTACGAACCCGAGTGTGATGGGATCTGCTTGTAATCCCAGCTCTGGGGAGGAGGAGACAGGCAGATTCCTGGGTCTCACTGGCCAGCCAGCCTAGCCTCATCCCCAGTTGGCAAGCTCCGGGTCTCAGGGAGAGGTTTTGTCTCAAAAAAAATCAAGTGCATGGCCATCCCAAGGAATGTCAACTGAGCTTGACCTCATTCTAACTTCCACAGGCAAGTGTGTGCATCTATACCTCCTTGCACACACATGAACATGCACACAGACACACACAGTTGTTGGAGACAGAAGCAATAGCCAGGGAATCTTTACTGAGCTCATTGGATTTTTCCATGGCAGTGAAAGTGATTATAAAAAACCTAATCTGTAAATATATTTTTATGATTTTTTTCCATTCCATTTTTTTTTTGGATGTCAACCAAAGATGATTTAAACTTTACCAATGCTTTGGAATTCACTGCAGTAACAGTTTTATATTGAAAACATCATGCTAAATATAAAGTAAACTTTCTGGCTTTTTGTTGTAAATAAGATGAAAGGAAGTTACTAAAATCAAATGTGGTGGTTTGAATGACAATGCTCTACCACCCCATAGACTCATACATTTTCATGCTTAGTCCCAAACCTCCAAACTGTTAGGAAAAGATTAGAAGGTGTGGCCTTGTTGGAGGAGTTATGGCCTTGTTGGAGGAAGGGTGTCACTGGAAGTGGGCTTTGAAATTTCAAAAGCCTGTGTCAGACTGTGGTGGTTTGAAAGAAAATGGCCCCCAAAGGGAACGGCACTATTAGGAGGGTGTGTGGCCTTGTTGGAGGAAGTGTGTCACTGTGGGGATGAACTCTGAGGTCTCATATATGCTCAAGCCACATCCAGTGTCTCAGCTGACTTCCTGTTGCCTTTGGATCAATATGTAGAATTCTCTAGCACCGTGTCTGCCTGTACACCTCCATACTCCCAGCCTCCAGGCTCCCCGCCATGATGATAATAGACTAAATCTCTGAAACTATAAGCCACCGCCTCAATGAAATGTTTTCTTTTACGAGAGTTGCCACGGTCATGGTGTCTCTTCATAGGAATAGAAACCCTAAGACACAGATCGAGTGTATCTCTCTAGCTGCTTTCTGTGGATCAGGATGTAAAACTCTCAGCTCCTGCTCCAGCTCTATACCTGTTTGCTCCCCACCATGATGCACATGGACTCACCATCTGAAACTGTGGGCAAGCCTCCCCAATTAAATGCTTTCTTTTATAAAAGTTGCCTTGGTCATGGTGTCTCTTCACAGCAATAGAACAGTGACTAAGACATTAAGTCACATAATGCCGCTGGCAAGAACATGTTCAGAATCTTATATTACACCTTTTTATAAGAACAGGACACAGGCTAGAACTGCGAATAAGAACTGACCGATTAAAACTTCTGTACTATGGATCAGTTGGAATGTTAGGGGTCCAGAGGCCAATTACCTTATCTTGGACTAGTGTTAGACCCAGCCAGACATTCCTTCCCCACCCCTGTGTCAGAACTAACATCCTAGAACTATTAGATAAAAATGACTTTGGCATCCTTAACTTAGCAAACTCACCAGCTTCCACCAACCCAAACGCTAAGAACAACGTCATCAGATAACATCTTGGAGCTATAGAAAAGCCTCCCTGATCTTGCTGTACCTGCCGCTCTGATATATCCATCAATGTACTTTAAACTTGCCTTGATTTATGGCTTCCTTTGTTCTATAAAACTGTGAAACCGCTACCATGACAGAACACAGTAACCTAAATCTGTGTTCCTGGGCTGTAGTCGCTCACTCAAAATGGCCCCAGGACAAACCATCTTTTATTCCCCTTAAGATGAAAGCCATGGGTCTGTGTCGACAGAACTCATTTGTAGGTTCATCGTAACATAGAAACTCACAATCTGCACTCTAGAGATTGCAGTTACAATTAGAGGTTTACTCATTTTCAAAATAATGGCTTTAAATTCATTCTGTGTTACCACAATAAAATACTTTCAGAAAGGAAACAAGTTTGGGGCTAGAGAGACCAGCTAAGTTATTGATCAGACACAAGGACCTGAGTTTGAACCTGGGAATCTACATTCTAAAAAGCCAGACCATGTGGAGTGTGCCTGTACTCCCAGCTGTGAAGAGCAGGGAACAGGAGGATCCCTGCAACTTGCTGGCCAGCCAGTTTATCTGAACAAACTCCAGGCTTATTGACTCTGCATCAGATAAACACGGTGGAGAGAGATTGAGGAAGACAGCAGACGCCAGCCTCTGTCCAAGCACACACATGTGCATACACACAGCAAATAAGTAAACACACAAAGAGCTTTTTAAAAATTTGTGGTTCTGATACCTGCAGGCTCTAAGCAGTGCAGTGCTGGGATCCTAACATGGATTTCTGGCAGTGTTGTAAACAGGGAAAAAAAAAAAAAAAAAGGAAAAAGAAGCAGCCATATCCAGAAGGAGTCAACCATGTGGGATGGACTTGATTTCTACCAACCTGGTACGGAGGGAACTTACTCATTTGGAGAGCCCAGCAGTCCTCCTGTCCTAGGATGGTGACTCTGTGACCTAACAGGCCCCACCTCTGAAAGGTTCAAATCACAGCATCAGATAAATCTCCGATGATGTTCTGGTGTATTCATGCAGGTCAAAAATAAACACCAAGACTCCAGCTATCACAAGTATGACCAGTGCCACAGAGTGACAGGACACAGAGAAATCGCAGAAGAGGATTTTAACATGAACCTTAACCTCAGACATGTAGTATGCAAGATGGAGAACTTGAGATATAGAAGAAGAATCAAGCAGTCCAAGGTGCAATGGGGAGGTGGGATGGGACAAAGGGAAGGGTCCAAGATGCCTAGTGGTACAGACCTATAGCCACAGCACGTTTGGAACTGAGGCAGAAGGATTGCAAGATCAAGGTCAGCTGAGCTACAGAGTGATTTCAAAGCCAACTTGTACAATTTAGTGAAACACTATCTCAAAAAATAAAAAATTAACAAGTGGGCTGTGAATACAGCTCAGGCGTAAGAACATTTGCCTAATATATGTGAGGACCCAATTTCAAGTACTATGGAGGGTGGGATAACGGCTGTGTAGTTTCCATTCCTGAGAGGCAAGTACCACTATTCCAGAAGCAGGAACTCAAGAGCGAGAGGGTCAGGGGGGTGCTCCAGCGTAGCAAGAGAATGCAGGAAGGTCAGAGATGCTGAAGACAAGAGGGACCTCCTGGAGAAACCCATGAGCATCCCCAACATGGAATGTGGCACAGAATTCAATGAGTCAAATGAGAACAAAGGGGTTATGGTTTTGAAAGGGCAGAGGAAGCAGAGCTGAGCAGGCCACGGAGGGAAGACCTCAGTGGGTAGAAGCAGTAGATGCAGCAGGGCTTTCAAGTCTGGACCTCAAGGTAAAGCTCCCTTTGGCCTGTCGGTCAGGTTCCTCCTAGGCTCTTGTCAATGAGGCTTTGGAGTCATCCTTGCTCAGTCTGCATGCCTGAGTCTCAGTCAGAATCCTATGAACTCCATTTAGAGGGAGCTCCAGCCTACGCTATCTCATCTCTCTCAATATCTAGCCAATCTCCTTATTCACCAGGCCATAAAGCCAGCCTGCCTTCAGAAAAACCCTGTTAGGACAACTAATTCCCCTGCCCCGGTGTCTTCTCTTCCTAATTTTCCCGCTGCAACTCCTTCTCCAAACTGTTTCTTGGCCATAAACTACTAGTTTTCCATGAATTCTGGATTGAGCCTAGTTCTGACCTGGGGCCTTACATGTAGTAGTTTCCACGTGGATTGTGGTTTTAGCCTTTTCAACTACTGTCAGGCTTTAGTGTTCTTTATTAGTTATGAGGAGCAGGGAGTAGAAACTGGGGGCAGCTATAGTGTGAGGTGTGTGTGTGTGTGTGTGTGTGTGTGTGTGTGTGTGTGTGTGTGTTCATGTACCTACGCCTGTGTGTGGAGACATTGGTAGGGACCTAGCGGTGAGGAAGACTCATTTGACATGAGTTCCATATGCAAAGTTCGTTGACTTAAAACAAAACAAACCCAAAAAGCTCTGAAAGAGAGTTGACAGTAGCGACTCCACTCTGTGACCAGGATGCCTTCTTGTTCTGTAGGGACCACTCTGGGACCTTCTAGCTTAGGCCATGAAAAAGTATTTGCTGAGAAGGGAAGACTGTGCAACTGAACTCTGTTAGAACAATGATGTGGATGGCTGGGCTAGGCTCCACCAACAAGTGGTAGGAATAAAATTGTTCAGTCACTTAGTAGCCCTAGATGGCCTGAAACGGCTCTGTAGACCAGGCTGGCCTTGAACTCCCAGAGATCCACCTGCCTCTGCCTCTTAATGCTGTGACTAAAGGCCGGTGCCACCACATCTGTCTAGTCATCATTCTTGACACACAGACTGCGTCACCACTGTAACTGTCTCCTTGTGACCGTAAGAAGAGTCCCTAGCTTGCTCCCTAAAGGGGCATAGTGTGGTTTCTACTGGAATCTGTGATCTGTGCATTTACAATTCTAAGATCCCAAATAAAAAGCTTTATGAAAGAAAAAATCACATCAACTCAAATTCTTTCAATGACATTAAAAAAATATATGTATCTGTTTCTTAAGAAATATAAAAGGCCGTTAGCCCAGAGTCCCTGGTGTTTTATCACTGTTTCTCGAATCAAGGCATTTGTTGGCCTTTGAGGAAGCTGGGAAGTTTCTTAGAGAAGTATGTAAATGTAGCTGTGTACCCCAGGTACCCCAGGAACCAGGCCAGAGGGCTGCCTGCCCTGGCCAGAGGCTTCTCCCAAGTGGAATCTTTGGGGAGGCCAGGGGCAAATCCCAGGTTGCCATCCCTCCCCTGGCTATGGACAAAAGAAATGTGGGTTTTATTCTTTAAGTCATCAATGTAGCATCAGGATCTAAACCCCCCTGCAGGCTTGAGCTGGGAGATCAGGATGGAGACCTTCCAGGCTGGTGTCAGAACTCCCCGAGAGGGAGAGGTGGCACAACCCCTCGGCCGCCTGCTCGCTCAGCCTGCCATAGAAAAAATCCAACTGATGCCGTCTGACCTCCCCGACCTGACCTGCCGGGCTTATTGGTTTCCCTCTTCCCATCCACCGGCTTATTTAGCACAACTGAATCAAGCTGACATTTTGATAATAAACTCCAGCCTGAGCTGAGTTTTCAAATTTGGTCTCTTTTCCGTAATGCTGTTTTCATCGATTCTGAGAGCCCCTGGAACAGGGGTGACTCTTTCACAAGAATGCAGACTCCGTTGAGCATGTGGCCAAGAACACGCTGTCTCTGCACAGAGAAGGCTCGGCTGTCCCCTGTTTTCTCGACTCTGTCCACTCAGGAAGCAGAAAGAGGGCCCGAGGATGGGGCTGTGTCAAATGGAAATGTTTGGCAATTTCAGAGCTACCAAACCAGAACCTATTTTGTGTGGCGATATAGTCCTCCACGTAATATTTCCTCTTTTTCCTTCGCTTGCGTCTGTAGCCTTTTACATTACTTCGGCACTAGCAGAAAATAGGATTTCTCACCTGCAGATGGAGAAGAGAAAAGAGGCCTGCCTAAACATTAGGTAGAAATTGCTTGTCAAGTTTGATCAATTCAGAGAAAATCCAAAGCCCCTTGGAAGAGACACAGTTGATGCAGGGAGATTAGATGGGTTGTCCTTACGCAGCCATTGTGTGGCTAAATTGTCTGCATATGCAACCTGTTTGCTAAATGCACGATACATTTGCATCTAAATGGCCCATAAATAATTTGATTCTGCTCCAGAAAGTGCAACCCAGAAGCCCCCCCCCCTCCTCTTGGGCGTGGAAGTGTGTCAGCTGGTCTCTCCTCTGTTATTGCTTCTGTGGTGCTATTATCTGACAAGGCACTGGAGAAGGAGTACAGGAATCTATTAGTGAGAAGCCATCTCCATTATGAGCTGAGATTTGAGTGAGCAGGCAGAGACATCTTTCATTATGTACAGCGTTTGGCCTCCAGGTCTCAGGGCCAGACTGATAAAAGTAATAAGAAAAAAGCCGAAGCTGGTACAGGGGGGCCCATCCCCCACCCCTACGCACACAGCCACCACTCTCTCGGCAATTTTTGCTTTGCATGCTGTGGACCAGTGTGAGGTGTCAATTACCATGCCCTAGCTGCCTTCTGGGAGGACACTGACTCCCCTTCCAACACTGGGATGGGTAGTTAGAGCACACACATTCCTGCCAGGGTGATTGGATACCCCAAGGGCTTTTAGCTGCTCATTGGGCATGAGCAGGTATTAGGATCACACAGTTCACTTCCTTTACAACCACACGGCCACGTTTTAGCTGTTTGGAAGTAAGTTTCTAGCAAAAAAACAAACATTCGTGCGCATTAGACACTCTGCAAGGACTGATTAAAACTTCCGTGAGGGGCTGGAGATGGCTTAGTGGTTAAGAGATCTTGCTGCTTTTCCAGAGGGCCTGAGTACGGTTCCAGGTGGCCTGTAACTCTAGCTTCAGGAGTTCCAATGCCTTCCTCTGGCCTGTGTGGGCACCCACACACCTGTGGCACACATGCGTGTGCACACCCCCCCCACACACACACACACAGTGTAAAAAAGAAACACAGCTGTACTGACAGCAGAAAGCTAGTGTGTCGCAGGTTGGGGACCAAATCACCTCGGGCTCTTTAGCCCTCAAAATAGCCATTATCGGCACACTTCTGGGTGTGACCTGACGCCTTTGAGACTACTGGGTAAGTCTTGTTGGCCTGTATAAACAGTCACTGGCTTCCTACGACCCAGGCGAAGAGCGCAGCGATGGCATTGGTAGCGGCTCCCTCCTTCTGTCCGCACTTCTCTTGTGTCCGTCATTGTGAAGCTGGGACTTTTTATGGCCTCCTTTCACGAAATTTGCGATGCTCCATGCTTTTAAAAAGGTTCCAGGGGGATGATGTGTCTTGATTTAAGAAAGCTCAATATATTAAATCCAGTTTCACACAGAAGAAATACGGGAGGGCGGTTATTCACTTTGTGAAAGGATTCACAGTGGGATGCTGAGGGCGATAAATATTATATGTGGTACTTAGCGTGTGATTTAGTTCACTGTTTCGGGAATATGTCTGCGGGCAAAATGCTGTGTACTTACTTAAAGGGTCTTGGTGCCTTTGTCCTGGGATTATTCAGCCTTTGCTCCCCAGTTCACGGGGACACAGGGACAGTGGAGCACATGGGTGTTTATCTCCATGACAGTCTTTTTATTTTTTTTTTTCATTCTGGAACTTTGGAGTTTCATTCCTTCCTGTAGTCCCCCATTGGTTGCTTTTCTTGCCAGTGTAGACAGCACCTCTGACAGGATTTAAGGGAGGAAAGGTCGCTTTGGGCTCCCGGTTTTGGAGGATGTGGTTACCGTGGTGGCGGGAAGGTCTGGCCTCTGGGTCAGTTGCGTCCACAGTAGAGGGAGGGTGAGGAGGTGGCTCCCCACATCAGGCACATCAGGAAGCAGCGAGCTTAGGTAGCTGTAGAAGTGGATTTGACCTCCGGTGGCCCACCTCTGCTGACTAGCACACATATCCTAAAGGTTCTGTAGCCTCCCGTAACAGTGCGCCAGTTAGAGACCGAGGGTTCAAACACGGTCGCCCGTGGGGAAATGTCACACTCGGCACAGCACAGTGTGAGCCGGTCAGTCCAAACCCAGTCCCCTCTTGGTTTGGCTAGAGCTGGAAAATGTGGGCTTACATTTTCCAATTTCCCTGGCATGTCGGACTCGGGGTATTACGGGAGGGAGGACTTTTTTTTTTTTTTTTTTTTTTTTTTTTTTAATCATCAGGCATGGTGGCTGAGATAGCAGCCTCTTCTGAGGTCCCTGGAACAGAGCAGCTGGTCGACTGTCAGCTCGACTCTGCAGTGGCCAGAGAGTTTCATGACGCTTTGGCGGGGGGTGGGGGGTGGGGGTGGGGTGGGGAGCAGAGCTGGACTTTGTGAAAAGTCAAAAGAAAGCTGCTTAGAGAAAGAATAGAGAACAACAGAGGCCATGGGTGTGGCCTCCCAAGAAAAGTTCCAGACTCTTTAAAGACATTTTAAACATCGAAGTTAAGGGTTAAGGAAAGTGTGACTCTTCTGAGCCCGCCCCTTGGCAACGCCCTGCATGTAAAAGGATAAGCTCCGCCCCTTCCTCTCTTTCTTCCGCTTTCTTCCCACCAGGTGCACAGTGCACACCCCTCGCCTCTCTCTCTCTCTCTCTCTCTCTCTCTCTCTCTCTCTCTCTCTCTCTCTCTCTCTCTCTCTCTCTCTCTCTCTCTCTCTCTCTCTCTCTCTCTCTCTCTCTCTCTCTCTCTCTCTCTCTTTCCCTTTTTCTCTCTCCCCTCTCCCCCTCACCCACCACCACCACATAAAACTCTTCACTGAGCGCTGTCTGCACGGCATCCCTGTCTCTCACCCGTTGTGGGTCACCTGGGCTCTACCCGCCAGGACCTCCCATATACAATAGCATAACAGAAAGAATTATGCTCGTGGGGGAAAAAGACACACCCAAGTGTTGGTGTGGGCTTCTCACGGGAGAGGCACATCATTTCCCACGTATAGGCAGGCTTTCGGTGGCCCTCAAGACGTATCTCTTTTAATCATCATGCCTGATGATTAAAAAAAAAGTCCTCCCGTAATACCCAGCGTCCTCAAGGCATCTCAAAGGGCTGCTGAGAAATTTATTTTTTTCTTTGTCTCTTTCTTTTTGACAAGTGAGATTGTAGGGTGGCTCCAGAGGTGCCTTGGATGGAAGTATTTGGTAAAACCAGGAGCCACTACAGCTGGGTGAGGGATGTAGAAATTTTTATTATTATTTTTTTATTTTTATTTATTTATTTACTGTAAATGGGGTTTCTGGTGAGAGTCCTGAAAAATCGTAGGTTTGCAGTTGGGAAGGGAAGAAGGGCTTAAGCAAATGTTCTTATTTGAAAATACCTTCATACGAAAGGGATGCTGCCTCTGGGTAGGCGATAGGTACAATTGGTACAGCAAACACTGGCACTGTTACTGGGGTTCTTGTTTCTCAGCAGGTGAAAGACTTCAACCAGAATCCAGGTTTCCCCCTGGCCTATGTCCCTGTAATTCTCACCATCTTTTTTTCTATCCTGCCTCACCAGCCATCGTGGTATCTAGCAGAGAAAGCAATAGCCATGGTATTTCTGTTAGAGAGTTATATGCTGTAGCTGGGTGGGTTTTTTTTTTTTTTCATTCTGTTTAGTCCCTGGCAGTAACTCTCTAGTCCTATAATATCCTGTAAATATTTCCTGTGCCACCACCTCCTCTCCATCCTCCTTCTTCTTCTGCTTTGAGACAGGGCCCAGGTTGGAATTGAACTTGAAATCTTCTCCTCTCAGCTTCTTTCGTGCTAGAATCACAGGCATGCACCTGTGTACCCAGCCTTACTGTCATGTTCCGATTCAACTAGCTGGAACGGATTTTGCTGTTTGTAACCAGGAACCTTAACTAGCATATCTTCCTTTCCCTGCCTGCCCCGGGGCACACCCTTAGAATGACTGTCATCTTATGAATCTCCTTGCTCCCGACAGGCGGCCATCCCTCTCTATGCTCTCCTGTGCTCTACTGTCCTGGTTTGGGTCTCACCCCACTTGCCCAGCCAACTGTGAAGGGAGAGCTTTCCACAAAGATTACAATCCCTCCCACCGTAGGACCTTTCTACAAGAGATAAAAGCTTTTAGATTATAGTTTCATTTGTCCAGAAAATTGGGTTTTTATGGGAAGGGGTTGATTTGGTCATGTTTTATCCTTTTCTATATGTTTTGATGTGTTGACACCTGGGTCTTACAGGCCTGAGGGGCGCGCTGTCCTTCCATGATTAGATAATTACTAATCCAGAGCCCATGGCTGGTCCTTTTATCAAACTAGGACCCTGTTCTCTGCCCTGAATCACCCCCAAATCCTCTCGCCCAGGCTTTACTTCCCTCCCACCTCATTCAAGCTAGCCGACCGCATGCTTGCTCAGACACTAACTCTGCCTCCCCTGTTACTCCAGTGAACGCAACATGAAGGCACTGCCTAGGCCCCTCTCCATCCTTCCGCCTCCTGACGGACCCCGGTCTTCTCTGTGTGCCTTGGGGTGGGGCTGGGGGGGTCCTCCCCCCAAACTGAAAGTACTATGCTTTTCCCGTCAAAGCTGTGGTCTCTGTCTGATATCTTATCATTCCCAATGAAAACAAACCCTGGCTACATCTTAAAACACAGACAGCAGTGTTGTTGGAGCATGCGGCATCATTTCCCAAAGATTCCATCTCTTGCTGTAAGCTGGATTTCCCACCATACAGATGTTGTGTCTGTCTTCTCCAGGAAGTCACTCACAGGACTTCCCATCAATGGATGCCCCTCACTGTTATGACAAAGACTGGCAGTGTTAGGGACACAGGTCACCTGTCAGCAGGTTCAAGGTCCCCTTCATCAACTTAGAGCTCTTCTTCAGTGACGGGACATTCAACCATCAAGTTGCTCTTCAAGCCACACCAGTTTCTGGGCCACCGGCGGCCTCCTCTTCATTGTGTAGTGCTGCGTGATGCTGTTGGGTGGCACTTGGCCACAAATCTCTCGTATTCCTGTGTGTCTGAGTATGAGTGGCTAATCGTTCCAGAACTACCTTTGATTGTTGAAAGGAGTTTGCTTATTTATTGATATGTATGTGCTGTGTGCGTGTGTGCGTGTGGTACATTCACATGTGTACACATGTGTGTGCAGATGTGTGCACCCATACGTGCATGTGTGGAAGCCAGAAGTAGACGAAGTATATCTTTCTCTGTTGCTCTGGACCTTACCTTTCTGAGATGGGGTCTTTCACTGGGCCTCAGGTTTTGGCTGGCCTGCCCGGCTAACAAGCACCCAGGATCCACCTGTCTCTGTACCCCCAGCACTGGGGTCAAAAGTGCATGCTGCCACAACTGGCCTTTACATGGGTACTGGGGACTCAAACTCAGGTCCATGTACTTCATCCACTGAATCCTCTCTCCAGCCCCTCTAGAACTATGTTTTCAGCAATGTGTATCTAAGCCCAGTGACAATGACTCGCTCTGGATCAGATTAATTTACAAAGACAGTTGACTCCTCAGAGGGATTCGCTTATGTTCCAGAACACTCACATTTCTCTCTCTCTCTCTCTCTCTCTCTCTCTCTCTCTCTCTCTCTCTCTCTCTCTCTCTCTCTCTCTCTCTCCATGTTTGCTTATAGCCCATATATAAATAAGAGTTCTCCTAACCTCTGGGTGCTTTTTCTTTAATGCTCGGTATTGTGTGTGCACAAAGCAACACCCAGACCCTGGAGCATTACCCTACTGAATTGGGCACTCAGGGACCCTGCACCAAAATGTTACGGTTGCTGTAAACGATAAACCGTTACATTTGGGTGCATTTTCTGCTTAATTGCCAGTCTGCAGAGGTGTGCCAACCAGCCCAGCTGTGGCAATTGCTAACTGGGAACTGCTGATGGCTTTGTATGTGCGTGCTGTGTGCTGTGACCAACCTCAAAAGTTGCTGATGGCTTTGTATGTGCGTGCTGTGTCCTGTGACCAACCTCAAAGGTTGCTGATGGCTTGTATGTGCGTGCTGTGTGCTGTGACGGTTGTTGATGGCTTTGTATGTGTGTGCTGTGTGCTATGACCAACCTTGACGGTTGCTGATGGCGTGTATGTGCATGCTGTGTGCTATGATCAACCTCAAAGGTTGCTTGATTAGATGAAGGTTTCTTGGTTGCCTCAAGTACACTAAGAAATAACTGAGGGCAGGAACCACATAGTCTCTTCCCTTCTGGTCCGCCTATTTGCTACAACAGACTCAGCAATGTTTTGCTGCTCAAGCATTCCTCCTGCTCCCAAATGCTCTTCTTAGTGGACCAAGAGCATCGGAGACCACTTTCTACATTGATAGCTTCCCTCGGCTTGAATGCTTCTATTATCTGAAGCTCCAGGATTTAAAGGTACACCGGGAGCTGGGGAGATAGTCCAGTGGGCAAAAGTGCTGACTGTGCAAGCCTGACCACCTTCATCGGGACCCTGGAACCCACATAAAAGCCAGACACAGTAGCTCAAGCGTATTTTGTAATCCAAGTGCGTACAGGAACGAGGTGAGGATAGGAGACTCTCCCCAAACTCACAGGCTGGCTAGCTTGGCTTGTCAAGTGGGGAGGAGACTGTCTCTCACAAGGCAGAAAGGTGAGAACTGAGATGGGACAACTGTCCTCTGACCTCCCTGTGCACAGCATGGCATGGGTGTGTCCACACCCACACCCACACACATGCACATTCACACATCTTAAACACACACACACACACACACACACACACACACACACACACACACACATACACACACCCCAAACAAACAAATAAAGGCACGGTGGTCTTATTAAGAAGCAGAGACAAGCAGCACCCAACAGTGTTTGACTTTCTAGTTGAAGCAGGTCCGAGAGCTTACAGTCTTGCAGCCAGAGAAAAGGAGTCACCCGCTGGGCTCCCGGGAAAGGAGTGGAGTTAGCAAGAAGGACACAGATAGTGTTCCACTCTCATAATGAAGGACTTGTCTTTTCAGTATTGAGAGTCAAACCCAGGGCCTTGTTGCGCATGTTAGGTAAATGCCCTACCACGGAGCTACATCCCTGTCCTAAAAGAAGGGCTTTTATTAGACTCCTTTCTGTGTCTTCTATCCTACATTCGCCAGATTCAACAACAAAAACAAAAAACAAAACAAAAGAACAACAAAAAACATAAGACACGCAATGAAACTGGAATTTCAGGTAAACACTGAAGTGTAACTACATCCCAAATGTTGCATGAAATATGCTAAATTTATTGTTGTGTTTCTGAAATTCAGATTTAACTGGTTTTCTCTATATTGCTGAATAATCCAAGTCCCTGCCGCCTTCTAAAGATCTTTCCCCAGCTCAGCAACACCCTCAGACCGATGGCTTGTATGTGCGTGCTGAGTGCTGTGACCAACCTCAAAGGTTGCTTGATTAGATGAAGGTTTCTTGGTTGCCTCAAGTACACTAAGAAATTCCTGAGGGCGGGAACCACATGGTCTCTTCCCTTCTGGGCCTCCTATTTGCTACAACAGACTCAGCAATGTTTTGCTGCTCAAGCATTCCTCCTGCCTCCAGATGCTCTTCTTAGTGGACCAAGAGCATCGGAGACCACTTTCTACATTGATTACACCCACAGTAGGTGATGGTTTTTTTTATTCTTTTCCTTTGAGCCCCTTTTCTGAGCTGAGGGAAGGTGCAGGGCTGCTGCTCAGGGAATATAGACAGCCTTCCCATGACCTTTATTGTGTTTTCACTGTTCAAAGGAAGTCAGGTGATGAAATGGGGAATGGGTTAGCCACTGGCTGGGAAGCACTTTGAGGTCTTTGATTTCTGATTTGGCTGTGTATCATCTTTAAAATCTGTCATTCTTAGAATTACCAGTTCTGCATTCTTGGCGGCGGCTGCAACTTCCTCCCCTGAAGTTGCCAGTCGCCCAAGTCCCCCGTATGGGGAAAAATGGGCTCAACTGGCCAGAAGTTGGACTCAGGGGAGAGTAGGACTGGAACAAGAAATCTGAATGTATCTACCCTGGGTTCAACAAAAGCAGGACATAGGGAATAAAAATTTATGACTCCGTAGATACCCTGAATCCTGTTAGCCATCAGTAACCTCTTGCTTATGGTTCAGCCAGTAACTTCAAAGAACTGCCTCACCCCAGCCCCCTCGTCCAGTCCCAAGCTGCATGTAAACCTTTCCTATATGAATGTGTAGCATTTGGTGGCCGGTGATGATGTGGCCGCTGGCACTGAGTCACTGAAGGCAGGCTCGGGGAACATCTGGTTCTGGAATGTGGGTGGTTCTCGGGTTTTCCAACACTTACTCCTAGTGAGAACAAGAGGAAGACACCAGGCAGTTTAGGAACAGAGACTTGAAAACCAGTAGATCTGCCTCTTGTCCATGACAACCAATTCTGTCCTGTCCAGAAGGAGGAAATGTCTTTGGTTCTATTGGCAGTGCTGTCCTGACCAAAGTCCAAAAATACCAAAATTCCAAAGGGTGCTGGTTCAAGTTCTGTTCTTGTCTTTGTCTTTCTTCCTTTTTTAAACTTTAATGAGCACAGACATCTAGAAGCTATGGGAGACCAGATGCCCCGGAATCCATCCAAAACTCCAGTCCAGGTACCCCTTGTGGGCGGGGCAACTGAACCGAGCAACTCACCCCCTCACCTCTGCCCAATAGGGCCTTGTTAACTTCCAGCAGGCCCCTCAGCCGCAGCCCTCTCTAGGAACCCCCCTGTTCTAAAGGTACACTGTTTGCTTCCTTTCTCTTGAGCTCCTCCTGTAATAAAACTCCTTTCTGAAACTCACTCTTCCTTTGTTCACGAAATTCATTCTGTGTCTGCAAGACAAAGGCCCCAAAGTCTTTAGCCTGGTGTGACTTTGGTGGCCATTGATCTCAAGGACCTCTGCCCACTCACCTCTTATCACTCCTTTTCCAGACATAACCCTCTTCTTCTCTGGGAATCTCACAAATCAAACTATAAACTTTCATTACCCTGGGAGTCTCCTAACTTCCCTTACAATTCTGATTGTCTATGGTTTTACCTTATCTACTCTGAGCCTCTCCGGCACCTGGTGGCCCCTCTATGATCACAGCTAACCTCCTTTACAACCCTTTCAAGATAATAACTTCAAACCCCGCCAGCGTCCTTGATGTGGCCCTTATGAAGACAGTGCCCACATCCACACTTGAGTATGTCTTGGTCTCTCACAGAATGCCTCTCTTCCCATTAATTCCTGGGCTTGAATCCGTGTTAAAATTTTCTTTTAACGAAGTCCAACTCTGGTGGCTGGGGAGATGGCTCAGTAAATAACCCACTCCTTAGGTTACTGCAGGTGGGGTATGGTCTATATGTGTTAATCTTGAGATTTGTGAGAGGAAAAACCAGTTCCACAATTTTGAGTCAAATTTGAAGCAAGCTTTAATTAAATACTGGCCAGGAAGATGGACTCTGGCCAGGTCCACTCCTGGGTTCCCGGGAAAATGGCCACAAGTCATGTCTTGCAGAGGCTTTAAAAAGACAAACCACCAGGCCACTGTATTTCCCAATAGGTCCAATCAGGAGCAAGCATACATCCTGATGGATTTTCTGCCACAGACCTGTGGCCTACATCCAATCTGGGTCCAGCGTACATCCTGATGTATTTCCTGCCCACATACTTCCCACCATATCCAATCAAGCACTTCCAGTACAGTTGTGTCAAACGAACTTGGTTAGGGGAGAGAAAACATAAACAATAGCCTCCAGCATTTAACTTTGGTTCTCACTTATGCTACTATGTATCACCTTCTATGGCTGATCAAAACTACAAAGGGAGAATTAGATAAAATAGTGAAATTCATACCCATGGGTGGGCTTCCCATGCCTCTCATCAAATGTACTTAATGACTAACCAGTCAGAATGGGTTTGTGATTTAGGATGTCTGTCCAATTAGTCAAATTGCCTCCCAAAACAACTTTTGTGCAAATCTACCAAAATGAGAAATCTTCCTCTGAGCTTATTTTCTGGAACATTCTTTGTGGTTCCCTGATATGGTTATACCAGAATTACAATCCCTATTCTTCCAACTGAAGGCCATTTCCTTTGACCTCAGTGTTGGATCTAAAAGTGGAGAAATGTCCACTCCTGTCTATTAATGGAAGTTGACTTGGTACCTGGAAAGAGGCATAGAGAATGGAAGAGTCAATTACATTCTAACTGGGTGGTCGCCAAAGCTCCCAGCTTAGATACCTAATGGGTGCTTTTCCCACTGGCCCCTTTGCAGGGCAAATGCAGAGTCTCTCCTCTACCTCTAGGCTAATGGGAAGTAGTTCAGAGATTTCCTTCTCTGCTGCCTCTAGGCAAAGCTTATGTGGGGTTTAGTTCTGAGCGGTTGGAGGAAGGAGACTGATAATTTACATCACCCAGGGAAAGCCCCAGTGACAGCCCTGTTCAGGCAGCCTGGGATTTTCAGGGTAAATAACTGCATCCCCGGGGGGATTTGCTGGGAAACTTCTGCTCAGGAAGGGACAGAGATTTAAGGATGAATTTCCATCTCCACCTCCCCCAGGCAGGGATCTAAAGGATAAACCCCTTGTGCTCCGAGGAAGATTTACACAGTGGCAGTCTCTTCACTGGGGACTGTTTCTCTGTTGAACACTGGTTCATCTGTCCGTCCTGACTGATACGCTGTCACACCTCCATCAGTCCGTGCAGGCTTTCCCACACACCTCGGTCTGCTCCACCTTTCTCTGTCACAGCTCCTCCCAATGGCAAGGGCAGAGGCCTCTGTAACCCTGGATGACAGAGGACGCCAACCCCCCAGGACCCTTTGGAGCCCTGGTTATGTCTTGCTTCACCATCCGAATGCAGCCTGGGCCATCTCCAGTCATTTCTTCCCCGCCTTCCTCCTGAGTCACCCGCTGGTCTCTCCAGGGGACTTTACCTGCTTTCTTGTGCTTCTTGTGCCCCATTTTTTCTCACTGGACCCTGGCTTTGGATCTCAGAACTTGTAGGGGACAGCATTAACAATCGAGTCCTGGGCTCCACTGTGGTCCCCTGAATCAGAACTGTGGATTATGGGGCCTGGAAATTGAGTTCTCCAGGTAATTAATAGTTCAATAACCTCTAGATTCCAGGGTGCAGGTGAGACAGGCCTTTCTCCCATGGCTGACTTTTGGGAAGGCTCCCTTTCCTCCATTTAGGGGACACTTTCTCCCCAGCATTGGGTGACATTGGTGTATGCCTTTGAGGATCTGTAGAGAGACAAAACAAGTCCCTGGGCCACTGTGAGGTACAAAAGAGTCAATGACATGGCCTGAAAGGTGCCCAGCTCATGAATATTCATGTTAGCCTTCTGGTCACTTTTGATCATTCAGATCAATTCAAGGCGCAAGCTCGCTCTTTCTCTGTCTCTGTCTATCTCTGTCTCTGTCTCTGTCTCTGTCTCTGTCTCTCAGCTTTTGTGAGAGCAGGAAACAGGTTCTGGGATAAGGTGGTGGGAAGATTGAGGTTAAAATGAATTGACAGGCAATAGGATTAGAACCATGCTCGATTCTGATCTTGGGAGTAACTAACAGTGGCCTGGAATTAAAGAATTAAACCATGAAGCCTTCTTTGACAAGTGATCTGATAGACCCAGAAATAAATTTCAGAGACAGTGTTGTCAGGCAGAGGCAGGGGACAGCTGAGATAAGGGGTTCTGGGAGGCCAGGGCCAGGGGTGAAGCCCTTCTCTCTCTTTAGAATGCAGGGAGAGAGGCAGTGGTCCCCCGTCTCAGGGCAGCATGAGATGCTGAAATAGTACCGGGGACATTGGAGTTATCACAGTTTCAATTCTCCACTGGCAGCATTTTCTTCCCTCCATTCAATGATGACTTTCAATGGAGGCCCACGTGAAGGGGGAGGGAGATAATGAAACCCAGGGCAAAGATGACAGCCCGTGAATCTCTGTGTACTGCCCTCTGCCTTGTGGCTTTACATTGCTATTCCCCCATGTTGCAGGGAACAGACCAGTAATAAGAATGAGCAGATGGTGAAGGGCTCAAAGAAATGGTGTCAACTGCAGTTTAGTGGCTTTTCCACGGAGGAAGGGGTGGAGAGAAAGTAGCATTCCAGTTCACTACTGCTTCTTGTCTCTGAAGTCACTAGAAAATTCTATATATTTAACTGGAGTGAAATGTCTCTGGATGTCCATCCTCTTCCTTATCCCCATTCTCCAAACAAGGTCTTAAAAGGACAGGGGATGTTTCTGGTGCACTCAAAGTGAAATATTTTCACACAATGTTGGGGAGACCCAGGGATCCTCCTCTTTCCGTCTTCCCATTGCCAGGATTACAAGCACATACTGCATCCCCGGGCTTTTATGTGAGTGCTGGGGACAGATTCTAGTCATCATGCACACACAGTCAACATCTTATGGACTGCGTTGTCTCTCCAGCCCCTTGATTCAACAATTTACCTCAGATTATCTGCCCGTTACCAGGCACAGGACTTCCAAGGTCCTGTGACTTTTGTGACAGTGGGAACCATGCCCTCCCTGGCAGTCTCCTTGTTGGGTTATATCAAGTAAAGTAGCCAGAGCAGGAAGGAAGGTGCTGGCCTCTGTCTTTCCCATGACCCCCCCTCACCTACGCCTTCTCGGCCTCTTGATTCATAACGCACCAGGGGCTCCCTTTCCTTCCTTGGCAACACATTTTATGTGATATTCGAAACCACTACTTATGTCCTCCTCAAATGCTGGGTGTTTCCAATCTCTAGTCTCAAAGTAAAGCATTTCTTTAGAGAACATTTTGACCTATAGGTAAGGGAGAAGGAGGGAGGAGAAGCTATGAGAAAAAATGATGGAGGGGATTCCAGTTTTACAGAGCTTGGTTTTGCTTTTAGGTCAGGGTTGCCAATAGGCTGGTTTTGTGGGCCCTGGTTCCTCACGAAAGCCAACAGATAGGATTTTGCACAGCAGTACAGGCCAGGGTAGGGTGTTCTGGGCAAGAAACGCTCTTGGAAGCTACTCGGAGGCCCCAGGGTCTCTTCCGCAGTAGAGTCGCATTTCCCAGACAGCTTTCTGCTTGACTGCCATCTGTGTACCCACCAAGAACGTCTCCTTCCAAAGGCCTTTCTCCCCACCCTGTGGGCATCCGCAGGATTTTAGACTGGGCTGGGACGGTAAAGGCTTAAGAATGAACTTTCTGGTCTTATTTTGGCGTAGAGTATTTGCCAGTGGCGGCAGTGTAAATCCTTCTAGCCTAGCTGATTGCGAGCTCTCCCTGTCGGGCCCCTGGATGCTGGGTTGGGAGGGAGGTGGGCACCGGTGCAGCATTGTGAGCATGTTCCTTGCCGATGTGAGGCAAACGGCATCAGGAGCGCAGGAAATGAAAAAGGGTGAAAGAATCAGGAAGCAATGAAGTATTGTCCTTGTTTTAAATAGAATTTATTTAGTCGTAAGGTTATGTGTAAGTTAATTTTCCAATAATGGTTGTAATAACTGACCTACAAAATTCTAAAAATGGAACGATGCGGATACAAGTCAGCTATTGGGCTGGAAGAAACGGAGACAAGAGGAAGAGGAAGGGTGCATTTGGTACCGAAACACTAAAGCAGGGTTCCCATGCCGGTCAGACTTGATGACTGGAGCCTTCTGAGACTCCGGAACACACGAGTTCGTAGAGATGACATGGACGGAGGTGGGTGGAAGCCTGGCCGTGGAGCTGGCTTTGCTCTTTGCTAACTGAAGTTTCTCATCTGTCACATCACATCGCAGCAGCTTCATGTGGTGGTTTTGAGGATTATGTGGGATAATAAGTTCCAAGTACTTATCCCCCCTGGGTCATATAGGAAACTTTCAGTCAGTGGCAGCCACAGGCCTACTGTGACAGCTATCCTGATCGTTTATGAGTGTCCCCAGTGGCTGCTGGAATGTTAGAACTATCCCAGGTACAGGCTCATACGCATACTCACTGTTAGGGACAATCTTCATTGTATCGCTAAACCTCCATCTGTCATTCATTTAGGCTCAGACTCAAGGCAAGGCCTGCTTCTCTTTAAACACCTTCTGGACAAACTGCTCACAGCTGCCGGTTCAAATACAGACAGCCATGTCTCTCATGAGTGCTACTGTCTGTCTGTCTATGGATTCTATTAAAACACAAACATTCCTCAGAGAATTCCTTAAGTTGAGTGAGTGTCTTGGTATGAGGGAGGAAACCGGGTTCCAGGATCCATGAGCACGAGGCGCTGACGGTGGGCGAAGGAGGCAAAAGGACACAAGACCACAGAGACCTCCATGGGCCTCTTCCTCCCTGCCTCCCTGGGACCAGCTCGCTTCCACGATGCTAAGATGCCACTAAAAGTGGATTTCACGCCAGCCTTTCCCTCTGGATTCTCCTCATCATTCCAGGGTGAAGACCCATTCAGTTTTCAAGTCTCCAATCTCCAACTGCTGAAGCAAGACCCCGCTGAACACTAGGGGGTCGGCTTCCTATTGAGAACGTTAAGTCTGAACCAGTAGAGCTGAGTTTTACATGTGGTCTGACGTGTGACCTTGACAAGGTCATGACATGTCTCTCAACCTGCGTATTGAGGAGAGTGATGAGGATTTACTCAAGACTAAAGGAGAGAGCCTTTTGGTAGCAATAACACTCAAACACACTGCTGTTTCTCATTCCTCTCCTCTGTTTCCAATTCACCAGTATTAGCTTGCTCCTTTGTCTTCTGTTCTTCCCATGTTAGTGTGGAGAGAAAAGCCGTCTTGGGAGCACCATAGTTGGAGGAAAAGGAGACATTTCCTAACCTTTGTTCTGAAGATGTCTAGGAACCACCATTCATTCTGTGCCCGGGATCACTTACCCATAATGCAGTGTGCACTAACCACGGCCTGCAGTCCCTCGAGTTTGGCTCAGCAGCAAGGAGAAGGCAACGTTGCAGGAACTCCGAGTCCTGTAAGCACTACATGTCTTCTTCTTGAGGTGGTGTGTGTGTGTTTAGTTGGGGGCACCTGTGCGTTACAAATGACCATCAGAAGCCAGGAGAGGAACTGTGGCTTCTGACGCCTTTAGACAGCTAGGGAGGTCCCGGGTTGCAGGAAAGGAGCCACACCAGCAGGTCTCTCCTGGGCTGACACAGCAGCCTTGGGTCAGGGCCCTCTGTGGTTGGAGGCTAATGGCCTGGAGCCCACAGGACACAAGCTTCAGGATACCTCAGAGCCTCATCTTTGTGCTAATCCGTGAGTAAAGTTAGCTGTGCTCCTCAGGCCCGAGATGGATAGACGAAGCCCTAGGTCCGAGTCCCAGCGATGACTGGATGGCTGGAAAGAACTGTGTTCTCACAATTCTACAAACGTATGTTTCCAGTGTCACAACGAAAGTGGCTGGAAGATCAACCAGTTGGGGGGACGGGTAGTGTATTTTAAGATGAATTAATTTTGGTGGAGAAAAGATTGCTGATGGGCAGCAGCCAGGACAATCTGCCGGAAACTGAGTGTTTACGCGGAGGCCAGCCAGGCCCAGCTGGCGTGCCTGAGGTAAGGGAATGAGCTGGAGAAAGGCCCACACAGCCCTGTGGAGAGCTGGGCTGGTTTTGGGTGCCATGTTTTCCCCTAGCACCTGGACAGTGACCGAAAGGATGTTGTGAACACGTGGGCCCATGGGGAAGGTTTTAAGGTGTGCAACTTAGAACAGAAAGAAAGCAGAGTGAAGACACCACCACCCCCTGCCCCCCACCCCCCACCCCCATTTTCCTCCAGTACAGGAAGATCTTTCCCCAAAGGCTGATGCATTGTTCTAACAACAAAACAAGAGAGGGCAGCCTCTAGGGGGTGGGAAGATGAGGGGGGGAGGGGGAGGGGAGAGGGGGGGAGGGATGAGGCTGGAGGTGGGTAGGGAGTAAGGGTAGGGGTGGGTGGGTGTGGTGTGGGGGTGGGAGTTGGGGGCTGGGGGGTAGAGGTCGGGAGTGGAGGCTGAGGGGAGGTGGGTTCCTGAGGCTTCCTTCTGCATCTGCTGAGCTGACTCCTAAGCAGCCATGCTTATGTACTGAACAGGACGACAGAGAATGTTAGAGAGGAAGAAGAGGAAAGGGGGAGGCCTAGAGTGTGTCCGAGTCAGCTCCTCAGGCTGGAGGTGGTAGCTGCTCCTTTCTGGAGTCCCGCTGTTTGATGGTGGCTCTTATGTATAAAGCATCAAGGACAGAGTAGCTCTCTGTCTGATACAAGAAGGTATTACTCTCGTGGTGGTGGTGGGGAGTGATGGATTCATAATTTATGTATTTGAAACGTCTCGCCAAGGCAAGCACGCGCTCCCAGAGGTTAGAGGTTAATCGGATGCCTTCTTTTTTCTTGTAGCTTTTCTCCTGCCTCATACCTATCCTGCTTCTCACCCGAGGCAAAGCGATTTTCAGAAAGGCATCAAGAACATCTGGGCTTTAATGGCCAAGCCAAAGGGAATGGCATGGCCAGGGAACGAGGCCAGGAGAACTTGGAAAACAGAGGGTTTGGGATCTGACAGTTGTCCCCAGCCCTGGAACAGGTGACTGCTTCTGACACAAAGTGTGTCTCTAGGTGACTCCGCTGTGGAGGAGACGCTGTCTCTCATGCTCATGCAGCTTAGCTTTGACCCCAAGACTCCTGGGAAGGCGTCCATCACGACTGGCTGCCTCAGCCGTGACAAGTTAGGTTCTGCCTTAAACAGCCGAAAAGAAGAGGAAGGAGCTGTTTGGAAGCTGAGCCTCTGGTTAACACCAGTGCTCTGCTTCTTGGTATTTGCTCCCTTTGGGAGCCGTAGAGAAAGAGACCAGTGGTGGCAGGAAATAACTATTCTGGTAGGACCTCCCAAATGTTCTACAAAACTTGACCAACAACACAGGACAGATTTCACACCAAGATCTTGAATCACAGATGTTTACATAACATAATGCCCGTGGGCAGATGAAAACTAATACCACAAATTACCTGAGAGGAAAAAGAAAGAAAAGAAGGAAGGAAGGAAGGAAGAAGGAGGATAAGAAGGTCCTGACAGCTGGAGGTCCAAGGTGCATAGGCAGTGGGAATATCCAGCGGCTCCTGGTCTCACATCTCGGCATCCGTGGCGCCGACCTCGGTTGCGGTGATGGCGATTCCGATGGCGAGGCTGCCGTTGTCAGAGAAGAGCTGAGCCAGCGAGGTGTTGAGAACCAGGCAGTCCCCATCCGTGATGACGGAGTCCACACACTCCAGGACAGATCTCGGGGTGGCTTCCCATTTGAGCCGCCTGTGGTTTCTGTTGAGCTCCAGGCGATAGGTGAAGCAGTCGGCCTGGGTGGGGGTCCCGATCAGCATCATGGTTGCGAAGAACTGAGGGTGCCCTGCGTGCCGTTCCTGTTTCCTGAGCACCAGCAGGAAGTGGTGGCCCAGGCAAGAGTGCATGATGATCCAGTCGGCTGGCGCGGGGAGGTGCATGTCCGTGGCCAGGAAGACGATCTCGGCCCCTTGCAGGATGTCAATCCTGTGGATCTGCCGCAGGTGAGGCACCACCACCTCCAGGTGACCTTCCCACTGGCAGGAGAAGAGTGGGCATAGGCAGGCTGTCACCTGAGCGCTGTGCAGCCCTGCCTCCTGGTGGTGGAGGTGGCGCGGACGGGCATGGTGGCACAGGCGGCTGTGGTGACGGTGGTGGCGATGGTGGTGGGGAAGATGGAGAGGGTGGAAGCTACCTTGCTCTGTGGAGTTCTGAGTGATGGCCCGTCTGCCGGACACATACTGGAAAGAAAGAGAAGAGCATTAGCAGCGTGCGAGGCTTGTCTCCGGTGCCCAGTGCGGCTCTCCTGATTCCTGATGTTAGAAGTGTTAAAGGCAGACTACAGAGAAGGCATGGAATGTTTGCATGTCTGTCTGTCTGTCTGTCTGTCTGTCTGTCTCTCTCTCTCTCTCTCTCTCTCTCTCTCCCTCCCTCCTCTCTCTCTCTCTCTCTCTCTCTCTCTCTCTCTCTCTCTCTCTCTCTCTCTCTCTCCCCCTTTCTCTCTGGGATTAAGCCTGGTTGCCATCACACCCACAGGCCAGCTCTCAAACTGGCTTTGCCTGATAAATGTAACTCTCAGTTTTCATCAAAAGGCTTTTTTTTTTTTTTTTCAGACGGAGATCATTGCAGAAAATCACAACTGGTCAAAATGCGGAGAACAACTGGTCCCGGGGTGCCCAGCCCCAACAGATACATCTGCAACACGACTCCTGTACCTAAGGCTCAGGGAACATCATGGAAGAGGAGAGGAAAAGATTGTAAGATCCAGAGGACCTGGACACCTGCTGTGAGATGGTGTCCCCTGGGAATGACATGATATTGCCACAACATGGCAACCTAAACAAGACCCGAAGAGGTTCAACACCAATAGACATGCTAATATGGAGTCCCAGTATTGGACCCCAAGTGATGGCCCTTCCACCTAGTCTTTGTGGTTTCATCTTCCACCATTGCTAGCCATTTTTGTTTTTTAATTGCTGTGGTGTCACATGGAAGACAGGGGTATAATCAGAGGAGACCGGAGCAAACGGCTATGCAAATGGAGTATGGCATTATGAACTCACGGAGACCTGCGCACTCTCTGCACCCGGAGAAAGAACTAAAAATAAACGCAGCCTTAACTCTCCATTTCTCCCTGCTCCATCTTTTGATGCAAAATATGTTTCATTTAAACGATCCTGGGTGAGGGAGGTCACGGGGCTGCTGGCAGGGAGAAGGGATTTGTTTAATTGGCAAAATGCTAATCATTTTTTGGAAAATGAATCCTAATCTTCCCATCTAATACAGTGGATGTGTGAGTAATTACTTTCCTTTACTAAACTGTTAATGCAACATTAGTGATTACACTAATTAAAACTAATGGACTCTTACCACTGATAAACCCTTAGCCAGGCAGTGGATGCCGCCCTTCTATTGCCTGGGTTTAACTTCCCATTTGGAAGAGAGGTTTTGAATTAACCTTTAGAATAATGCACAAAATTGGGTTTAGAAATGTAGACTGGGTATAATTCTATCCCTAACCATTAGTGAGACTATTTCCACCGAGGGTGTAATTGAATTTTAAAACACGTTTCTTAATTTGATCAGCCACACTCCTCTGCTTGGTAATGGCTGTCCTTCTGAATCCTGGCTTCAGGAGGGGAAACCTGTCCTTGGAATTATCCGGGACCCTCTCTCCAGCTTCTGATCCCCGTGGCCAGGAGCCTCACTCAGAGGGTTGGTTTTCCTTTCCACTGGCCTCCAGGAACCGGGCCAGGCTACGTGAACAGAGAGGAGATTCTGCGAACAGCTTTCAGTGATGCACTGACGTTTGTTTGTACTAGTGAGCAAGGGTTGACTCCTGGGAGAAGGGCAGGTTCGATGTTGCCAAGGCCTTTTATCCAGACAGTGGAGGAACAATCAGGTCGAGTGGTGGAATACTGGGGGCCAGGACTGCAGGATGGGGCTTACATCAAGGCCTGATCCCAAGTAAGCAGTCAGGTCAGCCCGGAAGTGAGGATAAATGTGACTTAGTGCTTTAGTGTTTAACAGTTTTCTGTTTCTGGGAAAAAACAGTCAGAGGGAAAAGCTGAATGCTGCTTATTGGGTTTTCCTGTCTCTCCACATCTTTCTCTCAAAACCTGCAGTGACTATGAACATCACAAGCCCGGGAGGACACCGGAACACTCCACCAACGGTTAAGAAGTGAGCTAAGGCCGGGTATGGTGGCGCATGCCTTTAATTCCAGCCCTCAGGAGGCGGAGGCAAGCGGATCTCTGTGAGTTCGAGGCCAGCCTGGTCTACAAGTGAGTTCCAGGATGAGAAACCTCACAAAACAAAACAACAACAACAACAAAAAAAAAAAGTGAGCTAAGAAGTCACAATGAATCGTCGTCACTGAGACAGAGCATTCTTTCTATATAGCACATACTAGCCCCCACCCCCAAATTCAGTTCTTAGCTGAATCTCGGGGCTTAGCTGGGTGACATGTTCCTGTGGGCTGTGTGATCATGCCTGCATTCTTCTTTAAAATACTTTCTCATGGCAAGCGGGATCTAAATGCATACATTTTAACACCATGCTCCCGGGTGCTGTCAATGCTTGTTTCGGGAATTCGCACCTCAGCATGATCACCTAACGTTTTATTGGAAAAGACCATACACCAGAGATAATGAGTACAATTGCCTCAATTGGTATCTGTATTTCTGATTCACACCAGATGCTGCTAATTAACACTTATGCATGGGTTCTCATTGGGGAAATTAGTGGCTTGTCAATCAGCGTAGCAGATGCTCTGAATGGACTCTCTGTGATGTGTGAGGAGAGTCAGTCGTGAGAAGTCAGACAAACTCCCCCTTCGGCGAATGGGTCCTACAAGTTTCTTCTATAAATACTTGGTACCCAGCCTCTGAGATGGGACTTGCAGAGGCTTAAGCTTTGACTTCACTGCAGGCTGTAATTCCTGCATTTGGGAGGCTGAGGCAGGAGGATGACCATGAGTTTGAGGTCAGCCTGGGCTGTAGTGTGAGACCCTGTCTCAGAAAAAAACATTGCCAAACTACTTTTGTAAACGCTGCTCTTTATAAGCACAGATTAGTGCTATACTCAGAGAAGCTCCTAAGAGCAGGAGGGGCAGTTAATGCAGAGACTCCCAGCCTGGCACAGTGCAAAGGGTTAGTGATGGTGGAGCGCTTGGCCCTACATGGGACATCTGCATGTCTCCCTCCAAGGCTCAGGGAACAGTGCTGAAGATGGGGAAGGAAGAGTGTAAGAGCCGGAGGGCAGGGAGATAGACAGAAATACATCTTTTGGACGTGACATGACCCCTGTACTCACGGACTCACCGCAGCTGTGGTCATCCGTACAAGACCTGTACAAGACTGGTCCAGCCAACGTTTCATCATGGCTGGGGGGGGGGGGGGGGCTTGAGGTGTGTGTGTGTGTGTGGGGACTATTGGCAGTTAATGGTTGCTGGGGGAGAAAGTGCCCGTTTCCTCATTGGTGTAGCCACTGAATAGTGGCCCTTGTGACAGAAGAACAAAAACAAAACCCTAGCCATGCTCTTGGAAGCGACTCTAACAGAATGAGCGGATCACATGCAAAAGGAAGACATGGAAGGGGAAGGGAGCTTGTAGGGGAGAAGAAGGTTTCGAAGGGAGGTGAGTGAGAGAGGGCAATGAAAGTGACTGAAATCCGTTACATACATGGATGAGACTGCCAGAGAACTAACAGGAGGGAGAAAGGGAGAGGAGAGAGAGAGGAAGAGGGAGAGAGACAGAGAGAGAGACAGAGACACAGAGAGAGAGAGAGAGAGGACACACACAGAGAGAGAGAGAGAGACAGAGAGAGAGACAGAGACACACACAGAAAGACACAGAGAGAGATAGAAAGAGCGAAACAGAGGACACACACACACAGAGAGAGAGACAGAGACAGAGACAGAGAGAGACAGAGACACACAGAGAGAGAAAGACACAGAGAGAGATAGAGAGAAAGAGCGAGACAGAGGACACACACACACACACACACAGAGAGAGAGAGAGAGAGAGAGAGAGAGAGAGAGAGAGAGAGAGCCCAACTCTGCCACCAAAAAGTGAACAAAGAGAACTATTTCTGCTTGCAGTTTCTCTCCTGGTGACTAAGACCCCTGCAGTTGGGTGTGGAGGTGTTGGTGAGTCAGGATGTATCCATGCCATCAATTTACTCCATAAGAGGGTAACGGATGCTACTGCAAAAGGAAGAAAACGACAGCTTTGGTGGATAAATCTGCTTTAAACCAAGACCCAGGAGTGACACATAACTAATGTAAGAAACCCACGGAGATGACCACATAGTCACCAGTCTGTGACCTCAAAGCCTCCCAGGAGGCTGGTCCTCTTTTGAAGGAGATCCCTGGTCATGTGAGGGATCAGAAAGAAAATGGGGGTGTCACCGTGAGAACATCAGCAAAATGTACCCTTGAGTCCCTAGACTTCAGACCGCGGGGCCTTTGGCTTCTAGGTCCACTCCCTTGCTGAGCAGCATCAGTGGGTTTATCCGTGTTATCTTCTCACTAGACTCACTGTGGATGTGAGTGCAGTGCCTGGCGCACACACACGTGCTTAGCACACATTTGCAGCCCAGATGCATTTTAATCGCCTCCTCTGGGACGCGCTGGTTCACTGAGCTGTGTCAGACATGGTCTCAGCCTGATGACAGGGTTACCGCCTTGCCCCCCTGACCTGTCAAGTGGTCGGAAAGCAACTCACTTTCAACCTGCACTGAAAGCCAGTCACTGGCGACCTGCTCGCCTCAGTCCTCGGGCTGGAGTCACTGATGACAGGGGTTTTATTTAGTTTGCCCAGTGCCAGGTCCTGGGGTGGGCATAGACCAGCATTTTGCAGCTCCAGATGACTGACAGATTCCCAATGAGTATGCACTATCGGAATGAGAGAACAATCACGTGACTCATCAACTGGACCCCCTTCTTGCCCATATGCACTGGTGGCTCTCTCCTCCACCCTGGTTCCCCAGCTGCTGGAGAAACATATCCGTGTGTGTGTGTGTGTGTGTGTGTGTGTGTGTGTGTGTGTGTGTGTCCATGAATCCACAGCTGTGAGCTCATCAGGATGGAGTCCTGGAAGCTGCTCATGCTGAACCTGAGAGGAATGGGACACAGAAGCTACATTCAAGCTTGACAAGGAGGTGAGCTCCGGCCCATCTCTAGCTGTCAGGGTGGGAAGCTTTGAGGAAGGAAGGTCACGTGCCAGAGAGGCATTCCTTCTGCTTTTACCTCTTAGGGTTTACTGGAAAGCATCAGTCCTTTTCTTCTCAATTGCAAGGGACAACTAGATTGGGAAGTGCAGTCTGCTGGGTTAGCTCAGGAAATCTGTCCATCCCCTGGATAGATCTAGGCTGATTTTCTCTCACGTACCTCAACAGGATCGGTGACCTAACAAATGGCTCAAGAGCCTCCTCACACTTACCTACTATCCACACACAGGTAACTCCAGCCAAGCAAAGATTATTGTTGATCTCTAGGGCCATCCTCCCATAAGATGAGCAGCTTCCCATAAGATGGTGGCTTCAACAAGAATGGCCCCGTAGGCTCATATATGTGGAAGCTTAGTCACCAGGGAGTAGGACTATTTGAAAGGATTAGAAGGATTAAGAGGTGTGGCCTTATTGGAGGAAGAGTGTCACTAGGGGTGGGCTTTGAAGTTTCCAAAGCCCATACCAAGCCCAGAGTCTGTCCGTCCGTCTGTCCGTCCGTCTGTCCGTCTGTCTGTCCATCTGTCTGCCTGTGGATCAGGCTGTAGCTCTTGCTGCTTCTCCAGCTATGTTCCCTGCCATGATGATAATGGACTGAGCCTCTGAAACTGTAAGCAAGGCCTCAATTAAATGCTTTCTCTTATAAGAGTTGCCTTGGTCATGGTGTCTCCTCACAGCAATAGAACAGTGATTGAGATGGTAGCTAATGGGTCCACCCAGAGCCCTCCAATCTACCACATTCTATCCATATTTCCATACTCCATCCAGATGGCTGGGATGCTGGAATTCCCTCCTAATGGCTGAGACAGTTCCCTTCAGTCTATGCTATTCACAGTCCCATCAATCAGAAGGCAAATCCTTGGTCTCAAAGAGTAGCCAATGGGTGGGTGTCTGGGGGAAGGTCAGAAGAATTTGACTGTGTGAGCCAGAGTGTCTGCTCTGCTTCAGGGGAGGCCCCTCACAGTGTAGAATGAGCCAGATTTGGAAGAAAGGGGAAACAGATAGACTGTTGACTGGAATTGTGCACATAGTTTATTATGAAGGTATTAATTATTAAGTTAGAAAAATTAAACATATTTGTAGAGGCTCTCATACCTGGAGTTTTTACTTTGAAATATTTTAGGTGTGTGTGTGTGTGTGTGTGTGTGTGTGTGTGTGTGTGTGAGAGAGAGAGAGAGAGAGAGAGAGAGAGAGAGAGAGAGAGAGAGAGAGAGAGAGAGAGAGAGAGAGAAAGAGCTTTTTTGATTGTAATTTTGCCGTGAGCCCTGCAGGTGTTCAGGGCAGACCTGCAGTCAGAGCATTTGGCTGGAGAGAAGCTGCTTTCTTTCCATTTATCTCTGGCTCTGATTTTTTTATCTGTGAGACTTGGAGCATGCTAATGAGTCTTGTAGATGAGAAGATTTTTCTTAGAAGCGACTTTCTGCAGAGTTCGACTTTTGTATTGCAGCTGGAAGTGGAATCTGGGCCTACGTGAGCAGTTTAAAGGTTAAAATTTAATTACCTGGAACCCCACTAACTAAAGTCATCTGTGTGGGATGGCTTCAGGACCACGGGATGTGTCAAGCTTCACTGAGAGAGCAAGCTCAGCAGATCGGGACAGCCGGGAATTGGGAGCAGAAGTGTTGAGCCATTAACCACAGCGGCTGCTGCGGCTGACTGAGAGCCCTAACCTTAGGTAGCCTTCTAGAAACGGTTACATATGCAAGTCTAAACACGGAAAGCAGGTGTGCTGACAGATTCTGAGTGGGCGGAGGTGTGTCAAGACATCATCATGACGGAGAACTCGACAAATTCAACTTGTCCCATCCTAAGCGCCCAGCCCTCCCATCTTCTGCAGTGCTGCTGTAGATCAGCTACATTGTATCCACCCACGAGGGGTCCCTTCCTCCAGCAGGGTCTAGTCTGTTGGTTGCGTGTTCCTTCTATAAGCAATGCATTTATCCAGAGTCTTTCTTGACAGTGGCCTGAGCTCCAGAAAGGTGAGCCATGTGTCTGTCTGTCTACAAGTGGTAGTTTGTCATGGTATCCAAAAATCCCAAACTAAGACCTGGGTCTTCCTGTGTCTGTCCTTGTCCTCGGACAGGCTGGAGCATGTCTCACTGAATAGTCTAAGGGTTTTTCATCATTTATAAATGAAACCCGAACTTCCTTTCATGGTCAACAGGAACCAGCATGTCATGGCCTCCTCTCAGCTGTCTGGTCTTGAGTTCTTTTCTCTTCCATCTCACGCATTCTGCTCTGTCCACAGTGGCCTGTGCTGACTGTTGACCTTGCTGACATACACACCTGCACAGGGCCCTTGCACATACCTATGTCCTTTGACTGATACACTGTCAGAAAATCCACACTTCTGCTCTAAAGTAGCATTTGCTCTGGGGCTGTCATCCCTTAAAAGCAATGCTCAATATCTCACCCTACATCATTCCACTCCATAACGCTCAACAATACTATAAAATCATAATGCACATTAAAGTATATATCAAAAATATAGGTATTACATCTGTCTTCCTTATATCAATACAAGTTTCTTGGGGTTAGGAATTTCATTATGGACTTCTGTGTCTCTCTACCACGTTATTCGACACCTAAAAGGGCTCAATAATTTGGGACCAATCTTTCCTCAGGGTATTTGGTTGAGGGTTAGTACTATGTCAAGTATTGTTCAGAATGTTAATTTCATGTTAGATCTTTATGATCTTTATTATGACACATTTTGATGCTTTAAATGAGTACAAATGATCAGAAGTGGACCAGTTACTGCTTGAGGAGCACTGACAGAAACCTACGCCTGCGTGACTTGAGCAGGGAGTTGTCAGCCAAGAGTCTCTTCCTTGGCCTGACTGCTTTGGATTCTCTGTGGTCGCTTTGAAAGTTGACTCCAGCTGCAAGGCCCACTGCAGCCACGGCTGATGCTGAGATCATGATGCTCGCTTCAGAAAGCCTTGCTCCAGTAACACCCGTCCAGGCAACTTGCACTATTTTGAAAGATTCCACTCCAGGCAAAGCAATTCTTGGCAAACTTTAGAAGACCCTACATTTGCTACAGCTATTCTCACTCTGGCTGAGAGGGGGGCCTCCAGAGCCATTCAGCAAGAAGCCCAGAGATGGGTGTAATGTGAGGCTTGTGATTGGTGGAACTAAAGATTAGTACATACAAGGCTGTGATTGGTAGAACTGCACATGCCATACCCCTTTTCCAGCAATACAAGCCAGCTGTTTCTCAGTCTTGTTGAGTTACCCTTCATTCTGACTGTAACAGTGGGCCATGATAAAGGCTTTGTGAATTATCTTTTGTCTATTTGTGGTCTTTATCATGGATACAATAGGGTGGGCTGGATTACACACAGAGCAAACCAAACCCTAGGGTTTCTGTCCTTGGCAGTAACAGCAGCAGTGACAGCCACAGAAAAGAAGTGGCTGAGGAATTCCAGAATCACCGGGCGGTGGTGGCGCACGCCTTTAATCCCAGCACTTGGGAGGCAGAGCCGGGCGGATCTCTGTGAGTTCGAGGCCAGCCTGGTCCAAACCAGAAACACTAAGAGATGTCTGTCAGTTCCAGAGAGCTACCGAGGACTGAGGGGTTAGAAAATCAAAGCTCAGAGTCTTCACAGGAGGAAGGAACTGAAGGGTTTGAAGAGCACCAGAGGACAGAACCTATAGGAGCTACAACCACGAAGGGCAGCTTGAGTACCGAGAAAGCAAGGAACGGCCCAGACACACACACACACACACACACACACACACACACACACACACACACACGTATGCACGCACCCCATATCCCCAGTGCAGGCTTAAGTTCAAATAACCACTTTTGGCCAATTAGGCTTTCATAGAGTGTATCTTTAAAATGGGATATATATCATTTTATCAAGAGTAGATGGGAAGTCAGGGATGCTGAATAGAGAGAAAATTGAATTTTGAAGTCACACAAACATGGGTATGAACCCTGGACTCTTTAATTAGCCTCTTCATGCTTCAGTTTCTCAATGTATAAAGTGGGAATTATAAGATCTCCCAGAGCGTGGGTAAAGACTGAATAAGGTACAGAGAATGTTCGTAATACTAGAGCCCAAAGTGAGAAAGACACAGGTAGTTGATACAACATCACCATCATCAGCAAAAACTAGTTGACTGGGGTTAAGGACCCACACTTTACATAATTTCTAGAGTTTTATCTGAAGTAGACAAGATTATAAATCATGAAGGCCCTTCTAAATATTGAAAGAGTTTTGCGATGAAGGAGTATCTTGGTGATCAGGGCCAAAGGATGCCACAAAAATCACACCACGCAACAGACCTCATGCAAGAGATTTATGAGGTTGAGGGAGCACAGAATGGCTGCCTCTGAGCAGGGGATGGAAAAACAGACATTGGCAGACCAGGTCGGGATGGAGGACTTTATAGGGTGTATGGAGCATGTATATAGTGAAAATATGGCACAGTAGAAACATGCCATGATTCTGGAATGTGGGTGGTTCTTAGTTGACTAACAATCCTTTAAAGACTCCTGATAATTTCAGCTGGTATTAATATTTTCATTAGCAAAATTTTTTAACTGAATATTTCCACCTTGCCAATGAATACGGGCTACAATGCACAGAGCAAGCCTGCCTGAGTAAGTGGAATATAAATAAATGGCCATCCATAAATGATTGCCGCAGCCATCACCACCACCATAACCACCACCATCATCATCACCACCACCATCATCATCATCACCACCATCATCACCACCACCACCACCATAACCACCACCACCACCACCATCATCATCATCATGACCACCACTACCATCATCACCACCACCACCACCGCCGCCGCCATTATCATTGTGAAGCATTTGGTTAAGGCAATGATGCTTTGTGAGTTTAAGACAATCCTATGAACAGATTGAATTATAACTTATAATCTTCATCAGCAACTTCTTTCTTCCTTGAGTGTCTTTCCTTCAGGGCTCTTGGGGGTGGAGTGGGAGGAGTGTCTATGGTTCTTGTTGCTAGGTCACCGATAAATGGGACTGTCTCACAGGATTAAGAATTCAGGAGGCCCTGCCTTTCACCTTGCCATCTGCTGGGCTCATCTATTGGATGGCGTATCTGTTGCCTGTGATGCTAATAGCTAGCTGGGGAATGGGAACAAGGGCATGAGAGTCACACCTGGATCAGAACAATGGAGACCAAGAGCTTTGAGGGTGAGTTCTAGAGAGCCACAGGGTCTGGGAAACCAAGACTAGCATTGAAGAAGTCCACAGCCCTGCCTGTGGGAGTGTGTAACGTGTCCTGTGATCCTAGAGCCAGAAAGCTCCTTTCTGAGACTAAAGGGCTCAGCTCTGAAAGAAGGAAGTACCTCACTGCATACGTGGCTCCCCTCACCCCAACCTGAGGAACAGTGCAGCCTCAAACAGCTCCTGAGAGCACTCAGTATTCTTATAAGTGAGGTGGGGCAGGTGTTTTATTAAAGTCTAGATCTTTGCCAGATATGGGGTGTATATTTAATAAAAATCAGGCTTGGGGGAGGTATGAAGCAAGAAGGGAAAATTGCTGTCCTCTGGGCTTGGGAGCTTAGCTATGTATCCAGTACCAAATAATTCATTCATCTACAGTTCATCTCTGAGTTATTAAAGCTGTGGTATGTCTCTAAGGAACAAGTTTATTAGTGTTCTAGGATAATTAGTTGGTGCTACTTCAAGGCGATTTAAATTGTCCCCATGTATGCATTTCTTCCCAGAATTCATCATGGCTCCATTTCTACCTTGGTTTTTGTTCCCCTTTTCCATATTGGAGAGCATTCTCTTTCTATGAAGCTTCTAGACTCTCCAAAAGGCCTGCTCTCTCTCTCTCTCTCTCTCTCTCTCTCTCTCTCTCTCTCTCTCTCTCTCTCATTATTAAGAAGTTTTCTATTCATTTTACATATCAACCACAGATCCCCTTCTCCTCCCTCCTCCCACCCCCCATCCCCCCCCCCCCCATCCCTATCTCCTCCAAGGCGATGTCTCCCATGGGGAGTCAGCAGAGCCTGGTACATTCAGTTGAGGCAGGTCCAAGCCCCTCCTCCCTGCCCTAAGGCTGAGCAAGGTGTCCCACCATAGGCATTGGGCTCCAAAAAGTCAGCTCATGCACCAGAGACAATCCCCATCCCACTGCCTGGGGGCCCCCTAAACTAAACAACTGTCTCACCTATCCAGAGAGGCCTGGTCTCTTAATGAGAGATTAAGTCCCCAGCCTCTAGTTCAGCCTTCTCTGGACTAAAGTTCTTTATCCTGCATAACGCCTGTGGCTGGGTTCCCTGTGACCACCGGGGAGAGTGGGCTTACTTCCTTTCTCTCCTCCCCATGCCTTGGGGATCGGTAGAGGGGAGGAGGCCTCTGGAGCTCACCCTACCCCAAACCCCACACGTGTATAAATCACGTAGAATGTTCCTAGCAGTTTCACGAGCACCAGAACCCCGCTTTGACTACTCTGCCTAGTGGGCTAGACCCACAGTCCTCAGCCCCGTGCGGTGTGCACACAGATCACCTACGCAACTCGTTCACACGCAAGCGTGGCTGCAGAGCCACTGGACCGGCTCCCCGGGGAAGCTGGAGCTTTGGTCACTGGACCTTGAAGAGTGAGAGGTGCACTTCCTCTGCCTTGAGTCCTTGCATCGGACCTGGGATTCCCTACCCCCAACCCCCACAAAAATACCTGATACCCCAGTAGGAAGCAAGGAGAAGCTCCTAAATGACCTCAGCCATCACCCTCTGTCTTTGCTCTCGGTCCCACCGGACTCCGTTGTCGCCTTCACAATAGAGGTAACGGAGGCTGTACCCTGAGCTGGCTAGCTGCCTGATTTAGTAGTCAGGCTGAACCCTGCAGACAGCTGGCAGAGCAGGGCACTCACAGGGGGGCTGGGGAAGCAGAGCCTTGAGGGAATTCTTACCTGCAGAATGGAGGTACCTTAATCTTCTTCTCACGGTATTTAAATTCGTATGTTAGTAAAGAATTTAGCTTTAATTAATAAATTATCCATTTTTATAGCTGCTCATAATCTTCTACTATTTAGTTTAATGAGGTTTTTATGCGCAGGGTTCCAAAGCAGCTTCTCTCTCTCTCTCTCTCTCTCTCTCTCTCTCTCTCTCTCTCTCTCTCTCAGTTTTAAGTAATAAGACATAAACAAATGTGCTTTTTTCCAGGACCTACTGGTTTCCACAACCCTATATATAATAAATCCATCCATCCATCCATCCATCCATCCATCCATCCATCCATCCATCCGTTCACTCATCACTGTGCATTTTATGCTATGGTTTGTGAGGTGCTGAGGATAAGACGGTGAACAAAACAAGTGTGACCCCGCTCCTCTGAGCGGTCACTTTTCTCAAAAGGGAAGGAGACTGTCACCTGTACGAGAAAGGTCAGAGGGGACCCTGATCAGGTTCCGGCAGAGTAGAAGGATGTTTCAGTAGAAGGATGCGGTAGCTGGTTTTAAAGCCAACTCTCCACAAATTAGGATGACCCGAGTAGGGAGCCTCAGCTGAAAATCTGACCTGATTGCCTTAATTGATGTGGAAAGAGCCACCCCAAATCCTTTTGGTAACAGGCGAGGTGCAAAAGGGCCTGGCTGAAGGGAGATGATTTGTCTTTGGCTGGCTCGGCTGTCTGTCTTGCTGTCGAGCTGATTGACTCCGCGGCTGCTGCCTTCTTAGATCCGGTGCCTCCAGGCTTCTGCTGTCGACTGAGACCCACAGCTCTTGAGAAGCCGTCCAGGGTTTGGGCACGAGACTGGGACTGCTGAGGTGGGCCCAGTCCTGTGCTCTGAGCAGCTACAGGATCGCTGGCCTCTCCAGTGTGAGACAGCTATCTATAACCGGACTACTCCCACTGCTGAGACACCAACCTCAAGGACAGAGGCTGGGTTCTCAGACTCTCAGGTACGAGACAGCTGTTGTTGCTATTTCGGCACAAGTTGATTCAAGAAATTCTTAAAATATGTATTTGTTCTATTAGTTTTGTTCTAAAGAACCCTGACAAATACAAAGAACTTTAGTTAGTTAGTCAAAGTGGTTGTAATACACTGGATTCCTATACTATCCAGATAAAACTCAAGCTCAGTCAGTCTCAGGCAGCCAACTGGACATTGGTTACATTGTCTTGACCTCCTTACCTCGGATGTCCAAAGAAAGCAATGGCTCATATTTTAACCCACCCAATAATTCATTTGCTTTGTTTCTACACACATCTTACAACAATTCCCCAGCAACTGCTTCTACCCACTTTGATTTGGAGGTTTCTTTTTTGGACTATCTACTGAAATAAACCCTTTCAAAACTTTAAGATGTCAAAGAATATGCTTTAACCTGTCTTGAGTGCAAATTGTCCCAACCTTCCTGCCTTCTCATCTCTGAATTCTCAACCCATTGGGAGAGGAAGTTCAGAAGGGGAGCGAACAGAACCTTGCTCAGTGGGTGAGACAAGCTCTGGGACTCCTTTAAGGAGCCTTGGAAACAATTTATGTATGCATAAATTACGTGCCAAAGAGGATGATTTGAAAGACCTTGTCTTTCTCCATACCCCCGCCCCCATTCCATGGCTACCTCTAAAATTCCTCCGTGATGCTAATACTGGAGACTATTTCTGACAAAAGACAAGCTGATAATGGTACCCAAGTCTTCCCCAGAAAACAAAGAAACGGCAAGTCTTTGAGGCCATTGAGTCTGTCAATGTCCCAGCCTTGTGGCAAGCAGCCAGAATGAACCCAAGCCTCCTCAGTTTCTCGCCATTGCTAGAACTCTTCGTGCCCATGGCCCTTGGTCTCCACCACTCACTGCACATTAATCCATGTCTAAAGGTCACAAGTCCTTATGGATGGGTCTCAGAATGAAGCTTATATATCCTTGTGTGGGATGAGAAAGGGAACCAAGGCACCACAAGCAGACTCAGTGGTGGTTGATGAGGCAGGGGACGCGGCTCTGAGAAAAACAGAACAGCCATAGGGACCAAGTTCCTCCTCTGCCTTGATGAGCAAGGGGAAGTCCCTTTTTCTTTCAATCCTCAGTTTCTATGACTACAAAGTGGATATGATACTTCTCTCCTGGACAGTATGAGAAATGATGTTTTAAAGACAAAATCCACTTGTGAGGGAAGTCTGAGGTGAGTAGAGACAGGGAGGGCTGTGTCTGAATCACACACTGTTTGTCCTAAGCACATCACGGGTATCATCTCAGCCTTACATCTGGGAGGTGGAGACCATTTCTACTGACATACATGGACAAAGAATCGAGAAGGTGGGATCTGTCTGCATGGGGGCACTTCCTGTTCCCCCACACTCAGTCATCCCCATGTAGATGGTGTGCAGCTCATATTTCTTGCCGTTCCAAGCTGAGCTTTCCTTCCTAAGCTTAGCTCATTAGCTGGCAGAGGAGCCAGGGACCTGGATCGAATCCTAATGTTAAGTAAAGAGCAAGCGTAATGAGGAGGATAAATCTTCGGCAGAGAAAGGATGTGCGTAACATCCCAAAGTCAAGCCCTTCTCTAGATGGGACATACCAACAATCTCTTTTTCTACCTCAGATAACGGTGGGCTGGTGGGGAACTGTTTTTCAACTTACTGTTTCCTGATTAGGAGGTAATGCATTCCAATCTCAAGAATATTAGGAAATCCTGCATTGTACAAAGACAAGAACAGCAGACTCTCACAATGCCACCATCTTAACAGGAGTGTTATTAATGTCTTGCTGGCCACTCCCCCTGCCATGTTCTTTAACATAAATGCCGGAATATTGCACGTATATTCTTGGAAATCATTTTTCCAATCTGATGGTCGTGAAATAATGTGTTAAATATGTAAATGAAGAGTGCCATTTTAGGGGCTTCCTTGGCTTTGGAGAACCCAAGGAGAACTCACATGGATGTCATATAATTGGCTTTACTTGGACCTTGCTGAAAGAGATTGCTCCATATAGTCCATATTTATGTATTCACTCATTTGGCAACCCCCCCCCCACACACACACACATACACATATCTAGGAAAAAAAGGATTTTCATTCAGATCCTCAAAGGAGACAAGGTCTTGTCCCAGAGTCACTGTGTGAATTTCTATTTGGCTCGGTCTCAATGTCTACGTGGTCTCCGAAGCTGCTGGCTTTGTTGTGGGAAGCTGTCGGGCTTTACATGGTGCCCCTCCCCCACTTCCAATCCTGTCTTATTTGCCTCTGGGTTTAACAGTGGCATAAAACTAATTTATAGCTCTTGCCAGTAAGAACACAAATTTTCATCTTAGCCTGTCAGGCGGAAGGAAGCCCTAGTTCAAATGAGTAATTGTTGACCCATGGTACTTATTAGAGATTGTACTGGGGTCACCCCGTTTGTTGTTTTAACACAAGAAATTAAGGGTCCTGTTCTGGCAAGGGCTCCCATTGGAACTGAATTGGTAATCAGACAGAACATCTTTGTCTTTGTGGGTGACCTTTTCTGGTGCTGTGTTCACAGCAGAAAGTGGGGTGTGCCTTATTTCCACAACAATCCCATGGGAAGGGCAGACTGCCGAGGTCCACTTCTAATCTTTAGGTTTCCCCAGGACCCTGGGGAAAAATGACTGTGAACCTAAAGGCAGGCATAATTTCTCTATGCCTGTGGAGCACCTAGAATACAGTAGAAGTGTTGAGGGGGATATGGCCGTAGATGTCGCTGCTTCGGCCTTCAGAAGCTCACCAGGGCCTAGCATACATGCAGCCGTACATTGCTGTACCGTCTGATGCATGGCGCGAAGCAGGGTGGGTTCCCTTCAGAATCAAATGGCTTGGTGTTCAGGGAAGGCTTGGGTAAGAGGTGACAATAAAGTGAGTCAGGAATAGTAGGTGAGTCTGGGTGGTGGATGGGGAGCAAACTTTAGAGGTTGGTGTCTTAGTTATAGTTTCTGTTGCTGTGAAGAGACATAATGACCACGGCAGCTCTTATAAAGGAAAACATTTCACTGGGGCTGGCCTACAGGTTCAGAGGTTTAGTCCATTATCATCATCATGGCAGAAAAGCAGGGTGGCATGCAGGTAGACAGGGTGCTGGAGAAGGAGCTGAGAGTTCTATGTCTGGATTGGCAGGCAGCAAGAAGAGAAAGACGCTGGGCCTGGCTTGAGTATTTAAAACCTCAAAGCCCACCCCTACTGACACACTTCCTCCAAGACCACACCTAATCCAACAAGGCCATATGTCCCAATCGTTTCTAATAATACCACTCCCTAATGAGCCTATGGGGGGGAGGGCATTTTCATTCATACCACCATAGACTTGGGACATCTATCATGATATAGATAACCTACTGAGCATTCTATTGTAGGCCTTCATCTGATGTGGAGTATCATTTCCCTGTATGATCAGGACCAACAGGGAGCTACAGTTTGCTGCTGCTACCCCAGAGTATCATACCATATAGCCAACCCCCAAAAGACCACAGTTACAAACTCAAAGCACAAGTTCTTCCCAAGGTGTTGCTCTTGATGCATTAGTGAAGTTGAAAGACCGCAAGTTTGGGACCATCTGTTCAGAGCATTTTGAAAGCCAGAGGAAGGTAGGGAGAAAGGAGGGTGGGAAGAGATCTCTTCATACTTTTAGTTGGTCCATATGCTGAATATATGAGTGGACATATGCCCTTTTTAAAAAGATTTTTTTAAATTTTCTTTTATGTTTATGAGTATTTTGCCTGCATGCATATGTATGTGTACCATGTGCATGCCTGGTGCCATGGATCCCCTGGAACTGGAGTTACAAACAATTATGAGCTGCCATGTGGGTGCTGGGAATTGAACCCAGGTCCTCTAGAAGAACAGACAGTGCTCTTAACCACTGAGCCATTTCTTCAGCCCTGACATATGCCCATCCAATGTTGGTGACTAAAACCTACAATGGAAATGTATGTATACAGCCTTTCATGATCTGTGTACATCCTCTTGCCATCTCTCGAGTAAAGAACAGTTACCTTGAGACGTTGTTTCCGCATTACAAAGTGTTTTCATACCTGGTACTTTCTGTAATTTCTTAGGCAAGGTCAAGGACATTGATTACTGTGGTGGCCAAGCTTCATGTCTACTTGACTGGCTCTAGAGTCACCGTGGAAATGTTCTCTGGATGAATCTATGATCTTATTTTCAAAAAGACCGAACCAAAGAGGAAAAGCCTACTCTGAGTGTGAGTGGCACCATCCTCTGGACCAGGGCCTCTGAATGAAAAGGCGAAGAAAACAAGTAGAATGCCAGCATTCATTTCTTTTCTGTTTCTTGAGTGTGGGTGAAAAAGTCGCGGCTTGACTCCTGTTACCATGACTTCCTCACCACGATGGACTGAACTCTCAAACTGCGAACCAAAAGAAACCCTTCCTTGCCGCTTGACCCTGCTCCTGCCGAGTGTTTTGTGACAGCAACAAGGAAAGTTACTAATACCGTTGCTCGGGTGACGGCATGGCTACCAGACAGACTCTGTGTCCCGGGCATTGGTCTAGGCCAGCTGGCGGAGACGCAAAAGGGCAGTGAGGTGAGTTGTTTGTGGAGAAGCTATCTGTTCATGATGATTCATGACATGGGCAGCAAGAGAAGAAAATATCTTCCCTAGAAACTGTGGCATTTCTCAGGAGAATTATTACAATATCAAAAATTCAATGAATGATGAGAATTCACCGCTGCCCCCCCAGTTATTGAGTCCTAATGATGAGGGCTGAGGTATCATGGAGTGAGGCAGGGGACAGATGCTGCTGACTTAGTCTTTCTTCCGGACCTGGGGATGTAGTCTCTAGGCAGAAAAGAGGGTGGGGGAAACTTCAGGCTTGTCAGGATAGTTCTACACGAAACCGAAGAGCTCCGTTTGCTGTCACCAAGAGCCACAGCTCATTCCTTGGGACAGGCAGCTGGTAATGCTGTATTCTGAACCATAGATCAGCAGCCCTGGTGTGGTTTACAGGAGTCCCCCCAGCTGGCTCCAGATCTGCACTGCATATGTTGCTATCTTAGTATGCAGTAGGAACTTCAAGACAGCAGAATAAGAGTCTCTACTGAAGTAGCAATGGACAAAAAGGACTACTTGGCTATTGGTTGCTCTCCACAAACTGACATCAAGGCCCTATTGCTGAAGAGAACACATACACAACTCAATCTTCCTCAAGACCCAGCTATACCACTCTTGGGTATATACCCAAGGAATGCTCAATTATACCACAAGGGCACATGCTCAGCTATGTTCATAGCAGCATTATTTGTAATAGCCAGAACTTGGAAACAACCTAGATGCCCCTCACCTGAAGAATGGATTAAGAAAATGTGGTATATTTACACAATAGGACTAAAGACAACAGGACCAAAGCACATGCGAACTCCCAGAGACCGGCAGCATGCACAGGGCCTGCCCAGATCTATGCCAGATGTGGTGGTCCCAGCGCTGAGGAGAAGTGGGCACACACCCCCATCCCTAACTCAGAGGCTATCTGTGATTGATAAAAAATTGGTTCTCTCCTACGGAGCGTCACTGGGGACACAAACCACCCTTAAGGCCAGGCTCTATGCTCAGCAGTAGATGGCCACACAAAACAAACTCATTGGCATCTTTGGAGGTTTTTTGTCTCATAATGTTTTGCCAGAGATTTTTTTCTTTTAACTTTACAGCTCTTTTGGATATATATATATATATATATATATATATATATATATATATATATATATGTATTGGCTTCCCATTTTGTGTTTTTATGGGATTTCTATGTGTGCGAACCTGTGTACACCTGTGTCTGTATGTGTTTTTCCTGACTGTTCTTTGGGTCTTTTTCTTCTGTTACTTATTTGTTTTGTTCTATTCCAGTTTGTCTTTGCTTTATCTTATCATTACTCTTGAGAAGCCCATTTGTTTTCTAACAACAGAGAGGAGTGTGGATTCAGATAGGAGGGGGAGAAGTGAGGAGACTCTGGGAGGAGTTGGGGGAGGGGAAGCTGTAGCCAGAATATATTGTATGAAGACATCTATTTTCAATACAGGAATAGATGAATATATTTCTTTTCAAAGAAACAAAAGGAGAAAAGGAGAAAGAAAAGGCTGTGGTGTTGGGTGTAGAGGTGGGGACGACCTGGGAGGAGCTTGGGGAGGGGAAGTTGTGATCAGAATATATTGAATGAAAAAAAAAATTTTCAACAAGAAAAATTTGCAGTATTTTACACTTGGGAGAATGTGTACAACTAACTCCTTGTGTTTTCTAGCAGCTGTATACATTTTTTATAATTCTTTAGCAACAAGTTAATTTAGCATTGCTTGAAGAACATAAAATTTTTGTAACCTTAAAAAAAAAAAGATGCCTTCTTGGTAGCATGTAGGAAGGTATTTTTTTTTAAGGTTACAAAAAGATTAAGGACTGACTTGATCTTCTATGTAGTTTGAAAGAAGGCCTTTATTTTGAATATTCTTTCTTCAGTCACCAGTGGACACGCAGCAAGTAACTGAGTATGTCTTGATATGCCTAAGGCTGAAGTGAATGGATTTAGTTTCATTTATAAATTCATTTATTCAGTTAGCCATCAAACTTCATTGATCAGCTTCCATGTGTCAGGAATGATGATGGAACCCGGTGATAGAATGATTAATAAGACCCAGTGTCTATTCCCTAAAGGCAGCATATTGTAACGGCTGAAAACAGACCAGTACATGACATACATGATCAGTGTTATGATGGACCTAAGCCCTCCCTGCTGAAGGGTACAGAGGCAAGACAGTGATAGTTAGATCCAAAGAAGTCTCTTGGGGGAGTCGAGCAAGGCCTTGGAGGCTGAGTGGGGACTATCTCTGCACAGAACAGGTTTGGAACAGGAGGAATGGTCATTTGGGTAAACAGAAAGCCAGGATATATCCAGGACAGCAGGTTATGGTTAACTCCGCCATTCTGGGAGGTCAGAGTGCTCAAAGTCAAGGATGGCAATGAGGAAACCCAGCTAAGGAGTTGAGAGCCTGTTTTTTAAATAGGGTAGAGAGAAGCATGTCATGAACAAGTTTCTCCTGAAAACATTGCCAGATGGGTGGGGTGGGATGAGAAGGACATAAGTTAATAGTTACAAGATGTATATGTTTATCAAACTATTAATACGTATAGCCCCTTTACAGAGACATATATAGATGTACCCAAAGAAAGATTCCTAAGAAGTAAACTGCTTAGAACTTCGACAAATAGAATGTTTTTGTATATTATATTTTAAAAATAGAACCACTTTATATTTTATGTGAGTTAGTTATTATTAGTAAGCTAGTGTTTATGTACCAATATCATCATCATCATTACCTGCTACAACATGACTTAACTCTGGAACCCTCATACTGGGTGAAGAAGACAGTTACAAAAGTCTATATATTATATGATTCCCATTTGGATAAATGAAAAGAACAAGAAAGGATGTTTATCAAATCCATCCACATCTGTCCAACAATGTATCAGTCTATTGCATTGACTATTAACATTTTAGGAGTTTTGTGAGCTGATTATTAAGCATAGCCATTGTTAAAATGAAATTCTATAAATATAATTACTCCAAATATATTAGAAACACAGGGACAAAGTACATCAAACTTACTATTTTTAATTGTCTTACAAGTCTCTATCACATCTGTATCTTGTAGAAGTAATAATACATAATGTTAAGCATGCTTCCTAACTTCATGCCCTATGATATGACATTGGCAGTTTGAAATTAGCCCTGGTAGGAATATTTGAACAGAAATTTGAAGTTAGCCCTGGTAGGAATATTTGAACAGGAATTTGAAGTTAGCCCTGGTAGGAATATTTGAACAGGAATTTGAAGTTAGCCCTGGTAGGAATATTTGAACAGGAATTTGAAGTTAGCCCTGGTAGGAATATTTGAACAGGAATTTGAAGTTAGCCCTGGTAGGAATAGTTGAACAGGAATTTGAAGTTAGCCCTGGTAGGAGTACTTGCTGTGGGTTCAGATGAAGCTGCACGTTGAACATCACGGACAATAAAGGAGATGTTCCTTCCAGAGCTGAAACTGTCATCTGATTTAGCTCAGAAGTTCTTGCCATTCGGGAGTGAGTGAACTTTGCTGCTTCACTTTTATCTTATTAACATATAGGAAAGTGTCAGCCAGCATTCAAGAAGTTACATACAATGACAGAGTGACTTCCTTCCTGCACTGGAGAATCATCACAGTCCGAGTCTGTCACGTGATGGTTTGCTCACAGCTGTACGTCGGTTACGAATGCAAGAATCTGATAAAGCCAGTGAAGGTACTTGTGTGGTTTTATGGACTTTAAAATAAAATAAAAAATGCTTAATAATCCTGCCTTTATTTTATCTTCAGAAAGTAAGATGCTTGCCACACAAGCATGGAGGATCTGGGTTCAGATCTCCAGCACCCACATAAAAAGCCAGGTGCAGTGGCATATGCCTGTGATCCCAGCTCTGGGGAGTGGATCCAGGAGGCTCCTTGGCTCACTGGAGAGCAGTTTAGCCAAACTGGTAAGTTCTGGGTTCAAGGAGAGGCCATGTCTCAAACCAAGGTGGAGAGTGATTGAGGAAGATACGAATTATCAACCTCTAGCCTCCACATGCTTGCACACACACAAACTTATACACACATCACACACACACACAAATAAAGTGAAAAAAATTACCATGCATTTCATTGTCACTTGTAAATTGTGTTATATATTGTTATAGCCTCAAATATAATATATATATTATAATAAATGTGTACATGCACACACAGAGAGATACATGCATATCTGTGTAGATTCACATTCTCATACACACACACACACACACACACACACACACACTTTCCTCCAGAAGAGCCAATTAAACACCTCCCAAAGTGTTATCACAGACCTCCAAAACTTGGTCCCTCTTCTGAACAAAGTCGGGTATCTCCAACTTGGCCAAGACTAAGTTTCTACTCCTCATGGGATGGGACCCTACATGCAAATTAAACTCAGCTATAAAGGAAAGAATGTCACCTTTACTGCACAGCTCCAATTCTGAATATGCTCGGAATTTACTCCCCTTTTGCATCTGAAGGCTGAGTTGAGCAGAGACACTGTGAGGTTGATGCCACCAGTGGTGGTGTGCCCCACTGGGGGAGGGGAGGGGCTTCCAACCCTGTTGTAACAATATTGATGATCCCTGCCTGGTCCCAACTCATAAAGGAAGCTGATGTGGGTCAATGCAGCCTGAAGTGGGCGTAAATCCTGAGGCTATCCCATCTGACCTCTGACCTTCCAGCAGCTGCTGCCTGCAGGTAATTGGCTGAGCTGCTGGAGGGAAATAGGCATGTCGGGCACTCCACAGAACCGAGACCTTTAAAAACAGACTTCATAATTTTTGCTCTACACTTCAGGTTACACTGGGAACTGGTAGACTGTGAGCTGGAAATCATTACAAGCATGTTTCGTTATGTCGACAGACCCATGGACTCAGAATCTCTGGATATTGTAATAGAAGCCTCAGATAAATCATGTATGCCCACTAGAGATTGTATCTCATGGGAAAACTGTGAGGCATGCTCCCCGGCTCATGCCTGGAGTCTTCTGTTTTGCTTCTCTGAATAAGAGGATCAATGGTTTATGTTGTCTACCTCTGGACTGGACAGGACTCAAATCGAGGAACACTGAGCAGAGAAGTCCCCACGCTACTGATCAAAGAAGGCTCTGTGTTCATGCTATAAAGATGTTTACAACAAATTCTTTTTGAAAAAGCAAGGCAAGGTGCTAGGGAGCTGGCTCAGCCAGCCCATTCATTTAAGAAGCCTAGTGTGATAGAGGGCACCTGCAATTCCAGTGAGGCAGAGTCAGGTAGGTCCTGGGGGCCCCCTGGCCAGCCAGCCTAACCTACTTGTTGAGCCCCAAGCCCGTGGTGAGAGACTTGTCTCAAAAGATAAGGTGAAAGGCATTCTGAGGAAAGACACCCAAAGTTGACCTCTGACCTCTACTTGCACATGCGCACATATATAGGAACACACACACACAAAGAAACACATGGGTAATGTGAATTCTCTTATAAAACACAAACATATTACATTTAAAAATTATTAAAAGCACCAACCCCGGGTAATGGTGATTTTCTCTGGATGGAATTATAAGGAATGTGTTTCTCAAAGGTTTTTACATGTCTGTACAGAGCATGCACACTACTTTATAATTAAAAAAAAAAAAAATAGCCAGGCAGCGGTGATACATGCCTTTACATCCTAGCACTCCAGAGTCAGAGGCAGGTAGATTTCTGTGAGTTCGAGACTAGTCTGGTCTACAGAATGAGTTTCAGGACAGCTGGGGCTGTTATACAGAGAAACCTGGCCTCAGGAAAAAAGAATCTTAAATATAATGCAGTCTAGGGGGGATGAAACAAAAAAGGAACAACCCTAAGAAACTCAGAGTAAGGATGATGAGGACTGTCATTCAGCCTTGACATGGTCCTGCATTCTGCCGCAGCAAGCCGAAGGGACAGGTCACCAAGGTTAGTGACAGGTGACAGGCACTGCCAGCGTTCTAGATCTAGACCTCTCCACCTTCCCGCAGAAGATGCCAGGATCCCCAGATGCTCAACCCCCCTCCAGCTGCCAAAGGAAGTGAGAGATGCTAGGTCGACGCCATCCCTCACTCACTGACTCTGGCTGGTGTTGAAGGGACTGATGAACTGCTGGCTAGCACAGGTACCCGAGTGAGGAATCGCCCACACCGGCTGCTTACGTATATCATGGCTCTCACGTGTGTTGGGGGCTGATATAGTACCGCTGCAAACCACTCTGAATGCTTAAAACTTGAGAGTATTTTTCAAGCTCTGCCACTAGCGGCCGGCGTTTAGTGGCTCAGGCTAGTGGCATATTCTGGAATAAAAGCAAATTGTCTTCTAGAAATAGAAAGATTTTGTTATGGGGGCTAATGGAGGACTAAAAATTGAGGTCCCTCTCTGCTGGGTTTAGGGTTGGGAGCAGAGAAACAGCATACTGCCGTATGGGTGGGGCTGCCAATAATCTAACAAAATGATTAATTTGGATAAATTCAGCTGCTAAAGGTTGACTCTGTAGTGTTGCTGCTAATTAGTTAGACATTTCTGGAGCTGAAAAAGGCAAATTTCCCTTAGTTGATGGTCACCATGAACCTTTTAGTTACAGTAAAAATTGGCATTTTTTCTACAAGGGCCTAGGATGGATGTTCCAGAAATCAAACACAGAGTCTAAGCAAAACCAAGTATGTGCCGCTTGCACACCCGCATCTAAGGGTTGGCTTCTGAGGGCATATGGCTGGAGGGTTGTTCTGATGTGCTCAAGAGAGGCACAGCAAGTTAAAACCTCAGAGAACAGGCCTGAGTCCCAATGCAGCCATTCACGTGCTGTGTGGTCCAGGGATATTTATTTAACCTCTCCGAGTTTTATCTGTGAAGTATGAACAAAAAGCAGAACTCCTGCCACGGGTTAATTTCAGTAACAGAAAGAATTCCATGTAAACATAAGCACACTCCCTGGGACACGGTGGAAGTCAGGGTTGTTGCTGGTGCTGGTGATGGTAACGGCCATTGTCATGGTTCCTCTGCGAGTTCGGAGAGGCAGAACTAGAGGGAAGAGAAGAGATGAGATGCAGTGCTCTGGCCGTGGTGGGAACGTGATGAACACTTCTCAAGGGAAATGAACGTTTTCAGCCAGACTAGATTTTCACAGCTCTAGAACAATGGGGCTTTGTTGATAAGGAATGTGATGGTCTGCACTTGCAATGACCTCTAAATGAAAGCCACTGGGTGACACTTTGCAACCCAAGAAGCCATTTTCGGATGCCAGTGCTCCGAGGTCGCGGTGTAGGAAGGTGTGACTACTTGCCTTATCACTGTCTCTACGTCTCTTCCCGAATGTTCCGGCCAGTCTGCTGGAGTCTGTTGCTCTGGGCTTTGGTTTCTTTTTTTGAGCACTCTCCTCTGCTGACCTAGGGATCCAAGGTCATTTGGAGCTGGACTATTATGGGGAAGGCAGCCCCATCTTTGGTGAGCGAGAGACCCTCTGCTCTGGCCCCATGATCAGAGGGTTCAAACCTGAGTCTGTGAACCAGACACGGGGAGTAACTAAAGATAAACTGTCAGTGAGCCCTGAGCTGTGTGACCCAGAGATGTGGCCTGAGAATGGACAGGGCTGGACCAGGTTTGGTACTGTGTCCCAGGCTTTGTAGTCTCATGGGGCATTCACTCACAGCCTCTCATCCTTGCCCAAGCCCCTGGAGCGAACACAGATAAGTCCTTGAGCTGATTTTACAGATGAGAAATCACTAAGAGAAATCACATGGCTGGTTTAAGGTCCCACAACTAGGACATGACAGGCAATGGACAGATGTGACCCAATGTGTTCTTGAATATTTTCAAAAGAAATTGAAAATAATGCTTGCTTAAGAGCTTCCTCCAAAGGACTTCTAGAACAGTATGAAAGACCTCTTGTTAACCTTCACACGTGTGTGGGAGCAGGATATGACTAATGTTACAAAGGTTATAATGATCACCGTCATCATCCAGTCACTAAGCCTGGGATACAGCTTTCTTAATGCAACATTTTTATGTGATATACAGGTGCATGTATACCCATGAGCAGGCTCCTCTGTGTGTGTGTGTGTGTGTGTGTGTGTAATACAATGTGTGTGTAATGCAGATGTGTGTGTAATGCAGATGTGTGTATGTAGTATAGATATATGTAGTGCAGATGTGTATGTATACAGATATGTGTGTGTGTAGTGCAGATGTGTGTATACAGACGTGTGTAATGCAGATGTATGAATGCAGGTGTATGTGTGTAATGCAGGTGTGTGTAGTGCATATGTGTATGTACAGATGTGTGTGTGTAGTACAGATGTATGTATACAGATGTGTGTAATGCAGATGTGTGTTTTAATGCAGACATGCGTGTATACAGATGGGTGTATAGTGCAGTTGTGTGTGTGAAGTGCAGATGTGTGCGGATATGCAGATGTGTGTATAGTGCAGATGTGTGTATATACAGATGTGTGTGTGTGTGTGTGTGTGTGTGTGTGTGTGTGTGTGTTAGACACTCTTATTTCAAGACACCTTTAACAACCATGAAGAAGATATGGGCTGTAATCCCAGTATAGAAGTTCTGTAAGATTTTTCTGGTGCATCAATGACATGAAAGTCTTTGAAGATACTCTACCAAGGGGTGGGGGTGGGGAGGTAGCACATCCAGGGAAAGTTTGGGGCATCTTCACAAGCTCACGTGCAGGCGGCACATACAGGTGCTGAGTATACCCTGGGCTGGAAAGGGCAGGCCACATCTTTCCCCTAAATGGGAAGGAAGCCGGTGGTTCTGAAGCCTACTAGACCTTCAAGGTTCCCAGCAGGAAGCAGGGCATGAGGGGGTGCTTTCCCTGGCTGTCTGCACTATCCACACAGGGAGGAGACTGTGGCAGGCCCAGGGGACCACGTGAGCCACCTCAGGACTGAATCCCCACAGCGGCTGTCCACATCTCTCACTGTGATTCTTATAGAGCAGAAGGGGAGAAAGGCCGAGGGCAAGACAGGCTGCCTGGTGGCTTCAGTGGTGCAGAAGGAGAAGCCTACGGCTCAGTGTCAAAGGACCCAGGGAATGCTGTTTCTAGGGTCCTGAGTGTTGTCCCCGGTCCAGCTGCTCAGGCTACCTTGTGACCACAGCCTTCCCACGTAGCCCCACACAACTATTCACTCTTTCCTTTATCCTCTGTCTCTGTGAGTCCGAGCTGCTCCAACAGAACATCACCATCTAGGTGGCTTCAATATCATACCACGATCCTGCTCAGTTCTGGTGGCTAAAGTGTAAGATGAGGATACGGGCAGTGGGTGTCCAGGGACAACCCGTTCCTGGTGTGTGGCTGGTACATTCCCACTCTTCTCCTGTTTCATATGGCAAGAAAGGAGGGGGAAGAAGAGAGAGATGGGAACACAGAGAGAAGTAGGGAGAGCTGGGAGTGAGAAGAGAGATGCAGAAGGAGGCAGGAAGCTCGCTACACTCTCTTCTTACAGGGAAATATGATCAAGAGGGCTCCATCTTCACATCCTTACCAAAACCTAATTACTTCTGCCCGCAAAGTCCCCTATCAGCAGGGGTCTAGGATTTCAGTAGATGACTTTGAAGGAACGAAGATATTCAGTCTGTAACGCTCACGCAACTGTTCCAGGATGCTTTAGGCACAAACTCCACACAAAGCTACCGTTCAGTGTACTGGCCAGTAAACAGGCGATTATGTAGAAGTGCACGAGATGGGTGTTGGGGGCCAGGGGATGTTGGACAGGAGAAACAGCACCATCCTAGGGTATCAAGAAGATAACTGGGGTGATGAGTGAGACCCACAGAGGCAAAAATGAACAAGGAGGGCAGTTTGCAGGCCCAGATGCAGCACATGCTAAGAAGAGGTAGCTCCCTTCCTAGGCTTGGTCCTCACTCTCCCTGACTCTCATCCTTTTCTCATAGCACAACACTGCTCAGGTCTTTCCAGAATACTTGGAAGTCATGAGTTTACTGCTGTCAGAGATCCAGTATAAACAAACAAACCAACCAAATCATGGTGTGTTCTTGTGGTGAGGACTGTTTTGTATTTCTGGGGAAAGTAATGAGTACTTTTTATGTGTCCACTTGCTGAGGTCACAGTAGCAGATGTTTGGTAAAACATGAGTCCAGTTGGTTCTGTGAAAGTCGTGTTTAGATGAGGTGTATACCTGAGTCAGTGGACTTAGAGGAAAGCAGACAGAGGCAGGCCTCATCCAATCAGCTGAGGGCTTCAAAAGGAAACAGACTGAGATCCTGCAAAAAGGAGGAAATTATGCCCTAGATTGTCTCTTGACTCAAACCCTGACATCGTCCGTAGCTGCCTACCCTGAGTATTTGAACTTGCTAGTCCTCGCGAGTGCATGAGTATTTAATGCCTTACACAAATCTTTCTCTACGTGTGTGTGTGTGTGTGTGTGTGTGTGTGTGTGTGTGTGTGTGTGTATGTGTATCGTGTATATGTATACAACCATGGGAGTTAGTCAATTCCAGCTGCTACAATAAATACCTTAAACTAGTTTATAAACAGCAGACATCCTTTCTCAGCTGGCAAGTCCAAGATCAAGTCTCACACAGAGCATGGCAAGGTAGTGTCTTTCAGGGTTTTATTTATTCTTTGAAATTTTCATATATTTATGCAGTGCATTTTGATCATCTCCATCTACCATACCTCCCTCCATCGTCTCTAGCCCCCCACCCCCCACCTCCTTCTCAATTTCATGTTATAAGTTTTTGGTTAACAACCCCTTGATCCAGTTAATACTGCTCATATATGCATGGGTGTAGAGCCATCCACCGGGGTGCCCACTTCATAATACTACCATGGTGTACAGTAGGTCTCAGTTTACGAATCAGGGAGGCACCAATACCAAGACCAGAACTTTAAGTGTATGTAACAACAATATATCCATATGTCTATACAGCAGTCCTGCATCCTCAAATTTAACTACCTACAGGTGGAGCTTGGATGTAGGCCTGTGATGGTGCATCTGTCATAAACACAAACATGGGTTTTCCTACCATTATTCAACATAACAGTAACAATGATTTAAAAGGCTTTAACAATGCCTGTTTCAAATAATTCTGTGATCACAAATATTGAGGAGAATGTATATAATACACATATATGTATGTATGTATATGTATGATATATATATATATATATGTATATATTATATAGTTATATGACAGGCTTGAGTACCTGTGGACTTGGGTATGCACAGAGGCTGGAGCCAATGTCCTATACTGAGGGATGACTGTCTGTCTATCCTTGCTCACTGTCTGTTCCCTGGGGAACCCTTACTATCCCTGTGGCAGCCTAAACAACTTCAGGCTTTGAACATTTGAAATTGCTACATCTTGACCCTGAAGAAAACCCAGGCTCCCTGGCATTTCCTGAAGATGCCAGGTACTCACAGCATGATCTGAGAATTCATGGTAGGACAGCCCTGAATTCCATTCTGGCCCAGGTCTGTCTAGAGGATAGAGTCTAGACAAGTTGATGGACATCCAGAGGTTGTTTTCTTTATGTGTGACACAGTTGACAAAGGCTAGGGTGACATGGCAGAGGGCGGGATCATAAAGTATGATGATCACAGTCACGACTTGTGTCGTGCTTTCCAGGATCCAAGCCCCACATGAAACACATTCCATCTATCTTCTCATTTGTTCTCACAGCAGAGGCAGGAGCCAGGGCTCATTGTCAGTTCCATGACAGAGACAAGGAAACAGGCCCAGAGAAACTCGGCTGCCTAGCCTGGGTCCCCATAGGCAGCTGGATGGAGGACTGAAGCCTCATGGTCCAGTGGGACCTCTGTGCTTCACAGATCTGCTGGACTTTGATGAACACTATAAAGAGTTCACATCACTGTATAATTGTTGTTTCTGCTCTGTGCCACCATTCACCCAGCCTCAAGGGTCGTCCCTCTACTCCAACAGAGTACAATACTCTGCTAGGCTTTCCACCTTAGATGCCAATGGTTGGGCCACTGTCAAGACATCGATGGGAGCTTTACCCAGTAAAATATGGTAATGGTCCAGCTCAGGAAGAACAGGTGTGACAGCCACTGATTTCCACTAATATCGGCACTGGGAAACGATGTGCATCTATTTTAAAGTCCTGTTATAAATTAAGGCAGCTGTGTTATAAAAGGCCCAGGAAGGGCATTCACATGAATGTAAATGTCAGCACAACCCCGGCAACATGACAGCCTGTCCGGGACTCTGTAATTACACATCCTCCAGTAGCGTGTCTCTGCCTCGCTCTGCTCACGTTGACCTGTTTCCCTCACAGGCTGGGGGCAATGCTCACAGAGGCTACTCAGGCCCCCCTGCACTTGTGGAGCTTGTGACTGCATCTCAGTTACTCTGGGACAGCCGGGATGGCGTGATGGCTCAGAGCGTGACAACCAGCAGGAAGAAGAATGCTGTAACTAACATTGCCTACAAGTAGCAGCAATTAGCAGTGACAATGACAACTCACAGGGATGCACCGGGTCCCTCTTAGCATCCAGGTAATTATTTCATTGAACAGAGGCAGGACTCCACAGCGAACAGGAATTTCCACTAAGCTACCCAATCTGCCAGCACTTTGGTTTCTGAATTCTAGCTTCCAAGACTACAAGACAATAAAGTTTTGCTGGTCAAGTAACCTAAGCTATGGTCACGGGAAATATAATACAAGGACACTCTGGTCAACCCCCATCTCTACCCATGTACTCAACAGTGGTTTTGCAAGACTGTGGTAGATCTGAAAAGTCCCTACTGCCTAGTGCCACAGTACCTGTGGTGAGGCCACAGTGCGACATACTACTCACATATTTGGGGCAATGCTGCTGTAAGAACACCTACTATGCACCAGTTATATGGAAATATAGCACATGAAAATTGTGGGCAGTATGCAATGCTTGACAATAATAATAAATGATTATAGAACTATTTATGCATTACTAAATTTTATCACTATTTTGAGTGTCCCCTTTCCATGTAGAAACAGGTTTTTTTTTTTTTGTTGTTTTGGTTTCCATTAACAACAGCCTCATCTACATCACTTGAATGCATCAAGCAGCCACATTGTATGCCTGTCCTAGTCTGTCTAGGTCTGAGTAAGTGCATGCTATGATGTGCCAGGGATGGAATGCCAAAGGATACATCTCCCAGAACGTGTCTCTGTTGCTAAGCATGCTTGACTGTCCTAATAGCCCAATCACAATATGTGGTTGATACCTTGTATGGTGGTTTGAATGAGACTGGCCCTTGTAGGCTCATATATTTGGAATGTTTGGTCCTCGGTTAGTGGAACTGTTTGAGAAGGACTAGGAGGCATGGCCTTTTTTGGAGGAGGTGTGTTCCTGAGGGCGAGCTTTGAGTTTTCAAAAGTCCATGCCAGGCCCAGTGTCCCTCTCTCTGCTTACAACTTGCAGATCAGGTGTGAGCTCTCAGTCATGGGTCCAGTGCCATGCTTTTCTGCTTACCACCATGATGAGCATGGACTCACCCTCTGAAACTGTGAACAATCCCCCATTAAATGTTTTCTTCAATAAGTTGCCTTGTTCATGGTGTCTCCTCACAGCAACAGAACAGTAATAAAGACACCTTGTTCCCATTACATCATCAGTCTCTTAAGAGTTTGGACCATATTGCCTTCAGACCCAATGCAGTGACTGTCACATAGTATGCCGTCAATAAATGTTGATGCCATCGGAAAAGCCATCTTCACAGTGGACAACCTGGGCTAGGAAGATAGCTCAGCCACTAAAGTGTCTTGCAAGCGCAAGGAACTGAGTTAGATTCCTAGGATCCATGTAAACAGCTGGGCTGATGTGCTGGTACATACTCATAATCTCAGAACTGGGGAGGCAGAGACAGGTGAATCCCTGGGGCTCACTGGATGGCCAGCCTAGATGACTTAGCCAGTTCCAGGCCCCTGAGAAACTGAAAAACCTTTTCTCAAAAAAAAAAAAAAAAAAAAAAAAAGGAACGTGATTGGGAAAGACAGCAGGCCTCTGCACACACACATACACCTCTACCACAGAGAGTCATAACCATTGTCCTAATTAACTTCAACAAAGATTCTAATTATGAGAGAGTGTTATGCAAATGACTCTGTGGCCCTCTTAATTATAGCATCAGTGAGATGTGCCCTACCCCCGGGAAATAACTGTTATCAGTCATTGGGTTGCTGATCAATGAGGCTAGGAGAGAATAGCACTCATGAGCTTCTGCGCTCAGCAGTGGGGCAGGGAAAGAACTGGGGGCATTGGGGAGTCTTCTCCATGTGCCAAACTGATTTCTGGAGACCTTTCTTTCAATGTCACCCTTTATGGACCAGGGATGAAGGACTGGGTACCAGGAGTGACTTGACAGGGCCAGCTGTGGGTGGCACAGGGATGTCCACACCTGTGTGCTCCCTAGCCTGATCTTGTGGCATGTGTCCCTGCTGTAAGTGACAAATGTATGCCTGGTGTCCCAAAGGAATATGGCCCGTGCTCCCCATGACTTGCATAGAAACGATGCTTTCTTGAGGCACTGGGGTCTTGACTCAGACCGGTACTGTATCCCACTGCCTTCACTCAGAAGAGACGGAGACTTTCTGAGTGATCTGGGGACATTCCCTCAGTTCAGTCCAGTCTTCCCAGAGCACCTTTCCAGTGATCAGTCAGCAGTTTTATCCTGTAGTGCAGGCAGCATGTTGCCCTTTGAGAAGAGACTGAGATAAGAGGACCTGATTTGTAGCTGAACAAACTGCATTTGAATACAAGTGCTCTCTAATGGAAGCTGAGTTCTGAATCGCCACTCAAGAGTCCTCAATGCGTTGGGAAAGTGAGTTGAACTTTACCAAATACAATAGGGGGAGATTAGGGAGAAAAAAACAACACCAAAAATGGTATTAATAATGATTGCCTCTGGGAAACAGGATTGTGGGTGATTTTGAGTTTTTATATTTTTTATTTCCTAATTTTTTAAATGAACACACACATACACACACACACACACAAAAAAAAAATCAGAAAAAAGATATCTCTCTTTCAAGATGCATTCCTTTAGCATGGGCAACAGGTGTTTGAAACTGCCACCTTCTGTCCCCATGAGTTAAAGCTTTATATGTCACTTCTGTGAGGGTCTCTTGATTTCTTTTATTAAGGAGCAAGTGAGGTTCCCTGAGGTCTACTAGGAAGGTTCTCAACCTTCCTAATGCTGCGACCCTTTAATACAGTCCCTCCTGTTGCAGTGACCCCCCCCAACCATAAAATTAGTTTCATTGCTACTTCATGATGGTAATTTGGCTATCGTTATGAATCGTATAATGTAAATATCTGATATTTGACCCCTCCCCCTGTGGGGTCGTGACCCACAGGTTGAGAATCACTGCCCTAGAGGGACGCAAACAGAGATTCCTTAACCTGACTTCAACACCAATCTCCTTCTTCAATTAAGCCCTGCCCTGCTGGGAGAGATTAAAGCTGCTAGGTGTTAAGTGAGCCTCAGGCGTATGAAGAGGCGTATCCTATTCTACAGCAGTCTGGGCTTGCTCGAACGATGAAATAATTACAGTTCACGTTTGCACAGTTACTAAGCGGTGGACTCTCAGCTCCAGCTCTACGCATGTCCGAAGGCGTGTACCAAAGCGCTTGCTTGGCCCATGCCACCGCACTGACTTCTTTAGTCTGGGCCGGAGCTCCTGCCTCAGCAATTTGCGCATGTAGTCGTCAGTACAGAGAGCTGGCCCGTCCACTGTCTCAGCTAATCCCTACACTCAGTACGGGTAAGGCGAGCCTGCCCTATTTTCCTGGCAGGCAGGTCTTTTTATAGCGACTACTTTAAAACCTTAAACCTCATTCTGCCTCTGGAGTTGCTCCAATTTTCCTTTTCTTTCATGAAACCTGCAATTGATAGACCTTTCGGCTTGACGACTCTGAAAAGAAACCCTCAGCCCTTGAGAGTCTCGTCTGCTCTGACTCCCTGAGCATTTGGAACATTTTGGTCTCAGCATTTTTCTTTTTTTAAAGACACCAGAAGAGCCTTCTTGCCTCTCTGGCACTGGTATTATCCTGTCCTCTTTCTAATGCAGCTGGGCTTGGGCAGGGATTGGGACAATGTTTTTCTGGTGGCTTAATCCAGCAGGCCCTGCGGTGTGGGGAGCCGAGCTGCTGAAGCCTGGCCCACGAGCTGTGGCCTTGGGCAGCTGGCTCAGCAGCTCTTGTCTCTTCAGCAGCTCTGGGAATGTATCTTTAGTAGTCTCCACAGTGGGCCCCGACAAAGCTCAAGAATACGCTTCCCCTCCATCTCATGTTCCCGAGACTGCACCTCAGGGCCAGTTTTTACATCGCGTTACACATGCTAGGCGATTCCGACTTCCAGAGGTTTTCACGAATGTCAGTGTGAGCTTTAAACTCATGGAGTAGAAATAGGCACACCCTGCTTTTGAAGTTAATTCCTCTTCCCTCCTTTATTCTATAAGCCTTTTGTTTGACCCGGGTGCCATATCCAGGTCTCGAAAGGTGCTGGTCATGTTCCCGGTGTCACAAAGTTGATGATGGTCTGGAGTGTGTTGAGGCCGGCCACTTAGCTGCCTGCTGCTACTGTCTATAAAGTGGTGCTATTAGTAAAAGGGAGAGCAGAGAGTGACCACCGGGCTGTGGGACAAGCTCCCCTCGCCTGTCACCAGTATCCCCTCGCTCTCCTTTTCTCTAGAAGCTTGATGGCTCTGGAACCAGACTCGTCTGGTGAAAACAGAATTCCCAGGGGCTGGGGGCCCAGCTTCAGAGCTTTGCCTCTGTTTGCAGCTTCCTCCATGAAGGCAATATTCTGGCAGATTGAAAGCCACTGTCTGAAAGGACGCCATGCGCTAAACGTCTTTGGATCCCCAGACGCACACCACCTGGCACACGAAGCCCTGGAGCATGCTTAGAAACCAGTGTACCAGAATTGGAAAACCTAGGTGAAAATCCGATTCTACATTTAGTAGAGAAAGGAACGCATTCTCTTTGGGCCTTAGATTCTTCATTTGTCAAAACATAAAATAAAGAAATAGCCATCAGTCCGTCCTCTCCTCTCTCCAGGGCTGTGCTGAGAAGCCAGAGAGCAGTGTGGTATGCTAATGCACTCACACTCGAGAATGCTGACGCTGTGCAACATGACAGCATTATAGGGCTTAATACATATTTATTGATCCTCATGAGGTCTTACCTACCCATCTTTTCTTCACCCTTAAATATGAAACCAGGGGAAATAAATAAGAAATATAATTGTGCCTCACACCTTAGGACTCCCTGGGCAGCTCACATTAATAGGTCTCTTCAGCTTCCCTCTAAGTGCTAATAATTCCTGGGTGTGGTGATGGTAGCACTTTCTCCCTGAGATGAATTGGCCCCGGCTAAGAGCCAGGGCTTCTTCCCAAATCTCATTACAATCAGCCTTGATGGCAGCCAGGCTTCGGAATGTAACACAATTAGAGCTTTTAAATCATTATCTCAACTCTGGGAGTATGATGCTAATAAAAGGGAATGTGAATGATGGGAGGCAGGGATGGATGTGTGGCCCTGACGCCGGCGCCTTGTCCCGCACCCCTCATGATAGCGGGAGGATATTGATTGACCTCACAGCACATGAGCAGAGCTCTGGCTCAGCCGGGCAGTGTGCTCAGTGTTACAGTACAGGGTACAACATTGAGCTGACCCTCTTATTACTTTCGACAGTCCTACCCTGGGAACTGCCTTCTCCCAGTTCACCCTCTGCTAGAGGAACAGAACATTGGTGCCTTTCCATGGCATCTTTGTGAGCAAGGAGTTGCGTAGGAGACAGCATGTTTTATTCTGCAGTTCTTCCTCAACTTCTGAATGGGTTCCTCATCCATCCACTCACTGAGCAGCATTTTGGGTACACTTGTAATGGGTAAGGTACCAGGAGGACAGCATCTAAAGATGGCAGCCTTGTCTCACTCTACTTCCTGCTTAGCGACTGAACCAGTAGTGTTTGCCACCCTTGTTATGATGCAGGTTCTTGCCATTTACCCTCTGGGTGTTGTGGGAATCTACAGCTGCTTCCCCTCCAGACCCTCCTCGCGGCGGCTAACGCATATTCTGCCTTGGGAGTTCCGAGGTCATAGGCCAGGGTCCCTTCTCAAAGACGTTTGTATCTTTGCCCACAGGATGGCTCTGCCTACTGCTTCCGGGCCTGCTGTGCTATCCCGATTTTCTTCAAGCGCAGGTCCCACAACACTTGGAACACTCTCTCTTCTTCCTTCTGGTCCCCAACATGAGCCCCCTGCTTTTGTTTCCTGGTGCCTTCTTGACCGACCTCTGTCTCAACAGTGTTTCCTTCTAAGCCCTATATGGCTAGTGCCAGGAATATTCTTGTAATTCTGACGTGAGCTCACATCACTTTTGTTTTCTTTCTTTTCTTTTTCTCCATCTGTGTGGGGGTGCACATGCATGTGTGTGTGTGCTTGACAAATGAAAGCCATCCTTCCTTGGTGACTCTTCCAACCATTTTTTTTTCCTTTGAGGCAAGATTTCTCAGTCAAAACCAGGACTTGGGACTCAACTACTCGCGTGTCTTTTCTAAAGATAGCTTTCCTGGATGGCCCAGACCATAGAAATTTGTCTTAATTCTTTGAAAAACATTTGCCCAATAGACTTGTCTATTAACTTATTTTTTTAAAATTCTCCTTTCTGAACTGGGTCATAAACTCTATGAGAGTTTGTTTATCTCACTCACTACCATACTCCTAAAGCTTAGGAGAGGGCTGGGCACACAGTGGGCACCTGGGCACATAGTGGGTGGCAAACAATTATTTGGATGGGTGAATGGGTGAGTGAATGAATGGAAAGGGTGATGGACAGGTGGGTAGATGGACGGATGAGTGATGAATGGATGACTGAACAGATGGATACATAGATGGATGGATATATAGATCAGTAGCTAGATGGGTGTGGGGATCCAGACTCAGGCTTGCAGAGTTAGTACTCTTACCCCCTAAACTATCACCTCATCTCCCCCATTCAGTTTTGCAATAAAATAATTCTTTCATTTGATTAAGATACTATTGCTTGTCCTGTTGTTTGCAAGTGATCTTATTCCTAAGTGATATAGAATATGCAGACATTTCCAATCTAGACCTGGAATTGGTCCAGCAGTAGTTCAAAGTTCTTTGAGGGGTTTGGAGAGTTCTGGACAGAAGGGATGGACCTAGCCATCCTCAGTCCGAGTGGCTGGCTGCAGGGTACACTCATGAACCTCATAGGCTTTCAGAGACCCTTAAGCTCCCCCCTACATCTTGTTCTGATTAATTCAGTAAAAAAAGTAATCAGGGAGGCATTATGGAAACCTCCTCCAATCCTCTGCTGCTCCCATCAATAAAGCTTTTTGCTTTACCAGTATTCCCAGCCAGCAATGGCTCTTCCCTCCTTTATGCTCCAACAGTTCTTTATTGCCTCTGTGCACTGGGCAGGCTCTGTGGACATCCACAGGGCCCTGGGTTTATAACTGTCCTCCCTTGACTTACTGTGTGGCTGTCACTTGGTGAGAGTCTTAATTTTAACCAAGAAGCCCCTGCTTTGCCTCTGCATGGTGTCCCACCAATCGCACACCCAATCCAGTTTCCACTCAGAGACATTTTGCATAATTATTTTGCTGAGTTGTCCAGAGAACCAAATGGGGTACCATAAGCATAGCCTGGTACAGACTCATCTAAACCATTTCCTCTTCTTCCGCATCCCTTGCTCCCTGCCAAACTTACACAGTGGTTGGGTTAGGTGTATATCCATCTCAGTGGCTGAGGTTTGTGAGCCAAAGCCTCCTCCGGAGAAATGCCACCCAAACTCTAGGAGAGCTGACGCTATCTCCTTTTCTCCCAGTGAAGTCCAAGATGGATCCTGATCCGTCAAAGGCATGAGATAGAGGCTCTGTGAGTTTAGAAATGCTATTCTGAATGCTTTTAGGAGTCCGTACCGAGGCCAACTTCTTCTTTTGAAGTTACATGTAGGGAACAGCAGAATTTTACAACCGTATAGTAAAGACGCCACAGTCAGGACTTCGTGAGATCCAAGACCAGCGCTACCCCAGCTGGCCTAATAGAACAATCAAAGCCTCTTCCTTCTAAGAGGAATTAGAGTCGAGACATCCCTGTAAGGAATCAAATGCCAGCACCAGGACCAAGCTCCTTCTGGGGGCCCAGGGTGAGGTCCATGACAAGGTCAGGAAAGCCTGTTTCAATCAGCCCTTTTAGTGGCTGCCGGAGCTTCCCTGGGGCTGAGCTGATGATGGTAACCAGGCAGAGAGGCAGCATCTAGACCTAGCAGCTTGAACTGAATCAGTCAGAGAGAAGATAGCAGTATCGGCGTCACAGAATGGAAGAGACTCTGGGACAGAAAAGAACTACTTTTTTTTTTTCCACTTAGAAAAACTGCACCTTAAAGAAAACGACCTGCCTGTGTCCACACAGAGTGCTTTAATAAGTGAGGGCCTACACATTGAATTCAGTGGCAGCAAGCGTGGAGCGGCCACCACTCAAGCACAAGCGCCTGTCATCTCTGCGGCGCCACAAGGGAGACGCGCGGCTGGCCTAACCCACTTTGTAATCAAGTAAATGGAGGTTTCTGAGGACCCGTCACTTGCTCCAGGGCAGCTGGCTGTCAAGGCCACGCTGAGCCGACTCCAAAAACTGCCCGCGCACGAAGTGCATGAATCTCAAGTGTGTCGCTTGGAGAACTGCAGCATCTGCATGCCCCCAGAAACTGCTGTCCAGGCCCTGGGGTTGAACACTGGCTACCTTCCAGAAGGTTCTGTCATGCGGTATCTTACTTAGACCACGGGAGCCCTCTGCCTCATCGCGCCCCCCCCCCATGTATCTTCTGCACTCTTGTCCCTTACAGCAGACCAATAGGGGCTTCCTCTGAAGCTGGCTAATGCCTCTCTGACATGAATGAGGACATGGGAGCTGAACCCAGTAGCTGACCTAAGCTGTGTCTCTCTGTCCCTTTGGCGACCTCCAACATCTGCAAGACCCACACAACACTTATCTCAATATTTCGGTGTTAACAAACCAGGACAATTAAATTAAACATATCTTTTTCCTCCTGCTCTGTGGGAGGGGCATCGTAACATGTCAGAGGACCGAGTTTGGGTTGAAAATGCGCAGATTCCATACACAGAGTTCTAGAATTCGGTGAGGGAGAGTTAGCTCCATGCTGACAACTGTCCCCACTCCCGGCTCTTTTCCACATGTGATGTGCCCGTCACCTCAGCCTGTTCGTCTGAGCTCTGTCCGGTCTCTATGAAAGCAAGTCTTACTCATTGGACTGAGGGCCAGGCTTGCTGCTGGCATACATAGTTCATGCTTACAGGGGAACAGGTAGAGATGAGCAAACGATGAGTTCTGGGTACCCAAAAAGAGGGGGTTGGAGGTGCAAGAGCCGGGCAGGAATAGTCATCGTGGCTATAGGTTCCTCACCTCCAAGGTGGAGCAAGCCCCCCAGAGCTCGAGGCTCAGATAGCTCTCTTAGGAGCCTCATGCAAGGGTGCTCTACAGACATGGGGTCTTCTGTCTCAGTCAGGAGGGAATTCTCTTCATTACTACTACTATTGATAACAACAACAATAATAGCAATAACAATTGTTACTATTATTAATGACAACAACAACGATAATTTGCTTCACTGAGAGCTTGCCATACACTCACCAGACAACGGGCCATGTATGAAGAACTCATGAGTGCCAGCTTCTCAGAGCCTCCAGTTTGATGTGGAGGGGGCAGAGGCTTAGCAGTCTTGTACCATGATAGACACATACACCAGATGGTTAGGGAGAGATTCAGGCATGAGGTGACATCCAAGCAGTCCTGGAGGGTTAGAATGCACTGAAGAAGCAGGGAAGGGTATTTTGTGGGGAGAATAGACTGCACCATGCAGGTTGTATGTAGTGAGCTCAGAGCTCTGTATCAGTGAGTGGGTGTGGACTGTGAGATAGGGTACAGGAGAGGCTAGCATGTACCAGCAACACAGGTCTCACTTTCAGGGAGACACTGAGGCTTACGGCAGGATAAGGCATGTAGGAAATGACATCTGTAGACATGTGGTGCTGGGACCAATGCAGGAACAACAAGATTTGAGAGAAGAGAAGAGAACTGAGGAAGTGCCAGACATGGTAGCACACCCTGTAACCCCAGCGGTTGGATCGGTGGAGAAATGAGTATAAAGAGTTCAAGGCCAACCTCAGCTACATGGCAAGTTCAAGGTCCTCCTGGGTACATGAGACTCTGTCTATAAAGCAGTGTGTGTGTGTGTGTGTGTGTGTGTGTGTGTGTGTGTGTGTGTGTGTATGAAAGAACTAACAAAGCTCTAATTATTCATTGATTAAATAAATATATACCAAGCCCCAGTAATATGCCAGGCACTGTTCCATATTAGAGATACTGCCATGGGAAAGGCAGAAAAGGCCCCTGCTCTGACCGGGCTTCCATTCTAAGGAGAAGGCAGGGACATCAGAGGCGTAAGTAACACAAATCCAAGGTACTAGAGGCGAGTGTTATGGATGATAGGTGGTGGAAGAGAGTGGATGGGGAGACATGGTCAAGATAATGGAGAAGCTCATTGACTCGTGCATATCTGGTGATGGCATGTATTTACTGGGGGCCTGCCTTGGAAAGTGGTTCTATCATGGAGAGATGAAACAGACATCACGACATTTGTCTCACAACAGACTCAGACACCGTTTAAATACAGTCACACACCACATTGGAACATATCCATCAATAATAGATGCTTAAGGCTCTACTGATCCTGTTAGATTATAAATGGAGCTAAAAGATGTCTATGGTCTAGGATTCTCACTCTACCTTTTCTGGGCATAGATGGCTCTAAATATGCAAGTGTTGGGGATGTCCTTCTGTATGCTGTGAATGTGTTGCTCTGATTGATTGATAAATCAAGCGCTGATTGGCCAGTAGCCAGGCAGGAAGTATAGTATAGGCAGGATAAGCAGAGAGGAGAATTCTGGGAGGAGGAAGGCTGAGTCAGGAGATGCTGCCAGCCGCCGCCATGAGAAGCAAGATGTAAGGATACCGGTAAGCCATGAGCCATGTGGCAAGGTATAGATTTATAGAAATGGGTTAATTTGAGATATAAGAACTAGATAGCTACACTGGCAGCTGGGTAGCATGGCTGAGCAGTCTAAGAACTAGATAGCAAGAAGCCTGCCACGGCCATACAGTTTATAAGTAATGTAAGTCTCTGTGTGTTTACTTGGGTCTGAGCGGCTGCAGGAGCTGAGTGGACACAGAAAAACTCCAACTACATGCAAGTACTTACCAGTGTGGTATAGACCTGGAGCAATCAATACAACAGCGTGCTGTATAGATTTGTAGCCTAAGAGCAATTCACTATAACAGGTATATAAACCTAGGCTATCCCATGTAAGTTTGTTAAATACACTCTGTGATATCCACATGACTAGGAGATTGCCTATTTATACACTTCTCAGACTGTATCCTCATCATTAAGTAATGCATCATGTGTCTCACCGACCACTAAAATGTATCCTGCTAAGAAAGGTCTTTGATAGAGTATAGCCAAGGAGCCTGACCTAGACTGGTGTCTTGCAAAGGCTGCTTGGGGAGGGTTATAGAGAATTCCCAGGCCCATAGTGGGAGAAGGCAAGTAGAATTAACCATCCCAAGCAGCTGGAGGGTGAGGGGTAGTGCACTGGTGACTGGAGTCACCCATCAGGTGAGAGGCCTGCCATGCCCAGCTTTGTTCTTGCCATTCATTCTGCTCTCCCCTAACCCCTGTGTGTATGATGTGCCATGTTTATGTATGCATGCTTTGCATGTGGGTGGGCACACATGCATGTGTGTTTATGTGTCTGTGCACTGTGTACAAGTATATGGGGAAGCCAGAGGTTGATGGCAGGAGTCATCCTCAGTTGCTCACCACGTTATTAGTTGAGATAGAGTCACTTAGAGATGGAGCTTTTCAATATGGCTAGTCTTGCCAGCCAGCTTGCTCTGGGAGTCCCCTACTACCTCACCCATCTGGTATCACATGGGTTCTGGGGATCTGAAGTCTCATCCCCACACTTGCATGGCAAGCACATTAATTTCTGAGTCATCTCTGGCCATTCATTGTCGTTCTCTCTGCATCTATCTGACATAACACTTACCACCTTAACTGCTCCCAAGTGTATAATTCAGTGGAATTAGGTATGTCCACAATATGCAGCCATCGTCACTGTTCCCAGAGGATGCTCATTACTCTAGACAGGAGCCATGGCCACCCAGCAATAACACCCACTTCTACCTCCCCTTGCCATGGTTAATTACTACCTCCATGGATTTGCTTATTTTATATAACTCATACAAATGGGAATAGGCATTGTTCGCTATTTTGTTTCTAGCATATTTCACAAAGCATAGGTTTTTAATCTTTCAGATATAGGGTACATCAAAATTCCATTTTTATGGCTAAATAATGTTCCACTGTGTGTATTACTACATTTTATTGATTGATCACTGATGGGCATATAGGTCATTCCCACTTCTTAGCCATCGTGGGCAACGTTGTGCTTAATATTCATGCATAAGTATCTGTTTCAGTTTCTATTTTTAATTCTTTGAGGTATATAGCTGGAAGCAAAATTCTGGGTCATATGGTAATTCTGTGTTAATTTTTTTTGGAGGAAACTCCATCTGACTTTTTATAGCATCTGGGCCATTTTCCATTCCTTCCAGCAATACAGCACAGTTCCAAGTTCTCCAGGTTATTGGCAGCACATGTTATTTTCTGTATCCTCAGAGTACCAGCTCTAGATCCTCTCAGAACCTCTGGCCACCAAGTGTGCAGTCTCTGCAGAGTCCCCAAAGTCCTCTGCTCAGTGGGAAGAAGTCAAGGGACGCCTTCTGAGTTCCTGTCACTAATGATGGAAAGCAGAACGAGAAACAGAAGGACACTGGGTAGGAAACTGGGTCAGCTTCTGCCATTGTGACAAAAATACCTGAGGTAAACAAGTTCAAGGAAAAACAGCTTTGTTTGGGCTCGTGGGTCTAGCGGCTTCAGCGCATGTTACTCTCAGGCTGCGGTAAGGCATGAGATCATGGTGGGGACCCCACAGTGGTAGAGAGCCATTTATCTCATGGTGGACAAGCAACAGGGAGAGATGATGGAAAGAGAAGGACCAAGGACAAAAGAGAGTCTTTAAGAACATGCCCCCAGTGACCTGCTTTCTAAACTGGGCCCCATTTTCCAAGAGATTAATTCAATGACAAAGCCAGAGTCAATGACCCCATGTCTGAACTTTGCTGCCCTGGGGACTAAACATTCAAACGTTGATCTTCCGAGGACATTTCAGGTCCAAAGTGCTGTAGAACTGGAAGACTGGGGAAGAACTTGGGATCTCTCCCATTAGATGACGGTTAGAGGGACCGTTTTCCAAGGACTCTTTCAACCTCCCCATTATAGTTCTACTCATAACAGAAACATATATATTATATATATATATATATATATATATATATATATATATATATGTATGTGTGTGTGTGTGTGTATAAGCTCAAGGCAACAATGGAATGCAGAATAAATAAGCTGCTCCATTATCTTCTCCCTGCCTCTCCTTCATCTGTGATCTGCAGTACTTTCAGGTCCCTGAAGCCTGGCAAGGCAGAACCTAAGCTCAGTCCTCCCAGGCTTCCTTAGAAGAGGCCAAGTCCCTCTTGTGGCTCTCAGTGTATGGTCTAGCTGGACCTAGCAAACCAGTAAACCATCCCAAGTCTTTCTCTGTCTCTTTCTATCTCTCTCTGTGTGTGTGTGTGTGTGTGTGTGTGTGTGTGTGTGTGTGTGTGTGTATGCGTGCAAGCGCGCGCAACAGTTGATGCCAAGTGGCTTCCTACATTACTCTTCACCTCATTTTCTGAGACACAGTCTCGGACTGAACTGTGCTCAGTAACTTGCTAGGCTAACTGGCCAGCAAGCTCTGCACTCTCCCCGCCCCCCCCCCCCCCGCCCCTGCCTGGGATTCTCTAGTTTCTGCCTCCCAGTGCTGGAATTACAGGTACACATTGCTGCCCTCAGGTCCTCGCACAAGCCCAGCGAGCACCCTGCCCACAGAGCTGCCTCCTCAGCCCCCATTGCAGCTCTCTGATTTTGAGTCTTTGTTGACTACTCTAATTATTCTGCATGGTGCTCAGAGTTCTGGAAGAAGCTACAAAACCACATGCAGGTTGGTTGGAGTCCTGTTTGGAGCAAAGCACGGCAAACAGATGAAAGGACCAGACACGGTTGATGTATCTCCTTCACCCTCCCCACACTGCCCGGTGAGCTGAAGATTGCTGAGCAGTGTGCCAGGCAGATTCTCATTTCCTACCCACAACCCACCACTGGGGTTGGCAAGGTGAGTGCTGCCGTGTGACTGGATTTTGCAGGACGGGAAGATGACTGCTGAAGGTCAGTGCTTAGGAGAGCCGGGAGGGTCTGACTCCAGGCCCTAAGTGGGCTCTTCTCCCAGCAAGCAGATGACTCATTTTGGCCTTGTTGGCTTGAAGCTGCCCAGGGCCTCTGGTCAGGACTCAGCCAGGCTTTCAACAATTAATCAAGAGTTTTCCTGAGGCAGCAGCCTAAACTATTCACTAGACTTCTCAGGCTGTTCTTCCAAACAAACAAACAAACAAACAAACAAACAAACAAACAAAAAAGCTTTCTCATTTGTTGGACCAATCAATGCTGAGGTCAACCACTCCTCCCCCCACCTCCCCCCACCTCCCACAAAAACTCCTCTCCCGTTCTGTCCCATTCAGCCTAGCAAAGCCCATTTTCCCCCCCGATACTCAAATTGGAAACCTCTTTCTGTTCTCATTAGTTTGGGTTGCAGCAGTCATTACAGCCTAAACAATTAATCCCGGAATGCCAATTTCTTACTAGAATTACCCTGGCCTCAACAGCTTGTTTTCTTAGCAGTGAGGCCCAAGCAATTACTTCAGGCTTTTGTAAGCAGACCTGCTGTGCTTGGCCCTTTGCATGTGTTCATCATGGGCTGGCTTCTCGTCTCTGCACTGCGCGACTGTGAAGGCCCGCCCTGAGAAGCCTCAACTGCTCATCTGCCCCTGGCCTCGAACCTGATCATCGCCTAACACCATGTTTCCACTTCACAGCGTGCTCTGAGAGACAAGCTCACCTTGAACGGCTGCCTCGATTACCTGCTCAGGTGTGAATTTTACCCTTTCTTTCTTTTGGGGAGGGTATAGTTGGGGTGGGGGGGTCATCTGAGGATGACCTTGAGGTTGGCATCCTCCTGCCTCCACCTCCAAAGTGCTGGGATGACAGGTCTATATAAGGCTATACCTCATTTTATGTGGTCCCAGGAATTGAACCCAGGAATTTGCCCTTTCTAGGCAAGCACTCTACCAGCTGAGCCACATCCCAAGCCCCTCCGTAATCTGCTCATGTCTGCCATGTCTTGCCTTCCTCTTGTAGTCCTTAGCTTGTTTATGAATTAGACCTCCGTTTGTACCAGTTGTTTTATTTACAGTACAGCCTTGAGATACGGCCCTTGGGGGATTCATCATCCTATGAGGACACAGCCAAGGGAATGAAAGCAGGATGAAGTCTGAGCACAGTGCTTTGAAGCTCTCCGGGGACCAGAGATGCAGCCGCATGATCCTCCCTGGGGAAGGAATAACCAGGAGAGCCTTTGCTGAAGAGGAGGCATGAACTGGGTCTTGGAAAGTCCAATGTTGGTGGCAAATCTTTGGCTATGGCCCTGCTTTCTTCCACTGGATGTCCCCAGTTGCTTGGGATACTTGCCGGTGCCTGCTCTGCAGACACCACATCTGTCTATTTGGACACAACTGCAAGACTTCAGGGAATAAGGTGCCACATCTGCCATCTTGAGTCTGTGATAGGTTAGTGGTAACTGTACAGATGCCTGCTGCATGCTCCAGACATGGAGAAGAGCAGGTTCTAGAACCCCTTGGGCATGCTAACTTGCTTGTGCTCAGATTCCTCTACTCAGTCCAGGACACCCTGCCTAGGGAATGGTGCCACCTATCGTGGGCTGGGTCTTCTCACATCAGTTATTATAACTGAGACAATCCCCACAGCATGCCCATAGACCAAATCAGTGTAGACAATTCCTCACTGAGACTCTCTTCCTGGGTGATTCTAGATTGTGTCAAGTTGATAATTTAAGCTAACCATCATAGTATTGGATCTTTCCAATATATCTGTGGGTTTTTATTTTCCTAGTAAATCCCTGCTACCTCCGATAAAATGAGTTAAGCTATACAATCAGGCCCTTTCCATTTCACTCTTATTGCATTCACCCTATCATTCCACCATTTGGTGTAAATTATTTCAAACTTCAAACTTTGTTTGGTTTTGGGTTTTTGAGACAGGCTCTCCTGTGGCACTCAGGCTGGTTGCCAACTCACTATGTAACCAAAACTGGCATTGAGTTTCTGATCTTCCTGTCTCTACCTCACAAGTAGAATTAGAGTTTGCACGACCACATCAAATTTCTTTGAAACAGAGGCAGTATCTAAAATCAGTCCAACTGTAAATCCCTAGCTCTGTACATCAAGGGCACCTTGGAGGGAGGCAAAGAGCAAATGTCATCTCTGTCATTTGACAGATGGAGACACCAAGGTTGAGTGTTCAGACCCCTCTGGGAAGCAAGGAGGAGGGCTGGTAAGGCTTCACCCCTGCACTCTAAGCAAACCCCGTTTGCTAGGTATGTTCATAAGTTGGGGGTAAGACCTGCGAACTAACCTTTCTGTTCCTCATTTTTCCCGGATTATTGGAGAGCAGCATGCTGCTGGCCTGTATGCCAGTGGGAATGCTGAGCAGGGTCCAAGTGGCATTTATTTAATTGTCAGAAGCAGGTGGATCACTTTGGCTTCAGTGAAGATACCCCTTGATGTGCTCATCAGCCCTCATTACGAGGAGACCTGGGCAGGGTGTGCGTGGGGCAGGGGAGGGCAGTCTGATGTTGACCAGGCTTAGTGCCAACCTGCTTACCCTCACATCACCATCCTGAGGGGGGCGGTGACAAGCGGGCAGTCTGGGGAGTGTAAGTCTCTGGCCCAGCCTTGAGGACTTCAGTGTGTGCTGTGCCCCTTCCCATCTGTTGGTGACTTCTGCCATGCCCTGCCTTCCTGGGGTAATTTCCCTAAAGTTGCCGATGGAAACTTGTCCTTCTTCTATGGGGTCAGGGTCCTTGAGGATAGTGGCCTCCAGGCTCACTCTGTGCGTCTCCCCCAGGCTCCCTTCACATTGGTGCCCTTTCCACACAGTCCTCCCCACAACTGTCTTGTAAAGGAATAAACCAAAAAAAAAAAAAAAAAAAAAAAAAAAAAAAAAAAAAAAAAGTACAAGGCCTTAGGGGAGGGGTTTGCCTGGCGCCTAGGGAGAAGCTGAGCTGAATTAGGTAGGGGGTGGTCATTAGAACGTCCTTCCTCTTTGATTCTAGGGAAATAAATTCAGCAATAACATGGGGCTGCTGGCACTAATGAGGAAGATGTTTCAAAGGACTATCTTTCTCAGGGAGCAGGTGCTACATGACAGCCAGCTCTCTCAAAGGATCCTTTTCATTTTGCAAAAAAAAAAAAAAAAAAGATTGGTGTTTTCTGCTATCTGTTTATGCATCTTTCTGTCTGTCTGTCTATCTATCTACTTGTCTGTCTGACTGTCTATCTATCTATCTATCTATCTATCTATCTATCTATCTATCTATCTATCTATCTATCTATCATCTATCATCCATCCCCTAGAGGAAAAACAGCCTGGAGAAAACCTGCATTCCCCTTGAGAGCTGACCCCCACTGACTGTCAAGGCAGAACAAGTTGGCTCTTGACCAGACAGCCACTAATCTCAGTCTGGAGTCAGTTTAAGTTTCAAACATTTTGTCTGTCAACCAGGTAAACCATTTGGAAACAAGGTCTGGTGCACAAACTCCTTTTCTATAAGACAGTTGTGAGTTGAGTATTTTAGTGAAACTGTGGCAATGGCTTCTCTCAGGTATTTTACGGAACTTGGAATTTTTATACAGTTTGAATCGAGGGAGCTGTGCTCTTTGTAGAAGCTTCCAGACAACCTATTCTGAAAGTAGGAAAGAGAAACACACCTTAAAACAAGATTAAAAGTATGAACCATAGCCTTCTACCCATGGGATGGGTCTTTTGATAAAGTTGTCATGTCTCAACTTCCTCCTATACACATGGGGTGTGATGTCTAGCTTTATGTCAACGCAGCTAGAGTTATTTGCGAAGACAGAATCTGAATTGAGAAAATGCCCTTGCTAGATTATTCTATGAGCATGGCTGTGGGGGCATTTTTTCATTAATGATTGAGGTAGGAGGGCCCAGTCCATGTGGGTGGTGCTACCTGTGGGTTGGTGGTCCTCAGTGTATAAGAAAGCACGGGGAGCAAGCCAGTAAGCAGCACCCTCCATAGCCTCTGCATTAGTCTCTGCCTCCAGGTTCCTGCCTTGAGTTCCTGCTCCGACTTCCCTCAGTGATGGACTACAGGCTGCAAGATGAAAGAAAACCTTTCCTTCCTGAGTTGTTTTTGGTCATGGTGTTTTACCACAGCAATAGAAACCTTACCTAAGACATGAGTGATAGAGTTGGGGCTTTACTATGGGAATGTTTTTTTTCCTATATAACAAATTTAAATTATTCCACAGATCCTTTAGCCTAAGAGCATTTCATCCTTAGTGTTTTAACCAATTGCAACAGATTACACCCAAAATAATTTAATAAAATACCTAAATACTTTAATGAACACTAAAATAAATGCATAACACATTATACACCCAAACACCATAAGAGTCTACTGAAGGACATTAATAAGAATTTTTCACCTTGAGAAGCATAGTAATTTAAATTTTTTATTTATTATTGTTATTATTATTATATTTAGTGTGTGTGTGTGTGTGTGTGTGTGTGTGTGTGTGTGTGTGTGTGTGCAGGCATATGCATGCCACAGCGCAACTGTGGGTCACATGACAACTCAAGAGCCAGCTCTCTCCCTCCAATCTGTTGAGGCAGGGGCACCCTCCTCGTATCGGCCACTGTGTGTACACCAGGTTAGCTGCCAGGTGAGCTTCTGGGTTACTCTTCTGTCTCTGCCTCCACGTGGTACAGGAGTGCTGAGGTTACAGGTGCTCACCACTGCATTGGGCTTTGGAGGGTTCTCAGGATCAAACTCAGGTCATCAATCTCGTGGGACAAATGCTGGCCTGATAACCATAGCAGTTTAACCAGTGAATCAGAATCTGGAAGGCTACATATTCACTTCTATATGACCATCCTAATATCTGCAAGAAGCAGATTGATGATAGTTTTGAAACAATAGTGCAGGTCAAATTATATTCCCCTCCTAAGATGTTCATTCATGTGACAGTCCCTCCTTTGGTGATGTCTGCTTTCCAATGACAACTTATACTGAGTAGCCTATACATTAACAACTTTACAACTTTTGAACCTTCAAATAAAAAGGTTTATCAGATAATGAGTTCCTTTTTGAAAACTTTTGAGAATATTATTCACATTAACAAAAGTTTTCCCAGTTAGAATAAAATGCAGGGTTATGGCTGGTGGCAGTTCTCTACTGGATCCTCTGACTGGGGTGTGTTTACATATATATGAAATCTCAGTTGTGTCTTCCAGTTAATTAATTACAAACTGGGAACCACAAAAGAGATTTTTTTTTTAATAGGTACAAAAGGAACATCCTTATAAGAGAAGTCCCTCATAGAACTAATACAAAGAAGCAAATATTGCTTATAATGTTAATGTGGAAATAACACATGTTGACAATCTCATTCATTATGCAAAATCACACATCATGCAGCCTCTAGAAGATTCCACTTGTGGTTTGAATGAGAATGATTCCCACTGTCTCTGTCTCTGTCTCTGTCTCTGTCTCTGTCTCTGTCTCTCTCTCTCTCTCTCTCTCTCTCTCTCTCTCTTGTGTTTATGAATCAGAATGTAAACTCTCAACTGCTGCTCCAGCGCCATGCCTGCCTGCCTGCTGCCATGCTTCCTGCCATAATGGTCCTGGACTCTCCCTCTGGAACTATAGGCTCCCAATAAACTTTCTTTTATAAGTTTCCTAGGTCACAGTATCTTAGCATAGCAATAGAAAAGTAACCAAGACACCATTACATGCTCATGAATGACTGAGAAAGAAGTGCATGCCATGTATAATCATGAAAAAAGTTTTGACAGTACAGACTCCCTGAATGGATTCAGGACCCAGAAGCAGGGCTGTTCTTGATGGCACATGAGCCTTAGGGCAACAGTCACTTGCCAATCTTCTCAAAATGCTGGTTACTTCCTCCTGCTGCCGACATTCTGAGGCACTGTATCAGAGGTGGGGGCCACATTACTGCATTTGGATTCTTGGATGATCCTTAGCGATGTGGTAGAAACGCTATTTTACAGAAAGCTCTGCATTAGCATCTCCCAAAGAAAATACCACCCAAGAGTGACCAAAGAGAGTAGTACACATAACTAGCTACCCTGGCTCATCCCTTCCTTTGGAAGTCTACTTCTAGGATGCCTCTTGTCCTGGCTCCCAGCCTGTCATATAACAGAGGTCTTTGTATTGAGCAGGGATGAAGATAAGGAGTACCTTTCTACTTTTCCTAGGGAATGGGAGGGTATGTGATAGAAAATAAATGCTTGCTGTTGGTAGTATTTACACAGCCATGTCAGAGTTGGCTCTCGTCAAACAGGAATAATGACTTTCTCACCCAAACTTCTTTAAATAGACAAAAATGAGTTTTACCTTTCAGACACAAAAAATAACTTATGGTGATTATTAATATGTTTGAAAATCTGTATCACATAGGCCTACCATGAAGTGTGTTTATTTGCATAATTATAAGCAATTTTTGCTTCTTTGTATATTTCTACAAGGGAACTCTTTTATAAGGGTGTTCCTTATGTACCTACAGAAAAGTCTCCTTTATGGTTCCCAGTTTATAATTAATTATCTGGAAGACACAAGTGAGGTTTCGTGTACATACACGTAAAACACACCCCAGTCAAGAGGATCCAGTAGAGAACTGCCACCAGCCATAACGCTTATTTTTTTTCTAACTAGAAAAACTTTTGTTAATGTGAATAATATTCTCAATAGTTTTCAAAAAGGAACTCATTATCTGATAAAGCTTTTTATTTGAAGGTTCAAAAGTTGTAAAGTTGTTAATGCATAGGCTACTTAGCGTGAGTTGTCATTGGAAAGCAGACATCACCAAGGGAAGAACTGTCACATGAATGAACATCTTAGGAAAGGAATACAATTTGACCCATACTGCTGTTTCAAATCTATCATCAATCTGCTTCTTGCAGATATTAGGATGGTCATATAGAAGTGAATATGTAGCCTTCCAGATTCTGAGTCACTGGCTAAATTGCTATGCTTATCAGGCGAGTGAGATGGTTCCGGAGGTAAAGGCATTTGCCATACAAGATTGGTGACCTGAATTCGATCCTGAGAACCCTCAAAAAACCAGATGCAGTGGTGAGCATCTGTAATCCCAGCACTCCTGGGACTCCCATATGGGAGTCAGAGACAGAAGAATAATTCATAAACTCATCTGCTGGCTAGCCTGGAGTCCACAGAGTGGTAAATACAAGAGGAGTGACCCTGACTCAACACAACTCTATTCCTAAATGAAAATGCATTCTAGATACTGTTATCAATATTTGAACATATCTCACCATACAAAGTGAAAGTGAGGAGCACTTTGGGGTTGGGAATAGCTGTGATGATAAAAGGTCCTCCCAGCCTTTATTTTATCTGTAATGGTTAGCTTTAATTGTCAAATTGACAATGGCCTGAGATGAGTCTCCACTAGGAAATGTCTACATTTGGTTGGCCTCTCTATGGTGGATTGTTTTTAAATTCATTGGTGTTGGTAGATCAAGTCCGTTGTGGGCAATACCATTCCCTAGACAGGGGTTCTTGAACCATATAAAAATGAAGAAATTGAGCTCAGTACAAGCAAACAAGTGAGTAACCAAGAGGCTTGTATACACTTACTCTCTCTCTATTCTTGGATGAGATGTGACAAGCTGCCTGAGTTCCTGCTTTAATTTCCCCATGATGATTATGACTGTAACCTGGAATCATAAGCCAAACAAACTCTTTCAACCTTAAGTTGCTCTTTGTCAAGGTGTTCTATCACAGCAACATAAATGAAGTTAGAACCATCCCCCAATTATAAAATAATTACATTGATGCTTTTGAACTTCCTTAATGGACTGAGACACTGGGCAGTATCCTGAGCATAGGAAACCTCAATGCCTGCCTCTACAGTGACACACTTCCTCCAACAAGGCCACACCCACTTCAACAAAGCCACACCTCCTAGTAGTGCCACTCCCTATGAGATTATGGGGGCCAATTACATTCAAACTACCACAGTCAGGCTGGCCTGGAAATTCACTATGTAGTCCAATTTGGCTTCAAACTCATGGTAATTCTCCTGTCTCAACTTCCTCAATGTTGGAATTACAGGCATGAGTCATCACGCCTAGCAATTAACTGGTATTTGAGAAAATGCGTATTTTTCTCTAAGTGGTCTTTTGGAAAAGGTGCACCAATTGTCACTTCTAGCTGTCGTTATGTTCATAACTTGTGATTATTTTAAAATTGTCTTGTCAAGAGGGACTTAAATCACACCCAAACCCAAAGCCCAATGATTGGCTTCTCCTTCTCCCCACTTCTGCTTACTCATTCCTAACTACCAGTTCTCTACAAAATTTCCACCGAGTCTCCCGAAAATCAATAGCATGTAAGTTTTCTGAAAGGCCCCGCAATTTGCTTGAGTCTGAATGATTACAGCATTCTGCAGTTCTGTGTCTGCCAGAGTGAGGGCCTCATCTAGCAGTCTGGGGAAAGAACTGTTGTTAGGGAAAGCAGAGAATGTCTTTGAGACCCTTGCTATTTTTCAATGAAGTCGTCAATGTGGCTCACCCTGTGAGATGTTATCTCTGCACAATCCTTTTCCCATTGGCTAACCAGATCTGTGTATCAGTAAGAGGTTCCAAGCAGATGAGTGGAATAGAGGTGATACGATTTTCCTTTCAAGTTCAGAATTTCTTTTTTTTTTTTTTTAGAAAAAAACTTGTGGTGTGGCCTGTTGGGTACCTTAGATATGCACGCTAATTTTTTGATGTATTTATTTATTTTTTATGAGTGCTCTATGTGCATGTGCAACTTTATGCCAGAAGAAGGCATCAGATCCCACTATGGATGGTTGTGAGCTACCATGTGGATGCTGGGGATTGAACTCAGGTCCTTTGGAAGAGCAGCCAGTGCTCTTAACCACGGGGCCATCTCTACAGCCCAATATACACGCTAATTTTAGCATCCACTTCCATGTATCAAAAATTCAGTGGAATTTTCTCTCTTTAAGCAAGTTCAGAAACTGAAGACCTGCGTCATCTAGAATCATCATTGTGAATCTATGTTCTTGTAATTTTACACATATATCTATCTACCTATTTCTTCTATTTGGTGGGAGGAAAAGAATTTGGTATCAGTTTCTGAGCTTTCTTTTTTTTTTTTTTTTTTTTTTTTTTGGTTTTTTCGAGACAGGGTTTCTCTGTGTAGCTTTGCGCCTTTCCTGGAACTCACTTGGTAGCCCAGGCTGGCCTCAAACTCACAGAGATCCGCCTGGCTCTGCCTCCTGAGTGCTGGGATTAAAGGCGTGCGCCACCACCGCCCGGCTTCTGAGCTTTCTTAAAAGGGCTGTCAACAAAAGATTCACAACTCCTTTGGTTGATTGTTTAGAGGTTTATAAGCCCCCCCCCTTTTTTTTTTCCTTTTCAAAGCAATTCAAGGAAACCGTGGAGCACAGTGTTTGGCACTTGGAATGTGCTCAGGAAATGTAAGGTGATCAAAAACAAAACCACAAACTAAAAAGTACACGCATAGTCTCACTTGAGTTCCCCCACAACAGAACTTGAGATAAGTACTCTGAGGCAGTAGTGGACTTGAGGGTGGTTCCAGCAAACAGAGGAAAGGAACACAGTCAATGCAAGCTGCAGGTGTCTAGCTCCACCAGGAGCCTTGAGAAATAGAGAAAGCCTCCCAGAATGCCCATCAGGGACGGGGGCATCATACCCGTATTTATATACATGAGGGTGGATGACACATGCTCTTAGCTCAATACTCTACAGTGAGATAGAGTACATTTGATATTAGCCCTCAACCAGTTGCCTGGGTTGTGGGTTGGGAAGAGTGAGTCTAACGAAGCATCATATCAAGAAGTACCAAAAGTTACAGGATTCTAATCAAAGAAAGAAAATGCTTACCCACCAAGAACTCATCCATATTGGGCAAGCTCATTAACCTTTCTGTTTTGATATTCTGTAGGGTGGAGTGTGATAATAATACACCTGTTCCTAGTAACAAATGCTCAGTTCCACAGTAGAAAGTTTTTGGACATAGCCAGCCTGCCTTCAGTAAATGGTAGCCCTCTGTGACTGTCATCACCATGACTTATTGTCCTGAGTATGGCCGAGACAGTGAAAAACTACTGTGTGAGAGTTTCAGGACACGTGGCCTGGTTCAGCTTGGGCCATGTCACATGAATACCTAATTTGTGGTAAAGAAAGCTGAGCTTCTTGAGTGGCTGCTTGCCTCAGACTCTTCAGCACATCTTGGTCAAGTCCTGTGAGATACTTTGAGGAGCCATGATGTCTGGGTACACGGGCAGGGAGTGGCTGGGTTAGCTGCTCTGCCTGTTGTAAAGCCTATATTGTTGAACTGGTTTGGGTTCTGCCTCTGTGGGACCTTCTATGTAAGCTAACCTTGTCTTTCCTCTATAAACATGGCTTTTGATGACCCCTTCTGCCCACATTGTGCCCTCTCCTGCTTCATCAAGGGGGCCAGGCCTACCCCTCCCATCTTAGGCCACTCTCTGCTAGCTAGGATTCTGTTGCCCCAGGCTGGTGGAGACAGCCCAGCAGCACGGAGCACATTCTTCATCATGGACTCGTGATATAAAAATACATCAAAGGACTCAGGAATTATTAAGAGATACAGTATCTTGAAAATACACCTGGCATTCCCAGTTAGCTCACAATTCTAAATTATCCAGGAAGAACCTGTTCTACTAAAAACACAGAGCTGGTTTCTGACAGTGCTTCCATCCTGGGCTTAAAGTGAAAATATAGCCTTTGGTAACAGAACTCGATCTCTCCCACTGTTTGACCATCGGGAGTGGTGGCTGCTTGGCTTCAGTGACTTCCTGTGGACCCTCCTATGTGCCCGAGTCATGTATCATCTGCATGAGCATTTTAGATACAAGAAACTGTCGTTTCTTTGATGTCCCATGGTGGCCCAGCTGAAGAGCAAAGCCCTCCAAGATGATGCCCAACATTGCCGGCGGGCCATATTACCAGGGCCCCTTCCTGTACCAAAGCGCCTGTTCCCTCATGGGATTGGCACAGGCAGAACAACAGTCTGAATGCAGATCGTGATCAGGTGTGAACTCTGTCCCTGCGGCAGCCCCATCTGCTGTGACTTTGGACTGGCTGCATGATCATTGAGCCTAATGGTTTAGACCTAGACTTTGGACTGGAACATTGTTCTAACTCTTGAGCATGCTTTAAATCCTGTCCTTCGACAGGGAGGTCTTCCGTTGCCTTAACTTCAATGCTGTAACTTCCTGTCTTAGTCACATTTCTTGGCTGTGATGGAACACCATGACCAAAGCTGTATAGAAGGGAGGGCTTATTTGGGTCTTATCGCTCCAAAGGGTTAGCGTCCATGATGGTGGAAACAGAAGCAGCAGACGGTAGGAGCAGAAGCTGAGAGCTCACATCTCGAGCCACAAACAGGAGGCCCAGAGAGCACTCAAAATTGCTCAAGTCTTTTGAAACCTCATAGCCCACCCCAGTGACACAAGGCCACACCCCCTAATCCTCCCCAAACAAGCAACAAATGAGGACCAAGTATTCAAATGCCTGGGTTATAGGGGGCATCTTGCCCAAACCACCACACTTCGTAACGTCTAGTTTGAGGAGTTTGTTTACCCATCCAAGTTAGACACAAGAACTGGGTCATATTTACATCATGCCAAAGGTTTCAGAATGCGTGCCTCTCCCCAGCCTAGGATAAACCATGCTATACCATTCATTTTCGGGCAAGGCATTTCTGATGCACTCAATAGCAATGCCAGCAGGCATGATTACCACAGACCAGGTGCTGAGCCAAAGTGTTGTGTTTCCCCCCCACACCCCCACACTGCCATTTTATAAATGAAAAGAAATGAAGCTCACAAAGGTCAAAGATATCAATCAAGTCCAGAGGTTCCTAACCCCAAAATAATCAATGTTGCAGGAAAGGGAAATGGTAATTACCGCAATTCGATCATGGCACATTGTGTAACGTGTTGACTTATCATCCTGGACCCCCGAAATGTGCATAAACGTTGCATTTCCATGAGGAACTAGGAAGAGACACGCTCAAGGAAAACAGAATTGGAGTCCAACCTGCTCTGGCTCCAGATCCCACAATCCCCTAACACGCGGCTTCCTTCCCAGCTCTACTGTTTGTGGCTCAAGGAAGCCATAGGAAACTAGCGCAGTCTTAGGGCAGGGAACCCCTCTGTGGTCTTCTTACTCTCCCAGGCTTCGGCTGCGTACAAACTTTAACTTCCCTGCTTTGATATGCCCTCCCTCATTCCCTGAGCCGCAGAGGTGAGCCTCCATCCCCCAGGCAGCCCTCTTGTCCAGGACATTGCCTATGTGAACCGGTCACTGCACTGCCGAGGGCAAGATGACTTTTCAAGTATAAAACACCGTCTCAGACAGTTGCTCCTTATCCCGCCTCTGTTGTTAACTGCAGGAAAAGTAGTCCGTCTGAACTGGGGGCAGCTCTTCGAATCTCTCCGACCTCTCTGTGGGTTTCGGAGGAACGTGAAGCTAGGTTCCTTGTTGGTAGAGAGAGCCCAGGCAGGGGAATTTCACAGAATGGGCTCGAGGCTGCTGGGTAAATGCAGAGGGAGCGGAGGTAATCTGCTCACCTCTGCGCGGCTTCCAGCTCTAGCCTGTTCTGCAACACAATCACTAGCACACAGCTAACCAAATTACTGCCCCGGGCTTGGGGCCTCCCGTTATGTGGCTCAGGAGCCTCATTTGCAATCACCAGAAATAACCAGAAAGGCTGCGCAGCTGTTTGGGACCCTTAGTGTCATAGAATATATATATATTTGCAGAAACCAAAGGACTGAAAGAGGTTGTAGAGCCTTTGGTGTAAAAGTAGAAGAGGGTAGACCTCTGGCCTCCCCATCCCTGCCCCCGCCCCTCCCTTGCCCCCGCCCCCGCCCCGCCCTCAATTTCTCAGGCACTCACTAGTGATGAGATAGTTCCAAACAGGTAGATCTGGGGAAATGTGAGAACAGGACCCTCTGATGTGGGTAAGAACTGGGTAACCCCACATAACCAGCTCTTCAACAATCTTTTTGCAAAGCTTTGAACTGCTTTAAAGTGGGCATTCACACTGAACACTCCAAAGGCTGCCTCTCCGCCTCAGGTCTCCACTCCTTCCAACCCCTGCTGCGCTGTGTTAGCGAAGCCCCGGGGCAGTTCAGGGTTTCCACCTCACACAGCCCAGGCCGAAGCTGCGTTTGACTCTGCCAGTCTCCCATCTCTCCTTTCTCGTCTTCCTCTCCTTGCAGGACCTCCCTTCTCTCTACTCCAGCCCCATCTTCTCCTCCCCCATCAACTCCCCCCCCCCATCTCCTCCCCTTCCTACCGCTCCTCCTTTTCCCACCTCTTCCGCCACCTCTTTCCCACACCACAGCACGCACATTCATCCACACAAGCTGCTCTAAGGATGAAAGGCACAAAGACGCTGCAAGGAACGAAACTGGAACACCCCCAGTTTCAGATGCACTTGAAGTAAAACCATCATTGTCCTGTTTGTCACTGTGTGTGTGTGTGTGTGTGTGTGTGTGTGTGTGTGTGTGTGTGTGCTGTTTGTAAATCCAAGGTTAACGAGTTATAAGAAAGAAGAAGGGCAGGGACCTGGCTGAATGGAGGGGAGGAGGTCAGGTACTAACGTTCTTGGGCCCAGTGCAGAGGAGGGCACTGGGTGGCAGCATCAGACAGGGTCTTTCAGAAGTTTGCCGGAAAAGCCTTTTGCTGGCGTTTCTTTTTAACAGCGCATTTATCAAAGCTGTGGTTAAAGAGGAAGGAGGAAGTCACCCAGCTGCCTCAACTCACTGCGGGCTTGGAAAGAGCTGAGGACGGGGCTCAGGGGAGCCCACAGACCCTTCCCTGGAGAACCCTGGCTACAGGAACTGCCTGTGACTCCCTGCAAAGGACAGAGGGCAGGGCTGCCTTGGTGCCTAGGCCAATGGGAGAGGGGCCAGGAGAGAAAAGCTACTTACCTTGGGAAGGGGCTGCAGATACGAGGAGTGTGATCTGGAGGCAGCCTGGGCATGGCAGCCCCTGGAGACCGCTAGCCTGAATGCTGGCTCCCTCGAGGAGTATTTTTCATGGGGTGCAAAGGAAAACTGAGGGCCACCGTTTGGAATTCTGTTCTAGGCAAAGTGTTACAAGTACAAGCAGAGACAGACAGACACAGGGGATGGGGGGCGGGGGAGTGAGTCTCTTACCCATTTCTAGGCAGGCACTTAAACCCCAGTGTTCCAGGTCAGCCATTCCTTCTAAAGGACCCTTTTAATCAGAGTGGGCTTGTGGGTATAACAGCCTTAACCAGAGTATCTGCAGGCCCTGGAAGGCCCTGCTTTCCCCTTAGAAGGAAAGGCACCAGCTGGAAGGAATCCCAGGTCAGTGAGGCTGCTAATGAAGGTGACCTGCAGAAGCATACAGGATTTCTCTGCTCAGCTCGTGAATTATAACTCAGCCCTTACTCGCAGTCTTAAAATGCTGTTAGAGTCTCAAGAAAGCCCAGAACTCTTTCCACACAGTCTTCGCGGCTCCCTTTGTAGCTCCAGGCAGCCCAGCAAAAGGGGAGCTGTGGCCTCAATCCCTAGATCATGTCCAGCTGCTCTTACAAAGTGTGGGGAAGCACCGCAGATCAATAGCTGTTCTGGGTTAACATTGCCATAGCTTTTTTTTTTTTTTTTTTTTGCTTCCCTCCAAAAAAAGGAAGCCCCTCCCCCCATAGACCACAGCTTATTATAGCAAAGGCATATCTTATGTGGTCTATTTATGGACATGAACATTTAGGTAGAGAACTCTTTCGAGTTCGAATGCACTTCTTCGGCTAATCAGCAGGCCAGTGGTGCTTTTAGGTAGCTGTTCTTATCAATTAATTAACTAATTAATTAATTAAAACATTTGAAGAGCCTGAAGCTGTGTGCTAGCTCCAGGTTGAGAGGTGGGTCTGCTGACCTTCCGTCACCTGGTCCCTGGGTGAGCACAAGCTGATAGAGACCCCACACAGTGTGTCTGCTGGGTGGGTTCCTCTGCCCAGTGGCCCTGCTAGTTCTGTGTGCTGGGACCCGAGCGCTATGGCACACATCACACTGTGTCTACTTACAGTGAGGCTGTAATGAGCGGAGTCCCTCGGGGGACATTAATGGGAAATGAAAAGACAAACGAGCATATATATGAAAAACCGAGCCATGAAAAATCACTCCTCAAACGCACATGGCATCTATTTTTCTGTTCCTGCTTTCGTGATCTTAAGTTACCTTAAAGCTTTAAGTGACACTCTTTGAAGAGCCTATACATTACATACAGGAATGTGTGTGTGCACACGGGTGTGTGTGTGTGTGTGTGTGTGTGTGTGTGTTTAGAGAAGAGATTGTTACAAACACATTCATCATTCATTCGTCTCCCCAACATACACACATATGCACACTATCTCTTAGCAGTTTCCAAAAGCTGTGGAGGAGCCAGGACAGCTATTCCTGTGTTTATCTTGAAGATGAGAAAGGGAAGGCTCAGAAAGGTTGAGTCATTCAAAAAAATCACACAGCTGTCCAAAGCTAACTCAAGCCCTGCACCCCGACTCTGGGCCCATGGGTTGGGGGCAACAAGACTGTTGCAGTCAAGAAGCAGGTGTCATGGAAGAAAACATACAAGGATAATTTCTCCTCCCCCCACCCCCAGCAAGCTCTAAGCACCCCCTTCCCCATCATCGGGGTGCAGTCAGTGAACCACATAAATTCAAACTTTAGAACTGCTATGTCGCATGATCTTAAAGGTATTAAAATGCAAAACAGGAGCAAACAACATTTCTTGCCACAGGGAAGTAACTAATATAAGTTGACAAAATAATGGGATTGGAGTAAGGTCTCCAAAGTGGCCCTGAAATGGAATTCAAGAGTATTTTTTTAATATGGATACTATGTACTTGCTCTGTCAAGGATGATGGGAAGAGAACTCTCATTTATAAACCCAAGCTATAAAGAAAACAAAACCAAACACTGAACAGGAGGAAAGAGATGAATGGGCAGGAAGGAGGGAGAGGGCACACACGAATGCTTCAGGGAGATTCATGAATTCATCACAGCCTGGGTACCGCAGAAAGCCAGTGGCAGTCTCAGTATAGTCCAGGTCCCCTCCATCACAATGCCCCCAGGAATATGGCCTCCGAGGCTCCGACAGCTGTCAGTTTAAAGACTTCCAGGGGGAGGTGGGGGCCACTTGTAAGCACTGATCTGTAGTAAGGGGGCTGAGGACCATCCATCCGGTCATGGGAGTTTATCATCACAAGCATCACTCAACACTGACCAACCCCAATGACCAGAGTTACGGATTTGGTCTCCTGGAGACAGTCCCAGACTCTGCTGCAGACACAGCCCCTCCCCCTGTCCCTCAGTCTCCCAGTACAGTGAAGACAGGTAACCAACTGCCTACTGAGTCCTGCATTATTTTATTTTCTGACCATTTCACCTTCGGGGAGTTTAGCTGTGTCCTCCCAACATGCCCCTTACCCTGTTCCCCATCTCCCCCATATCCTTGGGCAGTTAGTTGGCTCTTCATTCATTTCCCCATCTGGACTGCGACACGTAGAGAGGTCCTTCTAGCCCTGCATCTTGGCTTAGAACATTGGCATGAAGGGATGAACACAGGGGAAGCAGCACCGAGCGAGCAGCGAGGCAGTCCCTGGCAGCGAGGCAGCCAGCTGCCTGCAGGCTCCAGGCAGCCACGGCAGCTCCAAGCTGGTTTCGTTATTACACAGTTGAAGCAAAACCCTCCTCCCGGGCTGCTGCTGCTGTCCTCCGAGAAGGCTCACATCTAGCTGGCAGGAGGCAAAGACGCTAAACTCCTCCCAGCAAAACACACACACACACACACACACACAAACACACACACACACACACACACACACACACACACACACACACACACACACACACAGAGAGTTAGACACATTTTGAGGACAAGGGCAAACTCCTGCAGAAACGGCCCCTGGCCAACAACTCCCAGGTCCTGCCTCAGAGCTCCCCAGTTCTGTAGCTACTTCCGCACAGCTAAATCCTTGTTACTGACCGGCGGTCAATTTGGGTAACTTTTCAGATCTTTTCTCTTGGGCACTGGTCCACACATGTTTGGGAGGGAGGTAAGCACACCTCTACCCGACTCCTGCTGTCGCCCTCCCTCCCGCCCCCACACCCTGCTCGGAGGACAGTGTGGGGCAAACACTGCATGCCCACTCTACTGTTGCTGGCCGGTCCAGGAAACGCCACACAGTCACCGTCAAAAGCACCACGCCACCCAGAGAGCGAGAAGGAGCCGAGGCAAGCGGCAAGCAAGCGGCGGCTCCAGACCACCGCGATCCTAGCGCCAGCAAACTATTTGCATGAGCTCCCTAATAGACGTCTCCTGAGAAAAGGCTAGAGCCCCCGGGGAGATGGCTAGAAAGCCTAAGAGGAAGTGACTCACCTTTAGGTTGTGTGTGGGGTTAACCACACAGACAAGTTGCCCAGCAGCAGAGAAAACCCGTTTCGCCTTGTAGTGCTGAAACCGGAGGTGAATGAGATCCAACACAGCCCCAAAGCACTGGGTAAAGAAAAGCATCCCAACTTTTGGGGGGTGGTTGGCACAGGAAGGCAGCGAGGGAGCTCTGAATGGAGCGCAGCGGCGGAGACACACGGCTCCAGCCCGGCTTAGCGCGCCTTCATATTCATCATCAAAATAAGACGGTTAGAATCTTGCAGCAGCGAGGCAGCCAATCAAAAGGACAGAAATGTTATCCTTGAGGTGCAGAGACAGCCAATAACAAATACCTCCCCTACTGAAACTCCCTGATGAATTGAGCCTGGCGGAGAATGTATTATTGAACATTACCATAGATCAGCACATTGCATTTATCTTGTGATTACAGCCAACCATACATAATGCTGGAGAGATAGGCTGACAAAATTGATTGCTTAATGTGTCTCCATTTATTAATTGACTTAATTTAACACGAGAGCCTTTCTTAGTGCCCTGAACACCACCACCACCACCACCCCCAAAGAAAAAAAATGTAAAATATTTAAACCCCCGAACAGGAAAGCATTGTGCTCCAACAGGCAGATGGGTTAGCCAGCTTGTGGCTCTACTCACCAGAGCTGCTGGGAGAAAATCAAATACTACAAGACACTGATTCTAGATAAGGATTTGGCAGCTGCAGAAATGTGTATCTTTCAATCTTGTGCTCCGACTCTCTGCAATTTGGATTGTAGCCCCTTGATAATCTAACTCCCCACTCTTTATGCAAAAAAAAAAAAAAATCTGACAAATGAATTTGGAATTGGGGGGGAAATGCATATATATATATATATATATATATATATATATATATATATTTCAAAATACAGTAATCACTGAACTCTTTTATTAAAGCATAAAAATGCACAGAGCCTGCTTCTAAAAATAATGAAATCCCTGATGCATGAACACACACACAGAAAAACCTACTCGGAGAAGAAAGTGGCTTGTACATCAGCGGAATAATTACAGATGCAGAGAACCTGTGCTTGTCACTCATTTGCATATTGGTGGGCAGCAAATTGCTAATTAACCAGTAGATTGTTGGAGACATTAGAGGAGAGATTAGGAACACAGGCAGCACAGCACTTGCTTGTCTGTGTGAATACCAGCAGCATATTGTTGTGTTGGAACGGGCAGAGAGGGGGCCAGTCCTCGGCTGCAACAGAGCACTGGCCACCCCATGCCCAAGGTGGGCTGTGGGGGCACCCATTGGCTCCTGAAGGAGGGCTCCTAAGCAGTATTTGGAGGACTTTGGGCTTCCTGGGAACAAACTCCTTGGTTTATTTATTCTCTGCCACAAAAGCCTGAGAATTGGGAGAACTGCGTTTTAGTTCGTAGGCTCTTTCTGCCTTGAGCGGATAGATAGAATCTACTGCTACTGTGGGAGGCTCAGCCTCCGGAAGGAGCTGCAGCCATTGGTTTGAGGCTGTGGCTCCTTCCTGGACCCTCACTGCACTGGTCCAGGACAGCGATGAACACAGCCAACACAACATGGTAAACTTGCTTGAAACAGTATCAGTTCAGAGACAAAACAAAACTCTACTGCTCCATTCACAATATAAACTCTATAGATGGCATCTGTCTCAATGGCAAAGGGCTAGATGTGTTGGGGTCACAGGACCTAGGTTGCAATAGATACAGACTGTCTATGACCCCAGGACACTCAAAGCTGTGACCCAGTCAGGCACTTAAGAACAGACTAAAACAGCGGAAAAGAGCGTGCCCGGGTTTAGAAGACCAAAGCAGAGCCCAGGTTTACTTTAACTTGATTTTAAAGCCAAATCAATATCTGAAGCAGGGGTTCGCAACCTTCCTAGTGCTGCGACCCTTTAATACAATTCCTTGTATTGTGGTGACCCCCAGCCATAGAATTATTTTCATTGCTACTTCGTAACTATAATTTTGCTACTGTTATGAATCATAAATATCTGTGTTTTCTGATGGTCTTAGGCAACCCCCGCTGTGAAAGGGTCATTTGACCCCCAAAGGGGTCACAACCCATAGGTTGAGAGCCACTGATCAAAAGCGACAAGTTGAACAGCAAATGAAATAGGATGCTAATGTTTGCACTTTAACAATAAATGCACTGGCAAAATATATGACAGTGTTTGAACCAAACAAACCTGAATCGGCGCATCCTAAAAATAGGGTGTACATTCCTAGACCCACAACCTGGGGTCTCGTTTGCTTTCTACTTTGCTGTGGTGAACACATGACCAAAAGCGACTTGAGGAGGAAAGAGCTGATTTGGCTTATACTTCCAGGTCACACTCCATCACTGAGAGAAGGCGGGGCAGGAACCTGGAGGCAGGAACTGAAGCAGAGGCCACGGAGGGGGGTGCTTACCTGCTTGCTTTCTATGGCTTGCTCAGCCTGCTTTTTTATGTATGTGACACAGGACCACCTGCCCAGTGGTGTCACTGCCCACAGTGGGGCTGAGCCCTCCCACATCAATCATTAATCAATAAAACGCCCCACAGACTTGCCTACGGGAAACCTGATAGAGACAATCCTTCAATTAAGGTTCCCTCTTCCCAGATGACTCTGGTTTATGTCCAATTGACAAGAAACTAACAGGTTATTTGAAAATATGTAGTTTATAGTCAGATTTTATAAGCAAGTGTTCCTAATCTGCAAAATTAGAAGCAACTTTCAAAAGTTGTATCATTTGTAATAAACTTCAAGCAATTAAGCAGAACAACATTTAATGTTTTAGTTGTCTTTTGGGGGCTTTTTGGTTTTTGGGTTGTTAATATATTAAGTGGTGTGTGTGTGTGTGTGTGTGTGTGTGTGTGTGTGTTTATATGCACATATACGTGCACACACATGCCTTGTCCTGTATGTAGAAGTCAGAGGACAACTTGCAGGTGTCAGTACTTTTCTTCCAGGATGTGGGTTGCAGGGGGATTGAACTCAGATTGCCAGGCCTGGGCACTGAGCTTCTGGCCAGCCTCCCTTTTTGGTGTTTTGTGATGGGATTTTATATAGCCTGGACCACTGTAGGATATCTTCTTGTATGTTGTGAATATATGTTGCTCTGATTGGTCGATAAATGAAGCTGTTTGGCCAATGGTGAGGCAGAATTAGGTTAGGTGGTGCATTCCAACTGGAGAGAGAGGAAGAGGAAAGGAGAGGCAGAAGAGATGCCAGCCGCCGCCAGAAGAAGCAAGATATGAAAGTACGGGTAAGCCATGGCTGTGTGCAACGTATAGATACATAGAAATGGGTTAAGTTATAGGAGCCAGCTAGCGAGAAGCCTGAGCTATTAGGCCATACAGTTTGTAAGTAATATAAGCCTCTGTGTGTTTACTTGTCTGAGCGACTGTGGGACCAAGCGGGACACAGGAAAACTTCCGACTACACCAGGCTGGCCTCAAATCTTCTATGTGGCCTAGGATGACGTCCCTCTACATCATGAGTGCTGATTACAGGTGTGCACCACTGTTCCTGATCTTCTTTATTTTTTCAATAAAAGTGAGCATATAGACTAGGTGGTGGTAGCGCACCCCTTTAATCTCAGCACCAGGGAGGCAGAGGCATGTGGATCTCTGTGAGTTCAAGGCCAGCCTGGTCTGCAGAGTGAGTTCCAGGACAGCCAGGGCTGTTACACAGAGAAACCCTGTCTTGAGAAAACAAAAAACAAACAGAAAAGTGAGCATATGTTCACCTGGGCCTCATGAAGCATGCTTCAAAAGATCTAAACTTCCACTTTGACATTCTTGGTTAAAACAGAATTATTATTTCATTTACATATATTTTTTGTTCATTTTTGTTGTTGTTTTCTTGCCTTACTAGAAGTCAGTCCAGTGACAGTGGGGATTTTTGCCATTCTCTTTTAAAAGGTACATTTAAAATAAAATGGCTGTAAGCAAGCTAAAGAAGCCATCAAGAAGAACAAAGGCTGAGTACTTTGAGACATAGAAATGGATGTGCCTTTTAATTTGAAATTTGATTAAAGACTATTTCAGAACAGCTTCTGATTGACAACAAACTTGAAGAAAAGGCGCAGGGAATTCCCTATGCCTGTGCCCTCACACCTGGATAACTCCCACACCATCAATGCCCCCACCAGGGAATTCCCTATGCCTGTGCCCTCACACCTGGATAACTCCCACACCATCAATGCCCCCACCAGGGAATTCCCTATGCCTGTGCCCTCACACCTGGATAACTCCCACACCATCAACACCCCCACCAGAGTGCGGAAGCTCCCTTGTAAAACCCCACTCACACATACCTACAACATGGGGTACACAGCCGACATGAGGACTCACAGCATGCGGAGTGGACCAGGAGCCTGCACATATGTATAATGACAGCCCTGTCACTCATACCCAAGAGGCATGCTGCTCTGCAAACCCGGCCCCCTTCGCTCATCCCCTTCCTTCTTCCCAAATGCCTGGCACCACTGACCTTTTTACTGTAACTGCTGCCTTTTCCAGAACGTCCTACTACTGAGCCATAAAGTATGTAGCCTTCCCAGAATGACTTATTTCACTTAATAATGTACATTAAGAGCTCTCCATGTCTTCTCATGACCTGACAACTCATCTGTTTTCAGAGCTGAATAATGTTCCTTTTTCTGAACATACCACCGGTTCTCCAACAGTGAAGTATTTTTATAGCTTTCAAGATTCCAAGAAATCATGAATTAAGATTCCATACACATCTGTTTCAGTTACTTTTCTGCTGCTATGGTAAAACACCATGACCAAAACCAACTTAAGGAAGAAGCCTTGGACATTTTTATTGTTTTTTATTTATTTATTTGGGGCAGGGGCCGCACACACATGCCATGGTGTGCACATGCAGGTCAGAGGACAACTTGCAGGAGGCAGTTCTCTCCTTCCACCATGTGAGTCCTAAGGCTCGAACTCAGGTCCTTAGACTTGGGAGCAAGCCCCTGTACTCACTGAGCCATCTTGCCAGACCAAGGACGAAAGGCTTTGTTTTAGCGTGCAGTCCCAGAGGACAGAGTCCTCCTGGCAGGGAAGCACAGCATAGCAGCAGGACAGGAAGCTGCCTGATCACATCTCATTCATACACAAAAAAGCAGAGAGAGAGAGAGAGAGAGAGAGAGAGAGAGAGAGAGAGAGAGAGAGAGAGAGAGAGAGAGAGATGAGACAAAGCTCTGAACTCACAAAGCCCATCATCCTCAGTGAAGGCCCCCTCCAGCCAGGCTCCACCATGACTCTGGCACTTCCTCAGAGCCTCAGTAATCTCATTTATCTGCATCTTGGATCAGTAAGGAGACAAATCAAGGCCTGAGTCCTACATTCCTAGTTAATAGGACCTTCGCCAAATATCTTGATCTCTCTGGTGGCTTCTATAAATGAAGTCATGCCATTTAAAAATTAGACACTATAATAGAGGTGAAACAACCATGAGCCACAGTGAGAATCCCGCCCCCCCCCCCATCTTCTCTCCAAAAAGACATTCGTGCAAATTAATACAGAGCACTGGGAAGGACATAGAACACCAAAACTTGGTGGAAAACTGTTTACTATAGATAGATAGATAGATAGATAGATTATAGATAGATTGTAGCTAGCTAGATAATAGATAAATAGATAGATAGATAGATAGATAGATAGATAGATAGATAGATAGATAGATAGACAGATCTCATAGGACCCAGAAATCTACTCCAGCACCTAACAGAGATGCTAACTTGGCCTCCTCAAAAGATGTGTACAAGGACTCTCATAGCAACACACTGAAATAGTTGAAGACAGAAAGCATCCTATCTATCCCCAATAAAAAGAATAGTTTACACCATTCCTCTCTAGTCAAATACTGCACATAAAATAAAAGTAGAGTAAACTATTACTGCATCAACTACAGTAATAACATGGAAGGATCTCACAGACATGACTCTGGGGTAGAAAAGTCAGACAGAAAGGAATACACACCTCATGGCTCCTTTTATACCAACTTCAACATTATTGAGAAGATGAACTCCTGGGATGATGAAGCAGGCGAAGGTGCTTAACTTGAAGGATTGACATCCGGAGTGTGGTCCCTGGAGCCCTGGTGGAAGGAGAGAATGACTCCCTCATGTCATGCCATGGGTGACTTACTTCCTCTAAGCAAGCCTGACACCCTAAAGCCCCCAGCACTTTCCAAAGAAGCATCACCAGCTGGGACCAAGTTGACAACATGAGGACCTATCGGAGAAATCCCGTATTCAAGCCATAGCATCCACCCTAGCAAAGTGGTACAGGAAATACATCACTTCTCAGAAAGTTGTCTATGATCAGTGCATTTTACTGTATAAAAGATTTACAATCCCTATTATGTTAAAGCAGCACATATGAGTGCACTATTGAATTTTGGCAAAATGGTATAAATCGTAAAGATGTTTAAAATCTACTGAAGCAATCACAAAGGGAAATAATTGATTATATGAAATACTAAATTCTGCATGTCCAACTAAAACATAGGTATCTAACATTTTAATAAAAAAGGAAAAACCAAACATTGGAGATGTATTTGTAATAATTATGGCAAGTTATTCCTAATATTCCTAACAAAGAACTCAATATACACTTGAAATACTAAGGCCAAAATAAGAGACAACAGGTAATAGGGTAAATAGAAAAAGAAACGAGAAAGTGATGAGTGGAAAGCTGAGTTAGTGGATGGTAGAGCACAAGGTGCCAGTCCTCGCTGTACCCTCCTCTGGAAACAGCAATTTCACACCCCTCCCCCAACAGATGAAAAAAATCACTCTAGGAAAGCTCCACAATCCAGATGTACATATTAAATGCATACAGTGTTTAAATTATTTTTATTTATGCTTATATGTATGTGTCTGTGAGAATATGCCATGTGTGTGCAGGTGCCCAAAGAGGCCAGTAGAGGGCGACAGAGCCCCTGGAGCAAGAGTTACAGGTGGTTGTGTGCTGCCTGATGTGGATGCTGTGATCTGAACTGGAGGCCTCTAGAAGAGCAGCAAGCAGTCTCTCCAGTCCTGTGTACAGCTTTTTATATCTTAATTATGTGACATTAAAGTGATTCTGAAAAATATTGGTTAATTAAACTAAAAATACTCAGCAGAATGAAATCAAGGAAATGCAAATTAAAATAAGATGATATCCTTTATCTATCAAACTGGTACTTTGTAAACAAGCCACAACATGGAATAGGTAATTGCCATACTATTATGTGTCTGGAAAAAAAATGAGCAGGGAATTACATATAAGGCCAACTACTATAGCAGTGTTTATAATAGTGAAAAATTTAAACAAATAGCAATAAATAAATAGTAAAAGACTAGAGACCCCAAGGTTATCCCCACTTAGAGAACTGATTGAACAAATTCTTTACACAACACTGACCATCAATGAGACATGACCATAATCTACAAACACTGCATGTCAAATGCTGAAATCAGCTCTGATTACATTTGAATGTGAAGAAATAAATATGAAGAGTAGCATGCATAACATGCTAATTTTCATCCTAGAATTAGGAGGGCACACACACACACACACACACACACACACACGACAGACACGCACACACACATACTTATTTAAGAAATTACTTGTTTTCAGAAGGAATCATAAACAGGAAGCTGGAGAGGAAGTTAGCCTGGAGGAGACAGGGGACAGAGTGAAGCCAGACAGGCCCAGCATAGCTGACTTAGTTTGACACTTTGAAATTTATTTCTCAAGAATTTTGAACATAGCAATTTGTCTATAAATTTTAATTAGGAAATACTCTAAAAATCAAAGGTACAAACACTCTAACCACTTTTAGTAATTATACTGTTGGTGACAGTATTTGTATCAGTATAAAAATGTATCTCCACCTTGAAGAGGTGACACTATTGTCCCTTCCCTCACTATTCGTGAGCTGGCAGCCACAAGGCTGCTACAACACTTCCCCCGATAGACTCAGGATTGCTACAGATCAGGGCTCCTGTTCATCTTGTGTCCCCGTTCCGAATGGTGGTGGCCCTGATAATATACTGAATAGCCTATGTTCCATGTGTTGAGTGCACATGGGAGGGGGGAACTGAAACCCTTTCTCCTCAAAATCAAAGGTTTTCAAAATATGAGGAACTGGGCTTAGGAAGCCTTATGTGGGAGCAATGTAAGTTGTAGCCATGAAGTGAAAGGAACTACCCTTCACATCCCCGTTCCGTAGGTCAAGTCTTTCTCCTTTAACTGTATGAAGACTTAGTGACCCACAGGACAGAAATGACAGCGCGCAGTTTCTGAGACTGCATGTTCAGAGACATTGCTACCTTCACCTTGCTCTCTGCTGTCACCTTAGAGAAACCGGAAGTCACAGGGAAGGACTCTCCAGCAGTCATGTGACGACCACTGAAGTCACACACTATGAGCTTGCCAACCACATGAGTAGGCCCTGTGGGACACCACCAGGCTAGCCCCAGTCAAGACGTCAGACGGTAAAACCCTGGACAATGTTTCATCTGCCATCTCAGGGGAGACTCTGACCAGAACAGGAGCTAAACTGCCTGAGATGTGCTGATCTACAGAGACTGTGATGTAATTCGTGTTTACCCTTGCCTTTAAGCCACTGGGTTTTGAAGTTATTTGATGTGTGTGTATTGTAGAGGAGGGCCATCGGTGATTATGTTGGTGGTGGTGGTATAAAAGAATGGCGCTGTGGGTGTGAGGCTGATGAGGTTAAATTTGAATCACGGTGTCCGGTGCTGTGTTTCATGTTAAGGGAGAGAAAAGGAAGGGACATAAAAGGAGTAGATGGAAGAGAAGAAAAAGGAGGAGAGAGGGATGGGAACGTGGAAGAGGGAAAGGAAGAAGGAGAGGAAAGAGGGGCATGGTGGAGAGGAGGAAGGAGAAGACATGTAGTCAGGTCTGTCCGTTGAGAAGACCTAAGGAAAGGAGTGCCCCAGAGGCTTGTTTCTCCATCATCATCCCACTAGAAACAAGAAACCAATAGACTAGGGCTCTCAGAAGCAATGGCTGGCCCCAGTGCTGCAGTAGAAAGGCGTAAGATGAGCTTACTTCATCTATAACCCCGGAAAGTAAGGAAGCAATAGAAAAAGACCACAAACAATGCCACGGTCTTGTTACAGACTTGGAAACCAACACGAAGAGGTTCTTGCTGAAAAGGGGGCACCAGGCCCATTAGTCAACATCCTAACAGCAGTGTGTATTTAAACCCCTGCACTCACAATGACACTAGAAACTAATTAGCTCCCTCTAGGTCATGTTTGGCACTTAAATCTATTATTTTAGTAACCGGCAAATAAAGAGAATAAACAAAGCATGTATCTTACCTTTCATGTGTTATTATAAGGTAGCCATTTGCTTTAAAGGAGACGAGAAGCATTTATTTCGAGCCAAATATGAGCAACCATGATCTGGGAACACAGAGCAAGTTTCCCTGGATGACACTGTTGCCTGTTTGTACCCACCTTGTAAGAAGTGACATGAAGTTTTACAGTCACAGAACAAAAGAAAGTCGGTAGGCTTATTCAGGGGGCAGGCTACAGAAAAGCCGGGAAATTTCTTCTATAGGATTCAAGTGTTACCTTTAAGGGGACAGTGTGACCCCTATACAGGATTCCCATCTTTATCACATTTTGGAGAATTGTGGCAGCTACCAGAATTTAATCTAGAATGTTAACTCAGACCTAGAATTTTGGTAGTAAATGGCTTTTATTGAAAGGGATTAAAAACAGCTCAATGTAAATGTTGACTCTTTGGTTTGTTTATTTTTCTTAAAAGTGTCTTGGTCTGTTGCTCAGGTTGATTGGCAACTTACTTTGCAGCCCAGGCTAGTCTTGAACTCAGGCACATCCTTCTCTTTCACCCTTCCTCTGTGCTGGAATTACAGGCAAAAGTCATGGGCCACAGGGCCCAGCATAACTTGGGCAGTTTTTCTGCAACGTTCCATCTCTCTCCAACCACAGTGTTCTAGCAGCTGTTCCTGAGCAGCCTGCGGGCTCTTGAACACGCGTGTGGCCTCATGGAAGCTTGGCGCCCACCTGTGTGAAGCCGCCTCCATATTAACAGATAGCTGGAGGAGAACCCGTGGAGAAGAAAATACGTGAGAAATGAGAAATTGAGAAATGCACGTTTTTATTGAAAGGCTTTCCGTAAGAGGCTATGTCCGTGAATGGTGGCTGCCTCCTCGGCACAGAGGCAGCCAGCTGTAGGTAGTGTCGCCTGAGAGGAGACAACATTGCCGGCGGTGGCGGAGACTTGACAGGGTAAATGGTACCTGCAGACATCCTCTGGCTTCATCCTCTACCGTGTTTTAGAAACGTAGAGGACGGGGGACCATGACCAGTGAAATTACAATTCCTAGCAAATTCCAGCGTCTAGGAAAGCCAAGTGTAGGGAAATGACTGAATTCTGTAATGAATAAGAAACTGGAAAGAGAAGAGGATTATTAATCGGGTGGCTGGGGGAGGGGGACACACACAACCGGGGGAGGGGGGACAGCAATCTTGCTTGAAGTCATGTGAAAATGCCACACACGTGTTAAATCAGGAAAGCGGGGATTGGGCATTGGCTTATAAGACAAATTCATTTTATTTTAAAAGAAATTTATAATACAAAAAAAAAAAAAAAAAACCTAACAAAAATAGTGACAGTTCTAGGTAAGAGAACTGCTGGCACTCAACCATGCTAGTTTGTTTTCCTGTATGTGGCTCAGTCCAGGAGCCTGTGTTTACCGTGTGTGAGGCCCTAGGTTTAATCCTATATACCATATAAAATAAACAAATGACTTCATTAATATATTAGTGAATGGAATAGAATAAGTTTATATTGCTTCCAAATCTGCTTTAAGAATCAAATATTTACAATGACCACATCCTTCAAAATAGGAGAGGTAGGTAAATTTAATTTTTTTAAAAAAAAATAGGAAAAAAAATCCATGCAATAACTAGACTCTCTCTTTCCCTCTCCTCCTCTCTTTCTCTTTCAACAGGATAGCCCCATGCTTTCGTTCAGTGATCAGTTTTCTACAGGGGGAACTGGCCAGTCCTCCTGGATTATCGTGTGTCGATGGGTCTGTCTCCCTAATTACAGCCGGGTACTTTGAGAAGGGTGTTGTGGGAAAAAAAATCTGTAGGCAACGCAATGAATCAGAGCCCGCCATGGGGCTGAACGCCCCCCTTAGCATTACTCAGACACCAGTGGCTCATCCCGGAGGTTTGACGTTTAGTAGATGACGAACAGGAAAGGAAGCGAGCAGCCTGCAGGTTGGGTACAGAAGGTTCCAACGCAACAAGTGTATGCTGTAGTGTTGCTAAGGCAACAGTAGCTGCTCCGAGCATCCGGGAGGGTGAGGGGAAGAGAAACCCTGGAGATGCAGAGGCGGGACAGCTCTGTAAATCTTTCCTAGGAAAAGGAGAAAGAAAATTGTAAAATAGGGACTCTTTCCGGGAGAGCCTACTTCCGCGGCGCCGGAAGTGTCAGTGATAAAAGGCAAAGGGTGCTTTTCACATTATAATTTGCCCACAACCAAATGGGAGCCCGGTGCCTCCTGTCATGTTGTTATTTCCCCTCCGGAGTCTCCAAACAGCGGCGGACACGGCTTTCTTAACAGCTTTATCCCCTTGAGTGTTAACCACAGTGATGGTCTTCGGTGACAGTTTCTGTGGCATCTATTCCTGTGGCTGAAAGCTGCTTGTTTGTGTTTTATTGTGTCTGGACTTGAGCGGGAAGAGAGGGGGAGGCACGACTCTGCTCCCTCCCCCTCTCCTCCTCCTCCCCTTCCTCCTTCCTCTACTCCTCCTCTTCTCTTCCTTCCTCTCCTCTTCCTTCTTCCCCTGCCCCTCCTCCCTCTCTTCCTCTCCCATCTCCTCTTTCCCTCTCCCTTCTCTTCCTCCCCCGTCTCATTCTCCTCCCCGCCCTCCCTCTCCCCTCTCTTCCTCTCCTTCTCTTCCTCCTCTTCTCTTCAACTTCCACCTCTAAATCTTTTCCTCTGCGGAGGAAAAGGATGAAGGGAGGAAGTTAAAGCAGTATGAAAGGAAAGAGAACAGATTCAGGGAATGCTCTCAAGACATGTCAGTGCAGAGGAGAGCAAGAAAGCAGACTCCCCCGATGAAGACGACCTCCCACCCCAGCAGTGGCCGCTGAGAAACCAGGAAGAGCTGAGTCAGGGCTAGCCAGGAGGTGAGGCAAGAGTCTACCCTGAAAGGGTTAGGTCTCAGAGCCCCTCAGAGGTGGAATTGAAGAGAGGAGAGGGGCAGTTATCCATGTGGACGGATTGATGCTCATGCTCATTCCCGAGCTGGAGAAAATGCCTGTTGTGACTCACAGACCCAGGGAAGTCTTTCTCTCTGGAGACCTCACCTCTGCAGCAGTCTACTCTGAAGAATAAAGAACACAGAGCCCTGCTCGGGTTCAGTTGAGACAGGATAATTTTCTGCAGTGCTTCTATGTCAGGACGAGGCTGAGTCAGGCAGGTCAGAAGAGCGTGGATCTGAAGGCAGGTTTCTGCTCGGTGTCTGATTTGAGTCACACTTACAGGGAGGCCCGCCTCCAGGGACTTCAGCTCCTGGCTCTGTGAACAGAGCCCCTGAGGCCAGCTTTCCAGTGTTGGGGTGTGGATCGGGCCCAGCATCTGGGACATTGCTGTCATTTTCATCTGAGCGTCTTTGAAAACTAGAAGGAGTAGGGCTCGTCATCTCTGTTTGCCGCTGGGATTTCAAGGTAAAATACCAAGGGAGGAAGTAGGGCCAGAAGGCTGTGTTCAAATTGCTAATAGGCCCTTGTGAGTCAGAGGGAGAGAGAGGAGACTAGAGAGAGCTGCCGTGGCCTCAGTGGAGCCTAGTCTTATTCTCTGAGGGCCTTCGGCTGGTTACATGAAACCTACCCACACTATGGACCAGAATTGCCTTGTGTATGATGATCTTATCAAGAAATGCTTTCTTGATGGGTGGTGGTGGTGCACACCTTTAATCCCAGCACTTAGGAGATAAAGGCAGGTGGATTTCTGTGAGTTCCAGGCCAGCCTGGTATACAGAGCAATTTCCAGGACAGCCAACCCTGTCTCAAAAAACAAACAAAATAAAAACAAAAAAAGAAAGAAAAAAAAGTGCTTTCTTTTTTAAATTTTAATGTGTGTGGTGTGAATGTATAGATCCATTCGTATGCCTGTATATGGTCATCTGTGCCTGTACATGTTCACTCAGAGGCCAGAGGTCAATGTTGAGGATTTTCCTTGACGGCTCTCCACTCCGTTTTTTTGAGACAGCATCTCTCTGTCTCTGAACCTAGAGCTCATTGACTAGTTAGGCTAGCTGGCCAGTGAGCTCCTCCTGTCTCCTCCCACCCCACGCTCCTGGGCTAGGGTTACAGATGTACTCCACCTCATCTGGCTTTTACGTGTGTGCTGGGGATCCAAACAGATCCTCAGGAATTTCTAGAAGGTACTTTTCTGACTGAGCCACCTCTCCAGTCCCCACGAAATATTTTCACAGAAAGAGCTACATTAGTGTTTGGGCAAATTCTCAGGTGTTACAGTTTACCCAAGCTGACATATAAAATCAACCATCAAAGAAGCCTGTAGAAGCCGGGCGGTGGTGGCGCACGCCTTTAATCCCAGCACTCGGGAGGCAGAGGCAGGCGGATCTCTGCGAGTTCGAGGCCAGCCTGGGCTACCAAGTGAGTTCCAGGAAAGGCGCAAAGCTACGCAGAGAAACCCTGTCTCGAAAAAAAAAAAAAAAAAAAAAAAGAAGCCTGTAGAGTACTGTCCCAGTGTGGGTCACTTTGATGCTGTGAACCTCCTGACAAGTTGGTAGCCATGACCCTGAGGAGTTACATGCACAGGGAACAGGGTCCCCCTGAAGCGGGTTGCAGCATGACTCTTATCCAGTAGCTAAAGATTTTAGTTTTCCTTTTTTTGAACTTCGTTAGAAGTGTCACAGTTTGGAATATTAAATGAAATGTTCCTCACATGCTACCATTTTGGACACTTGGTTCTCGGCGGATGGCACTGTCGTGTTGGCCGATGACATTGTTATGGGAGGCTGGGGGCCTTTGGGGATAGGGCCGATTTAGCCAGCATGGGCTCCACTGGGGGGTCAGCCTTCAGTGTCACAACCCAGTCCTGCTCTGGTCCCTCTTCTGCTGCTTCCTGATCTACCAAGATGTGAGGAGCTCCGACCACACGCTCCCATTACCACGAACTTCCTGCAGTCTACCCAAGCCTCCCCACCAGGCTTCCCACCCCATCCTCACCACCCTGCTTTCCCCATCTGTGCCCCCTCATTCCTCTCTTGCCCTCCCACAACACTGGGCAGAAAACGTGACCCCAAATGAAGCTCTCTTCTTTGAAGTTGTTTCTGTCTGGTATTTTGACACAGCACTGAGAAAAGTGATAAATATAAGGAGGAAATGAAACAAGACACGATATCCACACCAAAAGGCATTTCTACCACAGACCCAAGGTTAGTACATATATATGTATGCATGTATGAAGATTGTCCATCTATCTATCTATCTATCTATCTATCTATCTATCTATCTATCTATCTATCATCTATCTACCTATATAGATGTATGTACATTGTATGTGTCTGTATCTATATATATTTTCTCTTTCACATAATGCATAAGGTATTTATATAGAGATACAGACACATATAATATACATACATCTATAGAGAGAGACACATAATCTATATGTATACATCTATGTATATACATTATGCACTATGTGAAAGAGAAAATATTTAAAGGGAGCCTGAATTTGGGGCCATCTTGCTATGTGAATGCGGAAGACATCCTGCAGTGGTCACTGTAGAAGTGTGCCAGTGTCAGTAAATGCTTGAACCTGGAAAAGAGTTGAAAGGCGTAAATTTGTGGGGTAATATGACTTTCCCAGATGAGTGACGCAATATGGACGCGAGTTCTGGCTGCTTTTAACACAGAAAGGAGGAGCTGAGCACTGTCTCTGAGGACACCTGGCTCTTTTCTCCTTAGCTCTTGAACAGAATCACACCAGGTCTTGACAGCCCATCCCAGTTACTCCTTCAGGTTCTGGCTGCCTGCCCGTCTCCCTTTGTATGATGCCCTCAAGCTGTGCTGAGCACTTCCTGTGATGGACTGTCAAAAAAGGAGTGGGTCTAGGCTCAGAAACCAAGGACAAAGGTGGCACACAGAGAGGAAGGTACTCATTATCGGTGTAGGTAGGGGCACCCCGAGACTCTGTGTGTGTAGACCAGAACGTTTCCCAAGGACAGGCTGGCAACACTTAGTAAGGCTTCCAGTTCCACCCTCAGCCTGGGGCGGGAAGACCAGCACACCGCCACACTGGATGACTCTTCCCAAGTGTGCAAAATGGATCACTGTCATTTCAAGAACAGAACATTTAATCATCACAGATAACAAAGTGAGCTGGGTTAGAATGGCAAACACCTGCAGCCCCTAGTTGAGGGAGGAGTGTGTTTTCAAGGCAAGCCTGGCCTCCTAGCAAGACCCTGTCTTAACCAAACGAACAAGAAGATGGCATGCATTGTGTGTGTGTGTGTGTGTGTGTGTGTGTGTGTGAGAGAGAGAGAGAGAGAGAGAGAGAGAGAGAGAGAGAGAGAGAGAGAGAGAGAGAGAGAGAGAGAGATACATTTATCACATAATTAAAACCAAAGGAAAAAGTGCTTTTCTTAGATCCTGGCGTTGGCTGCCCTCTGAGCATCCTTCCTCCAGTTAGAAGGGCTTTGCTCAGTGTGTTTGGAGTATGCCCAGAAAGGGAACGGTTCTCAGTGTCATCTGCTAGTTTTCACCCTCCACTGTCCTCTTAACATTGATGTTGATGGTAACCTCTCAGACACCCACACTGGATGACTCTTCCCAAGCAGTCTTGGTAGTAAAAATAAAGCAGCTGCTAATTCCATCAGAGGCCCGGGCACCCTCATTATCATAAAGACAGTATTTCTTTATGGTTTGTTAACTTAATTTCATCAAGAAAACTCTAAGGCTAATAGCAAAAACCAGAACTCTGGAACATAAACAAAGACTGTATCGAGCCACCTCGAGAGCGCCTGTGTGCTGGGTGAGAAAGGCCTGTTTCTTTTCTTCCTCTTTGCTGCCCCTGAAGTCTGGGATTCCCAGCGTGTGTAACAGCGGGGACTGCAATGATGCTATTCCTTGGCCACGCTGCCCGAGTTCACCTTGAGTGCTCAGAGTGCAGAAAACAGCCGACACGTTACAGGTTGGACGCTACAGAAATGTCAGTGGATAATCGCATTACCCCGTTCTCTTGGACTGCTGACTGACAATCAGAGACCGAGTCCTCTGACCCCCCAAATGTGAAGAGTCCTCAAAATGCCCTCCGACTTTTAGATCCTGACACACAAGGCCAGAAAGGGACAAATAAGGGCAAAAGTCACTGTGTTTCTTAAACATCAGCAGACAGAGGGTCCACATGGAGGGAAGGAGCCTGGGACTGGAAGACTAGCACATGGCCACACACCCACAGGGCTTGATGACATCAAGGGTGGCTGTCAGGGTTCACAAGGGCAGCTCTGTCTTCTGGTTCTCTTACAGCAATTGGGGGTGGGGGGAAGGACGTCACTTCTAATTAGGTAGCATCCTACTTGAGTTCCCCTAAGAAGTTACACACTCCATTCCACGCTCCAGCCAGCTTTCGCTACTCACGGTCGCCCATTGCTTCTCCTTCATTGGAGAAATCCACTTGCCCTTGTTTCTCTGATTAAATGGAGCCTCACCCACTGTCCAAATCTCTGACCAGACCTGCCAGGCATCACAAAGAGGAAAAAAAGCTTCAAGGAGTGAGTTATATATGCCAAGGAATCATGCACTCTGTGCGGTTCCTCATCCCTTTCCATTATGTTAATTCCTCTAACTCAATAACCCAATTCCCTGCCCCCATCACACATATTTTTCTTTCTCCTGGTGAAGGAGCTGATTGATGCTGAAGTCGGAATCCATCCAATTTTGTGACGGTCTAAGCACTCCAGGCAATTGGCTGGCAGCTGCCGGGGGCTGTCCTGAACCCACACTAAAACAACCCCCGCCTCTTCAGGGGTCCCACTCAGGGCTTTGAGGAGTCTGGTGGCATGTGCTAGCTGTGCACGGAGGAGTTTCTTTGCATGTGGCCACTTGTCCTGGACGCATGCCAAGGTCAGGAAAATCCATGGAGGGTCATCCTAATATTTCCGTTAGCTATGTCTCAACCTGCCTTTGTGCTGCCCTGGGGAAGAGTCTGCCCCAGCTTGTTGGCATTTCTCTCTCATACACACTGCCCAAACACAATGCTTATTTATTACTCAATTATTAAAGTTATTGGATGTGCTCCTGGCTTATTACCCTCTGGGTGAATTTATAAGCAGGACAGAAAAAAACCACCATGGCTTAATTTTCATTTTTTTTAATTAAGGAGTATGCACCTACTGCGATACACTGTCCTTGTTTAATAAAGCTTTTATGGCACACTTGTCTTCTCAAAAGTTAATTTTTCCTTTAGAGACTCCCTAAAAAGCACATGTGGGCCCTCTCTATAGAGTGGGTTCAAAGCAGGTGTTACTGAGGTTCAGGCATCTGCTGTGATGGTGGGGTGGCCGGAGGGGTCCAGGCTAACTCAGGAGGAGTCTTGTCTAACCCAGGAGTGGCGTGGGGATGACAGGGACAAGAATGGAGAGCAAGACAGAGGAGGAAAGAATGAAATTCTCTACTCCCCCGTCCTTCCCAACCTACACGAGCTGGCAGTCAGGATAACGCAATTTTGGTTTCTGCTCCATTCCTCTTTCTCGCTAAGAGGAGAGCTGTCCCGCCACATTGGGAGCTCTCTGCCACTTTCGTGGAAAGAAGACCGTCCCGCCATAGTCACCCAGTGTAGACGCACAGCCTTCATTCTGCATCGGGCTGCATAAGGAAGGCAGAGAACTGGGCTGTCTGTCATCTTAAAGGGTCCCTGGTGGAGCATCCACTGAGATGACATGGCATATGGCCCCTTCCAAAAACTTAATGCTTCTTTCGTGGGGAAAGAGGATGCAACACCGCAGCTGTGTGTGTGTGTGTGTGTGTGTGTGTGTGTGTGTGTGTGTGTATCTGTGTCTACGTATGGGTGTTTGTGTGTGTGGTGTGTGTGTGTGTTTGTGTGTGTGGTGTGTGTGTGTGTGTGTGGTGTGTGTGTGTGTGTGTGTGTGTGTGTGTGTGTGTGTCTGTGTCTATGTATGTGTGCGTGTGTGTGTGTGTGTGTGTGTGTGTGTGTGTGTGTGTGTGTGTATCCATGTGTGGTGGGGGGCACCTGCATGTGTGTTCTCTCCCTACATTTATTCCTCAGTTGTGGACAGACAAGGGCATCAGAAAATCCAGGGATGAAAGGATGCTGCTCAACACATGCTGGCATAGTCAGGAAGCAGACCACCTTTTCTGGAAGGGTGTTTAGCTCTCTGCCACTGGGGCTTTTGACTGTTATCCCTGATTCCTGTTCAGTCACGCCTGCTTCAAACCCACTCTGTACCAAGGAGGGCTCATGCTTTTTAGGGCTCTAGCCCGACTGACCAGTCACTGCTTTTTGCCCCACCTCCTTCCTTAGGGCTCAAGGCTGGCACTGGGCAGCAGCTAACTGACCTCTCCAGAGGTAACACCTGGGTGCTGCCTCCAGGCACATTCTCGAAGCTTCAGTGGAATATGACCCACGCTAGTTAGAAACAATCACAGTCTCCATCTTCCCATCATTTTCTTCCGATCTCTCTGATCTGAGAGCAGCCTAGAGCAGAGTTCCCTATAGCAGCCCACAAGGGGCTTTGCTGGAGGGCTGGGGGCCTGGAAAGAGGACTCCAGAACTCCACTGACCTTTGTCTGCCTTCTGGTGAGATTCCGTGCTTGCTGGAATCGAGAGAGTCCATGATGGTCAGAGGTCAACCTGCCTTCACTCTGTGGATTCTGAAAGGCATGAGGGCTTATCTAAGCAGGTGCCTGCTCATCTCCCAGAAAAAGTGTGACTCCTGTGTATTGGGTCAAAGGAACTGGCTTGTTCTGTCCTGAGTTACACTCAAAAGATGTGTTCCTATAGAAGCACTCGAGTAATTAATTTAGCTCTGAGGATGTGTTCCCAAATCGCCTGTTGATTCTTTCTGTTGTCTGGTCAGCAGGAGGTTCTTTCATCCACTAGGCACCCTCTCCATGTAATTCACCACCGCACCGGGACGGCCCCGGCACACGGTGATCTTCACAGAATGCTTAATTACAGCTTCATTGCCATCTCAGCAGCCCCCAGCCTTTGAAGTGTCTGCCGGAAGTATCCCTTCCTCCTGCATGTCAACTGTGCCCATTGCCTCTCATTTATTTCCTGAGGATACACTTTCACTGATCTCTCCTATAGATGCCTGTTCTACCCCAGACACAGAGCCCAAACTTGTGTGTGTGTCTGTGTGTGTGTGTCTGCATACAAGTAGTACCCATGTGTGGAGGTGCCTGTGGAGGGTAAAGGTGGATATTGAGTGTCTTTATAGTTGCAACCTCCATCTCCATCTAATTTTTTTTTTTTTGAGACACTTAAACAGAGCTCACTGAATCACCTAGGCTAGCTGGCCAATGGCCTGGAGGAATCCACTTTTCTCTGCCTCCTAGAGCTGGGATCACAGATGCACACCACTGTGCTTGGCTTCTCACATGAGTGCTGGTCCTCAAGCTTGCGTGGCAAAGCCCTTCACCAGTGGTGCCATCTCCCCAGCTGTCTCTTTTCTCCACCACGACCTCTCTCCTTCCCACTCCTACCACTCCTCCTGGCTATTTGAATCTGCAGTCCCTTATTGGGTAGATGCCACAGAGGAAAAGCTTAAGTTCTTGGACCACAAAGGACAGATAAGGGGCCAAAACCTCTTCAGAGAACAAGGGCTACCTGCCACACTGGACAGCCTTCCTGGGGCCGCTGAAGGGGGACGCTCATAACAATGCTTTTCTGGCTAAGACAATGTTCTCAGTGGGTTGTGTAATCTGTTAGTGGGCTCTGAAATTAGTTTAGTGCTTTACAGCTGGTGTGTGAGTGAGCACACACACACACACACACACACACACACACACACACACACACAGGAAGGGGGAATAGAACCAAATAGACTAGAATAACATATCAGAATGTGCTTTATGTGGTAAAGGTCAGCTTCTTGGTGGCATTTTTGTTCTAGCATGTTCACACACAGATATATGAGTTTGGCTATTGAGGTGAGACATAAAACACATTTCTGTTTATTTTTCAGCCTTTGCTTTTATTGTGAAATATATTAAATTCCCAGCAGTATGTGTATGATTGATGTATTTTGGAAACTAAGAAAGCAGCAACTTGGGTCCCCATCATTTCAGTTCAGAATCAGAACACAGTCAGTACCCTGGACTCCAGCTCTGGACTCTTCCCTTTTCTCTTCCCTCCCTGAAAAGACAAGACCATCCTGATGTTTAAAAGAAGATTTATTTATTTTTATTTTGTGAGCTTGAGTGCTTTGCCTGCACGTATGCAAGCTTGACGTGTGTGCCCGGTGCCCACGATACCCAGAAGAGGGTGCTAGGTTCCCCGGAACTGGAGTGGAGGACAGTTGTAAGTGGTCATGCAGGTGCTGGGAACCGAACCCAGGTCCTCTGCAAGAGCAACAAAGCTCTTCACCACTGAGCCTTCTCTCCTACCCCACTGTCTGTGAAGAGACACCATGACTACAGCAGCTTTTGTAAAGGAAAAACATTTAAGCGAGTGGCTTACAGTTTCAGAGGTTTAGTCCATTATTGTCATGGTGGGACATGCCGGCATGCAGGCAGACATGGAGCTGGAGAAGGAGCTGAGTGTTAAGACATCTTGATCCACAGGCAACAGGAAGTGGTCTGAGTGTCACACTGCGTGAAGCTTGAGCAAAGAAGAGCTCAAAGCTCACCCCACAGTGACACACTTCCTCCAGCAAGGCCATACCTACTCCAACAAATCCACACCTCCTAATAGTGCCACTCCCTATGAGCTTATGGGGGCCAATTGCATTCAAACTACCACATCTGCCACTCTGATTGATACGATTATAACCCATTCCCTCTCTGATCCTACCACCCATGTTTACACAGCAGGGCAGGCGGAGAGGCGGGCATTCTGAATTTGAGTTCTGTGTAGCTTAGTCCGAGATGCTCACAAAGAGATCACTTATACTCAGCACTGTGTGTGTGAGGCTTGTCCCCTCTCTGTAACGACTACGTGGTCTGTGGACCGCTCCATTAATGACAGGCAAGAGCTTTGTTCTAGGCTGGGCTTGACGACCATGCTGCCCTGTTTCCCTGCCTGGCTGGTGTTCCTCTGTATACACAGGACAGAGCTTCTGTGGGTTTGACTCTTACATGCAACCGACCAGCGTGGATGTGAAGAGTCTAACGTTTTGATCAATCTCCCCTCCACCAGCTTACATACAATTTAGTAAAAATATATGCAATGGTTGGTCTTCACTGGAATTTAAATCGACCTGAAGACACACCTCTGTTTGTGTTTGTGAGGACATTTCCAGAGAGGATGGCCAGAAGGGGAAAGATTCACCCTCGGATCGAGTCACAGCTCCCAGGTGTCAGACAGGAAGAAGGGAGCCTGAGGAAAACTGTGTGTGCTGCTTCTCCTGCTTCCTCCCAAGTCACTGCTTCTGTCAACATCCCCAACATCACACTCCAGCGTCTTCAGCCTTCCATGTGTGCTGAATGTCCACAGCTCTCAGGAAGGCTCCGGAGCACCAGCAGTGGAACGAAAGACACCCAGCCTTGAGGACTGAGCAGATCCTGGGGTCTCAGCCTTTCAGTGTGCAGATGGCCCCTGTTGCATGTTCCAGCCCTGCTGTGTGGCCCAATCTAAAAGATTCCCCTCTGAACACATTCAGTCTATCGGTACTAGTCCGCTAGAGCACCTACCTAATGCAATGCATTTCTTACAAAGACTTGTGGTGTCAAAAATAAAAAGTGAAGGAAAAGAGACCACGTCTGCTCTTTACATTGGCCATATGTGTGAAGAGAGTTGGAGCTGAAGGAAGAACCCTAGCCATTCTCATTTGGAGAATAGTTGTTACCCATCATGCACCAAGCTCAGAACTTTACATTCTTAGAATGCTTAAAAGCCCTTGAACTAACCAATAGACTTGGATTAGTCGTTTACCAGCAAGAACCTTGACGTCTGTGGCACTGCTGGAGGCGAAGACTTTTGGTGGTTAGCAGAGTTAATTAGTTACAAGGTCATTTATAAGGCCAGTGGACCAAATACAGTCCCAGGAAGCACTGACCACCAAAGACAGACAAAATGCTCAATCTGGGGAAAGAAGGTAAGCCTCCACTTATCAGATGGCGCTCATCCCTAAGGGGCTCACAGGCACCCTCCCCTCTGGCACTGCAGTCTTTGAGGATCACGGTCACTTTGATACGCTGAATCTCTTACCTCAACTGAAAATAAGGGCGACAAGTTTCCCTTTTTTCCATCATAGAGCAGTGAGACAATTGCTTAGTATACATCAGCCGAAGTTCCGGCTGTGTACTAATATGTGGTGATATATTGTGTACCCCAATAAAGCTTGCCTGAGGATCTGAGAATAAAGCCAGCCAGATTAGACAGAGGTCAGTCAGTGGTGGCATACACCCTTAATCCCATCGCTCAGGAGGCAGAGATCCGTCTGGATCTCTGTGAGTTCAAGGCCACACTGGTCTACATGAGAGAAACAGAGCCAGACAGTGGTGGCACATGCCTTTAATACCAGGAAGTAATATGGCAGGACACAGAAAGGTATATAAGGCGTGAGGAAACAGGAACTCACTCCCTTGAGGCTGAGGATTTTGTAGAGGTAAGCTAGTGGCTGGCTACTGTTCTGCTTCTCTGATCTTTCAGCTTTCACCCCAATATCTGGCTCTGATTTTTATTATAAGACCTTCTAAGATTCAAGTTACATTAATATAATACACAGATGTATTTGTTTTGTTTTGTGTTTAGTTTTTGGTTTCTGAGCTGGCCTTGAACTCATTATGGAGTTTAGGATGACCTTGAACTTCTTCTGATCCTCCTGTCTCCACTTCCAAAGTGCTGGGATGACATGTGTGTGCCACCACACGTTTGTTTGTTTGTTGTGGTACTGAAGATTGATCCCAGAACTTTGCTAAACAATTGTGTGGCATGCACTGGGCTCTTGGATCAATCCCCAGTACCAAGCTAAACCAATCAACCAAACAAACAAAAACCCAACAGGGACTAGGAACGAACACAATGGCAGAGTATTTGCCTAGCATTTAAGAAGCCTTGGGTTCAATTCCTGCACCACCACTACCACGACCACAAACCCGCCAAACCCAAAGCAATTATTTAGGCCCGAGAAATGGTTCAGTGGGTAAAGGTGCTTGCTTCACAGGCCAGATGACCTAAGTTCAATTCCTGGAAACCACAAGATGTCAGGGGAGAACTGACTCCACAAAATTGTCCTCTGTCTTCTATATTCCTGCTACAGAACACACACACACACACACACACACACACACACACACACACACGCACGCACGCATGCACGCATGCACGCACGCACGCACACACACACACGCACATGCACATGTACATGCACACACACAACCATAGATGTAATACCTATTATAAGACTAGTAATAATAAAAATACATTTTTAAAAGAGGAGACATCAAAGAATAGGTTGGTTGAGGACTCAGTTGAACCTGAATATACAGAGACACCTTGATCTCTGATTTCTAGCTTCCTGAACCTAGCATGTGGCCTGCTCACCTCAGAGGCTAGCTAGTCTCTTCAGAGTCTGTTGACTGCAGAGGCCAGTGACTGTCTTAGAAATACGTTCACAACATCTTCCAAGGGGTGTCTGAGCAAAGAGCTTGGCACTGTGCCCACGCCTCCACAAACCTGTGGCCATTTCAGCAGCAAGATACGGGTCTCACACTTGGTGAGAGTCAGTCCATACTCCTTGATTTCAGGTCAGATTTTTGCCAATGAATGAGCGGTCCAACAGTTCCTGGGTTTTGGAGCTTGGAGAGAGGGATTGGAAATGGAAGAAAACAAAGCAATTAATCTTCCCCTCCTTTTGCTTTAGAGGGTGGACTTGCTTGCCAAGGCATAGTGGAATCAACGTGCTTTTTACCCAGTCTTAATTGTGATAACAAGGGCTGTCGATTACAGATGTGTAATATTCTTCCATGTGTTAAGTGGCTCCTTTTCCTTTCTGTAACAGCCCGATGAGGTAGATATTATCCTGCCCATTTTTTCAGAAGAAGTAACTACACACAGAGAGGGAAATTGATTTCCCCCGAGTCACACAGCTATATAGAGGTAGGAGTTGGCAGAACTCCTAAGCAGCTCACTGTGCTGCCTGCTCCCAGGAGGGGATGTGTGCAGAACAGGAGAAAGCCTTACTTTTCAGAAAACAGGAAAAGTCCAGATCCTGCAGCCTCACCAGACCACTGGTGTTCCCTTTGAGCTTGTCCCTGGTCCCTGCGGGAGGGATGCTCCTAAAGATACCAGTGTGGTGTTGTTAGGCTGTCAGTGACTGTCCTTGATCCCTCAGTGCTAGTGAGGGGGCACATCCTGGAAGGGAAATCCCCTCCCCTTGCCCCGCCCCTGCTCCCAGGGACTTGGTCTCGCTGGTTGGTTGCTTGGTTGCTTTAGAGGCACTAGGCTCCATAGCTGCTTCCCAGTGCCATCCAAACTATAAACCCCCTCATGGGTTCTCCTCCCCTCCCTCCTCTGAGGTGGCCAAAGGAAGCCCTGACCGCATGGAAACAGAGCATGCTAGCACCCACTGGCAATGTGTGAGCCGGAAGTTGCTCTGGGCCATCCCCACTGTAGGAGATGGACATAATTGTACCCATGCCACCAACGTGATGCAAAAGTAGAGAGATAAGACACATAAGTAAATGTCATTCTCAGGGAGGTCCAGAAATATTGCCCACCCCTCCACCAGGGGGTGCTGGAGCCAGGGAGCCGGGACAGGCTCTTGGGTGCCGTGCCAGAGTGGTGTCTGGAGCCTCGTTCCTCAGCCCAGGCACATAGTGTTCTGGCCTCACTCCCTCCTGGGACTCTAGAAGCCACTTGGTGATGGCTGGCTCAGCCTCCTGAGGAGAATTCCCTGGAAGTCTCTCCTTTTATGCTCCATCCAGTTTTAGGATAAACATCATTTTTTTTTTTTACAGCTGGACTGAATATCCACCTGGAAAATATCAAGGGTGCATCACTGAAGCCTCTCTCTCTCTCTCTCTCTCTCTCTCTCTCTCTCTCTCTCTCTCTCTCTCTCTCTCTCTCTCACACACACACACACACCTCACATACACTTACAATTTATGTTTTATTTATTTATTTTAAATATTTTTGAGATATGATCTCATGTATCCCAGGCTGGCCTTGAACTCACTATGTAGTGAAGGATGACCACCCTCTGATCCTCCTGCGCCTACCTCCCAAGTGCTGGAATCATAGTTGTGTGCCAGCTCCCCAAGTGTTTGTGCCATGCTGGGGATCAAACCCAGAACTGTGTGTGTGCTAGGCAAGCACTCTTGCCTGAGTTACATCCCAGCTACTCTTAGCAATTTTGATCCATGGAAAACAAATACCCAACCCCTGGAGTGGAAGACTTACTAAAGAATAAAGCATTTCCATTTTAAGTATGAGTGTGACACAACCATCCTGCAAGCCCCCCCAACAACAACGATTTTCCTGATGTCTCTAGAACCCATGCTACGTATGACAGACACCTTCCAGCAGAAAAACGTGTCCCCAGAATTAGTGTCGGGGTGGCACAAGAAGTCAGAAGGCCTTCAAAGATGTGGCAGCCCAGACAAAAACCAATGCCAGAGCCATGGCTGTCTCATGACTGTGATTCCATGGAGATAACACACCTTCTGGGCAGGACCTAGGAATGCTAATGAGAAAATCAAACCCCTGCGTTGTACAGGTGGCCCAAAACCTGGCTGTTGTGTGCGTGTAAGACCACTAGCTCCAGGGGACTGGGAAAGAGGCTTGTGATCTGTACGATGTAGTCATTTCCCATGCCTTCCCGGGCTTTGCAAAATGTACGACATCTTTTTACTGAGCTGGGATGAAGCTTGCCCTTACCTTGACTAATGAAAACTCCAAATGGATCCCCTTGTTACTTGAAAGCATTCATTGTGCTCCATATTATTATCATTGCTTCATCTGACATATGATCCCTGGGAAACAATTTGACATTCTTTTTAAAAGCTGTGGTCAAATAGACATAGTATGAAATTTACCATTTTAACGATATAAAGTGTATAGTTCCATGGCATTGATTACCTTCATACTCTTCTGTCCTGCCATTTATTTATTTATTTTTTATCTATCTATCTATCTATCTATCTATCTATCTATCTATCTATCTATCTATCTATTGTCAATCTATTTATTTTATTAGACAGAGACTCATCATGTAACCCAGGCTAGCCTCAAACTCCCCAACTGGTGTGCACTGAAGTTCCAAGAAAAAAAGCCTCACTTGTGTCAAAGACTCTGCAAGAGTTAAAATGTTGTAGACGAGAGCCAAATTGTCTGGAGCTATTTTAGTCCCTTTGCAAGCCACCTATTACCACCTCTAGGTCTGACCTAACATCCTTGTGACTATCCATACCTCTTAGGTATATTTTTAGCAGACCACTGGCTCCACCAATCCAAAAGCTAAGAGAGGCATCAGATTGCCTCTGCAACTGCTTAGTGAAAGGACCAAGCGGATGCCATAAGAAGCTGCTCAGTCTTCTCTCAGAGATCAGGCCTCAGTTTCAGTTTCCTGAGACTTGAGCAAGCAGTTTCTGGAAGGGCCACGAACAAAAGACATAGTCCTTGCAGTAGCTCCCTTTCTGCACGTACTCTGACTGCTCAAGGTTCAGCCAGTTGTTTACTGTCTGGGACCCCTCACCAACTTAGAGCTACATGCATGGGTCAATGTGAATGTGTGAGGTCAGCCATCCCCCATGGTAGCTCAAGGACAAAGCCTGGGATTGTCCAGGCCTGCCCAAAAATGATAACTGTAACCCCCAACTAGTAAATTAAAAGATTACATATCTTCACCCAATCATATGATGCAAAGACGTGTACCACCCTGCTTGTGGTTTTTTTTTTTTTGTTTTTTTTGTTTTCCCATCACAGGCAATTTATTTTGTTCTATTCATTCACAGTTAATACAGAAAATACTTGGAAACATTTCCATATAATGTTTGACACAAAAATCATCAAATAGAAGTATACAATGTTGACAGGAGGCAGTACATTTATAATTTATAACCCCAAATGTATTTATAAATTAGAAATGGAAAGATCTACAAATGAAATTATGAAGGTTCACCAAAGTCATTTAATCTGTCAGTTTCTCATTCATTTTTATGTCTTAATAATATTCTATTGTATGAATAAGCCACATTTTATTTCTCTCCAGTATTTGATAGCTATTTGAGTTGTTTTAACTTTTTTACTATTAGCAACACACTGCTATAAACTTTCATGTACATGTTTCATAGGTGTACATTTTCAGTAGTTTGAGGATATATTCCTAAGGGTAAAATTGTTGAGTAACAGAGTAACAATGTTTTTGCATTTTGACCAACCACCAAACTGTTTTGCCAAAGTGGCACACCATTTTACAATCTCACCAAATCCTTGTTTTTAAGGCTCTGATTTTTGTACAAAAGCATTCAATCATTCTGTCAGACCAAACCAGGAAAAGTAAGCTATAGTTCAGAGCTGTTCTATTCCATTTACTATGCAAAGCCATTCTTGGCGTTTGCAACACTCAGCCCTTTTGAGTATTCTTGCAGTGTTCACCTTTTCCTCCACCACTTTTTTTTTCTTCTTTTTTTCTGGTTTATTTCTATCTATTACAAATGTATAAAAAATCCTCCATCAACGCTGCTGTTAGCAGCAGAACCTTGAGAAATATACCTTTGGTTTGCCTCAGAAAAGGAACACATATTGCACTGTAAAGTTTATAAAATTGGCGCAGAACATTGTGATATTGTTACAATACCAGTTTTAAGAGTTCAGTGACTAATGGGGAGCCGATGGGATACATGCAGAACTGTGAAAGCGATCTCACTTAGCCAGCTGTACACGTAGACTGTAAATCTACATTCAGATCATTTCTGAACTAAGACTATCATCTCAGTTTATCTGTTGAGGTCAACCAGGAAACCCTAGAATATACCTTGATTTTTGTAAAAAACAAAATAGGGGGAGGGGTTTCTTCAGCATTTCAGTCCACGAGTAACAGTATCCTAACAGGCAAAGTGTTCTCTCACTGTCAACATAGAATGAACTGCTGCTGGAGGTCAACTTGGGTTTTAATTTGCATTAGCACTTACATGCATAGTAGTCCAAGTTGTTGACCTCATGACTTTAAAAAGTAACTCTAAAAAAGTAAAATGGCCCTTCTTGGAAGACTAAAGAAAGACATCCAGCCACAGTTGTAAAAAACTCATCAAAACAATATACCCTTTTAGCCGGGCGGTGGTGGCGCACGCCTTTAATCCCAGCACTCGGGAGGCAGAGGCAGGCGGATCTCTGTGAGTTCGAGGCCAGCCTGGACTACCAAGTGAGTTCCAGGAAAGGCACAAAGCTACACAGAGAAACCCTGTCTCGAAAAACCAAAAAAAAAAAAAAAAAAAAAAAAAACAATATACCCTTTTATGAATTACGCCTCAATTAAAAAAAAAAAAAAGAGTAGCCCCAAATAAGAAGCAGCTCTGAAAAAGAAAATATAACAAGATATTTGAAAAAAAAAAAAACAAGGTGAATACAGGTTCAAAAATAATTAAGATACATTTTCTTAAGGCTACCTAGAATTAGGCTTTAAAGAATTCTACCATTTCAAGTTTACCACTAGTTACTAGATACGTATTTACAAACAAGATGTTCACTTTTTTTGTTCCTTTATCAAGAGAAAAATCTACCTTCAGACTATGAGGGTGGTGATGGGGAGGGACCAGAAAACAAGATTCAAACAATCCCATGCAAATATCACATTTTTCAAATGGAAGAACTCCAAACTGCACTAGAAGTTCCAATCACCAAGACACTTTCCATTGAAATGATTCAAGTATAACTACATGGCACCAAAGCCTAGGCCTAACATAGGCCTGACAACCAAGTCCTTGCTTTCTGGAAGAAAGGCCTCAAAAGTCCCACTCAATTCCACATAACAATACTTCAAAGATCAATTAGGTTTTCCTTTCCTTAATATTTTTGTTTTTGACTTCTAATCTTAAAGACTAGATTAAAACTCAGCTCATTTCCCAGAAGGCATTGCTTCCCTTTGCTCCACGAAAGAGTCCACCAAGACCTCTTCCTCAAAACCATCCAGCCCCCAGGCTCCAGTCTGTGCCCATGATGCATCTTTCTCAACATCCTGAAAAGGCAATGTAGGTAAAATATGCTCACAAACACCAAAACTAGCTGTCAGAAAGACGTAACTAGCTTTATAATTTAAGTTCCAAAACACAAATACTTGCAGCTTGATCTGCACTGACAATGATTGTCGAAGCCCAGAATTCAACATTCACAAATTCTCATTCACACACACAAAACACACCATTATCACACAATCTGTGTCTTGAGAGAATCTTCCACTCCTTAAATCTTTGGCCTCCCAGTCAATCCCAAGTTCAACCAACTTTAACCAAAACTTCACTCAGAATTTCACCAAGCTTTTCACCCACACATTAATGCCTGTCGCATCCTTCATCAACTGTCAAAATCTGAAGCCTGCTCAGAGATTGCCAGGTAAAAGAAAACAAATGAAATACACAGAGGCTATTTCAAAACAGAACATGACCATCATCCAAAAAAAAAAAAAATGTCACGATTCTCGATTGGGATCATCTTTTGTTTCCCACGTTGGACTATTTCACACTCCGGCATTGGCCAAAGGGCACGAGAGCTGGTTCTGGAGCATACAGTTTCTCACACAGATGTCCCCAGAGGAACACCAGAGACAAAGTCACGCGAGGCCTCTCCCGCACAGAGACTGTCCCACAGGGGCAGTGAGGGAGGACACCCACTAGTCCGTGGAGATCCCTGAGAGAGCATGATTCTCAAAATCTGGACTGTACATAATTCACATCAGCCCTGCCCAGGCACCCACCGGAAGAAAGATGCAGCTGTTTGCCAGAACTCAGCACTCCACTCTAGATCTCTGCTGCCTTAGTCTCCGTCGCGGATTTCCGAGTTCTGGTAGTTACCTGGACCACTGAGGCATTGCCACAAGACTTCTTCTCTTTTGAAACATCCTTTTTCTCTAGATATTAGGATAGCTACACCAGCTTGTTTCTTAGGTCCATTTGCTTGGAAAGCCTTTTCCCAGCCCTTTACTCAGAGGTAGTGTCTATCTGAAGTTAAGGTGTGTTTCTTGTATGCAGCAGATGGATGGGTTCTGTTTTCTTATCCATTCTGTTAGCCTATGTCTTTTTATAGGTGAGTTGAGACTATTGATATTGATGGATATTAATGACCAGCGATCGTTAATTCCTGTTATTTTTTGTGGTTGTGTTGTGTTATCCTTCTGTGGTGTATGTTGCTGTGGGATTATCTATTGCTTGATTTTTCATGGATGTGTTTAGCTTTTTGGGTTGAATTTTCCCTTCTAGTGCTTTCTGTAGGGCTGGGTTTGTAGACAGGTATTGATTAAATCTGGTTTTATCCTGGAATATTTTGTTTACTCTGCCTATGGTGATTAAGAGTTTTGCTGGGTATAATAGTCTGGGTTGGCATCCGTGGTCTCTTAGTGTCTGCATGAGATTTGTCCATGATCTTCTAGCTTTCATAGTCTCTATTGAGTAGTCTGGTGTTATTCTGATGGGTTTGCCTTTATATGTTACTTGGTCTTTTTCCTTTGCGGCTCTTAATATTTTTTCTTTATTCTGTGTGTTTAGTGTTTTGATTATTATGTGGCGAGAGGACTTTTTTTTTTGGATCCAGCCTATTCGGTGTTCTGTAAGCTTCTTGTATCTTCATAGGTATTTCTTTCTTTAGGTTAGGAAAGTTTTCTTCTATGATTTTGTTGAATATATTTTCTGTGCCTTTGAGTTGGTATTCTTCTCCTTCTTCTATCCCTATTATTCTTAGGTTTGGTCTTTTCATGGTGTCCCAAATTTCCTGGATGTTTTGTGTTACGACTTTTTTGTCTTTAGTGTTTTCTTTGACTGACGAATCTATTTTCTCTATCGTGTCTTCAGTGTCAGAGATTCTCTGTTCCATCTCTTGCAATCGGTTTGTTATGCCTGTTTCTGTAGTTCCTATGCGTTTTGTCAGGATTTCTATTTCCAGCATTCCCTCAGCATGTGCTTTCTTTATTGTCTCAAATTCATTTTTCAGATCTTGGAATGTTTCTTTCATCTGTTTAATTGCTTTTTCTTGGCTTGATTTGAATTCTTCCCATTTTTTGTTCATTTTTTCTTCCATTTCTTTAAGGGAGTTTTTTATTTCCTCTTTAATGGAGTTTTTCATTTCCTCTTTAAGGGAAGTTTTTATTTCCTCTTTAAGAGAGTTTTTCATTTCCTCTTTAAGGAAAGTTTTTATTTCCTCATTGAGGGAATGTTTTATTTCTTCTTTAAAGGCCTCTATCATCTTCTTAAAGTCATTTTTAGGGTTGATTTCTTCTATTTCATCTGTCATAGTATGTTTAGGTCTTGCAGGTGTAGAATCACTAGGTTCTGATGTTGCCATATAGGTCTTTATGTTGTTGCCTGTATTTTTGCGCTGGCGTCTACTCATCTTTTCCTCTGTGCGGTGCAGGTGGTGTCTGTGTCTGAGAGTGCCTCTCTTGTTCTAATTTTTAGTCTTGGTTTAGTAGGGGTTCTTGGTTAAATTGGTACTATTGGGCTATTTCTTCAGGGACAGCTGATTTCAGTCGGTGAATTATATACTTATGATTCTGGTGATCTGGGTTAGTGGCTGGGTAGCGCCTTCTTCTGTGTTCCCAGGTCACGTTTTGTTCATTTGTCAACTCCTCAGCTGATCTTGTTTCTTCAGACTTCAAACTGTAGGCATCTGAATCCTCTCCCAGATGGGTTTCAGCTGAGCAGGGTAGTCTCACCAACACCTCCAAGTTGTTGGGTTTCACAGGATCAGCAGTTGGGCCCTCTGCTTGTCACTGCTGCCAGGCCCATCCACCTCTGCGAACTGCCACGGGGCCTGTATGTCTCCGGCTGCCACCGCGGGCCTACCCACCTCTGCTTGTCATTGCCGCCACCGGGCCCATCCACCTCTGCGGGCCACCACCGGGCCTGTATGTCTCTGCTGGTTGCCGCTGGGCCTGTATGTCCCTGCCGGCTGCTGCCACCGGGCCCGTCCACCTCCGCAGGTCGCCGACCTGCGTCCGCCTGTCTCCACCGCGTGGCCTGTCCACTTCTGTGGGCCGCCGCCGCTGCCGGGCCCGTCCACCTCCGTCTGCTTAACTCTGCTGCAGGGCCTGTCCACCTCTGTGGGCTGCCGCCGGGCCTGAATGTCCCTGTCGGCCGCTGCCGCCGGGCCCGTCCACCTCCGCGGGCCGCTGCCACAGGCCTACCTGCGTCTGCTTGTCTCCGCCATCTTGAATCTGAATAAATTTTTTTAAGAAAAGGTAGATGGGGGGGGGGGCTGGAGAGATGGCTCAAAGATGGCACTGCTTGTTCTTCCAAAGGTCCTGAGTTCAATTCCCAGCAACTACATGGTGGCTCACCTGCTTGTGGTTTTTCCCTTTAAAAACCCCTCACCCTGAGAGCTCAGGGCTGTCCTCCTCCACCCGCTGTGTTGAGCGTTGGACACGGACCAAGCCCGGGCTTGCTTGTTATCAATAAACCCCTGTGTGTTTTGCATCGTATATCGGCTCTGTAGTGGTCTTGCTCGGGGCTCTTGCGAATCGGGCACAACACTTAGCAGAGTCACTTCTGCTTTGCTGTAACCCACCCAGCTGTGGACCTCACCACTGTATTTGGTAAATGACTTGACTTATGGCTTCTGTGTTCTGTCACTAATAAAATGCCATAACTACTTCCACAGTAGAACATGGTATTTGGGGCAACACGCATCTGTGTCCCCATGCATGGTCACTCCTATTTGGCTCCAGGAAAACTACCTCTTATTAACTTGGAGATGAGAGACTGTCCTTTGGGTTAATGGGAACACATAGGTGCCACCACACCTTTTGTTGTTCTATCTGCGACCCCTTTTCAACTTTGTCCTATTCCAGACCTGAGCCGTCTGTAGTGACACAGGCGGTCACAGCGAGGTTTTGCTGACTTCCTGACACGGCTGTTCCTTTCAGTCCAACTCTGTTGGGACATCATGCTTTCATTCTGTGGACGGCTCTCCTACACTTGATGCAGCTACTCTCGTGCTCTTCTGCCATTCAGATATCCACAAAAACAGGTGTGACATGCTCTTCTCTAGTTTACCGTCACTCCTTATGGGGTGGAGGAACAGAAGACGTGGTCTTTCTCCAGTAGCCCAGGCTGACATCAAATTGTTGATTCTCTTGTCCCCGAGTCCTAGATGTTAGGATCAGAGCCATGTAGTAGCCGCCCTTCTCTACATAAAGACAGCAAAGGTGAAAAATTATGAGAAGGAACCAATCCAGCATACCTAGCCAGCTTATAGATGTGATCTGTTTCCTGCTCATCAGCAGCCCCCAGTATAAACAGTGTATCTTCATTTAACACAAAAGGGTCTCATGGCGGGAGAGATTCGGAAACAAAGCCACATAGCTAGAAATGAATTCCAGTTTCAAGTGCATGTGAAACCTATCATGGTGTGTCTCCTGAGACACAGGAGCTTGCTAAGAAGAGGAAAACTCCACAAGACAGGTGAGAAGAGAGCTGGCCTCCCTGACTAGGCGCCCAGGGAGCCACTGACCCTACTCTGAGCAGCACTGACCGGGTCTCTGGCTGACTAGGCTGCCTTCTTAAAAAGAGGCTGCTCCAAAGGCTGTAGGTGCTGCCCACTGCCTTGAGAGGCTGGAGGCCGAGTCCACACGGAGGGTACTTTGATCATCTCACATCCCTGCTCAAAAAAGCACTCTAAGCCTCAGGCAGTCTCTTGACATCTGTCTCAAATTAGCACGTCCACTCTGTCAAGACAGATTTTCTTAACCAACTACCTCCAAGTAGTGAAATGTGTCTCTGCCTGTTTAAAAAATGCCCCCAGGAGTTACCATGGTAACCTCTGTCCATAGACGGTAAGATGGAATGCTTAAGAGAGACTTCCAGATTGCTGTGGTCACTTGCAGCCCCTGGCTCTACTCAGTTTTTACTTTCTGCCCTTATCTTCAGGAACCATGAGGAAAACTCAAAGGTGACAAGGACATCAGAAGCATGTCCCCAGCCTCAGGAGCAGGTGTGGAGCATCTTCCTCTGGCTCTGCTTATTTTCCTCTATCCGTCCATCTTCTGGGCTCAAGGTCAGACACATAAAAGCAGAGTCACTTTTTCATAGACAAGCACTGGTGTGCAGGCTAGTGGCCGCAGAGCTGTCTCTACAAAGCTAGATTAGAAAAGATACAGACATTTGAAGGCTTGAAAGGAGGAATCTGATTCTGATAAAAGGCTAAAACAATTTCAAGAAAACTCGGTGGCTGGTTTCATTATTTCCCCTAACAACGGAACAAAAGTATCAGCAACCAAAAGATTTGAACTAAATAATGTGACATAAGAATGGTCTAATATTACATTAACTCCTCAAGTCAATACCTCGCCAGTGTTTGGCCAGGACCATGATCCGACTCCAAGCGGAAAACAGCATGCCTTGTGTTGGAAGATGGGCTAGCTCGGGTATGTGTGCTCTCTGGGGGTTGTGACTGCGATCAGCAAAGGTCTGTGAATCCTGCTGCAGCTCGGAGATTTCCCAGTGCCTTCTGTATGGACTACCTGATCATGCGCCTTTCTCGTGGCCTGTAGCCAGCTTGGGAAGGGACAGGGTAGAAAGGCAGGGAATACTTATGGGAACCTGAAAAGGAAAAGATACCCCCACCCTGGAGTCTGCTAAAAAGCCTCTTGGAGGCTGAATCCCAACACAGTTACAGTTGCTTAAGTCCTTGCTGGCTTCCCCGCCAGATACCTACAGTTTTCTGGGAATCTCACCAGAAACCCCCTTCGCTGTAAAAGGTCATGTCCCTAACCCTTTGTGCATCCCCATTAGCTCCTGGTTTTATCTTGTGAGACTGTGATTCCACTCAAGGCATATTTAGAGTCATTAATAACTTGATTTCATTTTTTAAAGGAGAAGAGAAAAAACGGTTCTTAGTGGCCCAGTGAGACGTGACTGAGAGCCACAACAGGTCTCTTTGGGGACAGCTAAGATCCTTGCGATTCTCAACATGTTAGTAGTGCTCAACCACACCCTCAGGGGCGCTTTCTTCTTTCCAGGGAACCTTTACTGCTCTTTTAATTACAGTCTACCTCTGATTCATACCGGCTCATTCCAAAGGCTGTTCTCCATTGAAGAATCCAGATTTCCCTGAATCAAGGTCCCAAAGGATCAACTGAACTCCTTGGGCTGCTGTGGGTGACAAAGTGGTGTGGTGGTATTGTGTTCCCCAAAATATTGTGCACTCTAATAAACTTATCTGGGGTCAGAGACAGAACAGCCATAATATTAAACATAGAGGATAGGCAGTGGTAGCACACGCCTTTAATCCTAGCATTCCAGAGGCAGAAATCCATGTGTTCAAGGATACAGCCAAGCATGGTGACTCACATCTTTAATCCCAGAAAGCAAGCCTTTAATCCCAGGGAGTGGTGGTAGAAAGCAAAAAGGTATATAAGGTGTGAGGACCAGAAACTACAAGCATTTGGCTGGTTAAGCTTTTAGGCTTTTGAGCAGCACAGTTCAGCTGAGATTCATGCTAGAAAGTGGAGTTGGGTCTCTCTCCTTGCTCCTGCTGACAGGATTCTAGAAAAGTCCTTTGTCTGTTCTGTCTAGTCATTACAACCTGACCCCAGAGCAATGATGCAGACTTAGTACCAAGGGATGCAGGAAGCAATAGCCAAGGAGGCCCCAGCTTCTGGAAACATTCAGAAGGAGTCTCCCAGGAATGTCATAATGAAACATTACACACTGAAAGGTCCAAAGGAATAATAAAAAAAAAAAACTCTCAAGTCTGGAAGTCCAAAGTCCTGTCTCAATATGGTAAGCTCCTTTGGGAAGTTTTGGGGAGTACCCTTCCCATGGGTTGCTCCTAGTGTCTGGCTTGATGGCTCTTGGCATTGTGTGCAGATGTGCCCCTCACTCTCTCCATTTTACATGATATTATTCACTGTGGTGTCTGTCTGTCTACTCTTCTCAGAAAGACATCACTCATATTGGACCAGGGACTACCCTGATACAGGACAACCTCATCTTAATTACAGGGCAAAGATTCCCTAATTTCCAAATTAGGGCAGGCAGGGGAGGAGAGGCTGGGTGGGGACTCCAGCATACCTTTTGGGGGACACAATTGAAACTCTAAAGTGTTTCTGTCAGACTGGGAATGATGGTGAGCAGCTGAAGTAGATAAGAATAGAGTTAGAAAAAGATTTTTTTTTTTTATAGAGACAATGTGCTGCCAGGAGAGACAGAGACATAGCAAAGAACTCTTGAGAGGGGGGTAGAAGTTTTTCCTTAATAGCAGAAGGAAAATCACTTGGTCTCATCTTGTGCGACATTTGTGTGGGGTCCATATCTGGATGGGTAAGCGTATGCCTCCGTGTTCTCTTAGGCAGTGAAATTCACAGCGCCAGTTATATGTCTTGAGATTGGCCATTTGTGGTCAGGTGTCCCACATCCTCAGGAGCCAGGCTCTAGCTGTTGTGGAAGACAACCCAAGTGACAGGTCAGGCTCAAGGAGTCAGGGTCTGTTGACATGTGGAGATTTCCGGTTTTTCTTTCTTCCCGTTGTCTCGATACAGATTCCTCCTGAAACAGATCCTGACTCACAGATTTGGATGCAAGCAGTCTATTTATGACGTAATCCTCAGAGACATTGGGAAGTCAGCGGGGAGACAGAAAAGAGAAAGAACCCAGGCAGGAGGGTAGCCACGAGCTGTGGACAGCTAGCGCCTCATCTCCCTGGGGCTTCTGGGGGCTCATGCAGAACAGACCTCAGAGTCCCCACCTGGACAGGTTTGTGTGTTTCTCCTGTACTTGCTGAGGGCTGCCCACATTTGCAACCCGCACCAGGAGGCCGAGCTGAGCCACGAGTGGAGACAGTAGGAATTGCCAGGGCTGTCACGGACCCACAGTATCCGCTACAACTTCAGACAAATGGAACTTGCTTTCTTTCTGTTGAGAATAAGGGAGCTGTATCATAAATCATCTTGATTCCCTTTCTAACACTGCCAGATAATTGTTGGATCAATTTTGAGAGAAAAGACATTTCACTTCAAAATAATTTTCTTCTAGGATCGCCTAGCTGTATGGCACCATAAATATTGTAAATGGACCATCATATTATTTGAGCTCTAAGTAGCTTTTGTCCCGGTGCCCTAATCTTTCTTCCTTTCTCTGATTTGGTTCTCAGTCTTATGCCTAGCCCTCCCCTGGCCACACTCATCCCAGAAAATTCCTAGTCAGTCAGTCCTTGAGATGAAAGCACATCTCCCCATCGACGCTGAGCTCCTCTTGGGCACAACGCTGCAGCACACGGTCATGGCCCTCACAAGCGTGACGAGTAGATAAGAAAATGAAGGGATGAACTGGATCATGGCAGTGGCGATCCAGGCAGCTCTGTGAGATCGGTCGTGTTTCCAAATGTGTCACAAAATGTAAACACCTTGCCAGAGTGTCAGTAAGATGGCCGCGGTGAGACCCGTTCTCTTCCTGTAGCGCGATTGTTCCTGGAGATATCGCCGGTCACACTTGCCCTGGGCCTGCCGCTGTTCTGTTCATATCTTGTTTGACTCCATGTTAGCTCAGGGCCTCCTTCCGAAGAGCCAATTTAATACCCAGCATCCCTTCTTCCCTCCCTCCTTTCCTTTCTTACTTTAAGATTGTTATGGCGTGGTAGCTGCCAGTCAGGTTGACGATGGGAGAGAGAGAGAGATAAGGACAGATGAGATAGGAGGCCAGTGGCTGTTGGTCCTTCAGTCCACGATGTGAACAGCTGCTGCCCACCATGTGCGCCCCCCCCTCACCCCCCCCCCCCACCCCCCCCCCCCACCCCCGCCACTGCCGTGATGCTCTGCTAAAAGACAGATGGCCAGGTGCTTACTCATGGGCTGAGCCCTCTGAGATCAGGAGCCCAAACCAATGATTCCTCCCTTAGGCTGTTTGTGTGAGGTATTTTGGTCACGAAACTCAGAAACTCGCTAACACGAGGCTCAAAAGATTAGGTAATAGTGCCTAAATCCCACAGCCAGCCAGCAATGGAACCAGGATTTGAACCAAGCCTTCTTGATTTGCTGTGGGGCATAAACTTGAAGCAGGATGAAATCTCCAACTGAAATGTCCATGTCGAGCTGAAAAAATGCCAAGGAGCAGGAGTACAGTCGCACAGCATGGGGCGTTGCCTTCCCATCTGACTGGGGCAGCTTCCTCTGGAGCTCAGCTCTGTTGCTTCCAATAGGGTCCAGCAACGGAAACTTAGCATCAAGGTCAAGAAATGGTGTGTCAAGGATTGGCAGGGACAGTGGGGGGAGGGTAAACTGGGCCACAGATGTGCATGGGTTCTCTTTTTATGTAAAGTGTTCAAAGGTGAGACCCCCATTTACAACTCAGGAGGCTTCCCCTAAGACAGAAATGACTACCTTCAACTTGACTACCGCCTGGATCTGCATTCCTCCACCTCTCCCACTCACTGGGCGGCAGCAGACTCTGGCACTCAGAGGAACATCCTGGCACCGGGAAGCACCTCTCTGTGGCCTTGACCAGTACCAGAAGCCATGTCCTCAGCACGGAGGTGAGGCACCTGAGGTGTTTGATGAAGAAGGAGCGAATTGCATGCAGAGCTGAGCTACACACTCCTCCGGAGTGAAGGCCAGAATTGGCATTTTAAAAATTCATCATCGTCTAGTAATGAAACTCTGTGTTTACAGAGGGCTATGCCTCTAAGAGCAGCCGGCTTTGAGCAAACATCATTCTGGAATGCTCACAGCAGCGACTCTGGGAGGTGGGCAGATGATTGGAACTGCCACCTCCACCGGTAAAAGAAAGAGGCTCCGAGAGAAAGCAGCCTGTCCCGGTAGGGCTCACAGCAGCCAGTGCAACATGACACGAATCAAGAACAGGTTGGGAGGCACACAGGCAGCGTGGCCCGTGGCTGTGAGCTTCTCCGTCTGCTCACACGCTCAGTCCTTACTCCTTGACACCAGAAGAGATGGAGGTGGAGAAGGCTTGATCTTCAGAGAGCCAGGAGGACAGGTGTCCTCCCTCTTGAGCTGACCTCCGGAGAACGGGCTTTTAGAGCTCTGAGGTGGCGCTACATCCATTTACGGTTTGCCTAGCAACTGGGTTGGTGCTGAGACCGTCTACCTGCCCTGTGCCATTTTGTGTTTCTTGCCCTCACTTAGCTGCCTCTCCCCCCTCTCCCCAGCTGTCCTCTCCTTGAGAGGTCAAAGCACATTAGTTAGGGGTAGCACTGAGGGAGTGGCTTGAGCCAGAATCCCGTTCCTGTCCCTGCCCCACCCTTGCTGACTTCTTCTCTACACATCAATAATAGTCTGTCTATCTCAAAACTGACAGTGACAGAGGACCCAGTGTCCTGGTGCTGCCTTTCCTCCCTCAGATCTGTCTGTCTGTCCATCAGCCTGTCCATGCCTCATCATCTTCACCCTCCTAGAAAGGTGCCCAACATGCTCTGCCCTTTGCAGATGGCTGACGTGGTCCAGCCCTGCAGTAACGGGTTGGACAGGTGTGTGAGGGAACCGGATGGAGGCTGAGCATTTAAAACATGTCCCTCAATCGGTTTCTACCAATAGTCAGACTTGTCATTTTAATTTCTGCCTCCCAGATTCCTAACCATACCTCTCCATTGGTTTTATGCTTAAAGAATGGACACTGGAATCCAGTTCATTTTTTCCCTGGGATCCTCCCAGGGTCTCTGTTTCTAGGCCCATGATTAACTCAGAGACTGGTATACAGTAGGTGCTCACACCGGGGATAATGAATTAGTCAGATTCCAGGGTGGGAAACTCCTCTCTCTCCTTCTCTGTTAGAGGCAAAATGCAAAGCCTCCTCCTTAGCCTTGTGGGTAAAGGTACTTTGTGGGTGGGAATAGAATGAGTATTATGGTTTGAGCAGGAAATGTCTCCCATAGACAATATCTGAATCTTGGTCCCCAGCTAGAGAGGGTCTAGAACCTACAAAAGGGAGGCGGTCCCGCTGGAGGAAGTAGGCCACTTGGGGTGGGCCTTTGAAGGTCATTCTGTTCCCTGTTCCAGTCCAAGCTCTCTACTTCCTCTCTGCCTCCATGTGAACAAGCAGCTTGCTCACACCCCCACCACCATGCCTTCCCTGCCATGATGGGTCCTCCGAAACTCTGAACCAGATCAAACCAGTTCTCCCTTTAGTGACTTGGTCAGGTATTTTTCCAAGTGATGGTCCATGTTCGATAAGCTAAGGGTCTCTTGTCTTCGATAAGGCTAGATAGAAAACAAAATTATTCTAGCTTGCAATGTCCAAGGACAAAGATATTCAAGGATCTTTATATTGGAGGAATAAAAATAATGCAATTTTATGGAGTTTAATTCTTATTTCAGGATTGGAAATAGCTTTGTGGGATCAATTGTGTGTGTGTGTGTGTGTGTGTGTGTGTGTGTGTGTGTGTGTGTGTGTGTGTGAACATATATGCCGTGGCTTGTGGGTGGAGGTCAGAAGACAACTTGTGGGAGTTGGTTCCCTCTTTAATCACGAGGGGCCCAGGGGTTAAACACCAGACTTGGTGGCGGGTACCTGAGCCATCTCACCAGTCCCAACTTGGTATTTTCGTTCGAAGAGCCTTCGATGTGAGATCGAAAGCAATGAATACTGGCACAGGGCTAGACTTCCAAGGCTCCCCATTTGAACCAGAGTGTTGGGAGAAGAGAAATGAAGTGAGTCCTGGCCGTCAGGAGATGAGAAACACCACAGCAGATGTCAGCTGATGGTCGGACCTCAGGTATAATATTTTTTTCTGCCCACAGAGAGATGATAATTGGGGCCATACACTTATACAACTTATTACAAGCTCTAGGGAATAATAAAGTAAAAAGATGGTTTTTGAAAGCATAAAAATGGAATTAATAAGCGAAACACAATCAATATCTAAGACATCTACCCGTGGGGCAGAAGAGCAGAAAGCGGAATTTTTCCCCAAGAAAGTGAGAAGCAAATGACGAGAGATTAACAATCAGTTGACAAAATAAGTGTCCCATAATAACTGCATCGCTCTGTTGTCATGGTACTGAGGCAGGATTAACTTCTCAATTTAAATTTCCCAGGCCACATAAAGGATCTTTTCCTTCCCTCACCAGGCATTTTCTTTTCTTTTCTTCCCCGCTGTATGCTGTGTACTGGCCGTGGGAAGGGGTACCAGTGAGGCAGACAGAGTGGAGTTCACCTGGTACCAGGTCTGTCACAGCCAGGGGTCGGGAGGCAACAGGTCCACTCATTGGATAAAGCCCCACAAAGACAGGGGTCCCGTAGAATAGTCACAGGTTCCTTTGGATACATTTGTCTCTATCATTGCAACTCACTATGCCAACAGGAAAGGCTGATACCTAGTGGGTGCCCAGCTGTGAACACTGGCTTGCCCCTTGCCCTGTTCTGATGGTGGGCAATTGCCTTTGTTCTTAGCCTCTGTTGGCTAAAAGTTGTGCAAATTAAATGAACACTACGTACTACAACCTGCAAATGTTTTATTGTTCTGTTGTGGGTCTGGAAATGCCATCCCTTTCCCACCTGTCAAAGACTTTGGGAGGGAGAATTTGCGATCTTCCAGTCAAGACACCAGAGTCCGTGCCGCTCCGGGAGGCAGGACTCTCCTGGGATGGCCACAGGCAGCCCTGATGTGGAAATGATGGCTTGATATCAAAGCCACCCCCACAGTTACTTCCGTTAGTTGATCTGATTTCTGTTCCAGGCACGACTTAATCCTCTGCTCCATGTTTGAGACAGACACTCTTATCCTCTACTTGCACATGAGGATGCTGAGGCATGGAGAGGCAAAGCAATTTGCTGTATGCCCCCACACTTAGTCAGTTTCATCGCAGCTGACCCTGCAAGTGTGTGTCTGTCCAGTCTCGGCTCTCCCTTCCCTCCCTGACTCCACTTCATTCTTGCCAGGTGGAAAGAAAAGCCCAACAGACCAGAAGAGGAGCCCATGCGAGGTCAAAGGCCCTTGGGGTGACCTGCCTGGGTCACATCCTCTTACCAGTGCTGTGCCCTTGACAAGGGGCAGAAATGCTCTGCTTTCAAGTCCCAGCCCCTAAAACAAAGCTATGGATGGTGCCATTGTGCAGGTCTGTCAGGGGAATTAAGTGAGTGATTATGGGACATGCTTCCAAGCAGGCCGGGCATGTATTACACATTCGATTGACATTGGTTCACATGATCACTGTGGGATTCACCCACTCAATCAGAGAATTCTGGAAAAGGGAAAGAGAATGTGATCATTAATTAGCCCTGGGCAATCCTCTGATCCACTTTCTTCTCAGAGACACACCAGGGCAGTTGCTTGACTCTGCTAAAAACACTAGTTCTGTGGTCACTGAACTGAGCAGCCAATTATGACAGTCCATCTGTGACCTCAAAGCAAAGGATGCTGGGGAGAGAGCTGGTTGGGCAAAACAAGAAGGAACATTGGCCACTTCCAAAGGTGACCTTCACAATGAGCATCAGAAACCACTTTGTCTTAGGTGAACATCACCACATCTCTGGAGCTCTGGAGTAGCCAAGGCCAAACCTCAAAGGCCTTAAAAGGACCCAGGGCTGACTGTGACTCCACAAAGGGGAGGGAGGACTCTGGGCGAGGTACTAATAAAGCACTGAGGTGATTGCTGAGTTCAGAAGACTAGGGCCTCCGCTGCTAATGCAGTGGTTAAATCTCCCCTCCTCCTCATTCTTCCTCTCCCTGAATGTACCCTCTTCGTTACTTCCTCTGTGTATGCTTTTAGCTTTTACTTCCCACTTGTCTTAGTTTGTTTCTGCTGCTATAACAAAATGACACATGCTGGGTAATTTTTAAGCCATAAGAATATTCGGCTCTGAGCTGGAGGTGGAGGCTGGTGCGGATCCAGTCTCTGGTCAGAGCTCATTCCCAGTGGGCCCTTCTGTGTGTTCTCTCATGGCAGAAGAGACTAGCAGGCCACCTCTCTAAGGCTCTGTCCCTATTCCTGGCAGTCCCCCCCCTTATGGCCTAGTCACCCCCCACAGGCCTCACCTCCTAAGTCATCATGCTGGGGACTAGATGTCAATGGACGGATTCCAGAGGGACATGTCCATTCAGCCCAGGGCACCCATAAATCTGGGAGTCCTTGCAGTGAGCTCCTCCCCTCTCCATGCTCACCTGCAATGTGTCAGAGCTTGGATACCCAGGGAAATGAGCTGTTACCTTTTCTGGTTACTAAGTTTTCCCATCGTCTGACTAGGGGGTGGAGAAGGCCTTCCTAAGCCATGGGGCCATGGAAAATCGTGGTATCAGATATGTCCTTGTGGTACATCTTACTAATGGCTTCTCCTGTGGGCAAGAACCTCTGCCTCTGGCCGCTACTGACCAGACCAAGGAAGTGACCAGCCCAAAGCTACCTAGATTACAGAGATGGGGTCTGTGGGTCCAGTTTTTTTACTCAGAAAACCTAACTTAGAGGTGCTGGGAGGTAGCCCACTTAGTGAAATTCTTGCTTACCATGCATGAAGCCACAGTCCATTCTTCTGATCTACATAAAACCAGATAAAGTGGCACATGCCTGTCATCCCAGCACTTGGAGAGAGGTAGAGACCTCAGCTCCATAGTGAATGTGAAGCCAGCCTGGGTTATACGAGGCCTTTGTCTTAAAAGAAAAGTAAAGAAAACCCTTAGGGACCAATTTAACTACCTTTTGAGGACAGCACTATGGCTGAAAGGTCATGCAGTAAGCAGGGATGGGGATGCTGTCACCTGGTCTGCCGAAGCCACGACCATGGCAACTCTCACAAAAGAAAGTACTTCCTTGGGGCTTGATTATAGTCTCAGAGAGTTAGTCCATTCCCATCATGGCAGGGAGCGTGGTGGCATGCAAGAAGACATGGTGCTGGAGAAGGAGCTGAGAGTTCTACATTGGGATCCACAGGCATCCAGAAGAGAAAGCCACTGGGCCTGGCTTGGGCTTTTGAAACCTTAAAGCCCGTCTCCAGTGACACACTTTCTCCAACAAGGCCACACCTCCCCATCTTGTTGAAATAGTGCCACTCCCTGGTGACTAAGCATTCACATACAGGACCCTATGGGGGCCATTCTTATTCAAACCATCACATGGCCTGACAAAAAGAATGAGATGTGAGGTGTGTGGCCATGACTGACCAGAATGGAGCTCCAGAACGGCTTCAGCCCCAGTGCGGACCACCCTGTCCCCACTCAGGGTGAGTTCCAAGGGACTCGTCCTGATTATAGGTCTCCGTGGTCTGAGTGCTGAGGTGACAGAGCTGGCTGAGCAGGTCCTCTTTACCTCAGCCAAGGAGCCAATCCCAGTATCCATCACAGCGCTGAGAAAGCATGGCATTATTCTTGCTGCCAGAAAACTCCAGGGATGAGGAAGACTTCCTTCCATCCCAGTTTAGATTCTCTACTGTCTTCCTCTTCTTTAAGATGCCTTCCAGGCACAGAGTCAACAGCAAAGCGAGGCAGCTTGGTGTGGTCCTGAACCTGAGATGAGACCGAACAGTAGAACCAGGATCCTGGTGATTGGCAGGCCTGCCCTCGGGTGGGGAGGTGAGCACCAGTGTCTCTGGGAACAGCTTCTAAAACAATCTCCGGCCTCTTTATTCCTTTTATTCTGACACAGGATTTGACACACTACTTGCTTAGGCTGGCCTTGAACTCATCCTGCAGTCCAGACAGGCCTTGATCTTATAATCCTCCTGACTCAGTCTCCTGAGTAGCTGGAATTAGAGGCCTGAGCCACCAAGCTAGTTCATGAAATGTCTTCTTTTTCTTTCTTTCTCTTTCTCTCTTTCTTTCTCTCTTTCTTTCTTTCTTCCTTCCTTCCTTCCTTCCTTCCTTCCTTCCTTCCTTCCTTCTTTCTTTCTTTCTTTCTTTCTTTCTTTCTTTCTTTCTTTCTTTCTTTCTTTCTTTCTTTCTTTCAAGTATGAGATTCATTTATTCAACATATATCCACACAATCCCTTTTATGGCAACACATTTTTTAGTGTATATAATTACCTGTACCACATATTGCACACATTCCCCAATGTGTGTAGACTGTAGTGTATCCGGCTGGGACAACAGATAATGTATAGAGGTGTAATATCGCCCTATATAACATACAGGATATATGCTAGAGTACATTGTCTATAACATTTAGCATGTAGAGTCTAGCTAGCAGCATTGCTTGGCATATAGTAAGCTCCCAACGAATGCTCAGCAAAGGATGGAAAGGAATTTTCTGCAGTAATTCAGCTTGTTTAATTCATCACAGCTCAGGCTAAAGAGGGTCCAGTGTAGGGCAGAACCCCCGTGGCCGGCACTAATGTAGTTCATAAGGCAGAAGAGAGAGTTTTGAGAATACGGCCAGGATCCTCTCCTTCCCATGCTGAGCCCGGAGCCAGCTCCCACCCCAGGGCCCAGGCTGGAAGATTTCTGAGAGACCAATGGCGAGAATGAGCCCTTAGAAAAATATTTAAAACTGTGGGCAAGGGCTGGTGATGTAGTTCGGAGGTGGGGTGCTTGCCCAGTGTGGTCAAGGCCTTGGATTCAGTCCCCTCCGAGATGAAGGAGCAGGGACAACCTGCTGGAGCAATGAGAAACTTTCCATCCCACCCATGGGAGGGGAGGCTTTCGAGTTTCCCCACCCTGAAGCACCTCCGAGTGCACTTCCCTAGGGGCCGGTCCCCTTAGCCTTTCCCCCCCCGCAGACAGATTCCTATTCCCCTGCCTTTCCGCCTCGGCAGAACATTGCCAAATGGATTGGATTTAAATTCTAGGTAATAAAAACATAGAGTAAGGCAAAATAAATGGGAATGCTTTAAGTAACGTGCTCCGTCATCTCATAAAAGCCTCTTAAATTGATTACCTCAGAGTGCATGGTGCAGACTCCAGAAGACTGTCTAGTGTGGGGGCGCTGGCAGACCCCCAAGAGGAGCCAGGCTGCTGTTGCTGCTGTCATAACTCTTCCTCAAGCCTTGTGCTCAGCGTGCAGGGCTTCGCATGATGAGTTTTCCCCCCTCCACCAGGGCGTTTTCTGAAAGTCAAAACCGCATTATTAAAAGCGAGTCCAGACTTGCTCTGTCCAGACTCAACGGACCAGCTGATATCTTGGCTGCAAAAATTCTGATGTTGCTTTTCCAAAATCCAGGAGTCTCACCCCAGCATCGGGAAGACCCGTTTTGCACCCCCTTTTGTGGGGCTGATTGGATGTAGGACTGGTGGGCAATGGTTCTGAGTCCTTGTCCTGGTACTGAGAGGAAAACGGTGACGCTACAATGTTGCCAGAGTACTGCCAACTGGGGGACGATTTTTTTCGTCTTATTCTAGAATCTTCTTTGACCTGTCTTTTCCTGTTCTCTGGTGGCTGCTCGGGCTTAGAGATAGAACAATGGAACCAGAAGGTGGGTTCAGGAGTTCTACAGTGAAAGGACCGGACCACAGGAATGCCTTGAAAGTGGGAGCCTGGGAGCCATCGTGGCCCATGGAAGTGGGAGATCCTTTAAGCCCGTTGTTAGACGGCCACAGAAGGTAGCAGGTCCAATGAAGGAAGCTGAATGCTGTGTCCTCCCTGGCTGCTTCAGACTTTGTGTTTTTTATTTTTATCAAGTTAATGAGAATTAGAATTAACATGCAAACAAATTTCTGGGTATAGATTATGTGAATGGAGGTAGAAAGGCCTACCCTAAATGGGGGCGGCACCATTCCACAGGCTGAGGTTCCAGACTGAGTAACAAGGAGAAAGGGCTGAATACGAGCGTTCATCATGCTCTGCTTCGTCGCTGTGGACACGGGACCCACTGGCCTCTTGTTCCTTCCCCTCCCATATCATACCTTCTCCACCATGATGGAATGTTTCCCTAGGCCTGTGCCCCCAAACAGACCTTTCTTCCCTTGGATTGCTTGGTGTCAGGCAAAATAACTATATCATGAGAATTAAGTCAGTCTCAGAAACACGAATTTCACACGTTTCCTCTCATTTGTGGGTCTTAGACTTAGAGATACACAAACCGTCTATTACAGATGACCAACTAGATGTGAAACTGGGGAATAAAGGGGACTCATAGAAAGTGGGGGGAAGGAGGTGTGAGGAGGGACATACTCAAAGCACCTTATAAATGACAATGGTCTTGTGCAACCTTGTACGATATGGTTAAAGCGGTAGATTATGGCATTACCGAAGTACCGCCCCCTGGGTCCGCACAGGAACAAGGGGACACATTTGGAAATCAGCCAGTAAATTCCGCCCGAGTGACTCACACAGCCGTCTCGATCTCATGTTTAAACCACAGTGGGGACTGACCCTGGGTTTTACATGACTGTAAGAACTCCCTTGATGGTCTTCCTCGCCTTGGCCTCATAACACCGCCATGGGTTTACTCATCTCAAATGTAAATATGATTCTATTATGTCCTCCTTAAGACTCTCAAGGTTTTCCCACAGATTTCAGGCAAAAATTCAAACAAGTTGGCAGACAGCGAACGCTGGCACCACTTGGCCCCTGGCTGCCACCCTGGTCACACCCCAGTGCTCTCCCTCTTTGCTTATGCTGGCCCAGCTGTGACGAATGAGAGAGTCCCTGAAGTGACCTACAGATCTGTCCAATGCCTCTCCTATCTCTTGGGCTTTCATCTGTCTTTAAAACTCTGTAAGACTCCCAGTCGACATTCAAGACTCAGTTTACCCCTATAACATGCCCCCCCCCCCACACACACACCAAATCTCTCTACCAGCTGCGGGAATGGCTTCTTTCTGCTGCCACAGCTTCTTGTTCATACTTCTTTCCCAGCACTCACCAGGGAGTGTCTGACTACTGTCCGCCCCGCAGGGTGGTTGTTGCATGCGTAACAAAGTCACAGGGAAGAGTTTTCAAGACCCCTTTCTTAGTCTGTGCCCTTGCGAATTCTAACGGGGTAGGCCTGGGTGGGCCTGAGAATCTTTTATATTTAAGTGCTGGGGCAGGGGGGTGGGGTGGGGGGCTCAGATGTGCGGACCTGGTCAAAAACTCTCATGTTGAATGGACCTTGTTCATTGCCGACCACTGGACCTCAGCAGAGTGGCGTTTGGTAGACTCCTAGTTGATGCCGGAGGGAAAAGAGAGAGAACGGAGCAAAAGGTTAGGGGGAAGGGAGGAAGGAGGAGGGCAAAGGGAGAGAAGGGGGATGGGAAGGAGGGGAGAGGGGAAAGATGGGGGGGGTGAAAACATGAGCAAGACGGAGTTGGGCACTCAAGGCTTACTGGAAAGATCTCAGCTCAGCTTCCCAGGCAATCTGAGGGGACCTACTTCTCTCATGCCATAATGTCACCCACCGCACACTTTTGTTATGGTAGAGTGGTTTTCAGACTCAGTGGGCCCTGGCTGCTTGTAGAGATCTTGATGATGGGAATGGAAGTTGGCCACACCCAGCCAGCCAGCTGCTACCCTATGCCCTGCTTCCCATGCCCACAGGTCCACCACTAAGCTGGCGGGTGAGAACAGAGCAGCAATGGTCACCTCTTCATGCCACAGGTGTTTTCCAGGAAGCGTGAGTGTCTGTGTCCTGATTAAATGACTGACAGTCTGGAGACGGCGGTCTCATGACACATCCTCCACTTCATAGTCTCCACCCAAACTACAGAGCTGACCTGGGAAACAGAACTGAGAAACACTGGGAAATCCTGCCCCCCAGAACCACCTGCACTGTTGCTAAGTAAAATTATTAAAGAGCTTGAATATATCTTTACAGTCAAATGCTCACCTAGAGCTCAGAAGTGCACTTGAGTGACCGACCAAACACGCGCAGCCTGAAATATAAAAAGCACAGGTTAGAAACATCATGTGAACGAGGTCGAACAACATCAGGGAAAGATCGGAACGGCAAAGCAGGCTTGAGAACCAACAACCGGTAAGCAGGGTGGTGGGTTTCAGGCTGTGGTTGAATTTTACTAGTCAATGTTCTAAAGGACAAGAGACAGTGGTCTTCATGACTCACACTGGGCTTATCATTTGATGAATTATTTATGTTTTAAAGATTTACTTTGCTTTTAATTACGTGTGCATGTGTATGTCTGTGCAGCTCTGTGCATGGGTGGTGCAGGTCCCCATAGACTCCAGAAGAGGGCGCTGGATCCTCTGGTACTTGAGTTCCGTGTGTGGTGCTGAGAGCTCAAACTGGGTCCTGAAGGACAGCAGGGAACACTTGTCGCCACCCCGCTGTCTCTCCAGTCTCCTGGTGTCTGCTGTTTTTATACTCAAGTTGGGCACTGATAACTTTTAACTCTGGGGAAAAGAAGTAATGAGACCGGACTGAACACTGCCTGGAGACTTAAATGAAGCTAATCAGCCTAAATGTGATCTTTCTATGCCTGAGCAATGATAGAAGCACTAGAGGTCAGATAAAGTCACGAAACCCTGGAGGAGCAAGTAACGAGTTAGCAGTTTCATTCCCTCTACCAAAGACACCTTCAGGAAATGGCTCGTGTGGTGAGGAGGGCCCGGGCCTGTTCAGCAGCCAAACGCAGAGCATCACTAACGGGGTTGTGTGAACCGCAAACCTCCCAGCTGTGGGGTTGGCGGAGGAGGTCCCAGGAGGGTTCCCGTCGGAGCTCATTACCACTCCAGTTCAGCACGGGCACTGATTTCTGCTTGTTTCCTTTCCCTCCCCCGAACGGCTGCATGTTGTTCTTAAGAAGCTTCTCTGATTATCTTCTGAGCATTGTGATGGCCTCTGCAAATGGGAACAGCTGTGCAAGGCACACACATAAGCAGGAAGTATGGTAATTTCGGGGGAGCGGTAAATGAGGCCAGTTTCACACGTTCTCGTGACTATAAAACAGCACATCCAAGTTGCAGTCAATTGCGCTGCTTGCTGTCTGGAGGGCAGGAGGGGTGAGAAGCACTAAGGTCACGTGTTCATAGGAGGTTGGATGAAGCATGGGAACCTGCGAGGTGAGGGAAAGTGGAAATAGTGAAAAGAAAGATGGAGCAGGTGGCCAGCAAAAGAAGGGAAAAGAAGAGAGATGGTGTGTGGGTATCCCCTACCTAAAAGGAGCCAGATCATCCCTCTGATCACCTTAGAATTCAGCAGACTTCACAGCGGGGTGACAGCCACCACCATCACTACTGATGATAGTGTGATCCTGTGGCAGCACCCATTGCCAGTCTTTGCTTTACTAAAGGGAGCATAAGGATATTGCTTTTATCATGTATCGTTATCTTTATGACTTTTTTAAAGTTCTTTTTTCCCCCAACATAATAGTTTCATTGATTCTTTGAGGATTTCACATCACACACCCTATCACATTTCCTTCCCAGTACTTTCCCATCTGTAGAGACCCAGAGAGGTTTCCTAGTGAGAACTTTCTCAGGGTCCAAGAATCTAAGTTTGCTTTACCCAGCAGGGCTGCATAAAGGCTTGAGTTGGCCATGGGCGTGGTTACTAGGTGTTTGGAAGGGTCTGCACTTGGCTATGCAGCGTGCTTTGATCTAGCAAGGAGGAGGTCTTTGGCCTTGCCCCTTGGCATTGTTATAAAAAGCCCTTTTAGAAGGGGCCAGTGGGGTTTGATCCAGGTCCTCCTGAAGCTATCCTGTGTTTCTGTCTTTCTCCTCTTTGCTATCTTTCTATCTAAAAGTTTCTTATCCCTCTCTCCTCCTCTTAGGAACCCCTTTAAAAGGTGGGAGCTGGCCTCCCACACCTGTCCACCTCCCCAACCCTTGTACCTGCCCCAGCCAAAAAAAAAAGTCCAATTTGTGTTATCTATAGACTCACTGGAGCGAGGCCAGACTCTCAGTGGCCTGCCCCTCCATATCTTCATCCAGTAATTGAGAAGGTTGTATTCTGCAGGTAGCTAGCCTCATACTGCCAGAAGACAGAGGAACATCATATATGGGCCCCCAAGAGCTTAAATCTGTAATACTTGGGGTTTGCACTAAATAAGTGGGCAAAGGTTTTATATGGACTTAAATTCTAGTGGAAGACAGACAGAGTGAACAGCATACATAATAAATATGTAGTGTAGAATGTGATATAGCCCAAAGTGATAAACAGTATGGAAGAAAGTTGTGCAGGGCAATAAGATGGGGGTGGTGCAGTGGGAGATTTTGGAGTTGGATGTACTGGGGTAGTGGTAGACCTCACTGAGGAGGCTTCCCCTTGCTCTGCAGTTACCTCATTTGACGGGCCTATCTTCAGTTACACGGCCATGATTTCCTCCTCCAATTGTAATGATCATACAGGTCCCTAGGGGATGTTGCTAACCTGAGGTCCTGATGCAGGAAGTCTCTGGGCCCCTGCATTTGTAATGAGCTCCCGGGGGATGCAGGAGCCACTGGTTGTCACATCATCCATCATCGCTGGACTGGTGAGGCTCGGTGGAGCTGTAGGCACTCCTGGTTGCTTCCGTCTCCATCCTTTATGCAGCCATGCTGTGTGTTCGAGGAAGTTCTCCATAAATATGTTGCCGATGCGAACTGAAAAAAGGCCGCATAACATAGGAGATGTCAAGTCATGCTAATGAATAGCTGGGCTGTGATGATTGACTGACTTAATGGGTCCCTTTCAGAAGCGGAGCCTCGTCACAATTACGTTCGTTTGCGCTTTACTGTAATAACATTTAAACCATACAGAATTAATTTAGTCTTAAATGGGGATGTCATTAGTGTCCCTGAAAGATTTCTTGTCCTGGAATTTTTAATGAATTCATCATGAATTTGAATTTGTTCTATCTATAGCCTCAGGGCTGGTCCCATGCTTAGAAAATGACCCATCTAGTCTAATTTGATGGGCACCGGGAATGGGCCATCTGCTCAAAAATAATTCTTACTCTGATTCCAGAAAATTCACCATCACAGCTTAACTTAATAAATCAACAAATAATTTGATGGATAATTCAAGTCAGTAAATATTTACAAAATGCTTACGACTTGCCAAGAACTGTAGACTGCAGAAAGATGGATAACCCAGTTTCTGCCTGCAAGGACCTTCATCAGGCTGTGAAGTCGAAAAGTACGTGTTCAGAGATGCGGAGATGACTCAGAGCGTCCTCGGTGGCTTTTTTTTGCAATCTCTAGGCAGTTCCACTGGGGAGGGGATATAATAATGTCTCCCATGTTTGCAGGCCTTTGGAGTTTGACAGGGGATGTTGCCCACTGTGTTCTGACTGGGTTCCTTCCAATGAGCCTGTTTCATTATCTAGGAGGATATTAATATCCTCCTGCTCTTCCTCCTGCCCGCGCAGCTCTGAGACCTACGGAAATAACATCGCAAAAGCGCTTCAGACACCGTGTCATGCCTAGAGCAGACGTCAGGGCTGACTCCCACTTCCTCGACGGGTATACGCTGAGAGCATCACTTCTTCCCTCCACAAACCCGTAAGGACACTCTCCCAGAGTCGGGTCAGATGTGAGGGGGCATATGGCAAGGTGAACCCTGGCCCTCTCTCCTCAGGATTCTGCAGGTCACCGAGAGATGTAAATACTTGCCATCTATTCAGGCACGACAAAGGTCAGAGCAAGACTCCAGGAGACAAGCTGAAAACAAGCAAGAGGGTCAGAGATTCTCCTGGACAGGGACAATGGACGCTAGGGGAAGCGCAGAGGTCATTTCCAGAGGTGGGGGGACGGGGGGTGAGGGTGGGGGGTGGGGAACAGTGCTGTCACAGAGGAGAAGCCGGAGGGGATGAGGAGAGGAGAGCAGTTGAAGCCGGGAGAGCTGACAGGGACTTTGTCATTCCTTACAGAGATGATTACAACCGGAGGCCACCAGCTGAGAGAGGCTGGAAATAGAGATGCCACAGGAGCCACTGAAGTGAGGCTGACACATGCCCGAGGAAGGGGTCGAAAGTACAAGGCACTAGGCTCTCAGCCCTGGGAGATCTGTGCCTTTGTTTGTTGTCTTGGTGACAGGGATTGGACCTAGCCCCGAAGCGTGCAAGGCAAGCTCTACCTCTGGGCTATATCTTCCCCAGCCCTCTTTTGACTTTTCTGATTTTAAGACAGAATCGAAGTTTCCTAGGCTAGCCTTGAACTCCACTCTGTAGTCCAGGCAGGCCTTGATCTTTCAATCTTCCCATCTCAGCCCTCCAAGTAGCTAGAATTACCAGCCACCAGACTGAATAGGAACTAGGGAGGAGGGAACTGTGGAATGAGTACCGTTCTTCTGGGTTCACCCAGACCCACACCAGAGCCACAGGCAAAGTGCCTAGGCTTGGAGCCAATCACATTCCATGTCCTTGGGTCTCACATGACAATGTTGCAAAGGAAAAGAGGGCCAGAGCTAATCGCTGGAAGGTGTTCCCATGAGAAGGCAGGGAAGGTCCTGGCCCCTTTGAATATTCAAGACCAGCAAGAGTCACCTTATCCTGCCAGGAGCACCAAGCCCAGCTGGATTCTGCATCTGAGTGGGGCCAGGTCACGTGAGCTCACTCCAAGCTTTGCTCTAAAACCGATCTCCCCTGTGCTGCTGACTGGGTTTCCTGGGTCCCTTGAATTCCTTGTAATTTTCATTCATTTTTCTGCCTTGAGTCTTGGGCTTCACCCTTATTGCATTCTCTGCCTACACGTGTGGAATGCTGTACTGTGTCTTTAAAATTAACCCTAACTCAAGCCTTCCTGGACTGGCTGCTCCTTGGTTGATCGCTCCTTCTCCTCAACTCTTCACTGTTAAACTTCATGAAAGTCAATCTTTGGGGCTGGAGAGATGGGTCGGTGGTGAAGAGCCCTGGCTACTCTTGCAGATGACCCAAGTTCAGTTCCGAGCACCCACATCAGACATATTACAATCTCTGTAACTCTAGTTCCAGGGGATCTGATACCCTCTTCTGGCACCTGCACTGGCGTGGTGAACATACACACACTCAGATGCACACACAGGTGCTCATAGATTACCCTCCCCCTTTAAAGTTAGTCTTCTTTCCTTGTTTCTCCTTTCTCACTACCAGCTCATGCCATTGTAAAAGCAACTTTGAGTCTATCATGGTGGAGGATACCTGTGACTCCAGCATCCATGTCATGGTGGAGGATGCCTGTGACTCTAGCATCCCTGTCATGGTGGAGGATGCCTGTGACTCCAGCATCCCTGTCATGGTGGAGGATGCCTGTGACTCCAGCATCCCTGTCATGGTGGAGGATGCCTGTGACTCCAGCATCCCTGTCATGGTGGAGGATGCCTGTGACTCCAGCATCCCTGTCATGGTGGGGAATACCTGTGACTTCAGTATCCTTGTCATGGTGGAGGATGCCTGTGACTCCAGCATCCCTGTCATGGTGGGGAATACCTGTGACTTCAGTATCCTTGTCATGGTGGAGGATGCCTGTGACTCCAGCATCCCTGTCATGGTGGAGGATGCCTGTGACTTCAGCATCCCTGTCATGGTGAAGAATACCTGTGACTCTAGCATCCCTGTCATGGTGGGGGATACCTATGATCCCATTTTATCTGTCATGGTGGGGAATGCCTGTGACCCCAGCATCAGAGAGGTTGAGTCAGGTTCCAAACCAGCCTGAGCTACATATTGAGATCCCATGTCAAAAAGAAAAAAAAAAATAGCATTAAAAAGTTTGTTTTCTTGATTATAAGCTTGATTCATAATTACTATAGAAATTTGGAGAACATAGAAAAATACTTTTATATTACCCACAAGCCCACAGTGAAGAGATAACTACTAAGTACTCATATCTTAGCAGGCTTCCCCCTGAGTTTCTTCGTCTATTGGGTTAGATGACTAGATGGCAGGTAGATGGATATATGTATAAGTAGACATACACACAGCTAGAGTCATTCTAATTTTTGATTTTTACAAGTTTGGCTCATTCAGAATATAGTTTTATACCCCCCAAATGTGGCTTAAAATACTATTGTAATCTTAGGGGTTTAAATGTTCTCCATCATGTTAATGGTTAAATGGAATTTCATGTTTGATATCCTGTATTGAACATTGACATGGGTTTCTCCACCCCCTCACAATTATCGTGTTATAAACAGCCTTCTGTCAAAATCTTCCTCTATACAACATGCCTAGAAATGAAATCCTGGGATAAGAGCTGTGCATTTTAAAGCTCTTGACGTGTGGTGACACTAGTTTACTCAGTTGTCCCTGGATGTCCTTGGAAGTGTGGTTTAGGAGTGTGTCTCAGTTGATAGAATGTGCCTTGCCTGCCAAGCGTGGGTCCCTAGGTTTCATTTCTAGCACCACATAAACTGGGCATGGTGGTGTATACCCGTAATCCCAATACTCAGAGATGAAGTCCAGAGGATGAAAGGTTCAAGGTCATCCTCAGATATATAGGAAGTTTGGGACCAGTCTGGAATACAGGAGACCCCGTCTCATTAATTAATTAATTAGTTAGTTAAATGTAAAAAAGATACCCTTGGGAGATTGGTCCCAGGAACCTCCAATTCCAAAACCCAGAAATACTCAAGTGTGCTATGGAAAATGCCATTGTCTTGATTATGTGAAATCTTAGCTATCGTCTTGATTGGATGTGAAATCAACTAACATGTAAGCCAATGTAATAAACTCCCTTTGTAATATGTACTCATCCTATCTGTTCTGTTCTTTTAGAACCCTGATTAGCACAGACAGCATTTGATATAACACAGGCAAGTTTCCACACTTAAAATCACCAGTAGATTACATATACCACCTAACACAATGCAATGCTAGGTAAACAGCCATTGCAATGTATTGTTTAGCAAATCATGACAAGTGGAAAAAAGGTCCGTACATGTCTATTATATACCCAATTTATTGCCGAATATTGTGGTTGAGGCCACAAACATGGGAGCCACTCAAGTGGAGACCCAGCTGTGTCTGTGAGCCATGTTTTAAGACACACTTCACCAACACTGGCTCCCACCCTTCCTTCTCTTCTCCCTCTTCAGCCTAGCTTTGCTCTTTTTAACTCTGCCAGAATCAAAATCTCTTCTCTCCACATCTCCAACCTTCCGATTCTTAAGTTCCCAAGTCCCCAGGCAGGGTCCTCTTGGTCTCTGCAGTATCAGTCAGCGACATCTCCCCTCACTCCTCCGTTAGCGCTCTAATTCTTCACAGCTCTGCTTCCCTCTGGTCATTGCTCTCCCATGCTGACTCCTCACGGACTCCTCAGGTCCTGGGTCTTTATGAATATGTAAGTCGGTCATGAAGAAGAAATACTGCTGTGGGCAGTGCCCCCTCTTGGCAGGTGGACCTGAGCTGTCTACAAAAGCAAGCCGAGAAAGCCATGGGGAGCAAGCCAGGATGCAGGGGTTCTTCACGGTCTCTGCTTGAGTTCCTGCCTCCAGGTTCCTGCCCTGACTCCCTCAGTGATGACTGGTGACCTAGAAGTTATAGCTGAATGAATCCTTTCCTCCCCTGTGTTGGATTTGGTTAGTATTTCATCACAGCAATAAAGAGCAGACTGCAGGAATCACCCAGGGAAACGGTGACCTACACTGGAGAGAGACGGAGGAACACACACACACACACACACACACACACACACACACACACACACACACACACACACACACACACGAGAAAGAGACACACAGGAGAGGGAGAGAGAGAGAGAGAGAGAGAGAGAGAGAGAGAGAGAGAGAGAGAGAGATTGAGCCATTGAGATTAATTTGGAGGAGGGGGTCCGCTTTGGAGGAGGGTGTGCACTTGACCAAGAAAAGGAAGAGACGATGGACACACCTTCCTGATGCTCTGGAGCTGATCCCGTCTTAGCGGTCATCTTGGTAGAATGCCCTTGTAGCCGTACCCTGGTCCTGGGCCTGCCACTAACTCTTTCTAGGCCAAGTCACTTTCTCTGGCCTGAATGCTGGTTTTCCTGTCTCAGCAACCAAGGCGGAAAGGGAACAGGCAATGCCTTCCTGGCCGTGACTAGTGGCCTCACCTTCTTGCTCCAACCCCAGGGTGGGTCAAATTCTGGTCTAGGATCAGGTCTCATTTTCCTCTGTTCAGCTGCAGCCATAGAAATACAAATAACAAAATTGCATCCACCATACCAGGCAATTCCGCCCAGTCCATGGCAAGCTTCTATTAGAACATCAGAACAGCAGCATCAATGTTATCTGGAGCCAGAGAGGCTAGGATTCTCTGCTCTCTCTTTCTCCCCCTCGACCCATCACCCCCCAGCATTTTTTACACCAGAAGACACCAGTATTTAGAAATCATCACTGTCATCCGAAGAACATCCAACAGCCTTCAACATCTTAATGGAAAGACAATTATCAGTATGATCACAGATCAAGAGCTCAGCTACCTCATGGGGTGTCAACTCCTCGAGGTCCATCATGGGCCCATGGAAACAGTAGAGACCTACCATTTGAGAGTTACTGATTGTGCTATAGTCTCTCTGTGAGGACTGAGGAACAGGAGTGAGTCACTCAGCAGGCGAAGTGTGGCTGTTTGTTTTTATCGGGAAGATTGCATGTTTGGGAGGACTGCAACGTTCTTGGGATCACACTTGTAAACATGAGAACTATATATCTATTTTATAGGTATTTATTTATGCTTCAGTCATTCTGGTCCACAGACAGTTCTGGATGCTGGATGAGCCCTTACCTCAGCAGACAAGGTGACAGGAAAATGTAAGTGTTGTGTGCGCATGTGTGTGTGTGTGTGTGTGTGCGTGCGTGTGTGTGTGTGTGTGTGCGTGTGTGTGTGTGTGTGTGTGTGTGTGCGTGTGTGTGTGCAGGAGAGGACTTCAAGTGTCCTGCTAGAGCTCTGCCCTTAATCCTTTGAGATAGTCTCTTAATGGACTTGAAGCTAGGCTGGTGTTCAGCAAACCCAGCGACCATCATGTCTGCCTCTCAAGCCCTACAGTTGTGGGCACACACATCCACACCCAGCTTTTGCATGGGTTCTGGAGACCCAGATGCGGACCCCAAAGTGTAAAATGCTGTAAAATAGATCTAATGGACTATAAGTCTGTGATGAAATGTTACACAACTATAAACTATTAACCATTTGCAGACAGATGGTGTGGTTCACTCCTGTAATCCAAGTCCAGGAGAGCTATCCTTAGCTATATCAGCCTGAGTGGCAGAGTGAAACTGTCTCAAAATATTACAAAGAAATCATTTGAGCCACTAAAAAGTAGAAATATTTTCTGATCTGAGTAGAATTATGCCACGAATGTTCCAAGACTCCAAATTTTAGCATGCCTTCAATACACATATCATATTTTCATTAATAACTGTTCTAGGTTGGCATCTTTGTTTATCTTCTTGCTTTCTGCTGAAGGTTAAAGCACTGTGCACACATAAATACTGATTTCTCGGCTAGCTTTTTAGAATGATATAATGTCTTATTAATTCTTAGAGAATTTCATACGGCATACAATGCATTTTGATCGTATTTACCCACACTACTCTGCTTTAACTCTCTCTGCATTCATCCCCCACCACCACTGCTCCCAACTTCGTGTGTCTCCTTTCTTCCTTCTTTCCTTCCTTCTTTCCTTCCTTCCCTTCTTCCTTCCTTCCCTTCTCTCTCTCTCTCTCTCTCTCTCTCTCTCTCTCTCTCTCTCTCTCTCACTCTCTCCTTCTCTATATATTTGTCCCAGTACAGTTTGTGTAACCCACAGACTCACGGGTGTAGGGCCATCAACCTACTAGGGGCCATAACTTTAAAGAAAAGTGACTCTTCTCCCATAGGCTGTTAACTGTCACTAGCTCCTCAGCGAGAGGTGGGGACACATGAGCTCCTCCATCCTCTTTGCTGGAATGTTGACGGCTTGGTCTTTGCAGGTTTTGTGCAGACAATCACGCCCACTGAGAGTTCATGAGTGCAGAGGTCATGTTATGTCCAGAAGACACCGTTTCACTCCAGGTCACCCTAACTCTTAGCTTTTACAATCATTTCTTCCCCTCTTTCAAGATGTTCCCTGAGCCTTGTGAGAACAGAATGTAGAATAGATGTCCCATTCATGACTGAGCACTCCACAAATGCTTAATCGCTGCACTTCGATCTGCTGTGAGCTTCTGCACAAAGGAACTTCTTCAGTGAGGTCTGAGAGCTACACTAATCTATGGGTATAGAGATACGAACTTAGAGGGCTAATTGATACTATGTCTATTTAGAAAAAAGAAGTGAGTTTATCACTGGAGCCTATCAACTCTCCAACCGTGGGTTTTCAACCAGATTTACAGTAATAAGTGTAAATTTCCTCCTCCTGTCTTAGATCTAATCAGAAAGCAGTGGGTTACCCCTAAAACATTTGTACCACTATTACACCCATGAACATCTCTTGCCATGCTAGTCTTTACTGTAGCTTGTAAGATTCATGGCTGGGTAAGATTGTTTATAATCCTTGCACCCCAAAAGCTTGCATAGCTCCTTTTAATACTACAGAAGCCTAACCAACAGGGAGGAAGCTTCCTGGCCAGTACCAATTTGATTTCTCCAAATCCTGTGACCGAAGTGCAAGGTTTCATCGGCAATGGGGTCTTGCTGTCAATCTCTGACAGGCAAACGATAGCATGACAATAGCTTGTACAATACTAAATTTTTCAAAGCTGTGGAAGACAGATGAAGCAGTGACAAGAACCCTTGGAGATGTTAATTAAATAACTTAAAGTAGATTGGATGGTTTGTTGGAGCAGTAAGAATCATGCCAATGCTGTAGGGATGGACCAGGCTCTTAGGCAGCCTCCTAATCCAAGCCATGGCGGTTACTTCCAGGAGAGATACCAGAGCCTGTTGGGGAAGAAGACAGCTAGAGTCTTCTACTGCAGCAGGACCTGGGGTGGGCAAGAGGGCGAGGTACATAAAACTTTTGCCCAGTCCTCTGTCACTCAGAGGTACAACCAGAAAACAACCATCTGGAACCCACTGTCACTTCTGGTGCCTGATATGGGTAGATAGGAAATCAGTTGGCCACGCAACCCAGAAAGTGTGCAAGGATAGGAATCAGAAGCAGACCCCCCCCCCCCCCCGCAAAGGAGGCCCATGCAAATGACTAGACAAAGAGGAGATGGCCTGAGAAGAGGCAGCCTGGTACTCTGGAGTCTGGGTTCCAGCTGGGGCAGTGGACAGCACAATCCTGTCTGGATCTGTGGGAAGTCTCATTGCTTTTCTAATGAGTGCCTTGGCTTTGTTTTGTCTTCGGTTTTGGTTGGTTGGTTGGTTGGTTTTTACATGAGTTTCTTTGAAGGTAAGGATGTGAGTTCTCCTTAGGCATTAGTGAAAACTGTCCCCTATGGGTTGTCCTTCCATCACTCATTAAGATTGACTTCAGGGACCACATTGTCCCTATATCTAGAGGAAACTAAAAAGAGGAACCCAGGAAGCAGAATCTTCCAAGGAAGGCATGTGGTCTCAAAGGTTACTAGCCATAGAAATACTCAAGCTTATGCCAGGCAGTGGTGGTGCACCCCTCTAATCCCAGCACTCAGGAGGCAGAGGCAGGCAAATCACTGAGTTTGAGTGAGGCCAGCCTGGTCCAGGACAGCCAGCACTACAGAGAAACCCTGTCTTGAAAAAAACAAAAACAAACAAACAAAGAAAAAGGCATGCTCTAGGAGAGTTTGGACTTCAGAAGATACCATCACCTTCTGATGCTTGTGAGATGGATACCCAAATTGGTGGTCCTGGTTTTAGCTAAGTGGCCAGCCACATGCTAACATAGTGGCTCACTCAGGTATTAACACTGTGTTTGGGCTGATTTGCTCATGGGTGGGGACAGTTCCAGGTCCTCCACCCCCTCAATGCTTCAACAGCAGCTTTTTTATTTACCCCTCCCGTACAGAGACCTCCGATGACAGGCATGCGTCAGGCTCGGTGGATATGCTAGTGAAGAAGAGACACCCTCCCTTCCGGAGTTTCTGGACAGCGGAGGGTTCCGACTCCAAGAGCTGTACATATGCCGTACACTCCATCAGGGAACAGAGCTGAAAAGGAACTTTCTAGGGACCCGAGAGTCTATATTGGCCCAACTACCTGGGTTTTCTCCTTTCGCTTTGCTCCAGGTTCCAAACCCCTCCCCCTCATCCTTCCTATCATATCTGCAACGGCAATGGTTGTTGCCACCAGCACCTCGGGGACGGAGAGGTTCTATCACTGTGGAAACTGATGTTACATGCCTGAACCCAAGCCGTCCATTAGTTTAATTCTCCAACTATATGTGAATAGAATTAGTTCAATAGAGGGTCTGAAATCTTCATTTAATTTTTCTGTATGAGTTAAAAAACCAAGCAGCAAAAAACATCTCTCTTCTCACAGAACCTTGCTGTTTTGTTCAGACTGTATTTTACTCCATCTGTTGATGGAATCCAGCTTAGTATCCGGACTGAGGTATGCTATGTGGGCAGATGTTACATTTCCAATGAAATGCCACGAAAAACGTAAAAACAGTTCATTCCTTGTTTTCCCAGTGCTTGTACAGTGATTGCACAATATTTGAATGTTTGATGAAATATATTATTCAGTTCTGTTAGCAAAATTAAGTTCAGCATTTTAATGTGGTGGAAGAAAATGTAAGATTACAACCGTGGTTCTAATTACACTCCTGTTGAACAGTCACTGGTCTCCAGCCTGGCCCACGATGGGAGTCAGCAATCTTCCAGAATCTACATCACTCGGAAAACTTGGACCTGTGAGGTGACTCAGTGGGTAAAAATGTGTGCCACTCAGATCTGCCGACCTGAGTTCAATCTCCTGACCCCATGGTAGGAAGAAAGAATCAATGCCTGAAGTTGTCCTCTGGGAGCCGGGTGGTGGTCGTGCATGCCTTTAATCCCAGCACTCAGGAGGCAGAGGCAGGCGGATCTCTGTGAGTTCGAGGCCAGCCTGGACTACCAAGTGAGTCCCAGGAAAGGTGCAAAGCTACACAGAGGAACCCTGTCTCGAAAAACCAAAAAAAAAAAAAAAAAAAAAAGTTGTGCTCTGACCTCTTCATGCATACTGTGGCATGTTCACACCTGCACATGAGTGTGCGCGCGCACGCACACACACACACACACACACACACACACACACTCATCATTATCATCTTCATAACAAAAAGGTAAGGGCTCCATTTCCTGTCTTCTTCCCCTGTCTGTCCCAAACCCCATGCTTAAAGACTTGCTGGGTGCTATTGAGCCCTGCCAGTGGCTGGCCTGGAGCAACAGATAGAAAGGGCTTCTATTCCGTTATCATTCCTCCCTAAAGAAAGGATGCCCATGGCTGGGCTCCCATCTGAGACTTCAGAAGTCTCCACTGTCTCTCCTACATCCCTACAGAGGATATAGATGACATTCCCTAAGATCAGACTCCCACCAGGGTGTCCTGATGTCTGGGGCAACTACTTTAATACAGGAAACGTCTTCAGTCCCTTTTCTATTGGGAACCCACAGACATATTGTTTCTGTGGATATAAACACAGACTTAAGAGGCACTGGAGTGGGGGTAGCTTTTAACATGAGCTAGATAAAAGGAGGAGAAATGTGACCAGAAAAAGATAATAGGACGGAGGCAGATCCAGGATTTGAGGACTCCAAAGTTTACACACTTGTAAGAAATATATGGGAGGAAAATAATGTACCAATGTTTATATTTTTTAATTTTACAAAATGTATTATTTTGTGGACATATTGGCAAAATGCCCTCTATTACTTTAGAAGGAGCTGTGGGTGGGGGGTACTCATTAGCTGGAGTCTCCAATGACATAGGGGATCCTATCACCACCAGCAGCAACAGGGAACTTGTTATTAATGCCAGTTCTCAAGGCCCAAGCCAGAATTACTGACCAGAAATTTCTAACCTCAGTTCCATCAGACTCCAAGAGACAATGACATCCACTCAAGCCTGAGAATCGCAATGCAGTGGTTAAATGTGAGGATTCTGGGGTAAGACCCCAGAAGCTGGAAGCATAGTTTTGCCCAGTTTTGAATTTACATTCTTGCTCACCTTGGCAAATCGTTCAACCATGGTAGGTCTCAGTTTCAGCATCTTTAAAATGGGACAACAGAACTGACCTCAAAAGGTCCTTGTGTGTAGATAATGCATGCAGAAGTGAGTTCCCATCCTTCCTCCTGTGCTTAGGGAGTTTCATGTTGCTATTTAGGAGGCTGTTGGATGTAGCATTGAGGGGAAGATGGGGGAGGGGCAGGTATTGCAGAGGGAAATCTATCCATACAATCAGAGAGGAGCTTGAAGGCAGCCTTGGCCTTCTTCTTGAAGACCAACTGTATGGCTGCTCTAGCTTGGATCTGTTCTCCAAAGGCCCAGTCCTGAAAGGCTTGGTCCCCCACATGGTGATAATGGGAGGTGGTACAGTCTCTAAGAAGCGATGCCTAGTGGGAAGTCTTCAGGCCATTGTGAGAGTCTTTGAAAGGAACAATGAGACTCTAGCCCTTCCTCTTCCTCTCTTTTCACTTGGGGGGGGGCTGCTCCTCAATGTGCTCCCACCATGAGGCGCTGTGCTGCCACAGGCTCAAAAGCAGTAGGATCAACCAAGCATGACTGAAACTGTAAGTTCCTCCCAGGCTGATTCTCTGTGTTCGTTACAAGTGGAAGGCTCACCTAACAGTGGACTTAAACTGGTTTTCCTTTTCCAGCAGCAGATGGATGCGCCCCACGATAGCATCTTGTATCACTCCTGTGGTTAGTACTGTCAACATGACAGCATCTCAGATCGTTACCCATGGTCCTACTCTGGTTTGGGAGCTCCCCGGTCCTCGGTCTCTTATTCAGAGGATTGGAATAAGGACTCACGTATCTACAAAGTAGCAAGGATACTTTATTCAAAGCAATGTGATGGACCAGGCCAGATATATAGTCAAGAGTCACCAGAGTCACATGAGTGAAGACCCTCAAGGGCTCCTGGTTATTGTTTGTGGCTTCCTTTTATGGGATTCAAGAGAAGGGGAGCATGAGTAGTTTTTTATGTTGATTGGCAGATTAAGTCATATAACCTTTTTTTCTACTGCATATGTCCCTTCCCATGATGCATCTGATTTTAATCATATGCATGCCAAATACAATGACAATAGGAGATCTCTCTAAAAGTTCAGTTTGAGGACAGAGTTTGTTTTATTGCTCATCCACCCAAAACCAGTCTAGGCTGGATCCCACTCCCACCCCGCCCCCAACAGATTTAATAGAATCTGTCTGAGTTTGATGGTCATTTAAGGGAAGAGAAACTTATTCCATTGTCCAGAGAGAGAGACGGTTGTGGAGCTTGATGCACATGGGAGTGCTAGGTTGCTAACAGGTTGCTAAGTGCATTGTTTGGAGTGGGGTTGTGTGTACAGGATGTGTAGGTGAAGGTCTGAGGCTGCCAAGAGCATTATTACAAGAGAAGTGTGAACAGTCCAAGCCAGGCAGAGTCCCAGGAAGCTAAGCTGTTCCCTCTGCTTATTTGCCTCAGAATCCCAAGCCTCCAGCCAGGCACACCTCTAAGGGACTTTTTAGATGAGGTTTAACCTTTGACTCAGCCTGTGAGGGATTATCTTGATTAGGTTTTTTGAGGTGGGGCCTCATTAGTCCACAGTCTGAGGTCTAGATAGAATAAAAATGAAAAAAAATGAGCTACACTCAAACATTCATCACTTGCTGTTTCTTGACGAGGGGTGCAAGGTGACCGGCTGCCTCAAGCTCCTGCCGCCATGGTTTCTTCATCAAGATGGACTACACCTTTCAACTCTGACCTCAAGTATATCCTACTTTACTCTTGTTACTCTGTTTCTTCAGGGCATTTCATCACAGCAAGAGAAGAACCAAGACAATTCCTGTGACCAAATCCTCGAGAAAAACAACTTAAGAGGAGGAGGAAAGATTCCCTTTGGCTCATGCTTTTGGACTCTTCAGTTGATGGTCGCTTGGTCCTCGTGTGCTTGGGTGAAACTGGATGGTGGCCGGAGTGTGTGGGAGAGGCTGTTCCTAACAACTTGGTGAACAGGAAGCAGTGAAAAGGTGCTACGGAAAGAGACCACGCAAGACCCACCTTCCAAGGATCGTGACCTGCAAATAGATCCAGTCTCCTACCTTTCCCCCACCTCCCTATAATGCCACTGTTTTAGGAACCCATCAAAGGACTGATTCGTTGATTAGGCTGACCTCTCAAGACCTAAATATCCTGGAACACCAGAAGTGTGGGCTGCTGCACTAATGTCCTAAACACTTGTCAATTCGGTCACACCGATATGATATGCTCCTTCTGGGATGGCTGACCAATGTCTCTCTTTTTCTGGACTTGGGCCTGAAGGGTGTTCTAAGCTGATAAAACTGAATAGAGAATGCAGTGGGATTTTTCCTTTGGGGATTCACACAGTGGGAGTTAAGGGTCCCCTTCTAGAGGACTGGTCTCACACACCCCATACTTACTAAGTTGGCATGCCATGTCCGGCCACTGGAGCCTGGGCCTGGGGTTTGCATCTCAGGGCTCTGGGGGTCGGTCCTACATGGTGGTCACTCTGAAACTAGTAAAGAAAGGAAAAACTGGAAAAGTAGAGGGGATCTGGGGAACTGGTCAACCACCTACCTTTGGGTTATATACCTGATTTGTAACATGTTTTTTGAACTCAAGGTCATACTCAGGGTCATATTCCAACTAATACCTTCAATTGTGAACTTTCAAGCCTGGTAGCAGAGAGTAAGATCTGGGACAGGGACTGTCTTTCACCGTCTTTCACATTGCAAAGCCTTCAAACTTCTCTTTTACGGGAGGGGGCTTGGCATGGAATGCTCCATCCAAAGACACTGACAACCCGGAAAGCCCCATTTAGTGGCTGAAAGACTATCTCGTACAGATGAATGTCTAAATGTGGTTCAATCAGAAAAGCAGACAAGCCAGGGACATGTGCATGACATATTAATTTCCAGCCTGCTTCTGCTCGTCATTGAGCTCATGAGGTTTGTGACATGCTTGTGTTGTATCTGTCACCCGGCTGCAATTTACAGTATTTCCCTGGAATCTGGCTTTGGGTTGACTGAGGCAGAAAGAGATTCCTGATGACAACCTCTGTGGCTGTGGGCATCTCTAGCCCCATTGATGAGGATATTGATGTGAAAATGAATGGGAAAGAAAACAAGAGCAAAGGCTATCCCTTCTCTGGGATGAACAGAAAGGCCAGCATGAAAGGCAAGAGGTTGCTGCCAGCGTGGGGACTGTCGCAGGCCTGTTTTCAGCCTTCTGACCCTCTCCTCCCTTCAGAGGTGGGAGACGCTGCTTGATTACAGAGCGATCACGCCTGTCCGACCTCCAGCCCTGAGTGACTAGGTTAACTAGTGTGCTCATAGGAGAGGCTAAATGTCAGGTGGTCACCCATCTAAGCAAGGCAAGACAGGGAGAGGGGAGAGGAGATGAGAACGGCCACCTTACAGCCTCACCCCTTGATAGGATGGGCTTTCATGGCCTGGTGTCTCCAGGCCCCTCTCCTGGACACCACAACTATCACCCTTGTTGATCCCACTTTCTCCAAACACCAGACATGAGTCTCGGCACGGCTGCCTGGAATTTGAGTGTGTTCATGGTCTCACCCTGTCCCAAAGCTCTGTGGGAGTCGAGACCTGACACTCTGGGTCAAGACCCTGTCCTACTCTGCACCTGTGGCCTGGGTGGTGGTGGTGGTTGTTGTTTTAATGTGGGGAAAACACCCAGATTTGAATATGGAAGAAACCCAAGACCTCTGAGGTGGGAAGAGTCTCTATCCTCTGTTTCCAGAAAGAAAACAGAAGCTTCTAGAAAAAGAAAGTCAGGGCCTGGGTGAGGTGTTGGCCAGTATCCCGCCAGAAAGTGCCAGAACAGAGCTGTTGCAGGGGCCGATGGGGTTCGTGCTTCCTGGCTTGGTCTGATGAGACCGCAGTAGAGAGTGTGAAGGTTGTGAATGTTCTAGAGGATTACAGTCACAGCCAACAGCTGGCTGAGGCAGAAAGGAGGCCCCTGGCCCCACACACTCCCCCCTGCCTGCCTCATTCTGCCTCCCATCACTGTGCTATGCCCCCCGGATCCTGCCTCCTCTTCAAATGTGAAGTGGGAAAAACAAAGGCATGTTCACTGGGTTCTGTGGATTGAACTGTATGTGCTTTCTTAGTGGATTTAATCTCAGGCAAACCTCGTTTTCTAGATGCTAACAGGTACAGAGTTTGGGTAGTGGGGTTTGAATACCGAGTGTTCCCCGGGGTTCGCATGCTGAAGCCTTAGTTCCTAGGGCGAGGCTATTGGGAAGTGGTTGAACCTGAAAGAGGTGGAGGTGAGTAGGAGGTCTTCCGGTCATGGAGACATGACTTCACAGGGAATTAGGGCGTCCCACGCATGTTCTCCCTGCCCTTTCCTCTCCCCTCTTGCCTTTCTTCTCTCTCCTCCCTCCCCTTTCTTTTCTCCTCTCTTCCTCCTCTCTCTTCTCTCTTCTCACCAGAACTGAAACATCGTAGACACCAAGCCTTTGAACTTCCAAAGCTAGGAGCACACTAAGCTTTTTCTCCTTGTAAGGTAATTGCCTCAAGCATTTTAACATAGTAACACTAGTCAACTCATACATGTAACTTGTTCCAGGTCACACAGGGTGTAAGGTAAGAAGGGAACCCACACATAGACATTCTGGACCCAAAGTGAACTTTCTTAAATTTGTTCTATGGTCTAAAGTTCTCACCTGTGACCCTGGAGCCAGAGCATCAGCATGACCTGGGAGTTTTTTAGACACAAAAACTTCTGCACCCCATCTGGCCGGATACACCTGCAATTCCACACAGGAAGTAGAAGCAAGAAGATCAGGATTCAAGGTCATCTCCCAGCCCTTAGCAAGTTCAAGGTTGGCCTGGGCTACAGGAGACCCAACCTCAAAACAAAACAACAACAACAAAACACCTTTAATCCCAGCACTGAGGAGGCAGAGGCAGGTGGATCTCTTCGAGTTCCAGGCCAACCTGGTCTACAAAGTGAGTTCTAGGACAGCCAGGGCTGTTACACAGAGAAATCCTGTTTCAGAAAACAAACAAACAAACAAAACAAACCCCCTTCACTCCAGAGACTCTGGGTTTGGGCCATTGGTATATTCTCGAGTCCTCTGGGGATTCTGAGTCCGCTGAAGTTTGGGAAACACTACCTGAACCATTTCCAGTAAACCCAGGGTCTCATTTCCTCACACGTCTCCATGAAATTGACTACAGCCGATAGCATCTTATTTGGGAGGGTATTGGAAGGAAATTGATGGAGAATATTGATGTGGAGGTGAAGCGGGGCTGGATGGGAACACAGGGGCCTCCTGATTCCTCCTTCCCGTTAAAGAAGAGAACCACAGGCGCCAGGGAGAAACTCCGGCCTCAGACTGGCATCTTCCTGCCTCTTGCCTTTGACCTGCTTATGCAAAAATGCCTTCTTAAAGCCTCGATTAGATTGCCGGCTCCAAGGCAGGGCCTCGGCCATTAATAATGCAGGCCTGCACAAACGCCTGGGCGCTCACCTTAACCTTTATTCTGCTTTTTTCATTCACATGCATGCACGCGAGTGCGCACGTGTGCGCACACGGTCACACACACACACACACACACACACACACACACACACACACACACCACTGCTCCTCCTCTCCTTTAAAATAATGGATCTTAAGATTTTAAGGAAATGAGACACTAGGTTTGTTGGAAGATGCACTGGGTAGTAAGTTCCCAACTGTTCAGGGTCCCCTAGAGTGCTCAGGGAAACATGGATGTGTTGTTCTCAGAGTTTTCAGATTGCAGATGTATGGGATAGGACCAGGGGGTAGCATTTCCTCCAAACCCCAAGTCATGCTGACTCAGTGGGTGGGTCGAGGCCACACTATGAAACTGCCAAAACTGCTGGAACAGAAAGCTTACAACACTGGCCTTTGCTCCAGAATGCAGCTGTGAATCCCCGTCGTCCTCCTTACTCCCCAGACCTGGGGTGAGATAGCGGCATTAGTCAGCGGACTGTGTGTTCCTGCAATGTGGATTATGCACTGTGAAAATAATGATGATAACTGCATCTGCCCCGGGGGACTTCGTGTGAGCTGGCCAGCTTTTCTAGGAAGCACCAGACAGAGCATTTTCTAGGCTCTGAGGGCTCGAACAGTCTCTGTAGCAGCCATTCAACGGCGCCACCTTAGGAGAGCAGCCACGGTCCTCAGAAGTGCAGGGCTGGCCATGCTCCAGAGGCAAAAATAGACCAAGAGCAGGGTTCAGACCGTGGCATGGGTTTGCCAACTCCTGATTTAGCAGAAACAAGATGTCTGTGAGAGTCAGCTTGCTGCTAAGAGCTGTCTAAAGAGCGAAGCAGCTGCTGCCCAGTCTGTGTGGTGTCAACACAAAAACCGAGCAATCACCTCAAAGAGAATAAGAAGGATTTTTATTCTAGAGCCAAATATGTGTGACCACGGCCCAAGAACACAGTTTCAGGTTAGCTCAAATCCCATGTTCTAACATGGTGACAGTTTCATAAAGTTTTCATAGATAAAGGACAAAGCTATAAATCAAGGCACTTTTCAAACACATTGGTGGAGACATCAGGTGGTGGGTTATCCCAGAGTGGGATAACCTCTGCTATAGGCCTTAGATGCTGTCTGAGCACTGTTGTGTGATATTTGGTTTTATGTTTTGACAAATAAAGCTTGCCTGGAGATCAGAGGGCAGAGCTAGCCACTAGTTAACCATTGAGCCAGGCAGTGGTGGTGCCCGCCTTTAATCTCAGCCCTTCTGGAGAGCTCACAACTTTGATCCCAGCACAATCAGGAGGTGGAGACAGGAATATAAGGTGAGTGCAGACAGAATCTTGGCCCCCATTCAGTCAGAGGGTCTGGAGAGGTAAGAAGTCACTGGTGGCTGCTCCTTTGATTCTCAGATCTTTCAGGTTATTACCCCAATATTTGACTCCTGGTTTTTATTGATAAAACTAAATAGATCCACACTTCAGAGGACATTTTTAGCCTTTGGGTTGGTAGAAGCCAGGGCGTATGTTAGCACATTCTAAAAGGACTACATGAGACTGAATGGGTTCATACCTCAGCATGAACACTTTAGGGTCAGGAAATAGATGAGTGACTGGAGGAAGAAAGAACTGGCCATTGCTGAGGAGGTGGCATCCTCTGGTCAGGTCCAGCACCATAATCCACTCAGCCAGCATTCCATATTAGTTGCATTTCACTCTGGGTCTCAGGAAAAGCCAACATTTAGTGGGCACATATTCAGGTGCACCCAGGGTGGTTAATTTTATGTGCCTATTTGGCTGGGACTTGGGGCCGGGGACCAAACATTTAACCATTCTGGGTGTTTCTCTAAAGGTAGTTTTCTATGAGTTTAGCATTTAAATTGATACACTGAGTGAACCAGAGGGCAGGCTCCTGAAGAGGGGGGCCTTGCAGTTTCAGTTGAAGGCCTAAATAGAATAGTGACCCTCCTGGGAGTCAGAGGGAATGTCACTTGCCTCGGGCCTTGAGCAGTGACAGCGGTGTCTTCCTTTGCCTTCAAACGTGGAGAACCTAATTCGTAAGCCAAGTGTTTTCATAGAATAAGGAATCAAGGCAAGAGATTCTTAGGCTTAAGTGTGAGTGTTTGGGCGAGACCCACTAGAATGATTGCTGGGTTGGAACTTGTGAGGCACGGTATATGGTACATGAATTATCCCAGACAGAGGAAGAGCATGGACCTCAGGGGGCATGTCTCAGGATAAGGGGCTCAGTCTGGATGGGGTGGTGGCTAGGGAAAGTGCACACGGTTTGACGAAGGGGCTACATTCTGAGGTGTGGGGAGACGGGGTAAGGAAGACGGGCCACAGCCTGGGACTCAGGGAAGGCCATGCAGGGGCTCACACAGTTAGTGGGAGAAGCAGAGGTGGACTCGGGGAGGAGAATCCCACCACTTCCACATGCACAGCCCCAGGAGAAAGCCAGAGAGCAAAGACCTCCATCTTGTATGTGGGTGTATATGGGTACCCACGTGTGCACATCTGTGGTGTGCACGGGCCAGGGAGCAACATTACCTTCCTCGTTGTGGAATATTATTTCCAGGTGTATTACTTTTGTTTATGGGCTGGAATATTTGTTTAATGGTGCAAAGATGTGTTTGATTAAATAAAATTCACCTGCGGTCTGGAGGCTGAGTCAGCAATAACTGATAGGAAGTCGTAGGCAGGAGCCAGGTGAGAGAGGGTTTATAAGGAGGGGCGAGGAGACACATGAGGGCTTTCTGGAGGATGCGAGCACAGAGAGGAGGTGAGCTACTTGCTATGCAGCCTCCCTGAAGAGCAGAATTCCACCTTAACCTTTGAATCTTGAGTTCTTAGAGGGACAGAGGTTTAGATAAATTCCCTGAGCAGCTTTGCCAGGGCTGGAGCCGGAGAGAACAGAACCGCTGCTGCTGCTGGGGAGGGTGGGGTGGGGTAGGGCTGCAGTGGCTGATTCAGATAGCTGTGACTTAAAAGGCAACAGCAATTATTAAAAGGACAACACTCCCTGGGTCACACTGCCCAACACACTGGTTGAGGCAGAGTCTCGCACTTACTGCGGAACTCAGCGGTTTGGCTAGGCTGGCTTGTGACAGAGGCCCGGGGAGGGGCCTGTCTCAGCTTCCTCAGTCCTGGGACCTGAACATGGGTCTCTGTGCTTGGAGAGCAAGGTCTCTACCAACCGAGCCATCCTCCAGCCCTACGACCTTTTCTTCTTTCCCTCCCTGCAGTCCGGGCTCTTATTTCCCCCTGGTGGAACACAGTGGGAAGCCCTTGCTCTGACTCAGTGATGTCGAGGACACCAAAGTTAAACATCAGGAGACGGGAGAACAGAGGGCCACAGTAGAGGCTGGTTTCCACAGCCAACGGTACAGCGTACGATTCATACCTATCCCGTGGAAAACAGACAAGGCATTCACCTTTCTCTCGGTGTCCCCCCAAAATGCCATCTCATTACTTCCCCCAAAGCCAACTCAGATTCCAGGATCTTGTCATCTGCGTTAGTATGGACAAGGCTCCTTGCTGCTCCTCAAGCAGTTTCTCTCAATCCTGACACCCTGAGCACGGGGGTTAGCCGTCCACACACTCCCCACCCCAGCATACAGCAGTGGGGCCAGGCAGGCGATGCTGAAGGACCACTGCTGTTCACAACGGCAACAGTAACAAGGGAGTCGCAGCGCAGAGGAATTCTGAAGTCCGCTCGGTAGCTCGGTACAAGCGGGAATTCGCTGCTAGGACTTGACACCTGGGACTCACTCTCACTGAAGCTTGATGTCCCTCTCCAGGTTGTTCTTCATCTTGTTGGACAAGTAGTTTCTGTTTACAGTGTCCAAAAGTCTGAGGGTTCAAAGACCTTTTCAAATTGTGTGTTCTCTTTGTGCCCATCAATCCCGGTGTGTCTGTCAGCGTGACTCCCGAAGACGTTCGAGTCTGGCAACTCCGCCTCATCTGCATTCATTTGGTTACTTACGAAGGAGTCAGAGAACAGAACAAAGACCCTGATCCTAGATACGTGTGTCTGAATGTGTGTGCATGTGTGTATGTGGAGCCATGCTCTGGGCAAGGGGTGGAGGCCGTGTGGTGTGTATCCATGTGGTGCATGTGTGCATCTGTATCCATAGGTACGTGTTTATGTGTGTGAATATGTGTGTAGGTACATGCATGCATGCATGTAAATATATGTATGTATAGTGCTTGCATGTGTTGAGTGTGTGTGTGTGTGTGTGTGTGTGTGTGTGTGTAGCTCCTACTCACTTGGTGTCCTTCCTTCAGGGAAGAAGCTGTGCATGGGCAGGCACAGTTGTGTGATAATGAAAGAGGGTGAAGAAGTGCAGAGCCCAGGGAAACATTCCCATAGGTTCAGCTGGAGAGTGTGTGTGTGTGTGTGTGTGTGTGTGTGTGTGTGTGTGTGTGTGTGTGTATGTGCAGCGATGGGCTGCTAATCGAGCTCATGAACAGGACCTTTGTTGTAGAAACATGAACTCTCGTGAGAACTCTTTTCCATCAGAAAGTTGAGGACAGCCTGGGCTACATAACAAGTTCTAGGCAAGCCGGGGTACATATAGAGACGTCTCAAAATGAGTAAATAACATTTTGCAGTAGTGTAATTTATGTACGTATATAATTTTAAAAACAATGTAAAGTCTCAACTGAAATTAAGAATAAATGGTTTATATAAAATGCCGTGTTAATGTGTTCACCCACAGCTGCACCAGAAGACACAGTGACCGAGAGAGTGTACCCCTCGGGTGTGTGACAGCCACGTCGTATGCTGGCAACTCAAACAGCAGTGTGGCCAGCACTGCTGAGAATTCCTAAAACTTGGGGATATTTCAGACAAAATAAATTGCAGATCCTTCCTTTATTTCCAGAACTGTGTTCCTCAAGTTTTAGCTTGTGAAAATTAAAAAGGGGGAAAAATACGTGTTTATATACAAACTAGAATATGGTAAAGATTTAGTGAATTAAGGGCCAGAGAGATGGCCCAATGGCTGAGAGCACTTGCTGCTCTTGCAGAGAACCAAGTTTGGTTCCCAGCACCCACACCAGAAGGCTCACAGCCACCTGTAACTCTAGTGCCAGAGATTACAATATCCTCTTCTGGCTTTTTGTAGGCACCTGCACGCACACACATCCATGCATACACTAATAATTCAAAAATCTCAAACAATTTCCATATAGTTCATTAAAAACCAATTTTCCACCTACCATTTGTCTGTTAGGACATTCCGAATGGTGCAGGTTGTGGGCTAATACTACTGGGACTCCTGGAGTTGCTGGCATTTCCTCCTGCCCAGTCCATGTCAAACAAGGCAGTAGCCCTTCTCCTGATCAATATGGTCCCAGAGTCTTCCAAGGTTCCAAAAGCTTCCCTGGGGCGATAAGAGACTCCCATGCCAAGGCCCTCCCCAATAACCAAACAGAGAATTACCACGCAATGGTGTCTTACGGGCTTGTAGTTTGGTTGGTAGAGTGCATGCCTTACAATCACGGAACTTCCACGACTGCGTACATCCACGTGTGGTAGCATGCACAAGCCTATAATTCCAACACAACAGAGACCCTGTTTCAAAAAAGAAAGTCTGAGAGGTACACATGCAATTTAAAATTCTCCAGGCACTGAAGAATTAAAATGAAGCAGTTTCAAGTGACTTTAATAATATCTCTTATATAACTCAGTCTGCTAAAAATATTATCATTTCACCACACTAATCCATATCAAATTGTTAGAGATTTTTATTCTTCTTAGCCAAGTAAGTCTTTGAAATCCACGGTGATGTGTCTGCCTGTGTATTTCAGCTCAGGGGAGCCACACTCTATGAGCTATCTGCCACAGGTGGCTGGCCACTGGTTTTTATATTGGATAGTGTAGTTCTCCAGAGTCTCAAGTCCCCTTCTTTGGCACAAAGACATTGTTTTGAAGTCTTGGTCCCAGGCTTTTTTTGAACTTAGAAAACATGGAATATAGCCGGGTGGTGGTGGTGGTGGTGGTGGCGGCGGCGGCGGCGGCGGCGGCGGCGGCGGCGGCGGCGGCAGCACATGCCTTTAATCCCAGCACTCGGGAGGCAGAGGCAGGTGAGTTCAAGGACAGCCTGGTCTACAGAGCGAGATCCAGGAAAGGTGCAAAGCTACACAGAGAAACCCTGTCTCGAAAAACCAAAAAGAAAAGAAAACATGAAATAAGGTTTCTAGACAGGCACGTGGACCTTGCAATGCAGGAGATACACTGTTCAGAGGAGCTAGAAGGGTGAGAGCTGACCTGAGTCACACCGTCCAGCTTTCATGGAGAACCAAAAGCCACAATTAACTGCCACTAACCACACATGGCTGAGAACGGGCTGCACACTGGAGGCCCCCTTGGAAATGATGGAAACAGATGTTCTAAAGAGGATGACCTCTCCTCATTAATTTCAGAATATAAATGCCTGTTAATTTCCACCTTTTTATTGCGGAGCTCCACATAGCAGCATAGTCAATGTCAATGGAAATATCCTCTGGGGATACGCAATATATCAACTCTGAAAGTCATGGGAAGTCAGGACACTGAGAGGAAGGGAGGAGGAACAAGAGAGCAGGGTGAGGGGGCACCTTGGGGCCCAGGGGGACGCTGCCTTTGCCTCTGGCTGTGCTTGGGACCTGAGAAAGCACCAACCTGGGGCACAGACAAAATAAGAACTATGAGGAGGTGGTAGGAGCCTGAGGAAGACAGACAGGATTCACTCTGCACATCTTACGACCTAACGCTGGCCATCACGCACTGGTCACCAGAGGGCATGCCACGTAGACTCCAGTCAAGCAAGCAGGTTCAACTTCTTTGCACAGTGCTGGGCAAACTGTGGGGACTTCATAGACTCCCATTTTCTTCCCCTTTAGGACCTAGTCCCACAGACTTGGTAGGTGGAATTTATAGTGGCTGGTGACTTCGGGGACCTCCCAGCACTATTGGGGAAATGGAGAATGCAGTCAGTCCCCCAGGTGAAGAATCAAGGTGACTCTCTACACAGACTGAGGCCCCAGAAAAGCACCGTGGCTGAAGACAGCCCAGCTCCTAGTGTCCCCTCAGTGTCATCGGCTGACTAACATGAACAACCAAGGGAAGGAGACACAGAGGTGACGGACTCACGGTTGGGTTCACGGTTGTCACCCTAGCAGGGCCGCATAGGACAGCAGCAGCAGCAGCAGCACATGCTGGCTGGGCCCTGGGGGAGAGGTGTGCCTGCCACCACCTGCAGCCTCTGACACCCAAGGACCCCTTCCGGTTGAAGGTTTGCTGAAACCCTGGCTGAGGCCTGAGATTGCAACCATTTTCATGCAAAACTGTGATTTTCACTGTCAGTGCTTGGGAGGAAATCCAGTTTCCTTCACAAAAGGAAGCTCTCCTGGGCTTTTAACTTTCCTTCTCTAAGGAGGAAATAAAAATGCCTTCAGCAACCTGCAGGGGCTCAGACAAAGCTTTGGAGAATGTCCCAGTCCCCTCCTGTCACGGTTACCCTTGTCTCCTGGCCTACTCCCCAGGAAGGACAATGAGGAGAGGAAAAGTCCCTCACCCAGAGACCCCGTGTAGAATCACTCTATCTGGGAGCTGCTCCCCAGTGGGGTGGGGGTGCTGCTTGTGAAGTGGGAGGCTGCACTCCCCACACGAGCCTTGGGTCACCTTTCTTGACTTTGCTAATATTGATGAGGTCATCTTGCCAAACTGGAGCTGCAAGACTAGCAGTGATCCCCTTATGGCCTTGCTTTTGATATCTGTGCCCATTTTTAAGGCCACGCCTAGCCCAGAAAGGGGCAGTGAGGCCAGCATCTCCTAGGATTGTAGAAAACAATCCATGTCCCTCAAGTACCAAATAGTAAGTCCCCTGTTTCTTTACTAGTCAGTCACATGGGGGTTGCGACCTTCTGGGGAAGGATGCTTGGTTTTCACTGGAAAGAGTAAGGTGTGCTGGGAATCCTGAAGCCTCTTCTACATCTGAGTTAGAGCCTGCACGTGACAGAGACAAGTACACCTGAGGCCTTTGCCGGGTATTCTGTATGGTCTGGGGAATGATCTATGGTAGACATACTTTGAGTTTTGAATGAGTTTATTAACTATATAAGAAGCAAAAGTAAAAACAAAAATTAGCAAGAGATAAGTAGATGATAGACAACAAGATAATAGACAGATACACAGACAGGCAGGCAGGCAGGCAGGCAGGCATACAGCAACACATCATCACATCAGGTGCTCAAAACACCCAGTAGAAACCAACAGGGGAAGTCCCTTTAAGGCATTCAGCTGAGTTCCCAACAGACAGAGTCTCAGTGCAGAGCCGAGTGTCACCTAAGGATTTTCAAGAAAAAGAACAAAAAACAGAGATGACGTCAAACCAGAGGTTCACAGCACCCAGCAGAAATGACTGGGGAAGTGGAGGCAGTCAGCTGGAATTCCCAATTGAGTTGTCGCACCACAGCTTCAGGTGGCTGAACGTCCAGCCTCCTGTTCCCACACAGGCCCTTTTATGGAGAAGCAACAGTAACATCTGCTGGAAACAGTTACCTCTCAGCTGTTCACAAGGGCACAGTGTTTTTACTCTTGGGCTGTTGTTCTTTTTCCTCCTGTCACAGATTTGTCCAGTGACAATGGACCTTGGTGACAATAGGCCTTGGGAGCACTTTGAGACAACATGGCTGACTCAGGAATTCCCGGGGAAACCCCACTTCCGATCCCAGCTTCTCAGCCAGCTCAAACAGCACACAACAGCTTACCAATAGAACGCCCATCACCACCCAGTAGCTCCTAAACACTGAAGGAGTTCCTGGACCCAGGTTGTGACAGAACTTTGCAGATCATGAAAGTGGGGCCACTGCTTCCTCGCTTGCAAATCCACCTGGAGCAGCACCAAGATCCTGGATGGCCCAGCCCCTCTGTTCCCCAGTCTTCCAACGTGAACTTGAACCCCTCCTGCACTGCCCACTCCCACTTGACCGCCCCGGGACACACAGCAGTTGCCCTTGTACTCAGAACAATATGGCAGTCATTGTGGGCTGTGATATAACTACATGTTACTCATCAGCTGACTGGGACTGCTCTGTTTTTCCTGAATAGAAAGCATGGGTAGGAAGAGAGGTTTTCTACTTGCTGGTGTTGGACAGCTTCTATCCCTTGGTATTGGACAATAGGAAGTGACGTCAGTGGCAGGCGGTGCCCTCTGGCATCACAGCTATTCTGCAAGCCTTGGGTCATGGGCAGCTAGCTCCACACATGTTACAGCTCTCATGGAGGCCCAGGAAGTCGAGATTCCCATAGCCCTCAGCAGGCATTGCAGCTTGAGGGAAACCTAGGTTTTAGGATTCCTCAGACCTTGACAGTGGCCAACGATACAACTTGCAGACATAGTGTCTAAGACATTGTAATCCCAAAGGTTGCTCATTTTGCCATTCTCTCTAATTTCTCCATCCTCCTTGTTCTCACCCTGTTCACTCTCTCTGCATGCAGCTACCTCCCGTGATGGCCACTAATGCAGGTGCTTTTAGGAGGCATCTTTTCACTGTGGCTGCTCCTGCTGTTTGCGATGCTGCAGGCCTCCAGTCTGGTGGTTGGGCTCCTTTCACCGCTGTCCATGGTGCTGGTCCCTCGGCTGCTTTTGCAGCTCAGCCTGTGCCGGCTCCGTTCCAGTGCTTCCGTGGCTCTTCCTTGGCACTCTGCTGCTTCTGCACCACCCCAGTCTCTGATGCATCTTTCTTCGAGTTACCAGATGAGCCTGCTTTAGTAATGGACGTCAAAAAAAGACCACAGGAGAGGACCTCTGCATTGGATCTCATGTCACCATACCAAGAGAGGCAAGACAGATGGATGTCTCTCAGCCTCATTACTCGGTGAGCTTATACAATAGGAGAAGGGATGAAATGAAGGCTTCTGCATGCACCAGCCACGGCAGTGTCTTTTTTTAGATCTGTCATATTAGTCTCCCTCTATTAGGCCATCAGGGGAAGTGTTCCCTTCTGTGACTCAGATGGAAATATTGTAGGAACATCTAGAGTTGACTTACGAGAGCAAACATGTGTTACTACATGTGTTACAAATAGCTTAAGAGGCTTCGGCATGGCTATATATCCTCAGGGGTCAGACAAGACACTTTCGTAGTTTCCTCAAGGCTTCTGTGGGGTGCCCAGGGTAGCTGGTATCAAGATAGTCTGTCCTTGATCATCTTCTGCCCAAGCAGCCAGGACAGCAGGGAATCAACAGCTGCCATCAGAGTCCAGTTGCCCATCCCCCCACACTTTCACCTGTCTACAGGAAAATGAACACAAGGAGGAGTGCTTACAGTAACTTAAAGAGTTTATCATCAATCTCACAGTGATTAAGAGTGCATTCACAGCCTAATGCACCTGCCTAATGCACCTGCCTAATGCACCTGCCCAGTACCCCAAGAGGTAAGTCTCCTGTCAGCTTTCTCCCAAAGATCCCTCCTCTTCCAGCTGATTGAAAACTGGATCTTCCCAAGCATGGTGGCACAGGCTTTTAATGAAGCAATACGGGGTAGGGGTAGAGGGAGGAGGAACATAATTTGAGGTCATCCTCAGCTACACAGTGAGTTCAGGACCAGTCTGGGCCACATGTGACCTTGTTTCAAAACACACACACACAGGGCTGGCAACATGGCTTAGTGGGTAAAGTACTTGTTGCATAAGCCTGATGACAGCTGAGTTCAATCCCAGGAGCCATCATGTAAAGGGAGAAGGAAAGGATTGGCTTCACAAGGTTGTCCTTTGACCTCCACACAAGGGTCGTGTGCACACACTCTTCTCCAACACATTCATATCACACATTTGCATGCACACACACACACACATCACAGAGAGAGAGAGAAATACTAACCCACCAACACAGCAGAAACCTCACATACAGACCCCTGTTCTTCATTGGTTGCTCATTCTCACACATGGAAATGAAACATGTCAGAAATGTCACAAATGCACTAACAGGACAGAAAACTGGCCTAAGATAGGCAGGCAGGGGTAGTGATCCCAGAAGGCTTCTTGGCTGCCACACAGCTTAGATAAGGATTAACAGGGGAGGGGTGCCAAGTCAGGGTGGTGTAGGAAAACAGAAAGAGAGAGGCAGCAGGAAGCATTTAGGAACGTGGGCCGGCAGGCTGCAGGAGGGAAGTCTGTCTAGGAAAAAGAGGCAGGGCAGACCAGAGCACAGGACCTCGTGTACCCTGAGGAGAAGTACTGGAGAGGAGAAAATGCATAATCGGAAGTGTAAGAAAAGAAGCGCACATGGGCAGCAGGTGTGCTCTTGGGAGGACCAGGAACCAGGAAGAACCATGGGCTCTTGGAAAGCTGAGATGGTGCCTGGCAGGTGCTGATGTCTTCCCACCTTCATCTCACCCACGCTTTCTCATTCTAATCCCTTGAGATAGGTCTCTCACTGAACTGCAAGCTTGTCATATCGGCTAGGCTGGCCGGCCAGTGAGCTCCCAGGATCCACCTCTCTCTAACCCCTGGGTATGGTGGCCAGATATGATGGCTATTCTTGGTTGTCAACTTGACTACATGTGGAATTAACTAAAAACCCAAGCCACTGAGTATACCTGTGGGGAGTTTTAGTTTATTGGATCATTTGAGGTGGGGAGACCCACCTTGAATCTGGGCCACACCCTCTGGTGGCAGCCTATGTAAAGGACAAGGAAGGAAGGGCCTCCTGCTCTTTGTCTCCTTGCCTTGCTCTCTTTAGCAAGTCCACACCCTCACTGGTTTTAGAGCCTACTTCTTCCAGATTCTGGCATAGACTGAAGATCAGCCGAGACATCCAGCCTCATGGCCTGAACAGCAATTGGAATCTTGGACTTCTTGTTGGGAGATAACTATTGTTGGACTAGCTGGACCACAGCCTGTAAGCCACTGCGATAGACAAATCCCATATATATCAAGTGTACAGCTGCTGCTCAGGCATTTAGGGTATTCCTCTCACTTGACTCCCAGTGGGTCTCGTAGTAATTCTTCTTCATCAATACCCCTTTCAACTTTGTATCATTCTCACTGCTCCTGGACTTCTTTCCTGTGGCATCAAGTCAAAACTCTGGGTGTCCTCTAGTAGAAACTCCTCAAACTCTGAGAACCCCTCAGGCTTCAAAGCTGCAAAGCCCTGGAACACAATTGCACTTCCTGGGCTAATGGCAGAATGGAACTCTTTAGGGAGTCTGGGTCCTGCCTTCACCAGTGTTTGGGGAGCCACACAATGCCTATGGCTCTCCCTCCAGTCAGAGAGGGCTGATACCCAGCGCACAGGACCTCGTGTACCCTGTCATATCGGCATAAAATATCCAGAGGGATATTTTAGGCTGTGGGTTTTTCTGATTTCCAGCCAGTCTCTTTCCTGGCTCCACACTAATTTGCCCACTCTGCTTTATCTTTTAGTTTCCACTTGAAAAAGTCAGGAGTCCAAACATACGAGGTTTTCACACAGAAATATCTGACATACAGAAACACATACACAATGAAAACTGAAGGCTGCCTTTCCTGTCCAGTCAGTTCAGGCTAGGATGACAAAATACTGTAATCTGGACAGCTTAAGCAATAGATGTGTATCTGTCATGATTCTAGAAGCTGGAAGGCCAGGACCAAAGCATCGGCATTGCCAGGGTCTGAGGAGGACCGTGTCCTCACGTGGCCCTTCCTTGGTGTATACACGGCGGGAGACAGGCCTGCTTCCTTTCTGTCTGAGTCCTGCCCCCATTCAGGAGGGTCCCTAGTCACCCCCCAAAGCCCCACCTCCAACCTCCATCACTTTGGGGATGAGAGATGCCAAACTTGGCAGTCCTGAGTCTGACATGTTGCCCGGTTGCAGCAGAGCTGGGGAAGGGCTGGCCTGGTCATTTGGAGCCCAGGTGCCTCGGCCCTGCAGCCCTAACTGCTGCCCCCGACCGCCCGCTCAAGAGCAGGCGTTTTTCTTCGCCTTCTCTGGCAGGGTTCAGGAATCCCTGAGCGCTGAGGCAACCTCCAGGGGGAGAGCAAAGGCAAAGCTTTCCATAGATTAGACAAGAGCTGGAGAGAAAGGGAAATGCCCAAGTCACAGTTGTTCTGGAAGTGACGGAGATGATTTGTCATCCAGGGAAAAGAGGAAAACTGAAGGGTGCCCTGTCCCATCTCACCTGGGATGACAAGACCAATCCTGGGGTCACTTACCGTCGGAAGTCCCCTTTGATAAATGAAACCCCGACTCTCTAACCTTTGATGTCCCTATAACACAGGACAAAGAAGAACCGAGGAGATCAACAGGAGCCTGGGATTTCTTTACGGGACACTGAAGAAGAAAAACTAGAACCTGCTCCTCTACAGGGGGTCTAACATGTGGGCCCGGGTAGGGGTATGCCAGCTCAGGCTCACTCTTAAAGGCTTGTGTTCCTCATGGTAGATTCAACCATAGACAGGTGACGGGGTCCTCAGGGCTCAGACCTACTGGTGGACTAATTCACTGATGAACTCCTAATGTGATGTCATTATCAGCAGATGCTGAGCAGTGGAACCTGGTGGGAGGGACACAGGCCTCCGGGAGAGTGCCTTTCAGTACCGTCTTGTCCCTGGTTCATCTCGTGACCCTCTGGTTTCCAGCTGCTGGGATGTAAGCAGCCTCCTCCCCCACGATTCTGCCACCACAGTGATTTGTTTCCACACAGGACAACCAAGTAGGAGAGACTGCATTTACTTGAGCAGGACCACAGGACCAAGTGTCGGAAGAGGCCACAAGCAACAGCCTACCTGTAGTCTTCATGCTGAGCAGTGGCGTACTCTTAATCTCCATGGTAGGAGCGATTGCCACCACTCGGGAGGGGTTAAACATTTCCTCCCTCTTCTTCCTGAGACACTGGCCTCAGGAAAGATCAGCTCTCAGCTGCATCAACAGTCTGTCTGGAAGCCAGGTTGAAATGGTGGTGGCTGCTGTCAGTTCCCAGATGTGGGTCTTTCTTTTTTCCAGGCAAGGTGAATCGAGAGCCCATTTTTGTGATTATTCTTGTTCTTTGTTCTCAGAGAACATTCATCTGAGTGCTTTGACTGGAATCTTAGATAGCTGGCGAGAAATCCCAGGAGGAAGACGACAGAATCTAGTAAACACACTTCTTCTGGCTTGCTGGCCTTCATGCTAGCAGGACATCTTCATTAGTTAATGGGTCTGTGCAAAGAATTGATAAGGCTGGTTAAGTATTGATCATTTGATCAGCATTATTTAAAGAATTCCTGGACTGGATAAATTATGATATCTTTTCTGGGTGTGGAGAAGGACAAGAATTGGAAGTAGTAAGGGCAAAAAGTATAGTAAAAATACACTGTGAAATAAACAGTGGGGTTTGCCATTTCCTATCACTGTTGGATTAGATGCCCTTTGAGGTCATTTCCAGTCACAAAAGCAGTTTATAAAGTTATTAAAACAGTAGTCATTGGTTGTTTAAAAGCAAGTCACTTTTCCCCATGGCTCCTAAAATGCCCCAATTTTTTTCTCTCTCTACAGAATAATTTCCCCCCAAACACCTATACTTGTGTTCATTTGAAAGGCAAGGGCCCTTCACACATTGCTTAACCAAAGTCACCCAGTAATCCTGTGTGGTGTTTGATCCCTTTCACGGCAGAGCCCTGGAGCAGTTAAATACCCTGCCCACCACAGCTCTGACCCAGAGGAATGTGGTAGAGCACCAGCTCTCAGTCTTGCAAAAGCTGCATCATGCACCAAATCATGCACTGACCAGAGAGTTAAAAAGAAAGAACCCAAGACCACCATCAGACTTTGTACAGCCATGTTTTATGCCAAAGGTAAGGAGCAGGGAATGGGAAACACATAAGGAGTAGAAATGTGGGCCGGGACTATCTCCCCACACTAAACGACCTTGAAGGACAGAATCCCCTTTGTTATGAGAACCTTAGAATTTAAGAACATTGTTCCCATGAACACTTTCTAAGAAACGGTTTGAGAACAGGTTTTACACAATCAAAATGATCAGTGGGACATGGGAACAAGGACTTGTGAGGGACAGTATATGTTTACTTTAGGAACTTAAATGGTGGAAATATGGGAGACAGTCTAGTGATTTTATGTTGTTGACAATGTGTTCACAGGTTGTCTTAGTTATGGTTAATATTGCTGAGATGAAGCACTATGGCAAAAAACAATTAGGGGAGGAAACGGTTTATTTGGCTTATGTATCCCAAGTCACAGTCCAAATGGGAGAGGCCAAAGCAGGAACTCAAACAGGGCAGGAACCTGGAGGCAGGAGCTGATGCAGAGGCCATGGAGGGGAGCTGCTTACTGGCTTGCTCCTCATGGCTTGCTTAGTCTGTTTTCTAATAGAACCCAGGACTGCTAGCCCAAGGATGGAACCACCCACAATGGCTGGGCCCGCCCCCATCATCACTAATTAAGAAAATGCCTTATAGACTTAATTACAGTCCCATTTTATGAAGAAATTTTGTCAATTGACTCTCAAATGACTCTCGCTTGTGTGAAGTTGACATAAAATGAGCCAGTACGCAGATCAACCACTGAAATATGGAGAGAGGAAGTGGAGAGCACATGGAAAGTAAAAAGGCCTGTGAGGAAAACATTACTCTTTAGAATAATATGCTTGGGAGGATGCAGGAAGAGGAGGAAAGGAAAAAAAACCATCTACTATCACATAGCTTAAAGTGAGGAAATGAGGGGTAGGGCCCAAAAAGAGGGATAAAATGTCATAAATAAAAGTGAACACACAATAGGATACTCACCTCCTTCTCCTATAAATGACCTGAGGTGAATTGTGAGAATGGTTTGCTACTCTTGACCCAGGAAACCCTACAAAACCATGCAAATCAAGAGGTTCAAGTCTTTGAGTTCACTTTAAGAACATCCATGAAACTGATCAGGCCAGCAGGGCACTGTCTTAGTTAGGGTTTCTGTTGCTGTGAAGAGACACCATGACCACGGCAACTCTTGTAAAGAAAAACATTTAATTGAGATGGTGGCTTACAGTTTCAGAGGTTCAGTCCATTATCATCATGACAGGGAACATGGCAGCAGGCAGGCAGACATGGTGCCAGCTACATCTTGATCAGAAGGCAGCAGGAAATCCATTGTGACACTGGGAGTAGCTTGAGCATAGGAGAACTCAAAGCCCACAATCACAGTGACACTCTTCCTCCAACAAGGCCACACCTACTACCAACAAAGCCACACCTCCTAATAGTGCCACTCCCTTTGGGGCCATTTTCTTTCAAACTACCACAGGCACCATATCTGAAAAGCCATCAAGTATCACTTCAAAGACGCAACATGTGCCATTCCAGTAGTTTAATGGTAGACTAAGTAGGTGTGGCCAGGCCAATGAGTGGGGCCAGACACAAGATTGGTGGTGTGTCCAAAAACAGGGCTGTATTTTTGCTGTTCGTGCTTTAAAATGCAGAAATGAAGGCCAACCTGAGGGTTTAGATGTAGATCCTCTAGTCATTGAACATATCCAGTGAACAGAGCACCTAAGATGTGTCGTTAAACGTATAGAGCTTGTGACTGGATTAATTCATACATGAGCTCCCCCTGCCACATTGAGATGATCCTCACTGAAAAGAAACAAACTGTTCCTAAGCCAGAAGAGGAGGCTGCAGAGAAGAAAAGATACTACTGAAGAAACAGAAACTTAAGGCACAGAAAAAATTCAGGATAAAATAAAAGCAATTAAAAGTAAAGACAAGAACAAAAAATGGGTACTCAGACAAAAGTATAGACCTCTGTTTACAAGATTTCTTTTATTTCTTATTTATGTATATACATGTGTGTCTGTGTGTGTGCATGTTAGTGCAGGTGCAGACAGGGGCCAGAAGAGGGCATCAGATGCCCTGGAGCTAGAGTTCACCAGCGCTAGGATGTGACTTGGTTTCTCTGGAGAGCACCTGTTGAACCCAAAGTGTCAATCCAGCTCACCGTTCATCACTGAGGAAAGTCAGGGCAGGAACTTGAAGCAGAAACCATGGAGGAATACTGCTTTGCTGGCTCACTCACAGATTCATGCGCTTTCTTATGCAGCTTCCCTGAGGCTCTGATATATGGAGAAGGAAGATAGTTTCTTGTCTAAAACCAGAAATATGCTTGACAAGCCCAGTAACAGCCTGGGGCCAGGGCCTTGAGGAAGCTGTGGCTTTTGATCCTGATAACCCAATGCTTCCCCACTAAAGGGACATGGTTATCAGTCCCAGGGCCACTGTGTGTTGGATCTGTGTTTCCTTGTGCAACATTGCTTGATTATCTTCCTGCTGACCTTTGTCCCTTGTATGACAACTTTCTGCAAACTCTGTCTCACCCCCCCCCACTCCACCCCTCCACCCCCCACCCCTGACAAACTGTATATAAGATGCTGCACTTCTTAATCAGCTTGCTTGGCGTAAGGCACAGCTTGTGCAAGACCTCCTAAATCCAGCTTTCTCTTCTTCTTTATTTTCTCATAAGTCCTGGTGCTTTCAGGACCTGCCAGTTCAGGTCAAGTAGCAAGTGCTTTTAACCACTGAGCCATCTCTCCAGCCCTGAAATATAAACCTTTTAACCACAGAAGATATATCTGAGAAAACACATAAACCAGGAGCCACCGTAAAAGAATATGAGGTGGAATATGTGAACCATAATCACTAAAAATAAGTGGGCTTACCTAACCTATAAAACTAAATAGAAGTGCAGATTGTCTAACCAAGCGAAAATAAACTCTATTCCAAACACCTTAGAAAACAAAGACGTCTGGATATGTTCTAAAAATCTCAAACCATGTTTAGTAATCCTGGCATGCCAGGCTGATATTACTCTGTGTTTGTATGTGCTACCTCAAGAAAAGTACACGGTTCTGATGCTATTGTGAAACAGAATTTGTGTGTTTGTGTGTGTGTGTGTGTATGTATGCATGGCAATGTGTGTGAACATACATGTGGAAGTCAGAGGCTAATGTCAGGCTTTTGTCAGTCTCTCTCCACCTTGTGTTTTTTTTTTTTTTTTTTTGGTTTTTCGAGACAGGGTTTCTCTGTGTAGCTTTGTGCCTTTCCTGGAGCTCACTTGGTAGCCCAGGCTGGCCTCGAACTCACAGAGATCCGCCTGGCTCTGCCTCCCGAGTGCTGGGATTAAAGGCGTGCGCCACCACCGCCCGGCACCTTGTGTTTTGAGACAGGGTTTCTCACTGACCCGGGAGCTCACTGACTGGTTAGATGGCCTCCTAGCAAGCCCCAGGGACCCTCCTATTACTGTCTCCCCAGCAGTGGGACTGAAGGACACACTGTAACTCCTGGCTTGACCTTATGGGTGCTGGAGCTTGAACGCAGGTCTTCAAGTTTACACAGCAAACACTTGACAGACTGAACCATCTCCTCAGCCGTGGGAAGCAGAATTTTAATGTAGGAGAGAGAAGATACCGGTGTGAGACTGGAGAGATTAACTGAAAACTGTGGTTCTGAATTGAATTGAAGTGTGCACGTCTTGATATGAACTCACAGTATTTTATCTCTATGAGTAAAAAAAAAATATATGCATATACATTTCTTTTTCTGCTCATTTAACGGGCCAAAATCAAGACTGCAGTCTCTAAATATCATTTCCCCCTATGGTGGTTTAGATTAGATTAGATTAGCCCATAGGCTCATATATTTGAATGTCTGGTCCCCAGTTTGTGGAATTTGTTTGGAAACAATTAGTAGGTGTTTCCTTGTTGGAGGAGGTCTGTCACTGGGGATGGGCTTTGAGAATTCTAAAGCCCATGCCATTCCCAGTTAGCTCTTTGTCGGCCTCCAACTTGTGGAGCTGGATACAAGCTCTTGGCTGCTGCTCCAGCATCATGCTTCCTGCCATGATGACCATGGACTCTGTGCCCCAGAAACTTGAGCCCTAATACATGTTTTTTTTTTTTTTTTATAAGAGTTGCCTTGGTCATGGCGTCTCCTCAGAGCAATAGAACATGAACTAAGATACCCACTGAAAGCAACAAAGAGTTTTGGAGAAATGGCTGAGTAGGTCTTAGGTAAAAGGTGCACGTAAGATCCTTAAATATATTAGAAGATAGGACGCTTTATATTTTTTTAATGCTGAGTTATATCAAAAAAAAAATCTTAGGAGTCAATTTGAAAAGATTCCAGTCAGTTGAGACTTTTACAAAATGATACAATTTTGTTGTATTAAAACCTCGATTCCTCAGAGAGACGCCTGCTCCCTCCCAAACCAAACCTCTGTTCTTTCCACCTGCCTTCGCTGTCTTCATAGTGTGTCCTAGCCACAGACTGTCGAAGAGTCTCGGACTTGTTTGCTGTCTGTTGACACGGACGGTAAGGTGTCTATGGAAAGGGAGTTCGTCTTCGCCGTTCTATACTCAGCATCTGGAACACCATCCAGCACTTATGGGCATGAGGTATTGCTGGGAAAAGAACCATCTCGGTCACACACAAACAAAGCTGAAGTCATCTGGCAGGTGATCTCTTTTAGGAGAAAGGCTATGCCAGAACCAGGCTAGCAAGCACACTCGACCCAGGCCCGTCTTCTGTCCTTCAAGTAGGTAGTGACTACATCTTGTCCCACTGGTGGGAGCTTGGTTTTACAATTTGCCTTGGCAAATGAGAGGGAAGAGGTTCAGGAAATATGGGCCCTCCTTAGGCTGACTAAAATCAATGTCCTCAAAGTCTGTATCAGGATCAACAGCTCTGATTTCCAAAGGGTCAATCCATTATCAGCTAATATCTTACTGCAGGGCAGTTGACAAGAAGTTAAGGGTGGGATTCTGCAGACTGGGGGGAAAAAAGAGGCAGCTGAAACTCTGGGATGGAGAGGGACGTGAGAGCGAGAGAAAAAAATTAGTGTTGGTACTCCTGTGTCCAAAACACCCAACAGAAACAACCAAGGAGGAGAGGGCCTCTGTGGCTCAGGGTTTAGAAATATTTCAGGCCACCACGGTGGTGAATGCACGGTAGAGTTCATGGTGTCAGAAGCATATATGGCAGGGGCCCCTATGCCTTGAAATATAAGGAGGCAGAAATACCTAGACCGGAACCAGGGCTGCCTATAATCTTCAACAACCAGGACCCACTGACCCATTTTTCCCAGTCAGACCCTGCTTCCCAAAGCTTCCGACAAGCAGGAGGCGAGAGTTCAAAACATGACTGGAACCTTAATAAGGGACAGAATGCTAAACTCTAGGTCTAGGTGACGGAGTCACAAAATGAACCTTTCACACCTGACTTTGTCTTTCCAATGCTGGCTTCCCTCTGAAGGGAACCTGTTATGTTGGGGAACACTATCTTAAGGTGTGTTACTTTTGTTTGTGTTGCATTTATTTAACTCTGTGAAGCTGTGCTACTGTGCCTGTCTAAAACACCTGATGGTCTAATAAAGAACTGCATGGCCAATAGCAAGACAGGAGACAGGATAGTGGGGCTGCCAGGCAGAGAGAATATATGGAGGGAGAAAACTGGGAGAAGAGATCAAAGAGCTAGGAACTAGAGAAGGAGGAGGACTCCAGGGGCCAGCCACCCAGCTACACAGCCAGCCACAGAGTAAGATTTACAGAAGTAAGAGATCAGGAAAAGCCCAGAGGCAAAAGATAAATGGGATAATTTAAGATAAGGAAAGCTGGCAAGAAAGGAGCCAAGCTAAGCCTCCGTGTGTGGATTTATTTGGGAGCTGGGTGGCCGGCCCCCGAAAGAGTAAAGAGCCAAAAAACCAAACAATGTTACATGCCTGGAGGGTTCTTACACATGCCTTCAGGTTGGGCCAGGTACAGCTGTCTGAAGTTGGGCAAAGCTCTCCATTGTTTTCAGGCTGCAGTTTGTCATGAGAAACAGAGGCTGAAAACATCTCTCTTCTGGGAACTTGAGGAGATATGGAATGGGAAGGAGCCTGACCCAGAATGGTCTGTGGTATAGTATTTATTCTATTTCTGGGGTATAGAAAGTGAAAATTAAATGGATGGTTGTGACTCTGTGATGTTTGGCTCAGTATCTTGAACACATGTCCATTAGTTTGGGGACTTCACCTCATGAACCTGTGCTTCCTTAAGTCAAGGAAGTAGCTCACTTTTCCACCCCCTCCCTGGGGCTGGGCCAGGCACGTAAGTAGACTCACTTAGTGGAAATCCCTACATGAAAGCTAGATAGTGCACCTCAGCATCCACTCTCCCAAGGGCAGCCGAAGGGCCAGAGTTCCCCAGGGGATTCCCAGGCCCTGAATGTGCAGGACCAGATTCAGGGGTCATACCCAGGTCCAGGGGGAATCTATGCATGAGGGTGCTCCTCCCAGGCAATTCTGGTCCTGCTACCCTTGCATAGCCACAGACCTGGTCCTCTGGCCCTCCGATACCCTTCCACAAGGCTTTCTCCAGCTTAGGTCAGGAGAAGCTGTTTCTTCTAGTTAGGGAGGAGCCGGCTGAGACAAAGCCAAGTCAAGCATCCTACTTGGGTGTTTCTTCTGGAGCAGTGCCTTGGGAAATCTGGCTTCTTCCGGTTTTGATGTTAATGCTCTGTGGGGTTTCAAGGCTGCTTCCAGACTCTGTTGGGTTTGCGCGGCTGCTGGTCAAAGGCAGAAAGGATAATACCTGCCATGGAGTCAGTAGCACCAGATCTGGAAAATAAGAGGCTTTTATCTTTTCCACATGGCAAGTGGATGAGAAGAGGCAGGGAAATCCTAAGCCTGAGAAGCAATGGCTTCTCCACCAAGCACTATTTCCCTCCTCTATGGAAGGACTGCCCCGGTCTTTCTGGAGAACATGGACATGGAGATGATGTTTTAAACCCTACACTAATAGCCGATTTCTCCGCAGGAAAAGGCATTTGCTGCTAAGCCTGATGACTGGAGTCCAGTGCCTGGAAGCCACATGGTGGAAGGGGAGAGCCGACTTCAGCAACTTCCTCTGACCTCTGACTCCCACACACATGCCATGGTACGCTCGCCGTAACACATGCGTGGACACTCAATAAATAAAATGCTAAAAACTTTGAAAAATTAAAACCATAAACTATAGCGGCAATTAATGAGGTTTATCCATGTAGTTTATCTGATAGTCAAAAGAGGTTTATTTTGGGTAAACTTACAGCAAGCAAAGGGGCCAGTTACAGGATCCAGGAGAGGTGAGACCCGGTCCAATGTGGTTCTCTGGAGAACTCTGACTTGGTCCGCAGTACCAGCACCCAGCATCCAGGATCACGAAGTAGCCAAGAGAGAGAGTGAGGACGTACAAATCTCAGGTCTTAAGGGGTCTCCATCTTGGCCACGCCCCAGGTCGGGGCAGGTACCTAGCAGTTACCGCTGCCTACCAGGGGCGGCGCTTCAGGGGTGAAACACAGACAACTACCTCTACAATAAACTGTTGAAAACAGTTCACGATCAGGGTTGTAAAGAGAGACCTCACCTCAAAAAAGGATTGTGATAAGAAGAGAGACTGTAGCAGGGACAAGGGGCTGACCATAGATCTGCATGTGCCTCAAAGGTCCTGCAAAAGGTTTTCTTTTATAGGATGGAAAGGAAGGTGCGGGGACGGAGACAGCAGGCAGTGGGATGGGGCAGTTGATCAGAGGATTCACCCTGCAGCCTGCCAGTTCTGGGCGGGGTGGTGGTGGTGGTGGTGGTGGTGGTGGTGGTGGTGATGGTGAGGACGGACTGTTCCAGAAAGGGATGCTCTAGGTTGCTCATGCTCAAGGGTGAGTTAAGATCCAAGAGTGTGAGAGAAGTCTGAAGTTTAGTCATGTTAATTCAATGGATGTTTAGTTTGATGCGTCAGTGGGGACTGTGGAAATCACTAAATGGGAGTCTACGGGGCTGAGGCTGGCCCACCCCTTGGGTTCCCACACAAGCTTAGGAGAACTCACTTCATATAATAGAACAGAACTCAAGCTTGACCAGCCAGAAGCCACCAACTAAGCCCTAACTAGGGATGTCCCACTTTAACCAATCATGCTTCCCAGCTACTGTGAGGTATTTTAGGAACCTGTTGTTAAAGTCTGTAAAATCAATTATGACTTACACTTAGCAGGTTTATTTAGATTCTCTGTATTTAAGCTGTTCCCACAGTGAAAAGACCAAAAAGGCTTACTCAACATTATGCACTAACAGCAGGGAAAAAAGCGTTTTCATAATTGAAGTGACTCTCAGTTTATGTGTTCAAAACACATTCAGGATCAAGGGAATGCCTCTTACCCAATCCTTCATATCATAAACAAACCTTTTCTCTTCCCACGGAGAAAGAAAAAGGGGGAAGAATGAAGTCTCCACACAGATGGGGTCAGAGTGTAAGTATGAAAGAAAGGGAAGTGGTATCAATGGCCAGCAATGATCATCTCCCCCAGAATGGAAGTCTTTGTCCTAGCTGTCCCCACAGCAATGGAAAGAACTGGAAACATGTTTCTCAAAGAGTTGAAAATTCACTCTTCATTTTCAAACAACACATTGAAATCTCCACATGCATTGCCTAGATGGGTCAACAGACACCTGTACATATTTGTTCCATTTTAAATTCACAAGGGAAAGGAAACAGCAGAACAGTCCCAGAACACACAGTATAATTCGTGTGAACTGAAGTTTCTGGAAGAAACCATACCTGAGTTAAGGATTCTACTAGGCTGACTGAGAAGTGTCGTGACTGTGGTCTAAGGCTATCCCACACCAAGTGCACCTGATCTGACCTAGGAAGTCAAGCAGAGTTGGAAGTGGTTAGGACCTGGATGGGAAAATTTCTGGACTGGAGAGCCTAGGAATATCCAGACCCTTTAGCCCCTTAGCAGCATCCAGCACCCACCCACTCTATCTGACCTGACAGCCTTTTATTAGGTAGCTGGTCAGACACGAGCAGGCCAAGAAGTCACTGAGTGTGGGCCATACCTCTCATGTCTCTGGCAACGTATTAATTTTAAGGAAGAGAAAGTCCCACAAATGCCTCCTTGAAATACCATATGAATACCCCATAATTGACTTGCCCTAAGAATTAAGTACCAAACAAAATGGAGAAAGTCAGGGCTTTGGTGAGGCCCATTTAAGGGAAGGCCACTTCCTCTTGATAAAGTGTCTTTTTTTCCCCCACAGATTTATTAATTTTACCCTTAGATTCTCCTTTGTCTTTTCTTTGTCTTTTCTTTTCTTTTTTCCTTTTTCTTTTCTTCCTTCCTTTTTCTTTTTTGTTTTTTGTTTTTTGTTTTTTGAGACAGGGTTTCTCTATGCAGCTTTGCACCTTTCCTGGAACTCACTTTGTAGACCAGGCTGGCCTCGAACTCACAGAGATCCGCCTGGCTCTGCCTCCCCGAGTGCTGGGACTAAAGGTGTGTGCCACCCACGCCTGGCTCTCTTTTGTCTTTTCTATGACATGGTTTTTGGTAGAAGAATGAGATCTGAGTCATACCCCTGCCCTGGGTGGTGATATGACATTCTAAATTGCTCAAAGGACTGTAAGACTGCAAACAATAATTGTCCCTTTAAAAGTTAATTTAAATGGACCTGTCAAGGACTTAGGCAGAAAACCACCCTTTGGGATCCCTATCTGGTTTGGAAACGTCAAGAAACATGATACAACTGAAAACATGCTAAATAGGTGGGAGGAATAATTATCCCCTTACTGATATATGCACTTATGTACCCTGGAAGCCCCTCCCTTGATGTGGCTGCTTATAGACACTGGTGGCTAAGCCTGTCCCCTTCCTGAAGTCAACCTTTCTGTCTCACCTTTTGGATCCTGACCAGTGTCCTAAACCTGCTTGCCTGACACTCTGGGCATTTCCACCATCCCTGAAGACTGGCCCCTGACCTAAGGCAGCTATTGATAGACTTGCCAAGCCTGCCTGCTTTCCTGAATGCAAACTCAGAGAGCATGACTTTCCTCCTTTTCTCCACCTCCCTCCTTCTGGCAGCTGCTGGAACCTCCACCTTGCCTGTGCTCTTGTTTTTCTCTCAAACCCTAACCAAACTGTCCTTGAGTTTCCTTTTGAGTGGGTCCATTTTTAAAGTTTTTTGTCTTCGAAACTAACTGGCAAAACAAAACAAAAAACAAACAAACAAACAAAAAATGATCCTGCCTTCCCTGGGAACACTTTCAACTATCAGGTAAAACCTTTGGAAGGTATTAGCTAAGCAGTCATTGACTTCTACCAACCCTAAAGCTAACAATATCACCTGAGACCCCATGTTAGTGTTCCCTGCCTATCTGATATTCCCACCCATGTATTTAGTGCTTTGTTTTGTAATTTCCTTGGGCTCTATGTCTATAAAACCTCCATCTTATTTTCTCAGTAGAGCCTGAGCATCACACAAGCCAGTACAGAAGCCAGAAGCCCTGACTCTTCTGACATCGTGGAAAGACAACAATTGTGTTCATGTTGTTTCAGACATAGCGTGCTATGGCAACAGTGCTTTGCACTGACATTAGTGACCAGTATCCATGAAGTACTTGACCAACTGAGGTCTGGGTTATCTTCTCTCCACAAAGACCACGAGAGCCAGTTCGGAAGAAACTGAATGCCCCTCCCCCCTCTCCCCACCCTTTGCCACTGTCTGCTTCTTAGAGATGAAGAATGTTTGAATTTATGCTGCACCTGAGGAGTCCTGATGGGAAATAAAGTCAGTATTAAAAGTTGTAATGCAAGATTCTGTTCCAGACAAACCAAAGAGCTTCAGAAGAGCTCTGTATTAACATCTCACTGTCACTGCTAGAAACGCTATCATTCTAGTTCACAATTATTCGCTAACCTTTTACACTTCAAAGTGACTAAAAGGCTCCTTGGTCAGATGGGTAAGTTTAAGAGGAGACCTGGCTGCATTAGCCCGGTAGGGGAATTCACATTGTCTCTGAACAATCAGAGTCAAGGTTGAACCCATTGAGCACCGTCATTAGGACAATATGAAGATTAATTAGGCAATGATCTCTCTACCAGCTGCCCAGCGTGGATAACAGGTTTGTTATCTTAAGCCACATCTTTAAATTTAAGCTCTATCTGTGATGGGAAGGTTCTAGACAGCTGGTTGACTGCCACAACAACTTTGACAAAGCTGATTACTGCTTCCAATGGCCCTTGATGACTTGTGACAGTTCAACTTCTCCATAAGGACTGCACAGGAGCAGCAGTGTCTGGCTCCTCCATTCTCTGTCACATAAGCTAGCCCAGACAAATCACGGGGTGTACAATGTCCATTACCCACTGAAAGGATATAAAAGCCAGGTATTTTCCTTTGTTTCAGAGCAGTGGTTCTCAACCTTCCTCAACCCTTTAATACAGTTCCTCATGTTATGGTGACCCCCAACCATAAAATCATTTTCGTTGTGACTTCCTAACTGTAATTTTGCTTCTGTTATGAATCATAATGTAAATATCCGTGTTTTCTGACAGTTTTGGGGGAGCATGACTGGCAGGTTGAGAACCACCATTTTTAGAGGCTTTCTCTGGAGGCTCTTTCTCCCTCCCCGATCCTCCTGTCCCTAATAGGTCTTCCATTACTTTAAACTAAGCCATCTCTTCATGCAGCGCCCCTCCAGGCTGCAGGGAAAGCCTGTTCTTAAAGTCCCATCATGCTAATGTATGGTGTTGCACGGCTCCTTTTCTATCTCAAGGCCGATCACAGGCTTGAGCCCCTTCTCCTTAATGAGGCTAATTCAGAAGGGTAATTATGTGTCTGCTCCTTTCCAGGAGCCCACTCATCACATTTTTCTTTTTCTCTACATAATAGTTCTTATTGACATAAACCAAAATGGAACTCAGAATTTAAAAGGAATCAAGACTTCTGCTCACTCATTCACAAGTGGCCACCTGGGCCACTGAACTACCATGGGGGTGGTCCAAACGAGGCACTGTTTCCAACTTCGAATCTGCAAATGCTTTCTTTGCTGTGCTTTTGAGCTTGCCTTGGGAAACTTGCCCTCAGCCACCTCTCGTGGAGGTCTCGGCCATTTCCCACTGGAGCTGCTCAATTCATGACTTGTTGATCGATCAAATCAATGCTTTGAAGGTTGAAATTTTGAGGTTGGGTATGCTGCTCATTTTGTAGAATGCTTGTTTAGCACACAGGAAGCCCTGGGTTCAATCCCCCCAGCGCCACCCAAAACCAAGTATGGTGGCACATACCTTCAATGTCAACACTCAGGTGCAAGGCCATCCTCAACTAGGTATCTAGTTTGAGGTTAGCCTGGGATATAGGAAACCCTGTTTCTAAAAACAAACAGAAACAAGCGAAGTTGATACTTTAACAATAGTCTGGAAAATAAGAATTACTGTCTAAATATAGAAAACACATTGCAGCAGATAATGTACTGTTAAAGATGTGCTGTAGTAGAAAAAAAAAAGTGGAGAGAGACAAGGATGAGCAAAGGCATTTTGCAGAACCGACATTTGATGTAGCTGAGGGGAAGGAGGTTTGGGGGACTTGTGAGCAGGAGGCAGTGTTCAAGGCAGAGGAAGCAGCGGTCGGCATTCATAATCCGCTGCCACACGTCACTGCACCTTCGTGGCTACGGCACAACACTGACGACGCTGTGAGTGAATAGGAAAGCTCTGAGATTCACAGACGGTCAGACACTGAGTCAGGAAGATAGAGACAGCGCGAGGATGAGGGCATGATGGGAAGGGGACGTGGGGAGAAAGTCCATTTGGGAGCAGGGCTGTGAGACTGGACAGTGTCCCATGGAAAATATGAAGCATCCACAGATTTTTTTTTTTTTTAAACAGGAAGGGAAGGAAAGTCCTAGGAGCCTATAAGATGCTACAGTCAAAGTCCCTTTCTCTGTAGATTAAGTGATGCTCAGAGGGGCAGTCTGCAGTGTTCTGGTGACAATACTGAAAACAGGGATGATGGGACTGAGACGTGCCCGGGTATCACACAGCAGCCAGCGGCTTTGGAATGGTCCACATGATATGACATCAGGAGAGGGCTGCGATGGCTCATGCCGGTAGTCTGGTACCAGGACGCAGAGGCAGGATTACTATGAGTTCCAGGCCAGCCTGAGCTGCATGGTGAAGGCTTATCTCAACAACAACAACAAAAAAAAAAAAAAAGAAAGAAAGAAAGAAAGAAAAGAAAAGAAATGAGATCTGGGATTTTGCATTAACTACTTTTTGTACTATTTTATTCACTAGCCACTCGAATATAAGACAGTCAGAATTATTTTCACACAATTCTCGTGACCTGCATCACATTTTGGTGACCAGAAATAAGGTGCAGCTCCTACCTCCTGCCTGCCAGTGCCAAGAAGGCATCCTGGGTAGACTGAAGGATGCTTTGCCTTCGGAGGCTGCTAGTTATGCAAGAATGAACTTCTGTGGGTTCCACCAACAGCAGACAGAGTACAGTGTTGCGTATTCAAAGGCAAATCTTGAGTATATACAAAAGCTATGCAAAACTGTGTGTGAAGTGTAGCTGTGAGGATATTGTTTGGAGAAAGGACAACACAGTTCTGGACTTCGGCTGAGTCTCACAGTTGTCCTTCCCAGGCCTGAACTGGCACCAGTGTTCTACATTACTGCTGAAGACTCTGAAGAGAGAGTTGGTTGGCAAACGTAATACCCATAATCAACTCTCATCTCCCCTGGGCATTTCAAACATAAGGGGCCAGAAAAAAAAAAAAAAAGATACTCAATTTCCCAGACTCCTTTGCTTTTAGGTGGCCATGTGATAAAACTATGACAAGTGATTCCTAACACCTATCAGAAATATAAAAGATATGAGCCTGCCCTTGTTTATTTAATCTACATTAATAGCATAACTTCAACAGTCTACCATGAGTATTTAAGACCATACAGGCTGACAGAACTGTATGGGGGAAGCTTCCTGGGGCCAGTGCATTACAGTTAGCATGGCAAGGACTTCAGTACTAAAATGCTGTCCAAATTTGTTTGTTCCCCCCACTAACAAGCGTACACAAGCAAACAAAAAGACTAAATAATCACCAAAGTTCTATTTCTGTGAAACGAGGAGACAGACACTATTGTTGATAGTCAAAAGGATAGGAAATGTCCCTTGTTTGGAACGGTTAGGGGCAAAGAAGCAAGATTAGCTATGGAAGTCTTCCTGGACTTGGGCTGGTTCAGGCTGAAGAGGAGGCTGGGCTGCACAAAGCAGGGGCCACACTAGGAGGCAGCAGGTCTCTGCGGCATCAGCTGAGACGCTACAGCAATGAATTATGGAAGGTAACCATGGGCTGGATTTCCTGCAAGGTATGGCATTGCAAATCATTCAATATCATTTAATTCAGAAAAAACAAAACAAAAAACCACCAGATGATGGAAAAACACTACAAAAGAAGGAAAATGGGAAGGGAAAACTATGAGCTTAGAAGTTACCGAAAAAAAATACACACTGAGCAACGCAATGAGACACAGTGAATGAAATAAAGGAATGGGTCACAGACTGAGAACAGTCTTTAGAGTGGATACCAGAGAAGACTGAAACATCACTTACCTAGAAAATGCTGCTTGGATACTGGAAGTCAGTAAGACAGTTCGGAATTTCTATGTAAGAATTCCAGAGAAGCCCCAAATCCAAAGGGAACCTGGCATTTGGGGCCGATTTTACCTACACATCATTCTAAAATCTGAAAGGGCAACCGAAGAGCTAATCAGAAGTTGAGATGTTCTTAGGGAAGGCAGAAATACAGGCACTGACAGTCCAAGGATGAGGCCTTTGGTAAACCCTTGCCCTTTGGGTCTGTGGACCGATGGTGGGTCACAAGTGCCCAAGCATAATCTATAGCCCAGGCTGGGTCACAGGGACACCCAGACAGCCTGTTCCTAAAACTCAGTTAGAATACTACAAGCGAAACAGTGACTCCCAGAAACTGGCAGGAGCCAACAAGATTTGTCTCTGGATTGGAGGGTGCAAACTCGGATCCTGAAACTTTTTCAGTAAAGATGACTAAACATAAGGGTAGTATATATATACACAAGAATCACCAGAAGCACAGGCCCCAAAGCAACACTAAATATTACTAGTATTGTCAAACATACACTCAGTTGAGTTTGCATCCCAAACCTGAGTATTTAGAGAAAACAAGTAGGGACAGTAATACATTATAGCCTACGAAACAGAAACCCATGAGTCCATACTGCTAAGAATGAAGAACAAATGGGTAAGAAGAGCTGCGAAATGAGAATTCTGGCACACGGGGGAGAAATGACAGAACTAGAAACCAGCACTTAGCAACCACTGCAGCAATACACATGAAAGAGACAACCGATATTAGCATACTTTCCTTCTATGTCCATCCATCTTTTTTTCTCCAGTTACTTTCAAACATGTTCTTTCATGTCTTGTAAGTCACACGGAGTTACTTTTCTGCCTTTATTAATTACTGTCTTTAACTGGAATGCTTAAATATATTATCTTGTAATGTAGCTTATGAATATATTTGTCTTATTTAAAAAATTCTTTTGAGACAGGGTGTCACTATGTAGCCTTGGCTATCTTGGAACGTGCTATGTAGACCAGGCTGGCCTAGAAGTCATAGAGATTAGTCTACCTCCCGAGTGCTAGGAATAAAGGTGTGCACCACCATGCCCAGCTGCTACCCAGGCTTTAGACTCATCCTTACCTGGCCTCATACCCACTTCTCTTCTGCTTGCCTTAGAACATGCCCAATCTCTCGTATCACTCCATTACCCCACGCTGTGCTTCCCAGCTTCCCAGTCCGTACATTGTAAGACCAGTTAGTTATCTGTACAGTGGCGTTTTGTCCTATTTCAGTAACACCGGGCCTAAATTTAGTAACACTTATTCTAAAAGCCTTCCTGTGGTAAATTCGCAGCATCACTGGCCATAACCAACAATCACCCAAACAGTAATAAGGTTACAGCAAGGGCTTTGGAGAAAATGTCCACACTCTCTTCCAGGTAGCAGGACCGAGCTGGCTATAAGTCAAACAAGAATGCAAAAATTCAGTTCCTGTTAACGTGTTATGTTTCAAGTGTCCACCACATTCACATGAGGCTACTGTATCGGTCAGCACATATACTACCATGGTAGAACATTCCAGAACAGCACTGTTTCAGACCTCCTCTCTAAGTATCACTCCCCACCCTGGTGTTGAGCAATACCAGTTAGCATCTCAGTCATACACCAAAGAAAGCCGTCTTAGTCCAGATATCAGCGAAGCCCAGTCCCTCAGCCCAAATGTGCCTCTCTGTCTGCTCTGCCAGCCTCCAGTTTTAGGTCTCATCTAAATACCTAAGACAACACCTGTCCACCCAGTCTCTATTCTTTCAATTCCCTGCTCAGCCCTTTCCTTCCTTATAAGCACTATGATTTAAAAGTCACCCCATTTTGCCTAAGCCACTCAAACTGACAAAAGTGCATACCAAGACAATATGATAATCTGAATTTGATGAAGTAACTCGACAGTTGGGAAATTTTGTCTACAGTTTTATATACAAAGTTATTTACCAAAACTTACGTTGCCTTCAAAATAGAGTATATCACTACATCCAAAATATTCACATGGAAAATGCTAGACGACCATTGAATAAAGGAACTTTATTACATAGCCTTTTAAAGGAGAAATTGGCTTTTTTTCCCTTCTGAGCTGGGAATCTATACCAAGCCACTAAGCAAGTATTCTACCTATGAGCTATATTCCCAGCACCACATACCTTTTAAAGGTTTATTTAATTATGTTTGCATGTGTCTGTGCACATGAGTGCAGATACGTGCAGAGGCCAGAGGCATCATACCCCCTGAAGCTGGAGTTCCAGGTAGTTGTGAGTCCCATATGTAGGTGCTGGAAGGAACAGCAAGCACTGTTTACTAATGGCTGAGCCATCTCTCCAACCCCATCTACCTTTAAAAAAAGCAGCACTGGTTCTGCTGGCTGCTCCTTCCTGAGGCTCTAAAGCATCATCAATGGCCAGTGTATCCCAGCTGCTTCACTCAACTGGACAGCAAGGAACAAAGCAGGATGTTCTACAGACTTAATGTTCACTGAATTCCCAATGTGGCCGTGAGGTAGGATAGGAACATCTGTGTTCAGTGGCCAGGATGGGGATCTTCTGTGCTCAGTGGCCAGGATGGGGATCTTCTGTGTACAGTGGCCAGGAGGGGGATCTTCTGTGCTCAGTGGCCAGGATGGGGATCTTCTGTGCTCAGTGGCCAGGATGGGGATCTTCTGTGTAGTGGCCAGGATGAGGATGTTCTGTGATGAGGATGTTCTGTGTTCAGTGGCCAGGATGGGGATCTTCTGTGCTCAGTGGCCAGGATGGGGATCTTCTGTGCTCAGTGGCCAGGATGGGCATCTTCTGTGTTCAGTGGCCAGGATGGGGATCTTCTGTGTACAGTGGCCAGGATGGGCATCTTCTGTGTTCAGTGGCCAGGATGGGGATCTTCTGTGTACAGTGGTCAGGATGGGGATCTTCTGTGTTCAGTGGCCAGGATGGGGATCTCTGTGTACAGTGGCCAGGATGGGGATCTTCTGTGCTCAGTGGCCAGGATGGGGATCTTCTGTGCTCAGTGGCCAGGATGGGGGTCTTCTGTGCTCAGTGGCCAGGATGGGGATCTTCTGTGTACAGTGGCCAGGATGGGGGTCTTCTGTGCTCAGTGGCCAGGCCTTTCAGTATGTTACTACTTAGGCATACTTGCAAAATTGTCAAATGAAAAGCTGTCAGCTAGTGTCACGGTGTGGATAGGTGCCCCACAGACCAGCTGATCCGATTTGACCACGCAGCTCTCACTTATCTTGCACTCCAGATACACTTGTCCTTTCTAACCAGCAGCTGGACTTGGGAGGCGCCATTACAGCAAAGGAACAAGCTTGTGAGAGCTTTCCGTACAACAGCCCATACTTACTGGAGGGTGTTTTCCAGGACTTTAGGTCCTGAGCTTTTATAACACCCAACAAGACTCAGGTAGCGTTTTGTCTGTGTAACACTGAGTTTGGAAACAAGACTGAATAGTGTTCTCCAAATGGGAATGTGAAGCTATGGAAACGGTTATCTCATGCAAAGTGGATTGTTCTCAAGCTTCCCCTGCAGCCTAAGAGAAAGCCAGGCAGACAGAGTCATAAAGTTTCCGTGTGTGTGTGTGTGTGTGTGTGTGTGTGTGTGTGTGTGTGTGTGTGTATGTGTAAGAGAGGGAGAGGGGGAGTTATGTAGACCAGGCTGGCCTTGACCTCACAGAAACCCACCCACCCACTTTTGCCTTCCAAGCAATGGGTTTAAAGGCATGCACCACCACACCTAACATAAATAAGTAATTTAGGATATTCCCAGCATTAGTGGACAAGTCAAGAAGCCATAGTTTTTGTTATGTTCTACAATCTTGGTAGCTATTAGTTCTAGGACATGAAATGTCTTTCTTTTTAAACTTTAAATCTTGATGCTGGAGAACAATGTTATCCACTGCAGTCAGGAAGTGGTTCCCTGCTGGCACTCACTCTCTGAGGTCATAACTTTCTGTTGTTGTTGTTGTTTTTTTTTTTAATTTAGAGAATTCAGAAAGAGAAAATGACACCAGGAAATTTGCTTACTTTCTCCTTGCTCTTCTGGTGGACTTTTCTTAGAAACGGTTTCAAAGCTACTTGAAAATAAGATTATTTCCTGTGCTAAGTAGATATCCTACATAACAAATGTTTCTTGAGATCGATGTAGAAGAAACTGAAAGAAACAGAATTGATGTTATGAAGGATTAACCAATACATTCGCTCAGGAGACATTAAGTCACACAAAGCAGAATTCAGCTAAGGGAGCGCTGCCTCCAAAATACCCCAAAGATAAGCAGTATGCTAGCCAGCCTGCTAAAGACAAGCAAATTTTAGGGTGCTAGGATGTAAGCGTTTGCTCATCAGGATGGACCAGCCATCAAGCCCTTCCCCAAAGAACATGTTTCTAACAAGCAGTCCAAGGAGGCAGCCTGGGGTCACAGTGAATGGTAAGTCCTGGCTTGCCATAATGCCCCCAGTTCTCTTCTTGAGAAAATCATAATTCTGCCAGATGGACAAGATGACCATTATTCAAAAGAACAACACTGGTGTACTTATTAATTCTGGCAATATCTTCGCTGTGTAAACCTCCCATCTGCCCAAGTAGCCAGACTTGCAGTCTCCTGTCCCTGTTTAATTTGTTCCAAGTGTAACCTGGGTCCAGGACCTGAAGGAGATTTAAGGATGATTTAAGATTTAAGAACCTTCTGTTTGAGGCTGACTCTTGCTTGGGCTTCAGCCTTAGTGAAGGGCTCTTCCTTCATCTCTCAGTGTGCAGTGACCTCACTGAGAAGCACGCTATTCCTAGAACAAGATCAACAGACACGTTGTCCGAGTGTCGTTATGCAATCTTCATCAGAGAAGGGACTATGAAACCAAAGACGGTCAACATAGGCTCGTGGTTCTAACAAAACCCCACGAAGAGCCACGAGCAAGTTCTAACGTTTTTTTTATTATCACCTCAGTATCACTGTCCACCCAAATTCTTGAACTTGCAGTCCAGTCCAAGTCCTCCGAAGAGTCTACTTCATGAATTAAAGATGTACAGAGAAGGGAGTAGTTTAACCTTTAAAAAGTAAATTTGACAAAGTAAGGGGATGGAGGCAGCTCAGCACTGAGATGTGGGGGTCACACTGTCACCCTCAGATGACAGGTTTGCTTCCAGAATTACAGAGCTGGATGTGAAGCACACGCTCCAATATCCTCACACACATACACAGCTGTCCAGTGCTCAGTACAAAAGGAGGAAAATACGCGAAGCATGGAACCATAATGCTGATGATACATGTTTCTAGGGGTCTGGAGTCCGATTAATAAAGAGCAAGGGAAATCTACAACAAGGAAAGGGAACATACATTTATTAAAAATAAAATAGCAAGTCTCTGGTAATGAACAATTCAACCCCACTCAAGAGTCCAAAGACTTCCAATATACAATGTAGCAATGCACACGTGTAGAAAATCCCAGTCATTTTTTTTTTTTTTAAGAATTTTCCAAAGAAGAAACAAAAAGCCTCCCTCGGCTCCCCTGTGGTGGAGCCCGCCTCCAGGCGCACTCCTAAACCTGTGGCGGCTCCGTGGTGCTCTGTACATGGCACAGCAGCCCCATCAACACTGCCTTTCGGACTAAGGTCAGTTTCTGTGTGATGATCCAGAATACAAACCTTTTATTTCATAGGAAGCATTCACAGGCTGGAAGAGCAGGGCTGATCTGGTTTCCTAAAATCTTCAATTGTAATGAAGACACAGACGAAACTACTAAATCTAGATGCTTTCACATTATTTTGGCTGAGAGTACTGTATAAAAATTAATGTCAAATCTTAAATGAACCAAAACTCATGTCTCTAAAGGTCGAAGTTCTTCACTCTGGTGTGGCTGATACGTCTTCTGTCTCTGTAATTAGCAATGTTTTCAAACAAAGAACTTCAAGAAAGATTCTGCACTGCTAAGAATGAACCAAAGGGCTGCCCAAGCTTTTGCCTAGGACACGCACAGCTCCTGCTGGATACTGGAGGGTGCTAATTTACTGTCCTCAGCCTTCTCTTGTCCAGGGGCCTGACAAGTGGTCTTCCTCTTAAATAACCGAAGACTCAGCCGAAGCAGCTCGTTGTCTACCATCGGAGTGTTGGTGTACGCCTGCTTCACAGCTCCCTGTTTGGAGAAAACAAAAGCAACATGCTGTACACTGCTGGGCCGTAGTGGGAAAGACAGGCAGGCAGCTCTACCCCAACCCCAAACGTTAGCTGAGCACTGGCTCTGAACTCTGCTGATGTTAAAGCAAAATTAGGACTCTGTTCAAGACCAAGCAAGCAAGCAAGCTTCAGAGGGCACCCTGTCTAGCTCTTACTAAGTGGGGCTCCTCAACAGCCCCCACCAAGTAATTACTGCATTTCCTCCACCGTTTCTAACGAGAAAACAAGCACTGCAGTGAAGCAGAGGCGGTGTGTGGTGTGTGCCGAGGCTCTGCTCCTCCCGAGGGGGCCCTGCTGAGCAGCACTTGTATTCAATCTTGCTTTTGCCCGCAAAGTGAACATTCTGAAAGAAGAATCCCAACCTCTCCCTCGTTTTTCCTTCACATGCCCAACATTCTTCACTCCTTACTGGGCTCACAGCACTTGGGCCGTGGAACTGAGCACATTTTCTCGAGGCCGGCTTGTCACCACTATGCTGAGGAGGTGCTCCTCATACAGAGAGAATGTGGGGCTCTGTTCCTGTAGCCTAAAGCCACCCTGGATGGGACAATCAGTGTCCAACATTTGGTTCCATGCCCCTAGCTACATGTAATGAAAAGGGCAAGAACACTACACTATTACTCTTATTTTCTAGGATCCCAAATACAAATGACTACGAAAGGTTTCTGAACCACATTAGCATTCTTTCAAAAAGTATTTTATTTCCTAAGATATGGCAGAGTAAAAGTAACTTTTATGTGCGTTTCTATGAGGTTTAATACAGACTCATGCAAACATGGCAACAGTCAGGGTAGACAGGGGCTTTACTTAATGAGGCATTAATCACACCATATTCTCAATCCTAATGCTGACAATCACTGATGTCTTCCATTGTTTTACCTTCCCCAGAATGTCACAGAAATAAAGGCCAGACTTAACCTATTGATGTTAGTTCCTCTCTTCAGCATAATGCCTTTGGATTCATGCATGCTGTCCAAGGTGCCAACAACTGGTTATGTTTCGTTGATAGTGACTATCTGGGTTGTGTTACAGTTCACCTACTGGCCGATGAAGAACACTGGAGGTTTCAGTTCGGAAGGACTGTGGTCAAGTCTTAACAGGTTAGTTCTTTTTGGCAATTGATATAGGTAATTAATAGGACTTTGCTGCAGCATTCCCTAATGGCTAGTGTCGACATATCTGTTCATGTGCTTAATGCTATCCACACTGGTCTAACTTCTGTTTAAATATTTCACCATTTTGAAAAACTGAGTTGTTTTGTTATTGTTAATTCTTCAGAATATCTTTATATATTTGGAATATTTAAGAAGTGTATTCTTTAAGTACTGTTTCCCACTATTTGTCTTTTCCTTTTCTTATCAGTCTCTTAATTTATGGAGTGATTATTTCATAATAAAAATAATTTTAAAAATCAAAACTATTTTATACTCTCCTCTGTCCCTTTTAACTGGCCACATTTGTGTCTGTCTACTTGTGGAATCTGCTCGCTTCTATTTAACTGAAATTATATTCTTTTACCAATACCATACTATATTAAATGCATTTTTCACAGCAAGTCTTGAAATGAGTAGGTAACATCTCCCATTTATTTTTAGTGGTTTTGTTTTGTGTAAAAGTGATATGACCAGACTCCTTGTAAAACTCCAGAATCAGCTTGTTCATCTCTACAAAGAGATCTTGGTTGAATTTTTATTACAATTCTGTTAAATCTGCAGACCAGCTTTGGGGAGAACAATAAATCTTAACTATCACTTGATATGATCGTGTATTTTTTTTTTCAGTCTGATATGCAGATCACAATGAATGATTTTAAAACACCGGCCAGTCTTTCACTCTCAGGGTGACCCATATTTGACTGTGGCCAGGATTCACTTCATATACTCCTGGATTTGATTTCTCAACATTTTTGAGTGTCTTTAGGACCATCTTCATGAGAGAGGATGAGCAGCAGTTTTCTTGGTGTGTGTGCAATGCTGGAGCTGAGACATAAGCCGAAACAAAAGCTACTGCTTCTTCAGCTTTCTGGAGACACTGTGTAGAATCAGTGTTCATTTTGTTGTTTAATTTTTTTTGAAGCTATTTAGCAGATTTGCTAGTGTGACTGTCCAGGAATAGAAATTTCATTTTTAAAAGTATCTAAACCAGGGGTTCTCAACCTGTGGGTCTTGACCCCTTTGACAAACTATCTCCAGAAATATTTACACTATAGTTTATAACAGTGATAAATTACAGTTAAGAAGTAGCAGCGAAAATAATGTTATGGGTGAGGGTCACCACAACAAGAGGAACTGTATTAAAGGGCCGCAACATTAGGAGGGTTGAGAGCCACTGCTCTAGACTAAACTCGATATGAAGCTACTTACAGTTTCTATTACCTCTTACACGATTTGGTAGTCTGAGGACTCAGTCTACGCATTGCTACTAAACTGAACTTTATATGGACGCTTTTTCTCTCCTTCTTTTGTTCTGGAGCTCAGTGCTGGGGTTGACCTCAGAGCCTGACCTGACACGAAAGCTCCTATCATGGGAGCCACCCCCAGGCCTCCACGATCTCCTGTCACCTGTGGTGTCTGCAGAACCATCTCAAGTCTCATTCCTGTTTGCTGGTGTTTTCTTCTCTACCAGTTTAGCTAGGAGACGATTCACTTCTTCAAAACAAACAGAACAGCTTTTAGTTTCACCGTTTATTTTTCTAATGTCCTTCGATCTCCAATTTTGTTAATCTGCTATTATTTCCTTCCTTTTATTTGCTAAAATGGTATTTAAAGTAATTTACAATAGCTAAGTAGCCCCCCCCCCCCCATTTTTCCTAAGGTGCTTTATACTTCAAAGGAATTCTCCTATAAAGAGACAATGTCAAATATGTGATTAACAGTTTTTCCATTTTTTGTCACTGGACTGGAATCTAGCTCTTCCCCAGGATCTAGTTCTGTACTTCTATTTTACAGTAACAAAAAAGTTAATCTCAGTATTCTTCATAAGGCTATTTCATGTCTGAAACTGTTTTTTAGCTCTGTCCCTTTCTTTTAGCTTGTGTTGCTATTTGTAACCCAGGCTGGTCTCCAACTCAAGATCCTCCTGAGCAGAGTCCACAAGCCTGAGCTACCAGGCCCAGCTAGTGCTGATGTCTTCAATACTGAGACATCTGAACGCTCATAATTCTTTCTGCAGATGGGTTAATTAAGACATTTATTAAGACAATGTGTCACATAGTTTGTTAATTATGTGCACTCTCTATTACAGCGTATAAGGTTCTAAACAATTCTCCGTGAGATTTTTCAGGGGTTGCTACAGTTTTTGAGGGACACGATGATATATTAGGGAAGGAGCCAACAAGTACCATGAGATCCTGTACACCGAGTGGGCAGTATCCTGAGGATACCGGCACTCCTTACTGGAACTAGCCCTAACACGACACCACAAGTGATCGTTTACAACTGAAAAATAAGGATGATGGTGACTGCTGTTAGTGCCCAACTGCAGAGAGGACTCGCTACATACATGTTTAGGGATGGGGGGTGGTAATACTCTCAAGAGAAATGCTGAGTTGAGAAAGGCTGCCAGGAGAGATGGCCACCTAGGCAGAAGAATGAGGAGATATTAAGTATATACAAAACAGAAATCACAAAGGAGAATGATTAACTTTGTCAAAAGTCATTTTGAGCCAGTCCGTTTGTGGGGAAGACAAACATATTTGATAGAGAGACAGACAGACAGAGACAAGACAAACATATTTGATAGAGAGACAGACAGACAGAGACAGTGGGGAGGAAGAGACAGAGAGAGGTAGACAGACAGAGGGTAGAAGGGGGGGGAGAGAGAGAGACAAGGGGCAGAGGAAAACACACACACACACACACACACACACTGAGAACACCCACAGAAGCAGAACACACACACACACACACACACACACACACACTGAGAACACCCACAGAAGCAGAACACACACACACACACACACACACACACACACACACACACACACACACACTGAGAACACCCACAGAAGCAGAACACACACACACACACACACACACAGACACACACACACACACACACTGAGAACACCCACAGAAGCAGAACACACACACACACACACACACTGAGAACACCCACAGAAGCAGAACACACACACACACACACACACACACACACACACACTGAGAACACCCACAGAAGAACACACACACACACACACACACACACACACACACACACACTGAGAACACCCACAGAAGCAGAACACACACACACACACACACACACACACTGAGAACACCCACAGAAGCAGAACACACACACACACACTGAGAACACCCACAGAAGCAGAACACACACACACACACAAGCAGAAAACACACACACACACACACACACACACACACACACACACACACACACACACACACACAGAAGCAGAAGAGGGTGCTGGATCCCCAGAGCTGGAGTTCTATAGGTGGCTGTGAGCCACTCCACATGGGTTTTAGGAACTGAACTCTGGTCCTCGGGAAAGCAGCAAGTGCTCTTTCTTACCTGCCGAGCCAGCTCTCCAGCCCCCACACTTGACTTTCTAAAATATCTCCCATTCCTCATATCTCTGTTCATTTTAATCTTCAGAGAAGAGTTCATATATTTTCAATTTATAAATTTAATCCCCCAAATCTGCCTCTTTTTCATACTGATAGCAATATTAAAGGAAGACAATTCAATGTTTTCCTATCTAGTCCTGTAAAATCTTAGTAAGCAATGCTTTCTAACTTTACAGGACCAATTTTCTTCTGTCACACTGCCCATGCCCACCACACTCACCTACAGTCCCAGTTTCCCAACTTTAAAAAGCCTAAGATGCTTTCAATTTCTCATCATCTCCTTCTCCAATCTAAAGTAACTCTCCTTTCTGACTTTTAAGTCACTTTTATTATTCTCTAGTAAATGCTTGTATGCACTCTGATATGCCTGCTTATCCCAAGAAGCTTTTATCAAATGCAAAACATCTCACACAATGAATAAACTTTTTATGTATGAAGTCTGAAATAACAATTATCATTTACAACAAGCACTCATCAATACTACTGAGGATGAAATGTGAATTCTTCCTTTATGTGTCTGGCAGACAGGAGAGCCAATTCACAAAAACAGTTAAGATGAAAAATATACAATTCCTACCACCCACCGCGCGGTACCTTTTCGTTCTTCACAAGCTGCTTCCGGATTGCTGAATCCCGTCTGAAACACAATGCTTTACAACATGGTCCCAGGTCACTAAGAAGACTCGCTCGCTCTTCTTTTCGCAGTAAAGCAGCCATGTTGAGAGCCCCTAGTTCATGTTCGAAAAGGCTCTCTGCATCTTTCAATCAAAAACAAGCATGTGTTAAGTCTCCCTGACAGAGGGAAGTGTCGGCACTGACTTAACAGAATACTCCTAGAAACTCTGACTTACTGAAGTTCACCTTAGTGAACGACTTGTCAAGGCCAGCAGCAATGGTCCCTCGTGAAGGACCTTCAACATGCAGTTACATTGCTAGTCTTACTGAAAACAATAGTGTGATGCTGTTTTAAATTTAAGATGTATCAAAAGCAGACTTCAGAGGGAGAATGAGGCCACTGATTATTGACTTGAAAGAAAGGTCAAGTGAGAACGTTTAAATCAAATTCAGTGTTTGGCCTAGCATTAACTATCATGTACAGTTCTATATTTCAGGACTCTTCTACAGAAGATACAAAAGTAGTCACGGCAGAGAAGGTGACCTCTACAACCTCAGTTAAGAGCATAGTTAGGTGTTAGCCAAACGTCCAAGTCACATAAACACCTGGGACAATGTGTTAAGATACAATAAGTTAGCTTTAAATCATATCATGCAAGAGAAAGAGAAAACACTTGACAAGAAATAATAAAGAAAGGAAGGAAGGAAGGAAGGAAGGAAGGAAGGAAGGAAGGAAGGAAGGAAGGAAGGAAGGAAGGAAGGAAGGGAGGAAGGGGGAGGGAGGGAGGGAGGGAGGGAGGGGGGGAGGGAGGGAGGGAGGGACGGGAAATTTTTGTTAAGCCAGGGTCAGGTAAACAAACAACTGAGGTTAACAGGAGTTGTTTTCTGAGGGCCACAGACCTAACCAAAGTAAAAAAGAGTACAGCAAGAGCCCTTGGGTCACTTTCCAGATTACAGAATGTTCACAGTTACAATTTATTAGTAGTACTAAAATTGAGAATTTTACTGATTATAGGAACAGGCAAAAAGGACATGGACTCATGACACTTTAAAAACATTTTTTTTTTCAGCTGGGTGGTGGTGGTGCACGCCTTTAATCCCAGCACCCAGGAGGCAGAGACTGGCAGATCTCTGTGAGTTCGAGGCCAGCCTGGTCTACAGAGCAAGATCCAAAGCTACACAGAGAAACCCTGTCTTGAAAAAAATGAAAAAAAAAAAAAAAAAAAAAGAAACAAAAGATTTTCCCAATTTCTTTTTTTTTCAATTTTTAGGGACATAACATAAAAATGTCAAACAATGTTGCTTTCATTTTACCTCCCTTCCCTTGTTTAAGCATCTGCTTAGCCTCTCATTGACAAAATTATTATTAAGCTACAGAACAAACCCGAAACACCAGAAGCCATAAAACTAATTCAGATAAACTATCTTCTGACTAAATACTACAGTCAGAACACAATGCTGCTGCAGCCCAGGCATTGTTCTCCTGTCTTGCCTGCAGTAACTAGTCTGCTGCTCACTGCAGACAAGGGACGGTGGTGGTGTCCACCACTATTCCAACTACAGCTGTCACCAACAGACGGAGATTAGGCGAGAAGTGGGGTGTTCTCTGGAATAGCACAAACCATTTTGCTAAGGCTCAACCTGGACATTCACATCTGGGTGCATCCCTCTGCTTATTACCAGATGAGAGGGCTGTCAAGTCACCCACACTCTGCTTAGAAAAAACTACTGATTTCATGGAACTGTTTGATTCAGCCCCGAGCAAACCTCCATGCATTCTGACACATTAACTTCCTGTAAAAAGCATTTTCTCTTTTCTACAGTGCTGGAATTAAGTCCAGTGCCCTGTGCTTATACTAAACCGTCAGCCCTCAAAAATATTTCTGACACAGAAAGTTCATTTTTCTTACTTTTCCAACTTTTTTTTTTTCTGCAGAATTAAGCCTTTCTTGAACTTAGGAAATAATGTAACTCCTAAAACAATTCCTAGAGCTCAAGTTCTACAAGACATCCAAATGGAGTGCTTCCCAAGAGCACACTGATAGTTAAGCATGTTACATGTTATACAGTTAAAGCAGAATGAAGTTACCTTTGGGTTTCTCTAGAAGTCGCTGACATGTTTCTTTAACTTTAGTAAATAGCTCAGAACCTGCCAACTTTTTAGAAATCCCAACTCGCAGCAGAACAGCTCCAGGTGTGAACTTTAAGAGCGCAGCCCCAGGCTCTCTTGGTTCTTTTGGATGCTTTGGCATAAGTCCAGACCAATCCACATCTATCACATCTAGTGGATCTGTAAAAGAGTTAAGGAATACAGAACAGGACTTTATTTCACACCAAGACACTGCAGGCTGAGGCTGGCAAGATGGCTCAGCAGTAAGTGTGCCTGAAGTCAAGTCCTCAACCTCAGTGTGGCTCCTGGAACCCCCACGGTGGCAGGAGAACTGACTCTAGAGCTGTCCCTCCGAGTGCCACACATGTCCTGTGGCATATGGCCCATCTCCAGCAAGTGTATCAATGACTGAATATAAAAGAGTAATGCAGTGCATGTTAACACACAGAAATTATCTATTGAAAATGGTGTGACAAATTGCATCGATGTTAGGAAATACAAGGACAAATGAAGTGAGCCTATTTTATATATCCAGACCAATCAAAATAACTCCCTATGGTAAAAAACAACAACAACAAAATAAAACAAACAAACTAAGTGTGGCAGCAAATGCCTATAACCTCAGGGTTTGGGGAGGTACAGGCAGGAGAGTCAGAAGGTGAAGATCATCCTCAGCTACATAGAGGGTTTGAAGTCAGCTTGGGCTGCACGAGATTCTGTCTCAAAAACTAAAATAAAAATTAAAAAAAAAAAGAATCAAATAAATTACAAAGTTGCACACTGAGACTCTGACTGGACAGAGGCTCCCAGAGCGTGTCAGGGGATCCACGCTTCACAGTATTCACACAAGTGGGCCGGGCAATGTACAGACCACAGGAAGGACAATAGTCATGGAATGGACATATTTCAGAAAGGGAAGTTTGTCAACTGTCTTCAAACAAACTTAAACTAATTCTATTTTTGAAAGCTTTTTAAAAAGTTGGCACAGGCCACCACAATTGTGAAGTCCTGTACCATATACCTGCCATGCTGGACACTGGCAAGCAGCTGGGTTTTGGTGAGGCTCTGGGCGAATTAATCTTAAACTCTGGAAAAGAAATCTTACAATTCTGCTTCTCCCTAGGGCACTCTTTCACAGGCAGTGTTGATGAAAGAATACAGATGCATGTATTATAATCTTCTTTCTAATGGGCTCTTCCCTTAATCAAGACCTAAAGGAAGGGTCTAAGAGCCCCTCACCACTTCTTACAGCATGGAAGAGAACAAAGGGCACATTCACTCACACTCCAGTTCTTCTGTGAGCTCTGCAATGCATTACCTGGCATCTTCTCCTCTTCCTGCTGGTCCTCTCTCTTTTCTGCATCCCCGGCCAGAATTTCATCTAGTTCATCATCACTGATGGGTTCATATCCTTCCCCGGCTCCAGATCCTAATGAATGTGCATCATCTAACTTGGACTCGTCATCTCCTGCTAAACAGACAGATTAAGTTTATGTAAAATAATAATAATAATGAGAGGGAGCCATAGCGAAACTAAAAGGCAGAAACTACTAGACACAATAAAATGATGTAAAAAAATTTTTTTTAAACCAGAAAACTACATTTCTTTGCCTAACACTTGATAATTTTAACTTGAAAAATAAAAATTTAACTAGTATTTTTTAATATTAGAAACACAGTAGCAATATTCAAACGCACTGTAAAGTCACAATTAAAATACCAGATGCAATGTTGAGTGTGTGCCCTGTATGAGCTGACAGTTCCATACAGTACACACTGACTTTTTGCCATCTTCACCCTGCGTCCCACCCCGACCCCCTTTCTGTTGCAGCCTTTCTTCAACAAGCTCCCTCTTCTTTCATGTCTTCTTCTTGTGTGTTTAATTTTCAACAATAACAACACTTGAACATTCAGAAAAGTCTAACTTCAAAAAGCTACAGTAATTTTTTTACCCAAATAAACTAATTGAAAAAACTTGCAAAGCTATTTCAAATCTTAGTCTATGATATCTAGCTCATAGTACTAACTTTCCAACAGTGAGTGAGGCATGAATGTGAAGGCGTTGTTGATTTCCCTACCTCTCAATTCTGCCTTCTGTCTCAATGTTTTCATTTCCTCACTGAATGAAACTGTTGGAAGAATGCTGTGGTGGTATTGTGTTCCCCAAAATATTGTGTACTCTTAATAAATTTATCTGGGGTCAGAGAACAGACAGCCACTAGATACAAAGGCTAGAAAATGGTGGCACTCACACCTTTAATCCTAGCATTCCAGAGATAGAAATCCCTCTGGATCTCTGTGAGTTCAAGGCCACATTGGAAATAGCTAAGCATGGTGACATGCCTTTAATCCCAGAAAGCCAGCCTTTAATCCCAGGGAGTGGTGGTAGAAAGCAAAAAGATATATAAGGCGTGAGGACCAGAAACTAGAGGCATTTGGCCTGGTTAAGCATTCAGGCTTTTGAGCAGTAATTCAGCTGAGAGCCATTGGGATGAGGACTCAGAAGCCTCCAGTCTGAGGAAACAAGACCAGCTGAGGATCCGGCAAGGTGAGATAGCTGTGGCTTGTTCTGTCTCTCTGATCTACCAGCATGGACCCCAATAACTGGCCTCGGGTTTGATTTTATTAATAAGAACTTTTAAGATTCCTGCTACAGAATGCTGTAATAACATACTAGAAAGTGGGTGCTTTTGTTGGCATCAGTAGTATAAATTCTATTTTACTATTTTATTGACTTTTCCCCTCAACTATTCCTAGACTAAGCTTTTATTTCCTGCTGAGCTAGTTGTAACCTAGTCCCCAAACTATAAATATGCTTAATTATTTCTAAGCTACATATTTTATGAATCTATAAGCCTTATTTTCAAACTGTAACAACAGGCTCATGGGTATGCATCTGAAGCATAAAAAGAATGAGGCTATGAAATATTTCTAATCATTCCAATAGTTTTTCTACTTTTCAGAAGAAAATCCCTTTATGTACTCTATTATTCTCAGTAATAACATCACACTGCTGGTTTATGAAATCACCGTATGCTACCTTAGTGGGCTTGCATACAATGAGAATACCTTCTTCTTTGGTTGTGCTGAGCAATGACGCTGTTACTAACAAGAGAAGTGTAGACCAGGGTTTTACACCTTCTTGGCCAGTTACATTTTTATGCTATGTAATTTGGTTGGTCACCAGAGCTGATTTTAGGGTTTTTTTTTTTTTTTTTCCAGTTTGAAAAATCTTGATTAGATTAATCCCTTTTGTCACCCTAATTCTGGGCACACGCCAACAACTGTTTTCTCTATTAAATTGTACCAGCTGGGCTCTGAGACCCTGGCACATGGTAGAGGCTTTCTGAAGACTCAGTGTTCTGACCTCCACCGAAGCCTCAACTGATGGTGATCCCAGCATGTGTCTTGTGGCACAGGCCACAGGCACCCCAGCCAGTGCTGCCATCTAGAGCGTCACTCAGATGCTGGTGCAGCAGCAGACGCTGGACTCGGTGCTGAGTAATCCATCCACAGAAGCAGTGCTGAGTCTCAGACATGTGCATCATGGAAAAGCCCATGCCAGCATGGTAACAGCTTAGGAAGGCTGCATCACTGTGGCCCCCACAGAAATCTTCCAAGAAGAGTCTCCTCCCACAACAACAGTTTACTGATTATTCTTTACTACAAAATTCTATAATACCTTCCCAATATCCCTACCAAGTCATCTCTAATATCATCATACAAATACATTTCTAAAAATAAATGTACATAATAGAGTTTAGGTTTTCAAGTTTATCTAACTCACTTTTTTCTACCATGAGTAAAATAGTTACATGGTAGAGCAGATGACTCCCTTCTAAATATTTGTACCATATTAACCTGTGGTCATAATAAAGAAATGATACAGTCAGGATGAAGACAGTAACTCCGGTCCTAAAGGACCTATTATAACGAGTAGTTCAATTACATTCAGTTGTATCCCAAGGTTGTACTTCCATTAGAACTATAACTTGTGACCAGATGCTACTTAGACTCAAACTGAGATGAAAATGTAACGTGATGAAAGCTCAGATAGACGTTTTTGTTACATGAGGAAGTAGACATACTAGGAGTTAGACTTAACAACCCACCTTTCTAAAGACTGGGGTTTTACTCTACGGGCCAATGCTATTATATAGTACAACAAACAAACAAAAAACCCCAAATAAAACAAAAACTAATAACCTGGAAGGTTATGTCAGAACAATGATGTAAACGGTGACTGTGAAACTGGAGAGTCCCAGGGAGGCAGAATTTCCAAAGAATTCTCCGAGAAGCCTCTCCCTGTTCCCTTGGGCTATACGTAATTCACCCAGGACTACTACGTGGAGAATGCACACAGGCAGAGTACTGGCAACACAGTATGTCCTGATATAGTTCTGATGACAAAGGATGAAAGTGACTTATAAGAATCGGGAGGAAGACCCGGGAAAGTCAATCTACACAGAGCAGGGATGTCACACAGCCACACAACACAGTGGGAGCTCAAAGAGCAGCCGCCCTTGGAGAAAGCTCCTGGCAGCAAGGAATACATTAAGGGTTTGGTCTGAGTAAGCAGAGATGATGAAAGGGGAAAGGAAGGATGAAGAAAGGTGAGAGACTGGAAAGGCCTGTGTTGGTTTGTCTCTGGCCTGGGGATGAGTACATACACAACCATCTTTTATTGTTTCTGAATTGCTGCATGACAGCATTTAGCCTATAGTAAAATCCACAGGTTAAAAACAGTGACTGTTTACATCTCTTGGCTATCTGATTAGATAGCTCAGTAACACCTGTTTTAAACACACACGCGCACACACACACACACACACACACACACCATCTGACTTAAAGACATTTCTACCTTAGCTTTCTTCCTACTACATTTCACCTCGATTTTGAGTATAATAACACGAAATCATGGGCTATGGTTTGAAAGGAGGTTTAGACTTTCTGCATAACTCAACTGGATTTCATTGAACTGTAACAAACCGGACTGATGATAATAACTTTCCTTTTACTGAAGTCACTATCCCTACTCCCTAAAGTGAGTCAACTTTTCTGGCACAGTGGAATGACAGGTGGAGAGACAGGCAGTGGGGACTGAGGTCCCATGGCCTCAAGACTGGCTCTGACTGGGCCAAATGGCTGCTCTGGCCCTGTGTTCTTGCTGAAGACAGGGAGCGCCATCAGGCTTCTACAGTCACGGCGCCACCCAACAGTTTTAGGGCTGGGGTCACAACATGTTCACTGTCAACCGCCCTAGCAAACAGGGACTACTGATGACTATTTAGTCCCTCACTTCAGTTTTTGTCACAGGGTGAGACAAGTCCAGCTCTGCCGGCCAGCCAGGCTGACCCTGAATCTGATTTTCCTGCCTCAGCCTTCCGGGAGACGGGACTACAGGAGGAAGCCACCATGCTCGGCTCGGGTTTGTTTGTTTTTAGATTTTGGTTTTTTTTTTTTTTTTACACAAAAGAAAAAGATGTGACGGTTATTAAAAGCTGCAGGTAAAGCACCTAAGTGAGCTATCCTTTCAGTTTTTAGGCGGCATTTAGAAGCAACTGCTCTGTCTTTGAATGCTCTGCTCCCTAGCTTCCACTTCACTCAGTAATTTATTTCCTTAAGGTCTCTGACAACAAACAGGACTGAAATGAATACACTTTGACTCCCACAGGCCTTCCTCACTCATCTCCTCCCCTGTAACAGAATGGAGTCACTTCGTCTATTTATTCATGGATGACTTCAAAAGAAGAGTCTTGCAGGGGACTTTCACGGAAGGGAATGAGGCAATACAAGAGGAAACAGTGGTGCTCTCACCTTCCAGACTCTCGGCTCTCTCTGCTTTACTCACATCTTCAAATCCCTGCAGAGACCCCAGGTCTCTGTCCAGTCTCTCTTTATCCACGGCTACGGAGTCCCGGGAACCGCCGTCCAGGTCTCTCTCGTGCTCACTCTCCAGTTTGGCGTCACTGCGTTTCACAGATTCTGACTGAGAAGCCTCGAAAGTTCTCTCTCGGTCTCTGTCCCTGTCCACGGGGTCGGAAGTCAGTCTCTCTCTTTCTCTGTCCAAGTCTCTCCTTTTGTCTCGCTCTCTCTCCCGTTCCCGCAGTCGCTCTCGGTCTCGAGTCCGTGGCCACTCTTTGTCAGCTTCGCGGTCCCACTCCCGCGGCCTTGGGTCCCTGCGGTCCCTCTCCCGCGGCTCTCGGTCGTGCTCATACCGATCGCGCTCCTGAAGTCTGTCTCGACTGTCAAACGACCCAGACCGGGAGTGGACCTGCCGGTCAGACTCAGGGGAGCTTCTTCGTGAGCTGTGGCTTCTGGAATCCTGGCGATCTAGTGAGTATGCACATGAAAGTTAACGCAAGAAACAAACTTAGAACTTCTCTGCTTTCTATCGTTTTTAGTGTTCTGTTGACATACTCCGCATCTCTAGATTCTGTAATCCCATACATCCAAACTCTCAACTGAAGGGCTGAACTAAGTTTCACACGCGTCCTTGACTATTTCACTACAAACCAAAGAAAGCATCAAAACCCGAACACGAAGTCCAGGCACTAACAGAGCTGACTCTCTAGTCTTCGATCTCCTCCCTATCTTAGTTTCTATGGACTACAGGTAGCTCTGGCTGCAGGAGGGAAAGAGTTAACATACAGAAGCTAACAGGAAACACATCCCTAAGGTCCTGCACATGCTCCTTCACAGTGGCGGTACTAAAGTGGCAACAGACCAGATTTTCATGAAATGGTTAAGCCTCTGCTCTGCTTTGAACTTGCACGCAATTTCAGGCCGGATGTAAAATACCCAATTTGGCACTGCTTTAGAGTTGTAATTTGGACCCAACACACTAGCACAGAAAACACTAACTGGGTCACAACTCAACTTCATTACCTGAAGAAGTACTTCGACTGGGTTCTCCACGCTTTAGCTGATCAATCCTAGATTTTCTTTCTCCCGTGATTTCCAGGCTTTTCGTTTTGTCTCGGTCTCTGGAGCCGCTATGCAGCACCCTCTTTCGACTACTCTGGTCATCCCCACTTCGATGGGCAGAGTCATTAGACGGGGAGCGCAGGCGACCAGAGGTGTGGCTCCGGTGACTGCGATTGCTTCCCAGGCTGCTGCTCCTCTTCTGATCCACCAGCTTGCGATGTGGTGTCTCTTCTAGGGTCACATGACATGCCTCTCCTTTCTCCACTCCACGTGTCCTGTGGCCTTTTCTGTGGGAGTCTTCACTGGCACTGGCTGTGACAGCGGAGCTGGAAACGAGGGCAGAGGTGGTGGCAGCCGAAGCGGAGGAGGAGGCAAGAGCAGTGGCTGCAGTACTGGCCGCAGCCACAGGGGGCGGAGGAGGGAGAAGAGAAGACAGCGGGGACGGGGTGCTGCCCGGAGTGGCAGCGGCCGCGGTGTGCTCTGGTTCCATGCCCTCAGTGCGGTCGGGCACGTCCTCATCCGACCAGTCACTAAAGGCTGTCTCTTCCTTCTTCAGCGGGTCCTCCTCGAGCATGCCGTCCTTGTCGGTGCAAATGTCAATCAGTTCCTCCTTGATGGCCAGAGGGGGCGTGCGTGGGCCTCTCTTCTTCTTGCTCTGCGGCGCCATCTCTTCATCAGAGACATCAGAGTCCCCTTTGGATCTTTTACGCTTTTTCTCAATGTTTTTCTTCTTCTGTCCTTTTTTTGGCGAAAACACTTGAACATCTTCAGATGTCTCAAGGTTGGCCCTCTCTAGTCCAACATCCTCCTCCTTTTTCTTCTTAATAGGTTTCTTCGGAGCTTTTGCTTTTTTCTTTTCATCGTGGGCTCGATCAGGGCCCTCGCGCTCGCGGTCGCGGTCTCGGTCACGGTCTTCAGGCTGGCGGTGGCTAATCAGGTCTTGTGCACGTGCTCTGGAGCTGTCCATGCAGTCCGCCTGCTCCCTTTGCCTATCGCTAGAAGAAATCTTCTCTTTGAGTTCCTGCTCTTCATAGCGCCTTGAGCTCTCTTTTCTTTCTGCTTTCCGTTCCTCCTCTTTCCATCTACCCTGCCTGTCTTCTGGGAGGTGAGACGGGCTGAGGGAACGCGAGTCTTGTGGCCGTACAACCTGGCTTAAGAGTCTATGCTTTTCATCTACACAAAAATAAAAGCAGTCACATCCCCATTAGGTCAGTAAACAGAGCATCACATTTAAACTACAAACTCACTTTTCATTTCAAAACCTTCAAAATGGCAATAAAGATAAAAACTCATCTCTAACAACCCAAATTAGGAAAAGACAGTGGCCTCGTGTGAAACAGGATTCCTGACACACCTTGCTCACACAAGGAAACATTTAGTAGCAGAGAAAAGGGACATTTTTCAAAAGTCGGACTCATCGGCAGCGACTGACGGCAAAGGATGGGCTCATGGCTACAATGAGCATGCGCAGACAGAGAACGGATTACTCACTTTTGTCATCCCCGCTGTGGTAGGTGTCACTGTCGGGAGAATGCTCCCTGCGGCGCTTGGGGGATTGTCGGGGGCTGGGACTCCCTTCGTTTCTATAGCGTTTCCTACATTTGGACAAATACGAGTTAACAAGTTCCACGTGGAAAAAGACTTCTGTACTCTATTCTTTACCAGCTCTCATCACTGAGCTGAAGCGTCATCACAGGAAAGCAATGCAGTCAGACTGTACACACAAGGGCACGTGGGGATTTATTCAAATTTCTTCTACTTCGTTTGCTAAAACGTAAAACTGAGTTAAAATCCACAGGGACATTTCTCTGATCATACACATGAGACACTCGAGGGAAACCTGCCAGATCTACATACTACAAGCTGATAATATACAGCAGAAAGATCAATACAATAATGTATCCTATAATACAACTCGTCAATTTTATATGCCTCATGCAGAGAAGAGGGTAAGAAAAATCTGGAGTTATTTTGGAAGTTAAAAAGCTGTGATGGACTTATAGCCACATTACTTCCACGCAACCTAAGCAAGTTCCTTGAAGTCCCCAAATCTTGGTTCTCTCATCTAAAATTTGGAGAAAAAGCAAAAGCCCTTCTCATGAGACTAAAGTGAGTTAAATTAGTTACAAAAGTCTAGTACCATGTGTGCACACTGTGGGTATGCTATATAAACCCCCTTTGTCTACAAACAACTAAATTACTTGCTTAATGACAAAACAAAAGATAATTCATATACTTACTGTATTTGATTTTGTAACTAAACTTTGACTGAGTAGGAGCTTAAACACCTTGGGTAAATTACTAGTGTTTTCTCACATGCTCATAAACTGATCTTCTTTTTCACTAAATCCTAAATTTTTAAGAGTTACTACTGTTTCTAGATACCAGGGTCAAAAGCTGAGGAAGAAGAACAGCTCATCATACACAGATGAGTGAACACGTAGGGCAGCCCCAGGAATAGTATGACAACACACAGGACCCAACTCATGCAATTCACTGTGTAAAAGCTTTGTCTCCAAGGGTTGGCCTGTTTCTATACTGTTTAAATCTGGGTGGGCTCAGACTTGGTATACACAAGAATATGGACTACCAGCCATACTGTATGAACATGGAGAGAATCGGGGGCTTTGGGGTCACAGTCCGGACTACTGTAGGCTAAGGGTCATGTGGAGGAGAAATAAGATGCTGCTGGGATTGCTGGACCTGTGATGGAGGCACTTTGGGCCCTCCTGCCTTGGTGAATTTTCAAGTCAACTGCAGATCCACAGCAGGCAGTGCTGAGTGACACCAGCAGACTCTGCTGAGCCCAGGTCAAAGAGCTCACGTACAGAATCCTGTAACTGCTCACTTCTGGGATAAACTGTCAACACGGCAAGGGGCAGAATTTACAACACAGGAGAGACCACTTAAATTACTTCTAAGAAAATCTGAAATTAGAATAACAGAGCAAATACTATGGTAATTCAGCAAACCTACATAAAACAATGCTTTTGTTTTTAAAGTTCTAGGTAAGTTTAGAGCATTGAGATGAGGATGCAATGAAAAGATGAAATTATTATTCTCATTTAACTATTTTGGTTACATGTAACATCATTCCTAACTTTCTAGGTTCGATTTTTGAGTTGGTTAGATATGAAAAAAAAAAAAATCAGAAAGAAATTGCTATTGAAAGGCAGTAGATACATCAAAACATATTAATCAAAGTATGAAACCACAGGAAAGATGCCTACAGTGTCTGAAGACTGCATTTATTATTCTTTACGTGATGAGAGGGAGAACAAAAATAGACAAATATGAAAAATTATAACCCTGGGATCTATCAACAGTACTCAGAACTATTTTTCTAGACAACTACAAACATTTTAAACACCAAATAAATATATGACGCATACACACACGCACGCATACACACGCAGTGGCTTGGCGGTACAGGAAGTGGAGCTGAGCAGAACACTGAAGTCCCGCCCTCCTTACTTGGACTTCCTGTCCTCGTGGCTGTCCCTGAGGTTCCGGTCCTCTCGGATGTCCTCGCGCTTCTCCCTGCGGTCGTCGCGGCCCTTGTCTTTGTCTTCCCATTCTCTTTGCCGCTCTCGTTCTTTCTCTCTTTCTCTTGCCCTTTCTCGCTCCCGCTCTCTTTCTCTCTCGCGCTCCCGCTCTCGTTCCCTCTCTCTCTCTTCTCTCTCCCGCTCCCGTTCTTTTTCCCTCTCCCGTTCCCTCTCTCTTTCTCGCTCCCGATCATGGTCACGATCTCTCTGATCTCTCTCTCGTTCTCGCTCCCTCTCCCTCTCCCTCTCTTTCTCTCTCTCTCTCTCCCGCTCTCTAGCTCGCTCTCTTTCTAGTTCTCTTTCTCTTTCTTTTTCTCGCTCCCGATCTCGTTCGCGCTCTCTCTCCCGCTCCCTTTCTCGCTCTCGGTCCCTGTCTCTGTCTCTGATCCGTTCATCTCTTCTCTCATCCACCCTGTCTACTCTCCGCTCCTCTCTCCTTTCCTCACGCTCAAGCTCCTCACTCCTTCCCTGATGTCGAATAGGTGAGCTTGGTCTTTGATCTACAATAAAAATCAAGTTGGTCAGTGATTGATTTGTCAGGTAACTTATAGGTAAGTCTTAAATTTTATCTGAGAATAGTGTCAGGTCACAGTAGCAACAAATTATAGATCAGGTACTGAACTAACTTTTCATTTAATCATTGCAGCCTTTAAACACTATTTTCTTAAACACGATGTTCACTTGCCCTCTAGCAGCCCTGCTTTCTGCTTCCCACCAAGCCCCACTCTGTACTGCTCCATCTTGGGGTTCCCTCTGCATGCTCCTACCCTGTCTGCAGCCCACTCCTTCAACCCCACTTCCTGCCATCTCCACCCTTCACCCCTTATCTTCTCTGTCCCCCGAGCAGGACCTGAGAACACTGGTGGCCAAGGAGAGGGGCGGCAGGAGGTGTAGAACATAGGAGCTGGAGGAAAAACATTTCCCTTGTAAGTCACACCTCATTTTGGCCCCAAATATATTCACACCAAAGTACAGCTATCAAGTGAGAAAATGAAGAACAAACCAATGTTTAAAACTTGTGGCTGCAACATTAATTTCTAATAAGCTAGAATTGGGGGTACTGATGCCTCTAAACCTTAAAGTAATCAAATTACAAAATTCCATTTATTGATGTATTTAAAATGATTGTCTCATTGCCTCTTACATATTTCTCTTCCGCCAGTCTTCACACAAACCCTGTGAACAGAGAAACTGAATACATGCTGCTCAAATGCCTGGCTGAACAGTAAACTAGTCTGGGATCAAAACTGTGCCCTGGGACATGGCACAGACTCTTCTCCAAAGAGACATACTTTTCACAGGGACACAGGGACACGATCTAGGACACTGTCATCTAGGAGACTATGTCCATGCTCTGTGTCCACTGACAGGGCAATCTAGGAGATTACTTTCATGCTATATAATAGTGTCTACTGGCTGGTTAATCAATAAATCATGCTACAGTATGTTCAACAGGCTGGCAACTAGAATGTCTATTAAGTAGTTAGTTTCAGAATATTACAGAGTATTATAGAAACTTGAATTTGCCTTATCCCTGTTTGAAAAAAAAAAAAGTCAAAAAATAAGATTTGTCTACATTTATTCCTTAAGAGTTTCTAAGTCCCACGGGGGGTGGGGGGGTGGGTGGTGGTGGTGGTGGTGGTGGTGGTGGTGGTGGTGGTGGTGGTGCATGCCTTTAATCCCATCACTCATGAGGCTGGATTTCTGTGAGTTTGAGGCCAGCCTGGGCTACAGAGCAAGTCCCAGGAAAGGCTTCAAAGCTACACAGAGAAACCCTGTCTCGAAAAAACAACAACAAAAAAGTTTCTAGGTCCATTATTTTGCCAGAGTTAATCAGAAATAGCAGAAACAAAAGTCTGCTTTTCTCACTCCTTTTTACTTTTGCTGAAATCCATTACAACTTTAAAAATGGATCTACTGTATCACAACTTTTTTTTCCAACAGACCCATGTTTGGGGCAATTTCTGTTTTGGTAATCATAAACAAAATCAGCGTTACGAAATAACTGGAAAAACAACAACCAAACACCCAGTACGGCGGTTTCCCAGGAGTTCCTATCTGTGACCTTGGACGCAGCGGCACCAAAAGCCGGAGTGTCCTGTCACTTGTTTGACAGATAAAACCTTTATGATCCCAGCCGAAACTTCCTATCTTAAAGAAAAATACAAATGTTCTACCGAGTGCCACAGCGCCGTGGCAAACTGCCATCCTTCTCTTCTCCCCCCTCATGTTTCCCACTCCCCTTCCACACAGGCACACAGACTCCATTCCAACACTTCTCTCTTTTCCAGCCCCCCGCTCTACAGCGCTACCTAGTACAGAAGTCGCTCAGCTCTTCTCAGATGATGACAACAGTCTAAGTGGTCAGTGTCTGCCTTCAGTTCCCTGACCGGATGCACAGGTTTCTCTTGAAAACTCAGACCCACGTGCGTAAAAAAAAGTTACTTGTAGCCAGGAAAAAGCAATGAAATCTGACCATCCAGTCTGGTTTAGAGGCTGTTCATGGCTTATAGTCTTTTCCTCCAGCTGCTCTGCTACCAATCGCAGGAGCCCATACCGCAGCCCATAACTTAATGCTTGCTACTTGGGAGCAGATGAGTCTCTTCAGGCCTGTATGCCTATTTTTGCCACCAATACCAAGTCCACACTTTCCCACTGCTTCCAGCAAGCTCACACAGTCTCTAGGCTAATGCAGACAATACCTCTTTGCTTAAGGGGACTTTCTTGACATTCCACAGGATTGTTACTCTGCCTGAGAGAACTTTACATAGTCCTGGCAATCACCACATCTCAGTTGTCTGTGTATGCCCTCCTTAGACTGTGAAAGTGAGAACAAGTTATGTCCGAGTATACATCCACCCTCAGCCTCCCTCCATCTTCCCCCTGCTCAGCATACTATAGCCATACCAGTTTTCTTTTATACTTTAGGGCATAGTAGAGTAGTTATTTCCCATCTCAGGGATTTGTACCTATTCTTTATTCTCAGTAGAATCTGTTTATCATTTTGCAAAGCTGGCTGCTTCTCTTGCTTCTACACCACTACTTAAATATCTTTCCTTGATGTTTAATAAACCCTCTAAGGTAAGTAGATGGTATCACAGAGACTCTGTTCTGCATCTAATCCTTATGTACTTCTTAGTAATCCTGCTTCAAACTGATTTAAAGATCATCTAACAGATCATCAGGAAACTTCTATTTAAGATGTAGAAAAGAAACTAGCTGCATCGAGTACAGATTCTCAGGACAGAATACAAACATGTCTTTCTGGATAATCCTCAGCCCTATCATCACCATATGACCCACCCCCCCCTTCTTTCTCTCTCCCCCTCCCTTCCACCACCCCACCTTAGTTGATCTCTGAACTCTGAAAAAGGACTTACAACAGCTAATTATTGAGTAGCCAGGACTTTTGGCTACAGGGGTTTAACTGGTAATGGCAGACAATAATTCACAAGCAATAGGGCAACCCAACTTCTTCAGATCTGTTGATTAGGTGCTGGTAGCTATTTATATAATCACTCCTGCACCACACAAAATATGAATAGCTTCAAATATGTAACCAAGTATAGATCCCAAACTCCATTTCATGTTAAAAGTGGCTGGATATCCACTTAAAGAGCACTAAAGGATACATGGCTATGGGACAAACCTCGTTCTCGGTTGTCACGACGGTCTCTTTCTCCATGCCTCCTCTCAAAGGAAGAATCCCTTGCTTGATCTCGAGTGTCTCTCTCGGGGTATCTGTCTCTTTCAGGATAGCTACTTCGAGTTTCCCAGCTGTCATGGTAGTTGCTGCTACTGCTGTGGCTATCCATTTGGGAACTTCTTGTGCCTCGACTTCCTACACAAAAGGTGTTCAAAAATATTTAACAGACACATTTTATGCAACAAGATAATCAGTCACAATCTTTCCTCAAAATAGTATAAAGTTTTAAATTTTTTTAAATTCTAAAATGTTATATACACTGTCAAAGAAACAACAAAACAACAACAAAGACACTATGTGGGCCAGAGAACCCAAGCTGTCCAAGGACTGACTACATCACAGTAAGCTAAGCCTTAGTTTATCCTATCTATAAGGAAGTCATCTGATGGGAACATACAGCTAGAAGACTGACTGAAACTAACTTCCAAAACAGTAAAACAAAACAAAACCCAACTTCATATTTAATATAGATACAGCATGAAAAACCGGGGGAAATGGGGATATATATTATTGCTTTAATTGTATGTTTATTGTGAAAATATTCCAATATAGAACCAAGGTAATTTGACAACATGAGATGGTATCTGAGCTTTCTTAAAAGACATGGGAAGTAGGCATGGTTGAACAAGCCTATAACCCCAGCACCTGTGATGAAGAGGCAGGAGGAACAGAAGATCAAAGCCAGGCTACAGTGAGACCCAAGTCCCAAAACAAAACAAAAACCCAACAAAGAAAGATGTGGAAAAAAAATGTTCATTGTTCATAGTAATCTAACTCCTAACAAGTCACCAGACTGGAAGGTACCTGAACTTCTCTCAGCAGTGAAGGGTTAAACAAATGATGTAAATCTACCATACAATCACACTTGGCCAGAAGAAACAAAAGACTGGCAACAAACTGGATGTACCCCAGGAATATTGTGCTAAGTGAAAAAAGCCAGTGTCAAAATGCATACAGAATGGTTTCTTTAAAAAACAGTCATGAAACAAGAGACCTGTTAGAGGTCACAGGAGTCCAGGATGGGGAAGGAATGGGTGTGGTTACAAAGGAGCAACACATGGGAATCTTTCAATGGTATAATGATTACCTGATTAGAAGGCAGTGTGACTACTCATGTGACAGTATGTATACACTCACATATGCACACAGGCTTTGTGGCCGTGTTAATTTCTTCTTGTGATTCTGTGTTAAGATGTTAACATTGGCAAAGCCAGGGCACAGAAGCTTCCCTTTCATTTCTCTGTAATATCCTTTGAATCCTTAATTCCTTCACAACATATTTTTATCATGTGTGTATGTATGTATGTATGTATGTATGTATGTATGTTTTTTAAAGCAGGGTTTCTCTGTGTAGCTCTGGCTGTCCTGGAACTCACGCTGTAGACCAGGATGACCTCAAACGTACAGAGACCTATCTGCCTCTGCCTCCCAAGTGCTGGGATTAAAGGCATGTACTACCACACCCCAGCTGTGATTTTTAAAATTTAAATATGCATAAAATCTTAATGGGAAAAGGCATACATTGATATGCTAAATATGTTTTAAATAAAAATTCAACAGCTTTTCATGAAATTGCAATTTTTTTCTAATATTTACATGAAAAAGTAAAGGATGAAGAAAGGCCTAGAGGCTAGGCATGTCTATACTTCCAATACTGGAGGAAAGAGGGGCAAGGGAAATCTCAAGTTCAAGGTAATCCTAGGCTATATATCAAGACCAAAACAAACACACAAAGAAACAAAAAATTTCCTAAAACAATAGCCAAGACAACTACAGAGAAGCCAAAAGACCTTTACACTTAAATGTGAATTACCCAACAAGGATAATGGGCAAGCCAGCAGGAGGCCCAAGAGATGGGAGTCTTCGGGCTTGGAAAGAGGTTAGAGGAGTGGATGAGGAGAGAAGCCAAACTAACTAAATCTCAGCAGTTTGCAGTCAAAAATATTTCACAGATATTTGGATTAAGAAAATGAGACATGATGGTTTGAAACAGTATAAATACTGAGTACATAAATCAATTATTTTGATAACAATTTTGACAATACATCGTTTTAACTCTCCTTGAATAATCATTCAATCCCCTCACACCAGTTTATTAGACATTCCCTTCTTGTGATTCTGTTGTACTTGTAGCTATTTTCACAATATTCTACATTAGTCAGTACAGTGGGCATGACACACCCAACTCTACTTAAGTTAGTAATTAGGTTTTTCTACTCAAGTTAGCAATTCCAATATGGAATTCAACTGACTACAAATTACTCTCACAAAATACTAACAATAAATGTAGGTTGTAATGCATTTAGAAAAAAAAAAAAAACCTTAAGATATTTAATGCTTTCTATGTGAATATTCAAGATACAGTTCATTAACATGCCAAAAACCTTACCCTTTTCAGGCAGTTCTGGCCCTCTTCCCCTACTTCTGCCCATCCGGTCATTTCTAATTTCACTCCGAGACTCATTTCTAGAGTCATTCCTTAGCTCAACCCGAGAACTCTCCTCTCTCAGGTGGTTTCTGCTATAACTGCGGGCTTCTTCCTGGTATGCATCATCCTTCCGATGACCATCCCGACCATCCCGGCCATCCCGACCATCTCGGGTATCACGGGCATCTCGAGCATCTCGAACTTCCCGAACATCTCGAACATCCCGAACATCTCGAACATCTCGAACATCCCGAACATCCCGAACATCTCGAACATCCCGAACATCCCGAACATCTCGAACATCCCGAACATCCCGAACATCTCGAACATCCCGAGCTTCACGGTCTCTGTAGTCATGCACATCCCGAGCTGATCGGGAATCTCTGGGGTCACGGCTCTCCTTGGTATCTCTGCCATAGTCCCTCATCTCTCTGGAGTCCCGGATGTCCCTGGAGTCTCTCAGTTCCCTGCGATCTCTAGTATCTCTTCGGTCCCGGCTGTCTCGAGGTTCTCTGTCATCTCTGTGGTCGTGTTCTGACTCTCGGTCTTCTCTGGTGTCCTTTTCTCGATCCCTTTTGCCTCGAGTTTCTGTAACATTTAGAAAACAACTCTAATTCTGTTTACAGTTTCAGGGAACTAGATGGTACATTTCACACACAGCTTTTAAGATTTTATTACAAAAAGAGATTCATGTTTTAAACAGAGAAAGAGAGAATAAGGGTAAGTAACAAAATTAAACCTGTAATCTTGGTGATGGGGAAGTAAAGACAAGAGGACCCCTGGGGCTGTCTGGCCTCCTCGGTGAGCTGAGTTTCATCCAGAGAGGGTCTCAAAAATTGGGTGGACAACAATAGGGGAAGATACCAACAGACGCACCCTCCGGCCTCCACATGACACATGTACACCTAAGCCGCACATGTGCACACACAGACAGCACAACACACAAAGTAGGAAGAGATGAGAGCTATTACTCTATACACCATCCAGTCTGAACTGGTAGAGCACATCTGCCTCAACTTCACTTTCAGGGATCCAGAAAGCAAAACTGTTTTATGGGGTGCCGGGACTCACACATGGGAAGAGCTCCACCACTGGGCTACACTCCCAAGCCTTCTTACTTCTTCATTCTGATTCCATCTAGAAATTCCAGCCGTTAACTGCACCGACTTTATGGGAGCTTCCCCTGGCCTCCTTTATCACACCTTCCTGCGCTTCTAAACTCGGATCACTTATCTGTGGCTTTCCTTCCTTCCATCTTCCTTGGGGTTGCCTGTCTACGTTCTGTGGTGCCGGGGACTCAACCTTATGGTCTCAAAAATACTAGGCAAGTGCTCTGCCACTGTCCCCAGTTCACTTGTCTCCTTGTTCTAAAAAAAAAAAAAAAAAATAGGAAGTAGAGAGTGATACATCAAGACTCAGATGTCCAAAAGTACTCATTAAAACAGCACAGGAGGCACCAATTTACATACCTAAGTGCCTGCTTGTGCATACTTAATACTTTACGATTCTCTGAGTTTAAGCACTGGCTATTGACCCAGTCTGCATGTTACAGAAGACTCAGTACAACACAACCCTCTTCTCTTTCTTATGTAATGATGAATATGGATGTGCAATTTTAAAATAAAGTACAAGAACTCTGAAAAACAAAAAGCTCAAATACAGAGTATACCTTCCCTCCTTTCGTGACGCCGATCATGTGACTGTGAAGTCCGTTCATGATCATGCCTCCCTTTCTCTCGCAATGGAGAGCGATGCCTTGGAGGACTTTGCTTTCTCTGAGGAGAAGACAGACAATGTGTTGGATAAGGAGAGGCAGAACGTCGTAAAGAAGGAGTTAAAGTCCGCTGGTAGGATGGGGAAGGTGTTCTTTTCCGACGAGGAGAAGGAGAATGTCTCTGAATAGACGATCCTGACTGGGAAGAGGATGAATGATGTCTAGAAGACAGAGGAGAATGGTGCTGTCCTGGGGAGGAAGACCTAGGAAGAACAACAAGAAACCTGTTTAAGAGTTTTCAATTCCAGCCAAGGAAAGTCCTTAAAAATAAGATGGGATATAAAGTTAAAGCTGGAAGTACAGATAAGAAGGCAGGGTACATTTTAATTCACAATGCTCTAAAATTACAAGGCATTACCTTTTAAAGATGTAAGTGATTTATGAGTAAGTGCAAACACAAGCTCTAGAAGAAACCTCCGAGATGAACTGGAACGGCCGCTTTACTAAACCAGACGAATCCCTAACTGCGTTCTAAGTGTGTGTCCTTAAACCCCCAAGGGTAACAGGACACAAGACCACTACAGAAGAGCACAGCCAATCAAAATGCAGATTGTGGAGCCCAGGCCCACGAAACATCCACAACACAAGCCCTGCACAAAAAGCTCAGGGATCACTGCAGGAGTAGGAAGAGTGTAAGAGCCAGAGGATCAGAGTCTCTGTGAGACTCCATCTCCTAGAAATGGCAGAAGCTACACCCACAAAGTCTCATCAACAGGACTGTCTAAACAAAATCTGAACAAGATGACACCAAGAGACACACTGACATGGACAGAGGTGAGCTCATGAGGCCTCAAACCTAGACAAAGAACTACAAACAACTAACAAATACTCGAAGCAGGACAAACAGTCTTCCCTAAGAGCACATCAACTGGTCATCCAATACCAAATGGTCAGCCCTGAAAATACACATACAAGTAACATACAGACTGAGAAGGTTGTATTTATGTAGTTAAGAACAAACACACAGCAAAGAAAAGGCGGCCATGAATTTGAAAAAAAGCAAGGAAAAGTACATGGGAGGGTTTGGAGAGAGAAAAGGGTAGGGAGAAATGATGTAATTATATTATGATTCCCCCAAATAAAAAGTATTTAAAAATAAAAGAAATGAAGAATGACTGCGACTGAATTCAGTTCTTAATTTGTTACAGGGATACACTGAAAACTGATTCAAGAGGTCTTCTCCAGGTCCTCTTGGGCTTAGGTTCTCGTGATATGGCTAAATGCACCAAGAAGGTAGGGATCATAAGGAAATCCAGGACCCACTATGGTGCCTCCCTCCGGAAAATGGTGAAGAAAACTAAAATCAGCTAGCATGCCAAATACACCTGCTCCTTCCTTCTGTGGCAAGGCCCAGATGAAGAGACAAGTAGCTGGCATCTGGCGCTGTGGTTCCTGCATGAAAACAGTGGCTGGTGGGGCCACGGCAACACAACCACGTCTGCAATCAGAAGATTGATGGAACTAAAAGACCGGAGAAGTGCTACCATTTGAGACATGCCTATCCGGCAATCAACTTTCTAAACTACATTTAAAAACCTGATTCAAGAGTATCTATAATATTCTTTGATGATCGGCTCAAAGAACATACATACAAAAGTCCCAGTTAATCTACAGTATCTTTTAAAAGTACCATGTAGTCCATTTCTAGTAGACCTTGGTGCCTAAAAGGAAAACTACTGTTTAAGCTTAAAATAATCAAAATAACACATTAAAGTCAGAATACTAATCTATCACCAAACAATGGCTTTATCATGTTAACCATATTTCCTTCTCATATGCTCTTTTAAGTTTCAGAAAAATGTTGATTTAAAGATCCTTACATTTTCTTCTCCTCTACTACTTTAAAAGTCAATGGCCAGCCAGGCATGTTAGCCCACACTTTTAATCTCAGCATTCAGGAGGCAGAGACAAGTGGATCGCTGTGAGTCCAAGACAAGCATAAGTTCCAGGACAGTCAGAGCTACATAATACAGAGATCAATCCTCTTTCTCTTGCTCTTAAAAAAAAAAAAAAAAAAAAAAAAAAAAAGCCAATGACCAAGAATTATGAAAACAAAAAGACTGCAGATCAAGACGGAGTGGCAGCTATGGCTCAGAGCCTGACTGGACCCTGATTCCCACGTTTATGTAAAAGGTATGTGCTAAGCAATGGAGCTGGCCTGCTCTAAAATACAGTAGAAATACATAAGCATTTCCACTGGAAACAGGAGATAAGAATCTAGCCAACTTTAGAGCATAATCCCAAGAGTAAAGCCCAAGTTTCTGCCATGGAGTGGTCATATAATACTGAACATTTTAGCTTAGTTTTAAGAAGTATTCCTTCATTTAGTCCTGACTTGAACTCAATGAAGATTATTATGGATATTTTGTAGCTGAAAAACGTCAGAGACCTAGTAACTTGCTTAGGATTTTATAACAAAGCAGAGTCATGTAAAATGTCTGCCCTGATCATGTAACTTCAAAATTTTGATCACACTGAAACTCAAAAGACGGGCTACTCTCTTGAGAAGGCCACGCCTGTCCTGGAAAATGAGAACTGTATCCTGTCCTTGTGCTTTCTCTCCTATAGTTTTTGTATTAAGATCTTTCTTTGGAAGGGAGGGATGCACAAGAAGGCCAGAGCAGGATGTCGAGTAACTTCTCTAACAATCTCTGCCTTGACACAGGACCTCTGACTGAACTAGACATCAGTGCATCAGCTAGGCTGGCTGACCAGCTGGCCCTCAGGACCCATCTGTCTCACCCTGCAGTGGTGGGGTTACAGACATATTTGGATTCTTGTTGGCATTTGGGAACTGAACTCAGGTTCTTCTGCTTACAGACCACCAAGCTATCTCCCTACTTTCTTAAAATCTTTACAAAGTCCAGCTGTTTGAGGGAGAAAGAAAGAGGAAGAAGGAAAGAGATTATGCTTTTTCAAAGGAAGCATTAAATTTACAGAAGAATTAATCTGAAAACTGATCAAGGATGAATCTGGCTCTCATCAAAGCTGTATTTCACAAATCTTATAAACAAGGAAGAAAATGAATACACATGCAAAAAACTTCAATAAAGTACTAGCAAAGTAATTTGAACAGCATGTTAAAGGTATACACACCATGACCAAATGGATTTATTCCTAGAATGCAAGGGTGGTGGAATGTTTTGAAAAATGACTAATAAAATATACCACATTAAGTAAAAGGAGGAAACAATCACTCAGGCATACTAACTCACAAAAACATCTGACAAAAGACAACACTTAATAGTACTCAGTAGAGCTGAGCATGGTAGCACATGCCTTTAATCCCAGCACTCAAGAGGCACAGTTTAAGGCCTCTGTGAGCTCCATGCCACCCTAGTCTACATAGCAAGTTCAAAGGCAGCTAGAGCTACATAATGAGACCCTGTTTGAAATGATGATGGTAATCAATAAGCCATTTATGAAAAGTCCAGAGTCAACATATCACTTAACAGAAAAAGATAGAAGCTTTTCCTATACGACAAGCACTACAGGAAGGGCGCTCTTTCTATTCAACGTAGTTTGCAAAAGCTTAGCCTGAGCAATTGGGTTAGAAAAATAAACTTCATCAAAATGGGAAAGAAACAAAATATGATTTGCGCCATATGAAATATACTCAGCCTTACCAAGAAGAAAACTCTGCAATGCTACAATATGAATGAGCTTTCCAGATATTATACTAAATAAAATATGCCAGTCAAATATTGAATGATACTACATATGAGGAATCAAAAGCCATTAAATTCAGAGAAACCAGAATGGTGTGGGGGAGAGTACTGTGTGATGAATGCAGTCCCAGATGTACAGAATGACATTCTGGAGACCTATTCATACTGCTGTCCATACATGCAACTTTATGCATCTAATATGGTTATCATTTTCAACTTTCACTTAGTAAAGACACTAAGATCATTTGATGTTAAATAATATATAACTCATGACTCATTGTGGAAACTATTAAACAATACACAGTTGAAAACAATAATTTTAAAATCTATCCACCTATGCCCCACAGCTTCTGCAGTGAGGAATCTTAGTTTCACAGAAACATTGACTAAACAATTCTACTTACCTTGGCTTGTCTCTTTTTTCTCTTTGCCTTTCAAAATCTCGACCTCTGTCCTTTCCATCTCTTGGTTTTTCTTCTATCCTGTCTTTCACTTTATATTTTTCTTTGTATTTTTTCCCCAGAATGATATCTTCCAGTATAGGAGGAGGTGGACTAGGAGTCCGTGGCCCTTTCTTTTTACTTTGGTTGCTTTTTGAAGTCCTGAAGGTACACAAAGCTACAGTTAGAGGTCTCTATTTCTGGAACCCCACCTGGATGATTCTAAAGTGCTTTTTAAAGAGCAGCAACATTCTTTTCAATTACTTGTCCTTTTACTATGCTGTATAGTAATAACCGATATCCAGGGGGGAACATGAGAAGGAGCAAAGAATTTATTAACTGTTTATTTTTTAAAACAATGCTTGTTAGTTTTATCATTCCAAATGGCAGTTTCTAAGAGAAGTTAGGGACAGTGGAAGGGTTTCAGGAAAAGACCTAACATTATAAAAACCACTGCTAAAGTTGCAATTTTTTAAAAGCACATATAGAAATGTAGATGAAAAGGTATGCATGCCTGTAATCCCAGCACTTAGGTGACTGAGGAAAGACTGCTATGAATTCAAGGTCACTCTGTGCTTCATAGAATACCACTAGGTCAGCCATGACCACAGAGCAAGACATTGTCTCAAAATACTCTCCCTATAAGAAAGCAAACACAAAAGGAAAGCTATACACCAATGTAGCGATTATAAAAACCTTTAACACACTTCAATACTTCTGTGTCTCTTCCTTTTTATAGCTAGTCATTTAAAACCAGATATACATGTACAAAAAATGAAGCGGAACTTTTATCTTGTATCACATATAGAAATTAATTCAAATTGTGTCAAAGATTGAAACATACAACTCAAAATTTAAAATTCTTAGAAGAAAACATGAAGGATAAACACTTCACTTGGCAATGGTTTCTTGGCCACAACACTTGTGTTGCAGAAAAGCAACAGATGCGACTACAGCGAGCAATCTCCAGTTGCTTCTACCACAATCTCAAATTGGTCTTCAAGTTGCATATTTTTAAGTAACAATCATTTTACTAATTCTGTATTTAATAATCGCAGTGTACATGAAAGTCTTTTCTCCCCAAAGTATCTTTACATAGATTTTTTTACAATTTCAAAACAAAACAAAACAAAACAAAAAAACCCCAAAAACAGACAAACAAAAAACCACCCAGCACTGCAATATTCTTATGAATGTATCTAAATTTATTCCTGTTTTCTGTGTGGACACTTTTGAATACGCCATCTGCTCTTAGTGTCCATTGTCCTAGGATTTTAAGGAGCCCCTTGTCTTCATACTTCTAGTGAGGTTTCACTGGAGCTTATTTCATGTGACCTTGAGTTCTCTGCAGTCCCAAGATTCATTGACTATATTATTATAATGGATAGTGCAGTTCTCAGAATTGCTGGTAAGATTTTTAAAAGATTAAAAGCATAAAAGCATTTGACTCATGGTTAGCTTTCAGAAAATTGAGCTCTCTTGGTCCATATCCCTCTGTTATTAATGTAGACAGGAACAGCTACTTACATAAGAAAGAAATTCTTAAAATCTGATGACGGAATCTTTGCATCCTTATCTTCTACCAACAACCATAATAGCCACAAACCTCAATACATTATTTATGAGATTATAGAAACTCTTTATGTACAATATGGTAATAAATGTCTCTATTTCTAACTTTTATCCACTTTAAGGAGAAACTAGACAATACTTGTCATTCATGCTAAGATTCAAAAGGTTAATATATGGAGGAGTTCTTCACAAAAACTTATTTCCACATTACTCCACATAATAGAGACAAGTGGATGTTCACCAATCTTCCTCCTGGTCCAGCATTGAACCACACTCTCTACAGCACAGTTCTCTTCAGGGGTTTCCATATACCAGGCTACTGTACACCACAGAGCTAAGTAAGTACAATATCCAGTTACTTCTCTTATACATCCCATTCAAGTCCAAGAAAATTCAACATGGTCAGTGGGTGCATATTTGCCCCCATGTGTGGAGGCCAGAGCTCAACCTCATGTGTCACCCCTGTGAAGGCTGCCACCTCCTTTGTGACGGGTCCCTCATTTGCCTGTAGCTCACTGGTTGTCCAGCTAGCTCCAGGGATCCTTCCTATTTCTGTCTCCACAGTCAGGGATTACAAGTGCATACCACTATGCCTGTCTGTTTATGTGGGTTCTGGAGATCAAACTTAAGTCTTCACTGTTGCAGGCCAGCACTTCAGTGGCTGAGCCATTTCTCCAGCACAGAAACATCCATTTTGATTCCATATGCCTGAGAAACTGCTGCTGTGTTAAATCACTAATAACAACTTAGGATTTAGCTATTAATATTACAAGAGACGTCTTAAAGAACTTAATAAAATAAGGGCAGCATCAGTGTGTGTGTGTGGGGGGGGTGTATGTATGTATAAAATAACTACAGAAGAGGCCATGATTTTGAAAGAGTGTGGGAGGACATATGAGAAGTTAGAATTCTCAAACTTAAAAAGTAATAAATTTGGAATTTCTTCGTATCACCTTTAAAAACACAGGGTTGGAAAACAAAATTCTATTTTACTAAATTGTTTTCCAAATGAAGAGACTGAGCTCAGCAAGATCGTCCACCATTTTAAAGTCTACTTTTAACAATACTAAATCAATGTACTTCCTACTGGTGGCAGAGAGCCCACTGTCTACTTTTATCATTTTTACATCACTCTGTAACTACTTTAAACAACTTTAAACACATTTCCTATTTCTCTTTATAAAAGTATCTATACAGAAAACTTGGCCTAGGTTAAAAAAGCAAATGGTCAAACAGAGAATGCATTTGATTCTAAATCACATTGTAATGCACATCTCCAGATACTATCATACTAGACTAGAGTGAGCATCAGAGAAAGAAGTCAGCTTTCAGAGAAAAGCATGACTTCATTTACCAGTAATTATATATGTCCACTATGCTACCCTAAAAGGACCAACACGTCTTTCTGTCATTCAGTTGATTCACTAGCATTGCATGAAATAGCCTATTCAATTTTAACAGAAAGTCCAATCCTTAAGTTTAATATGTCTTCCAACAGTTTATAGTATGACTAGGCAATGAAATTAAAAGTAAGTTACCTGCATGTTACAGCTGTAGCTCAGTGATACAATGATTATGTAGCACATCCAAGGCCCCCCATTATTCACACACACACACACACACACCCTGACCATCTGACAGATTCAAGGGCACAAAGGCTGACAAGGTAATCAGCAGGTCAAAGCACTTGCTGCAGAAGCCCGATGAACTGAGTTTGATCTCAGGGACCCACATGATGGAAGGAGACAATTGACTACCCCAGAGGTCAAAAGCTGTCCTCTGACCACATTGTGCTTGGCATGCTGTGGTATGAGCATGCCTACTCTCCCATACACAATAGTAAGAAATATTAAAAATAAACAATGTACTTGTATAGGGTGTGTTGGTACACATCCACGTGATGCCAGCACTTGGGGAGTAGGGGTAAGACCTGATACCAGTTCAAGGAAGCTTCAGAGATGAGCCTGAGCTACATAAGACTGTTTCAATTAAAAAAAAAAAAAAATCTATACTTAATTTTGTGTTTTCCTTGTACTTTTATAATGTATTGTTTTACAGAACCTTCTGCTCTATATTTCAAAAGTACATCTTAAGGGCACCAACATATTGGAATATAGGAAATACAGTACTTAAATCAATATGATGAAATTCAAATCAATAAATCAAAGAATGTGCAAATGACAAATAGTAAACGTTTATATGAAACACTGGATAAAATCAATCCTTTATATCTAAATAGTTATTAAAAATTTCTATGAGAAGAATAAACTTAAAAGAGTGAAAAAAAAAAGAAAAAGAAAGGCTGTTCGGGTGATACAATTTGTTGGACAAATGGATGACCTGAGTGTAAGCGGTATAACTAACAGTCAAGAGGAAGAAGAGCAAGTCAGGATACCTCACACCATTCTAAAGGTCGGCCTCTTTCATACCCTTCACAGTATCACTCAATCCTAGGAACAAAGAGGGTCCCAAGAGCGCCTGCTATAAAGCAAAAGCTCCAGGCAAAGGAGGAGCTGTGGGAAGACAGAACAATGAACCATCAAGGCCCAATTTTCAAGAAGCTTAAATCTAATAAAGGCTGTAAAACACACATGCCACAGCTGAACTATAATGCAAACAGCAATTAAGACAAAAAAAGAATCTACACAAATTCTGATAGGGAAAAAATTATGTAGAGTAAGAAAAAAATGGGGAAACCTAACAGCAAATTGAGAATTTAAGCTAAAACCTGCAGAATTGAGTATTGAGAACTAAGAAGGTAAGACAGAATTAAATAAAAATATCGACAAGACAGAAAAGGTCAAAGCATAAATGTCATTCTTAACGAATTTGAGTTTCATTTGGAGAAGAGAAAACCAGCTTTTCAACAGCATAAAATTTAATTGGAATTATTCTTTTAAGATTTCTCTTATAGCATCTAAAAAGTACATGGTCTGAGGTATTCGAGTGAAAATCTGTATGCCTTGTTCAGAGGTGGGCATCACATTATGTAGGTAAATAAAGTAACTGAAGTCTGAGTTATGGTCTAAAAGCAGGAGATAACATGAGCTTTATTGTGGGTTCAGTTAAACAGGATTTGCCAAATAGTATTAGGGCATGTTTTTAGTTAAAAAAAAAAAAAAATTAGTGTATGTACCTTAATTCAAAGTTATATAGTAGAGGGATATTTAAATGTCTCCTGTCTTATTCTTAGTCCTTAATGTAATTATATTTCATTACTCCTATTTTTATTTCTTTAGCTGACTGCTATAGCAAATACACAATCAAATATACATACTGCTGAGTGCATACAACTAATCTCTTGACATGTAAACACACTCCTTGTTCATAACTGATAATGCTTAAAAAATGAAATAAAAAACGGACAACAGAAAGATAAATATGAAGTATAAATACTAAAAGCTAAAAAGTGTTAAGAAAAAAGGCAACCTACACAAAGAAAGTTGTAGTATACATCTGTGCTCCAATTCAATACATAAAAACGGTACTTACTTTGCAAAATGATACATACTGGCTAAAGTATAAGAAAACATAAGCATACACACTACCTACACAAAATCCCAGAGTTAGAAAGCTCCAGTGTGTGAATGGGATTGGACATTTGTTTCACTGTGTTTCAGAATCCCCTTCTATAGTTAAGCAGTTCTGGTAGCAGCCCTGCAGAAATAGCCTGCTCTCAGCACTGAAGTCACCCTACTGACCTCTGGTGGTCCAACAGTGGAGAAGCCACCACAGCAGCCTTCCGTTCTTTCTTGCTAGCTGAAGATGCCTTGGGGCTTGACTTCCGCTTTGGGGATTTACTAGACTTTCTCAGAGAAGGTGATGGAGACAATTTTGATCTAACCACTTCTGGGGAAACCTGTCAAAGTAATTTAGTAAGTTAATTCAGAAACTCACAGAACCAAAAAAAAAAAAAAAAAAAAATCACATATCTTAAAACAGTCGGGGGAACAAAAAAAAAAAATCAAAAAACCTGAGTAAAAAAATTAAAAACCAGTTTAAAGTTAAAATTTTTCAAAATTTCCTCAGGAAAATCAGATATTTCCAAATGAATTTCCATACCTTAGAAAAGTGGACAGGGCAATCTAGAAACAGCATGGGCCTGATGTGCAGAACTCATTTTGTATCAGGCTGACGGGTACAGGCAATGGAGTGTCAGTTTGGTTCAACAGCAAAAGCATTTTGAACTTAACAAGTCATGTGAAGATTGAATGATTACTCTTTTATGGTGTAGCTGCTATGTGGAGAACTGAACAGTTCATCACTGTGTTAGTATGAGATAAGCTACAGCATGGAGCTGATTTCTGTGACCAATAGCCACATCTATGTTAACAACACATTCCCTTCAATACACATACCTCCTTTTGAATGATAATTTCTTCCCTCTTATCCATGTTTTCTTGTTCCAACTTCATTAATTCTCTCTGTATTTTCTGACGCTTCATCTCCAACGACAACTCATGAACATAATCATAATTAATATCTCCATTGTCAGAATCTTTAAAATACAAATTCCATTATTTGTTAGATACTATTATAATTATGTACAGAGAATTAAGACTTTTCAGCTAGTTTTTATACAACTTTTAACAGTATATTCTTTCATTCATTCCTTCTGAAAATCCAATATTAAGGTTTCTATATTTCTTAAAGTGACTTATGGTTATCAGATGCTTGGGTTTTTGTCACAAGAGATTTTGAACAGCTAAAATTCAAGCTAGAATGTAGCAGTGGTGGAGTATTTGCACTGTTTATGGCCATGGCTCTGAGCCCTAGCACTGAAGACTATGGATGACAGAAAATCCAAAGTCACAATTAAAGTACTCAGCCACCCACTGGGGACACCGAGGCCTTCAATCCTTCATACAGGGTAAGAAGAGCTCTGTCCTTGCTTTAGACTCTTTACTAAGTAAGGTTAAGCCAGGTGTTTTGAACATTAGTTCTCCAATTCTATCTTTTTTATTGTGAGACAACTGATTTGTATCTAAAAGGAAAGTTAACTAACTTTAACACTAACGTGTGCTAATTTTGTTTGTTTGTTTGTTTTTTGAAACAGGGTTTCTCTGTGTAAGAGCCCTGTCTGTCTTGGAACTTGCTTTGTATACCAGGCTGGCCTCGAACTCAGAGATCAGCAAGGCGTTTGCTGTCATGCCTGGCCTGGTCCTTGTGTGCTAATTTTTAAGGAGTTCTAGCATTTTCATTTCAATTGACTTAAATTATCTCTTTATATCAGAACCAACCATTCATTCAATGGATCTGATGTCATCTTTCATGTCCAATCTTTTCTGATGAAAACTTCTGTTTGTTGTTTGTTTTTCAAGAGAGAAGGAAAGTCGAGAAAGGGTCTATTATAAAGATCTTTATTGCAGTATATAGTTGTTCTCAGTGTTATGGGCACTCAATCCTTCACCCAGAAAACCTGGAGGAAGGAATCCACTGACTTCCACCTAATCCTTGACCACAAGCCAGTGTGCTTCCTGTACACCGTTAGCATTTTAGACTATTTGTCACACAGAGGTAAATAAATAAAATGGAGAATTTAAAAAAAAAAATCACTAAACATAGTCCCACTTGATTACTTTAAACACAGGAAAATAGGTATCATTGCTGCACATAGTTCAAATGCATTACAACACCAACTGTCCATTCTAGCCTGGTGTGGGGCTGATAACTGTATGTTCATTACCTGAGTGACTGATTACACATCTTATGTATGGCACTCACTCTCTCACTCTTTAGATGGGGCTGGGCTCCAACTTACAGAGACCTGCCTGCTTCTGACCCCCAAGTGCTGGGATTAAAGGCGTGTGCCACCACCTCCCAGCTAATAGATTCTTATTAATTAATAGAAAAGAAGATTGAGGACATGGACAAAGCAATTCACACAAGCAAAAAGACATATAAATAAGCCTTCTACGTGTGTTGTGGAGCATTTTTAATTACAGTTTGAGAAGGCGCAAGGAAGGGTCTAGTGACAGAATGGTAGTATATCTAGCCTATAAAATGATTTACTAGGATGGGTAAAAGTCTTAAGAACATTCATACTCTATAATATATCAGATTGTTTCTATTTATTATCTCAAAATAGGTCTTAAAAACTATAAAAAGGACTGAAGACTAAACACTTGAGATTTCCTTTTGTTTTTATGACACACTCTCACTTAAAGTCTTAAACAAATCCGAGGACAAAGAGAAATATGAAATTCCCTTTCGAGCCCTCAATGGCCATCCTCATAGTGTCAACACTGCTGACAGCTTAGTGTTGCATATGTAAAATTCCCATTACAACAACAGAACTGCCAGGCATACTGGTTCACACCTGTCAATCCAGCACTGGGAAGGCTGAGGCAGAAGGGTTATGAGTTTGAGGCCAGGCTGAACCACACAAGGAGATCCTGTATCAAAACCAGGAAAAGAACAACCCCCCCTAACAGAACTACAAACACTGCCATACACACAAGGTCTCTCCATGTCACACACACACACCAAACACTGCCATACACACAAGGTCTCTCCATGTCACACACACACACCAAACACTGCCATACACACAAGGTCTCTCCATGTCACACACACACACCAAACACTGCCATATACACAAGGTCTCTCCATGTCTGTCTGTCTGTCTCTGTCTCTCTCTGTCTCTGTCTCTCTCTCTCTCTCTGTCTCTCTCTCTCTCTCTCACACACACACACACACACACACACACAGAGCTCAACTATCTTCACCTTAGTATCTGCCAAGCATTTCATAAGCTAAGTACACCACAGCTGACGTGGCCACTCTCCTCCTGAGGGATGCCATGTCTTGTTGCTATACACAGGGCTGCAATGGTCAACTGTCTTGATTCAGGAGTGCAAATATTTCTCTATGAAATTTCTCAAACTAGGTTTGCTAGAATCAACATATAATTCCTGTTTTTACCATGGCCAAACTGGACTCACAAACAACTTTACCAATGGAAATTACCACTTAAAAACAATAGTATTTTCATTTTTGTGAAACTAATGGGTAGACAATTCTATCTTTGCTCTTATGAGCCTTTCTCTGCAGTTAATCTGAACATTTATTAGCCATTTCTAGTTCTTAAGGATTATCTATTTAAAATTTCATCAGTTTTTAAAGTTGGACTGTCTTCTTTAATATTTGTGACAGTTCATTATATGTTTATATGGTATCTTTTATTAATGCTTACATATGTCAAATATTTCTTCTGGTGTAATATCTACTTTTAATTTCTTCATTTAGTTATAAGCCCATTTTTAATTTTCATATATTCAAATCTTCTGTGGCTTTGGGGTTTTAGTTTATTTTAGGATAGTGAATCTGCCTCCAAGATTATCAAAGTACTTTCATGCATTTGTCCTCTCCTGTAATATGTTTATTTTATTTTTTTAATGTTGTTCTACATGATGAACAAATAAGGGAAGAATTAGGAAACAAGAAGGAAAAACAACCACACCCATCATAGGACAGGGAACATGGCAGCAGGCAGGCATGGTGCTGGAGCAGCAGCTGAGAGCTCACATTCTGATCCACAAGTTGGAGGCAGAGAAAGCTAATTGAGAATGGCCTTGGGCTTTTGAAATCTCAAGGTCCACTCCCAGTGACACTCCTCCTCCAACAGGCCACACCTCCTAATCCTTCCCAAATAGTTCCACGAACTGGGGACCAAGCATTCAAATAGATGAACCTATGGGTCATTCTCATTCAACACCCCCCAATACTTGTATGTACAAGGAATGTACACACAAGAAAACCAAAGGTACAGAAAAAGAGCATATAATAAATGCCCTAAATTGACGAGAAAGAAGGAAATTAGGTTTTAAAATCAATGTAATATATTGATTTTTATATAGTAACAGAAAGACCTCTTACACAGAATGAAAGAGCAATAAATCCTTCAATATATTAAATAATTTGTCAACCGCAACAGGATATTGTACTTTTCCTGTTATTTTTATAGAAGAGGTAGTATAAAATCTCAATGAATTAATCATAAGCAAAATCCCTGTATGTTCTTAGAAACAACTTTTTCAAAGACAGTATTGGTAATTCCCTCAATAAGTACAGATTTCTAATCACGGAAGGCAATTAGAGGACTTTTCCATCTCAGTCTTGCTGCATCCTCCGATAACATTCTGAAATGCAGTGACAAGTACTTTAGTCTTGTGAGCTCTAGGTCCTTGTCACAAGACTACACTCAGCCACAGTAACTCATAAGCAGTATGTAACCAGACAGGCAGGGCTGTGCTCTGTTGCAAGCTTATCTGCAGTCACAGACAACAGTCTGTGCCTACATATTGTAGTGCCTAGCACTGTCTGTTTTCAGCTTACACTGAAAAGGTACTGAAGTTCTTAAAGCTAAAACTCTTCAGTGAATATATGTCATATTAAAATTCATTCAAAAATACTGATTCCTTGGTTAGAGTACTCACTCACCAGAACATCAAAGAGGTAGATTTTTTTGACGCTTAACTGGCAAGACAATGAGTCAAAAATGGTTTTTTACATTTTCATAAATAAAGATCAAGATTGAATTATTATGTAACTTCAGTTTCTTCTGAAAACTTAAAGCCAACAATTTCTTGAATATAACTTTAATAATCACATTTAAATTATTTTCTGTAAAAATTTAGATTAGATTTAAATTTTTAAAACTTAGTATTACGGAACTTGAAAGTTTATAAATGGAAGAAGTCCCAAAGGATACAATAAAGTTCTGGAAGTGGGGGATAAAGAATGAGCAAGTTGAAATAGGTGGTGTAAACCTCCTTTTCTGCCCTGACCTGCTACTATATACCTGTTTCTGCCCGATAACTCAGTTCTAATCAATACGATAATTCTGAAGCAATTTGAAGATGACAGTTGAAAGCTATCTCAAAACCCACACTAGGCCAGAGAATAATTAAGATTCTACAAGCAAAGCAAAGATTTTCAAACTCACCATCTCTGTTAGTCTCCCATTCTACATTTTCTTCTTCACTTTCTGGAGTTCTCTCCTTAACAATTTTTATGTCTTCCTTGTCTCTATGTCTCCCTCTTGAAGATTCTTTCTAAAAAGGACATTTATAAACAAAATTCAAGTTACCGTATGTTAAAGACGATATGAGGCCCTTATTGAGTACACAGCATTTCCATTTCACTCAGCTTTGCTTCGGGGGGAATGATCTCTAAGTGTCATTTACATGAAGCCCCATGAAGAGAATTGATTTTTCTAAAGAACAGCAATATGATAAATGTAAGAAGTAGCTCACACATTTTTAAAAATGCAAGGAAACCCAATACTTTGATGTTCTACTCCATACTAAGCTTCTATGTGAAAATCCACTGGGTAAAAACCAGTTTAAAATGGCAAAAGTACAATGGAAAGATGCAAAGTGACCACATACAAAATCCAACTTTCAAAGATTAAACCAGTGAGCAGACTCTTAACCATCTAAAACGGATGCCCTAAATCACAGCTACTTTCCTATATACTAAAGGATGAACTCAAAATCATTGTAATAATTTTATAAAAGCTTTGAAAAAGACTTTTTAAAAACCCTATTTTGGTTAAAGCAAATGATGTTTAAACACAATTATTATACTAACTCTTAATACTATACCTAAAATACTATAAAATACTAGGGTTTGGATATTCAGCTTAATAGTAACCTACACTCCAAATTGGAAAACAGTATTTCAATTTATAAAGCAATTTAATAATTCAACTGAATACCTTGTTTTATATGATTCCAAACCACATTTTATTAGGGAGCGAGGAAATGACCAAAGCCCCTCACAGTGACTTACCGCTTTTATGTAATCATCTAAACACTATGACTGTCAGTTAGATTAAGTGCTTAAACTTCCAAGTACTTCTAGTCATAAAACTTAGTTGCCTGAAACACAAATTATTTTTCTTTAAAGTTTTCTTTTTAAAGAATCCCTCTAAATTCTATACTTAAGTATACCTTACAAACATTAATTCCAAATCACATTATATGTCTGCCTGCCAGACAACACAGGCTGACAAAGGACTATATAAGAATATGCAATGTGATAAATGTAAGAAGTAGCTCAGACTTCTGCCGGGGAAATTTACCAAAGACCAAGAAATAAGGAAATGGTGTTTGTGAGATGGCAAAGGGAGGACAAGGAAGACAGTTCTGTAGCATGAAGTGCAGGCTGTGGAGCACCGGAAGAACGGACCTGTGTCCAAGGCAACGACTGAACGGTCTGTGATTTAAACCCCCGGAATCTACAGCATACACCCATACCGAAAGTATTTCTTAACAAGAAATTACCTCCAAAATACTGAATACAACAACCAACTTTCTAAGGTGCCACACAAAACCCAGCTACTAATGTAAATAACAAGAATTACAGAGTAGCAAAACACACAAGATAATCTGTAATCCTGTATGTCACGTTATTTAGATCACATTATGAACTGGAAATACAATAATCAATAGATTTCACCAGTTATAAAACAGTTCATATTTATAGGTTTAGAACTGTCTAATCTTGAGTTGCCCATGTTTTTCAATGCAACTCCAACTGCCCAGAGATCACACAGAATTTCTATTACATGTCATACAGTCTGTACTCAGGCTTCAACATGTGGTAGAATTTCAAGTTAGAAGATTATGTCTTTTCCCAATATATAGTAACCATTCCATTTAAAAAAATCATAATACAGGAAATTATCTTGATAGCACTGAGGCTTTAGCTTATTTACAAATATGTTGGCTGGTTTTAAGTCAACTTGACACAAGCTAGAGTCATCTGAGAGGAGGGAGACTCAATTAGAGTATGACCCTTAAGATCCAGCTGTAGGTAGGCCTGTAGGGTATTAACTAATGATTATGCGGGAGGGCCCAGCCTCTTGTGTGTGGGGCTACCCCTGGGCTGGTTGTCCTGGGTTCTGTAAGAAAGCAAGCTGAGCAAGCCGTGAGAAGGAAGCCAGAAAGCAGAGTTCTCCACGGCCTTTGCATCATCCCCTGCCTCCACGTACCTGCTAGGCTTGGGTTCCTGCCTTGACTTCTCTTAATGGAAGAACCCATGACTTGGGATATATAAGCCAAATAAACCCTTTCCTCCCCAAATTGCTTTTGGTCACGGTGCTTCATCACAGCACTAACCCTAACTAAGACAATAAGAATACCCTATTCCTCCATTTCTCTACTTATTAGCTTATAACTTGTAAGGCACACCATTCCTTTATCACATATGTAGCATGGTCTTCTCTCAGCTTCCTCAATTTCCTTAATAGAATGGCTTGATATCGTCTTTAAATCTCAAACATACTCGTTAGAAGCATAACCTTCTTATACTTTATCGTATCTCTAAAGTTAGTATTCATATTGGAATGCTGTTAAGCAACCACAATATTTTAGGCCAAACACTTCAGACCAGATTATTCAAAAATTTAAAAAATGTAAAAGCTATTGATATAGTTACCCTGATCAGAACCTGTTAAGATTCTTTTGCTGAAGACACCACACACCCAAGTCACAGAACATGAAGAAATCTAGCTGGTACTAAACTGAAAGCTTCATCCCTAATGGCTAGCTTTCATAGTGCTGGAAGACGCTTTGCATATTACTAGAGGAGAAAAATAATCATCAGTCTCACCCAGCTGTGAATCCTGTAGGCTACGATAATGGCCCGTCCAGCAAGATATGCCTACTAGCACAATACTAACAAAAATGCTATGGGATAACCAAGCACTTTTCTGATTGGACTGATGGCCCACTCCACGAGGCGGAACTCATACCTAGCACTATCAATGAGGCCAAGAACCTGCAGCTAGATAGGTCACAGGCCCAAAGGGAGATTATATTATTCTGCTAAATGGATATAGCATTAAAATGACTTCTAATGACTTATTGCTATACCCATAGATCTGTACATTTCTAAACCCTCACAGAGAAGCGTCTTCTTGCAGTATATGGCAATTAACAGAGACCCAGAACTGGTCTAAGTGAAGAAAACAAACATTAAAGTGCTCTCTCTGCCCTAAATGGGACAATTATATATCACATCTCTCCCCTTAAGGGTCAGGGACTTTTTCAACATCAGGGGTAAAAGACTGTAAGAGCCAGAGGTGGTTGATAGCTTCAATGAAACAGTGTTTTCTGGGCACAACAGGACAGTTGCACATATGAACTCCCAACAATTTCCACTCATGCACAAGACCTGCACAAACTCAAGCCAAACTAAATCCCATAGTGGAATAGGGAAGGTGAGCATGAAGGCTACTCCTAGCTAACAAACTATTAGCATTTGGTTGCTCCTGGGAGAAAGCAAGCCCGTTTTCTTTAATAGTGTGCCCCTGATGTATCAATAACATTCCAGAACAAGCCCCATACCCAACACAAGCTGGATTGGTTTAAGATGGGAGAGGGGGCGAGAGGGTTAGGGGGGGGGGGGTTGGGAGGTCCGGTGGAATGGGGTTAGATCTGGGAGGTATGGTGATATTTTGTTTGTGATCTAACAAATAAGGCTTGCCTGAAAATCATAGTGTAGTGCTAAACCACTAGTTAACCATAGAGGCCAGGCAGTGGTAGCACACACCTTTAATCCCTACACTCAAGAGGCAGAGGCAGACTCTGTGAGTTCAAGGCCATCCTGGGCTACACAAGACTGATCGAGTCTAAAAGAGAAACAAAGCCAGGTAGTGGTGGCACACACATTTGATCCCAGCACTTGGGATCTCAGGCCTTTAATCCCAGCACTAGGGATGTGGAAACAGGAAGTGATATGGCTGAGCAGAGAAAGGAATATAAGGCGGGAGGAGACAGGAGTTTCCTTTTGGGCTGAGGAGTTGGTGAGGTGAGAGGTGGCTATGGCTTGTTCCTTTGTCTCTCTGATCTTCTAGCATTTACCCCATAGCTGGTGCTAGGTTTTTATTTAGACCAATTAGGATTCATGCTACAGGGAGGAGTTGAGGGAGGATGAACATGATCAAAATATATTACATGAAATTCTCAAATAACATTAGTAAAAATTTCAAAGCATATTGAACAACAATGCAGTCCATAATAAAACACACTAATATTTTTCTAGTAATACCTAAGAATTTATCAACTGAGTAAGATTTACAACTGGATCATTTCAATTAAGACCAAGTTGTGATAACTAATAAGTCTGTGCCTAACTTAGGAAAATGTTTTAGGTTTCTTCCATTTCAGAGATCCAGTGTTTGTGGAGTTTTAAATTACTTTCAGGTATATTCACTTTTCTTGAACATTTACTTGTGAGGCAGATTATGTTCATTATAAGTTTTACCTTACACAGTAAGGAGACATTACAAAGAATCTGAGGTATAAATTATTGGGGCTAACAATTGAAAACCAATATTATAAGTGGGTTAGTAGCCAAATAAAATGCTGTGTTTTTGAAAGGAATATTTAATCCAATTCTAATCTTACAGAAGAAAATGTCTAACAACACTATTTAATCATACAAGTTCTTTATTAGAAAATTTAACAGGGAAAAAATTAGTCCCCAAGGTTTCCAGTGACAGCTATTCCTATTTCTAGAGGGCTCAGATTATCAGAAATTTTTCTTAATCTTTATCTCTGCAGATTCTATAGGACTAGTTCTAATCTCTGAAGTTATGCAAAACAGATCTAGTACTTCTACATGCTTACTCTTTACATTTTTGGACATCATTACTAAATCCCTTCAATACCTTTTTTTTATCACACCAAGAGCCAAAGGCACCTCATGTTTATCACAGATTTACATTTCATGATTTTCACACTTTCATTAAGCTACCAATCTTCTTTATACTAATATGCTGTTCTAATTAGCTTTCTGTTGCTATGATAAAACACTGACCAAAATCAAATTGAGGGAGGAAAGGGATTGATACATCGAGAGAAGCCATGGCAAAAGCTCAAGACAAACTACAGCAGAGAGCACGGAGGCTTGCTTCCCCTGGCCTGCTCGGCAACCTTTCCCATACAGCCCAGGTCCACCTGCCTAGAGACAGCGGGCTGGGCCATCCTGCATAAATCAGCAACTAAGAAAATGCCCCACAGACACACCCGGAAGTTAACTCAAGGGGGCAATTCCTCAGTTGAGGTCTTTCCCTCTTTCCAGGTGTGCCAAGGTAACAACTGATGCCGATTATGACACACGACAATATTTCAATAGAATTGACCTAAGATTGAATACAGTCACCATCAACAAAACAAAAATCCAGCAGGTTGCTATTCGTTAGACAGCCTGATGCTGAAGTTTACAAGAAGTAAATCAAAGTATGGAAAGAGAAGATCAAATCTGAAGAGCTGAAACCCACCAGACTTCAATACTCAATATAAAGTGACAGTAATCAAGACAGTGTGAGATCAGACAAATTGACAGAGGAACACATCAGAGACACAGACAACAGAAAACGGAGAAATAGACCCTCACAGATAATCAAGTCATCTGGATGGGAAGCAAAGACAATTCAATGAAAAAAGCGCAGTCTTTCAAAGGACGGTGCACAACAACTAGGTATCCAGTGCTGCTGGACACAGACTTTACCGTTCTCACAAAAATTTACTCAAAATGGATCATAGACATAAATATAAAGATCAAATCTGAAGGAAAATATCTAAATAATCTCAAGTAAGGGATTTTAATGATCAAGGATAGAGTCCATCAAAGAAATAATGTTCAGTGGCCTTCATTAAAATAGAAAGGTTTCACACTAGGAAAGATACTGTCAAGAGAATGAGAAAACAATTCAGAAAAATGAGGAAAAAGTTTGCAAAGGACATCTGCAAACAAACAAAGTATGTTATCTAAAACATAGAAAGAACACTTAAAACTCAACAACACAAAAATCTGATTAAAAGAAAAGTGTATCACCAAAATGAAGACATACAGATGACAGACAAGTATATGAAAAGATGTTCAACATGGCAAGTCACTGTGAAAACTTCAGGGAATAAAAAAAGTTCATACTAGGCACACGTTTCTGAAAAGACAAAATTCCATATAATGACACCACTAAATGCCAGTAAGCTGTGGAATGCAGGATTCATTCACTGTCAGTGGACATACAAGAGAAAATCTTGAGGACTGTTTGGCAGAGGCGGGTTTTATTTCTCTCTCTCTCTCTCTCTCTCTCTCTCTCTCTCTCTCTCTCTCTCTCTCTCTCTCTCTCTCTGTGTGTGTGTGTGTGTGTGTGTGTGTTTCATTGAGGACTGAATCTATGGTAGCACACAGGCTAGGCTAGGCAAGTGCTATGCCTCACTAAGTTACCTAGGCAGGACCTAAACTTGCCATCCTCCTGCCTTAGGCTCTCCAAGAAGTTGGTGTTAAAAACTTGTGTTGTCAGGCCAGGCTAAACTAGTTTCTTCCACTACCATCACCTCCCTTCCTTCCTTCCTTTCTTCTCTTTTAATTCTTTTCCCACACAATCCAGCAGCAACACTCCCTGGTATTTAACCAAAGCCTTGTGCCCACATAAAAATCAGCACAAAATGTCTGCAGAGGACTACTTATAATTGCCAAAACTGGGAGACAATCAACACACCTCCATTGGGCAAATGGTTAAATACAAATTGTTCAATGGATTTTTAAAAAACCTTAATGGGGTTTTTTTTTTTTTTGTATTTTTTTTTTGTTTGTTTTGTTTTTTTTTAAGACAGGGTTTCTCTGTGTAGCTTTCCTGGAACTCACTTGGTAGCCCAGGCTGGCCTCGAACTCACAGAGATTCGCCTGGCTCTGCCTCCCGAGTGCTGGGATTAAAGGTGTATGCCACCACCGCCCCACTCCCATTAAGTTTTGAAAAGAGAAATGAAAATTATTATACTTGATATCATAAACAAAATGCTATTGCAGGCTGAGCATCCCTAATTCAAAACTCCAGAATTTGAAATGCCCCAGATCTGAGTCTGTAAGCACCAGCACAGGCTATGTGGGCACCTACAGCTGTCCTCACATAAAGGTTTCACTAAAAACACAGGTACACAAAACCCAGCAAAATTACCTTCAAGCTTCCTGTACACATTACATGAAATACAAACCAATTTCATATTGAGATAGGATTGCCATCCTCAAGATAGCTCACTATGTATAAGCAAATATCCTAAAATCTGGGGGTGGGGGGTCAAAAACTGGAAACACTTCTGGTCTCCAGCATTATCAGATAGATCATATTCAACTTTGACCCCTAAAATGTGGAGACTGAGAAATAGAGAAGAGGCTGACAAGGGGTAAGGGTGATGGAAGAGGAAGAGATAGAGATAGGAGTTCATAAGGATGCCTAAATTTCACAAGAGAAATACAAATTAAAACTAACCCGACACACCATCAGTTCCCCTATCTTGCTGGAGAAAAATTATGCAATACACACTAAAGAAGCAAAGGAAAACAAACAGGCACCACACACACCAGCAACAACACAAGACTGCCTAGCCTCGGCAGCCTTGACCCTCTGGCACACCAGCCCTATTCTTCAGATATATCTTGTTCTAAGACACACTAAAAAATGTAACAAGTATACAGTCATTCACCACAGCTCTACAGCAGGAACAACACTGAAATAACCTAAATTCCCATGCACAGAAGGCATGGTCTAGTCAAACAATGAAACACCATGGAACTAAAAAAAGCCTAAGAAATCTCTCAATATATTGCTATGGAATGTAAGAACCTGTAAGAAAAACGTTTAAAAAGCCATGTGAAATATAAGGTCATCTTTTATGTATGAAAAACATCACACACAAATTTATGTGCATATACACCCAACATATGCATTTAACATGTGTAAATATACAAGTACACATATATACAGATAAAAGCAGAAGGAAAAATAAATGTGGTCTATAAGGAACAAGGCAGAGCAATCAAAAGATGGAAGCCAGACTTTTTAAAAGTAAACTGTCTTAAAACCACATTTTGTATATTTACAAAACTGAAAAGAAATCCCAATACTTAAATCAGAATGACACGGATTAATTCATGCATGTATTAATTTGGTGGTTTAAAATACAGTAACTAGCTAAACCCCTATTGACCAGATTTAACAGATGTATCCCAAATAAGGCATACCCTAAATACTACAAAGAGATTTAACTTCTCAATAACCTGTGCATTAGTGCCTCTCCCATTTCTATGACAAAGACTAGACAGAAAAACACCTGAACCCTGAAGAAGTTCAGTCTGGCTCACAGTTCGAGGGTACAGCTCACAATGGCAAGGAAGAAACAAACATCCGACCGGAGACCAGAAGCAGAGAGCAGACCGGAAGCAAGGATGGGCTAGAACCCACTAGGCCCACGCTCAGTGACCCACTTCCTTCCGTGAAGCCCTACAGCGAAGCTCTACAGCCCAGCTCCCCATCCGGGGCGTGTCCAATCTGCCGGATACAGGTACAACACAGAATCATAGTCAACATATCCGAGAGCAGTGACGCATGCTCTTAATTGCAGAGCTGCTTAGGCTGAGGCAGGCGGAACAAGATGGCCTGGCCTACACAAGAACAGGCCCCCGGCCTCCAGCATGTCCCCGCCCCCCAACTTCCATCCCATGCCTCCTCCATCATAAACTTCATTAAAACACTGTAAAAGGCTTTTTTTTGTTTGTAATTCAATTGCCTGGTTCTGGAATGAACTTGGTAATTTGTTAAAGTGAATTACAATGTCAAAAGGCCAAACACCTTGCAATTCACCAAAACTGTCCCCAGCTGAGGACCAAGTTTTCAAACACATGAGCCTGTACAGGGCATTTTACATGCAAACTCTAACACCTTGCTAGTAATAATATTGTCTAAATATAAAGTCTGTAATAATGTAAAGAGGCACTAGAATTTTCTGCACAAGAAAGCAATACAATTGTAAAAGCCACGAAATCCTACATCTGAATGATTAGGACTTACTTGTCTGTTTTTAAGAGAAATACACACATACTTCCTGATCCTGCTTAATAAAAGGCCTTAATAAAAGACCATGACTAACAGTAGTAGGCCTCCGAGTACATGTATGCAATGTGCTGGCCACATGACTTTAATGGAAACAAAGGAACTACCAGAGACTGCTGAGGAGGGAGGCGTCAAAACAACACAAGATAACTGATAAGGATAGCCACACTGGGAAAACACATCTGCAGTACTATAGTTCACAAAGGAAGCTATCCAGAACCTAAGAATTACAAAGGTGTTATAATCTGTGAAGAAAATACACCACAAAACACAAAAACAAAGGGCCAATAAAAGGGGTGTGTGTGTGTGTGTGTGTGTGTGTGTGTGTGTGTGTGAGAGAGAGAGAGAGAGAGAGAGAGAGAGAGAGAGAGAGAAATACCCCCCCAACAAAATCTTGTATTCAAAGATGTACAACACCATTAATTCTCAACAACTAAAAGCACTACATGCCTGCCCGCAGAGCTAAAATGAAAAGGCTCAACAATGCCAATGGTGGCAAGACCAGCAGCAGAAACTCACCGACTACATGGAGATGGAAAATGTAACAACTACTCTGCAAAGCTGTTCAGCAGTTTCTATGAAGCCACACTATAAATATGGCCCAGCAACGCTACAACTGGGTACTTAGTGGCGAAAACACGCCCATGTAAAGGCTTAGACCTGCACTCCTCAGTTCTATGTAAATAACTGAAACCTGGAAACTCACATGCCCATCAATTGTAACATGAACAAATTCTGATGTATCACAGACTGCTAAGCAAGAAGAGGAACAAAGTATGAACACAATAATGTGGTTGAATTTTGAAATTATTAATTAATTACACTGAAAGAATCCAGACAGAGAGATATATACTACAGGATTCCAATCAAATGACAGCTCTGAACATATAAAGACTGGGTTTAGGTTGGGGAATGGAGACATAATTTTGAGCTGACAGAAATACTTTGTATCTTGACTGTAAAGTAACACCTTGTTAAGAATAATATGTACATGTGTCAAAAATCAAACTATATATTTAGAATGGGTGCAATTTATTTGCAGATTGTATCTCTCAACAAAGTAAGCTTTTAAAAAAGACTTGTGTCCAATATAAAGATGGCCCACAAGCTAAGGACATAGAACATGTCAATTTAGGGAAGTAACAATAATGGTGGTAGATTAAAGTTGAAGACATCATCAAGAACTCAGGCTTAGCTCAACAATATAGGCAGGTGGTATCCAGCCTTCAGGTGAGAGGAAGTCCAAGCTATCAACATGACTAGATCCACATGAAGAAGTGATGTTTCCAAATGACTGGCATCAGCTTTGAGACACATGAACAGACAAGCCTTTCAATGATTTCAACCCACATTCTTTCAGCCTTTTGCTAAGGTTCATACATCAAGAAGTCAAGATGCCCATTCTTGACTTTCTCCATCTGGACAGAATTCACTAGCACAGCAAATGCTTGATACTATGTAACCATGTGGAGTTCTTATGAAAGGGAACTGTATGATGAAAACAATGTCATAATTATCTCTGTACTCTTTGCTATGAAATTTCCACCAAGAAACCTATTTATATCTCTGCTTACACTCTTGCTCCTAGCCTCCTCTTCTATGTCTTATCCTTCTCAGTAAACACTTATTTGATCAATTTACTCCCACAGCGATCAGCTTCCTGTTAGCTTAGTGCCTTTCCACTCTTTCTTTTTTGCAAGTACACTGTTTCACTCTTTCTTTCTTTCTTCCTTCCTTCCTTCCTTTTTTTTTTTTTTTTTTTTTTTGGTTTTTCCAGACAGGGTTTCTCTGTGTAGCTCTGCGCCTTTCCTGGATCTTGCTCTGACCAGGCTGGCCTTGAACTCACAAAGATCCGCCTGGCTCTGCCTCCCGAGTGCTGGGATTAAAGGCGTGTGCCACCACCGCCCGGCTGTTTCACTCTTTCTAAAGACCTCTTACTTGTACTTCCCCATTTGGTTTTTCCCATAACTTGTGGCATATGGAAACAGGCACTGTACTTACTCTTACAGACTTAAAGCCAGGTGGAGGCTCCTCTGGATGTGGTCAGTGACTGTTAACCTTCTACCTTAAAGCGCTCCACTGCAAGAGTCCTCCTTACTGCAGCAGCTACGAACCACCCCTTCTCGAGCCAGGGTCATTCCAACCTCAGCTAGTCAGAAATACTAAGACTCTGACAGAAGAGGGACAACGGACATGGTGGGGTGTGTGTGTAAGACAGTTAAGGAGGGGACTGTTGGACAAACCAGTGTACTCTTGAAGAAAGCTCTCCCAGATACAATGCACTCTGTACTAGAAACAGTTTTGATTCATAATAGCACAGAACTTGGCAACTAAGAGTAGGAAAAGATCTAGTATAGTATTTATGTGATGTCAGAATAACCCACCTAGAATAGGCTAGATGTTGGCCAATCATCTTGAGCTCTACCTACACAGTGAAATCTGAAAAAGTAATTTAAGTAATAGCCCAATTAAACTGACCCATGATAAAATCAAGTCTAAACCTGAGTCTCTATCTCAAGTTAAGTAATCAGGTTGAGGGCAGAAAATTAAAGCAACTGACGATTTTGGAGAATGAAAAGGGAATATCACTCTAAGTTTCAGAAGGAAAATCTCTGAACTGTTGATTGCAGAACTAGAAATGGGCATACAAATGACAGGTTAAAGCAGTTGAATTAATCAACATTTAAATTAACATCATAGCTGGGCACGGTGGCATTGAGGAGTTGAGGTGAGAGCAGGAGGATTCGAAGTTTGAGGCCACTCTGATTGGCAGTATCAGAGCTGGTCTCAAAAGCAACCGAGAAACACCACAAAACACAACAACTGAAACAAATCTCAAATGACAAATCTTGTATCTATTTTATCACAATAGAAACTAAAGGGAAAAAAAAAAAACCAACATGTAGAGGTAAAACTAAACCACTGCTCTTGTCCATCTATCCTGAGGAAAGGGTCTACATAAACAAGGGAACACCCAGAGAGGGTCTCTAAACTCTAACAGATACTTTCTCATTACGATGAATCATTTAACCTACTCTGAAATGTTGCTGCACAGCTTCTCTTAAGGGACAGCTCCCAGGACACACTTATGCCTTTATCACTAACAAATTTTCTCACTGACTATATTCAGGGTCAATTCTTCTCTCAGTGATAATTTCTTTGCTATGTTCAAATTCTGTAAAATAACAAGCCTCTGTCAGAGACTAGAACACAATTCAATGAGTATATTTGTAAGGTTCTGTAGATTCAACTGCATAACATTTGGTTCACATCAAGCAGGCACTTATTAAAGTGCACTGGCAACCTTTCCATTCTTCATTGCCACATCAGAAAGAAAAATAAAGCAGGTAAAATTAAAATGTTAATGTATTTCATTTAACTTAATGCATCAATATCTGTCATTTCAATATGAAATGCAGTAGAAACTGAGATTTATTTACTTTTCATACCAAGTATCTGAAGCTCAGTACATAGTTTACACTTAGAGCACACTTCAATTGAGACAAGGCCACCAAGACTTCCCAACTGAGGCTGGACATGAGAAGCACTTCTGTTTAAGTGAACTGACCGGTACCTACGTAGCACTCAACCTCATTCCAACGCGACAGCAAGACACAAGCGCACAGCACCCAGCTAGAGCATGGCAGCAGTCCTTTAAAACCCTCCTTAATGAACTGCATCATTCCCACCCACCCCCTTTCGTCTACTCACCCACAAACCTTCTCGAGTTCTGCAGGGAGTTGTTTACTTTGCCCACTGTGCACTTTGCTTGCATCTCACACACTATGGAATTACAATTGGGCCGCGCAGTGTCGGCGCACACCTTTAATCCCAGCACTCGGGAGGCAGAGCCAGGCAGATCTCTGTGAGTTCGAGACCAGCCTGGTCTACAAAGTGAGATCCAGGACAGGTTCCAAAACTACACAGAGAAATACTGTCTCAAAAAACCGAAAAAGAAAAAAAAAAGGAATTACAATTGGTTTATTTATGAAGTTGCCTCTCCACAAAATCAAGGATAATCCAGCAACCTTATAATTTAGACATACTGGAGTAAATATCAGTGACAAAGAAGGAGTAAATCTGTTAACTCCCGGAAAAATCACATGTTTATCTCAGCTCTGCCTGTGTTATCCATATGATGCTGCCCTTCCTTAAAATCAATCTGACCTCTGACAGGAAGCCACTACATGAAGATCAGCATCATATGCATCATATGCTGCTGAATACATCAGAGATGAAAGCAAGAATCAAGTTTTTACTTGCTTTTCTCTTAAGGTTTACTCATTTTATGTGCATAAGTGTTTTGCCTGGATGTATGTCTGTACATCACTTGCATGCCTGGTTCTCTCACAGGCTACAAGGGGAATCTAATCCCTTGAGACAGCAGTTACAGACAGTAGTGAGCATCATGTGGGTGCTAGGAATTGTACTGAGGTCCTCTGGAAGAGAAGCCAGTGCTCTTAACTGCTGATCCATCTCTCTAACCCTAGACTTTCAATTTCTTAATAGTCAACTTTGCTATCTACTAATGTGATCTAAACATATAAGCCTTTATAACTGTGTGTGTGTGTGTGTGTGTGTTCACAACCTAAATTAATGCTCACATCCAATTTCTGCTAAGAGACTAAAGTCAATTTAGAGAACAGAAAAGCCATTTTAACCATTATATTAGTGTATTATTAAGAGTCAGCATAAAATGGCCAATCACACCCATCATCATAACATACCAACAAAGCCAATTCCTAATTTATAGATGAGGAAACTGATAGAGTTTAGCTAACAATACCTAGAGGTACTGTATTCACATTGTAAATCCTTGTGCCTGTACCTTATATTAACTAATTACAGTTCATCTAGTCAACACATGTCATGGGAACTCAGAAAAGCTGACTTATGTTTTAAGGAATCAGATGTGTGCGCGCGCACACACACACACACACACACACACACACACACACACACACACACACGAGAGCTGTGTCTGATGCTGAGAGCCTATGTAGTACCAGTTCCCAGAGAGGCTGAGGCACGATCACCTGATGTATCTACTGCAGGCCGGGTGACACAGTAAGACACTGCCCCAACTTAGACAATTAAAAAAAGGAACAATAATGCACAGAATGGTAGAAAATTTGTTTTAGGCACCTTAAAAATGAAAGCAAACATGGGAATTGTATGCTAATTCTGATAAATTTTCTTAAATTTTAACTTATTTCAGAGTAAAAATAGTTAAAGGAATAAAAACAAAATTTTAGAACAGTGATTTTATTTTTTGCTATTTTTAACTTAAAAGGAAATTACCCAGATTTGTATTAAACACTGGTAAAGCAGAACAATTCATCTTAGAATTTTTTTTTTCTTTTTCTTTTTTTAACTTTTCGAGACAAGGTTTCTCTGTGCAGCTTTGGTGCCTGTTCTGGAACTTGCTCTGTAGACCAGGCTGGACTCGAACTCACAGAGATCTGCCTGACTCTGCCTCCCGAGTGCTGGGATTAAAGGCGTGCACCACCACTGCCCAGCTTAGAAATTTTATGATATATAAATACACAATTATTTCACATTATTACTAACTAGAAAAAATTGGAAAACTTGAAACCTTCAAAGAATATATTTTACCTATACTCAAGATATAAAGAACTCTTACAAGTCAATAAAGACAGCTCAATTTTAAAAATGGGCAGAGTATCTCCAAATATGCACCAACAGCCAGTGAGTATGTACACAATGCTTGGCATCCTTAGTTATTAGGGAGACACAAAGTAAAACCACAATTAGATTAGGAGCTGGAAAAAAAAAATGGGGAAACCGGAACTTTCATATCCCACTGTCTAGAAGTAAAAACGATGACGCAACCTCTAAACGACAGTGTAGCATAGCGGTTCTCACTGTGTGTGTCGATCAGATATCTACATTACAACTCATGACACTACAGTTATGAAGTAGCAACAACAACAGTTTTGGGGTTGGGGTCAGCACAGCACGTGTTAAATGACCGCAGCACTGGGAAGGTTGAGAAGCACTGCTTTGGCAGACCCTCCAGAGAGAGCAGCATTCACACTGCGTGCTAACACTGACTCCGCCCACTGTGACAAGATCTAGACTCAACACTGGTTGGTTGAAGTGGGGAACTCCATCCTACAGAAGAAAGGGGGCTGAGCACAGCACTCACTGCTCTCTGCTTGCTGGCTTGGATACAAATGGCCTGTGCTCCTGCTTCCACACAGCCATGCCACGTGCACACTGGCCCTCAAACTGAGCCAGAAGAAACCCTTCCTTAGGTTGTTTCCGTCAGATATTCTGTCACAGCAGCAGGAGAGTAACTAAGAGACCACGGATTCACCAATTCTGTTCTCCAGGATTAAACCAAGACAAATGAACTCATGCTAAACAACACCTTGTACGTAAATGTTCTCATTCACAATATTGGGAGAGGGGGGATGGAAAGAGCCCAAATAGTCATCAAAGAGAAGTGAATGAACAAAATATGGAATATTCTTTGGAAAAACAGACGAGAGTAATGCATCTTATAATTTTCCATAAATGTTAAAAACTGGGTAAAGGAAACTAGTCACAAGAGATGACACATTATATAAGCACAGAGGGTTAACAATTCATAAAACAAGAAGTGATTTCATGACTGCCTAGGGCTCACAGTCAGTGGGACAACAGGAGTGATTGCTGGAAAATGTGGAGTTTCTTTGCAGAAGGATGAAAAGTGACCACAGGGCTAGCCACACAACTGTAAATGTCCTTGAGAACTACGGCAGCTCCTTGAACTCTGAAACTGTACACTGCATGTAGGCACTCCTGAGGTCTGGGAGGTACAAAACCTTCTAAGTGCAGCCTGAGCTCTGCTGGTCGATCCCTTTCATTTTAAATACACAGAAGAACAGACCGTTTTCCCTGCCCCTTAAATTACATTTATTTCGAGGCCAACCTGGTCTACAGAGCAAGTTCCAGGATAGCCAGTGCTACACAGAGAAACCCTGTCTTGAAAAAAAGTAACAAAACAAACAAACTTACATGTGTTCACACAGGACACTGTAATGTCTAGTCATGGCTTTACCATGTGTTTAGCACACCACTTCCTATTTAAAATGGAAATCATGGACTAAATGACTAGTGAAATTTAGGTGAGTCGTAAATTAGCCTACCCTAACAGGTGAGGATGACTCCTCTGTGTTCCGTTTCTGGGATTCACTGTCCACATCCTGACGCTTGTTCTTCATTCTTTCTCGGAGGTCACCTGTAGGTCTTTCCGGTGACCTTTGATATAAAACAACACAATTCTATATTTATATGACATTTTATAAGAATAATATAAATAAATAATCTCATAAATACTGATGCAATTTTCTGTCTTTGGTGGCTAAACTTCTGAAAAATGTTTCAGCTTAAGTAGTACTATATAAAAATATGAGCAATATTCATAAGTTTTCTCCCAATGCCAATCAAAATGCATGTTAACTTCCATGGGGTGGTAAACTGATAATATGAGAAACAATGAACTGAAGAAAATGAATATGCAAATAGCAGCTTGAGTTACTTTCTGTTCACCACACAAATATAGCAGTCATATTGTAGATGAAGGGCAAGAAGAGAAAGGTTAAGTTATAAAGAAGCAAAGTTATTCCAGAGGGATTAATTCCCTCTATATATGTATGTAGTTGGACATACTATCAACTAAGAAAATATTTCCTGCATCTTAAAAATGAAAGCTAACAGTCATCAAGAAGGCTCAATGGGTAAATGTGATTGTCATCAGGCCTGAAGGAGAGAACAGACTCCCAAAAGCTGTCCTCAGACCTTCACATTCAAATGTGATGCGCTCGCTCGCTCGCTCTCAAAAAAAACAAAAAACAAAACTCCAATGACTAACTTTCAGTTTTTCTACTAATGCCATAGGCAAAGCAATCAGCATGCACAATTTCAGGATTATGTAAATTCTATTTACTGATTAAATGATTTCTGTAAGAAACATTGTATCTGTTACATTTAAAAAATATTACAAAATCATCATAAGGGGACAAAAGGAATACTAAAAAGATCTTCGTTATGCAAATTCAGTTTAGTCAAGTTTCTATCAAAGACAAAATGATGTTCTGCAAGGAAATGTTTATATATAAACACACTTAAAATTATTGATTTGTTTGCTTTATGTGTATGGGTGTTTTGTCTGCATGTATGTCTGTGCACCATGTGCGTACCTGGTGTCTGAGTCTAGAAAAGGATATTGGATCCCCTGGGACTGGAACTACAGACAGCTGTTTGCTACCATGTGGGTGATGGAAACTAAACTCAGGTCTTCTAGAAGAGCAGTCAAGGCTCTTAACCACTGACCTATACCGCTCCAGCCCCTAAAGACATTTATATTAACACAGTGCCCTAAGAGGTTTGGCAAGCAGATTTTACAACAAAGCTTGTAGAAGACACAAATTTAAGCTGGGCAGTGTTGGTGCATGCCTTTAATCCCAGCACTCGGGAGGCAGAGCCAGGCAGATCTCTGTGAGTTCAAGGCCAGCCTGGTCTACAGAGTGAGTTCCAGGACAGGCTCCAAAGCTACACAGAGAAATCTTGTCTCAAAAATCCAAAAGAAATAAAAGATACAAATTTAAAAGGCCTTTGGAAAATTACAACTAAATCTTATTTAAATTTTACTGTTAAGAATGACTAGTCTAACTTTATTGAAAATGAATTCTCACACCTCTGAGTTCTGCTTAAGTGGAGATTTAATACAAACTTGGGGCAGTATGAGGTGGGGGCATTTTAGGGGCAGTTTGCCCCCAGACTCAGTCTCCTTACAGGTGTGCACTGATCTGAATAAACACATTGAAAAAGGATCTATTATCAAGACATACAAACATGTACATTTTAAAGCTAACATTTTATTAATCTTAAAAGTAACAACCAAAAGATCTGGCTAATCTATGACTGTCAAGACTACCCCAAGACAGGAAATCTGACCAAGTATATGGTTCAATTTCAGATCTTTACACTAAATTGCTAAAGTTGGTTTTTAGTACTACAGCAAATGTTTCCGTTCTCAGTTTACCTTCTGTAATTGCTGCTGTAACCTTTCCCACGAGGTGAAGGGCCATGGACGAACCTACACGTGTTTCCATAGAGGCAGCTGCCCGTCTTCAGCCAGTTCCGGCACTGTGTCTAGGAGGCAGATATCACCACGTGAATGTCTGAAGAGAAGATGCTACTAGAGCAAAATCAAGTCAGAGCGACCCACATGCCAGCTAAGCCCACGCTACTCCAATAGCAATACCATAAAGGAATCACAAACCACAACAGGGTATGGGGTCGGGTGTTACTGGAATGCGGCATGGATAGGATTAAAATACATTGTATATATAGAACAAACAAAAACCTTATAAAACAATGAGAAATTTGCAAACCATAACCCCTCTTTCATTTCTTTCCTAGAGTAAAATTTGCTAAATCAACCCCACAACAAAACAACCCATTTTCCTTTATAATAGCAATTAGTACTTCAATAATAGTATTTTAAATGTCTCCCCCAGGGCACAGGATTGAGGGTGGGGCCCCTTTGTACAGGCTAGGTAAGGGCTCCAACACTGAGTCACACTGCTAGTCCCCTCTAGTAAGCTCCCTGTACCCACAGTAGTGACAACTCACCTCTGCTGTGCTGCCAGTGCTGGGTCCAAGCCTCTCAAACACACTAGGTCTTCTGGATGTACTCTCGGATATGGTCTTGGTGTTTTCCACTGTGACTTTCCTCCTAATTTTTGACATTCTGAACTACTTTAACCAAAAGAGAGAGAGTTAAACTGTAAAATCTTTCAATTTTATACACCTGAGCCTAAAACGTACAAGCAGACAAAGCTACAGGTAACACTCTAAAAGCAGGAGTGCCTTCCTGAGGCCAGGGCTTGGACAGAGGGAAACAGGAGAGGATGCTAGTAGACATGTTGCCTGCTATACCACGCTTCTAAGTCTAGCAACTCTGGACTCCATGGGCTGGACCTGGACCTCCTCTGTACTGGACATTCAACTACAGTTATTACTTTGTGAGTCACTTATACAAGCCGTTGTAAAATCTGGTAGTTCTGTCCTTTAGGAGAAGATTGCTAGCCTAACAACCGGTTAACTAAAAGATATGTAAGTCAAAGAACATGGGACATAAACCCAGGTGATATCTTAACTGAAAGTGGATACAGCTCTTTATATTGTTTCAGTGGCTACAAAAGTACTGCTTCAAATGAGGATGGGAATGTCTGGGGGTGGCGCCGCACATCAGTAATCCCCAGCCTCAGGAAGCTGAGGCAGGAGGATCTCCAGTTCACAGAATGACCACGTCTGGAAGAAAATCAAAAGTCAAACAAACAAACAAACAAACAACAGTATGGAAGAAAAGCGGGTGCTGTTTAAGTATTCTTTGCTGCGAAGGTCATGGAAAGGCAATTTGATGAAGAATGTTAATTTTTCAGTAATACCAAAAACAAAACTCTCCGAGGTATTTCTATAATCCAACACACACTGCCATGAAAGTCAAGGGTGCTAAAAGTAAGGAATGGGTCATTAACAGCAATAAGAAAGAAAATTGCAAAAGTATATAAAAAGCTAAACAAAGCATTAAAAAACTAAGACTATATAAGAAAACTAATCCAGTTATTTAATTGAAAGTAAAAATTCAGATGACAGCACACATTAGGAAACAAAGTCCAGACCAAGTAATAACTCATACTGATCTGAAGGAAGAAACTGTCTCGTGAGAAAAAGCAAGAGAAGCTGAACTGCACATTTTACATCACCTGAACATGAGTAGAAATCTAATTGTCAGATTATCAGAAAGAGCCATGGCAGCTTAAAAAAAAAAAAAAGTAAGTTCTACTTGGTATACATAAGTAGTCGTGCGTGCGTGCGTGCGTGCGTGCGTGCGTGCGTGCGTGCGTGCGTGCGTGTGTGTGTGTGTATACACTTGAGACAAGATTTCCTGAAGCCCAGTTTGACCTCAACTTCAGCATCCAGCAGAGGACAGTCTTTAACTTCTCTCCTCCTGTTTCCATCTCCAATTCTGCAATTCCAAGAATGGACCACCATGCAGTGCTGGATCTGAACACAGGGCTTCCTTACATTCTCTACTAACTGAGCTACAACCCCAGCAACAGAACTAGTCTTTATAAAGATCACAGGTGATTTTTAAAATGGTTTCAAAATAAATAAATATTACTGGACATGAAATCACATCAGCACTAGCTGAGTGTGTGGTAGGGCATGCCTAAGTGCCTTAGTCAGAAGACTAAGAGCACTGCTGTGAGTTCAAGGCCAGCCTGGACTCTAAATAGTGAGTTCAAGGTCAGCCAGTAATAAATAGTAAAATTTTGTTTTAAAAACAACAACAAAAAGAAAAAAAAAATCCTGGAATAGAAAATCAAAGCCAAAAACTCAATAGTGATGATAAAAATATTCCATTTAACTAGGTCACTCAAGTCACATTTTAAAGATTCAAAAAGTAAGAACAAAGTCTGACAAGTGAGAAAAGATGACAAATCAAGAGGAAACCATAAAATGATACATCAAAGTGGATTTAATTGGGAAGTTTAGATTATAAACTCTTTAACATAAAATGTAACCTTTTTTTTAACACAAGTTGGAAAATAACTACCACATAGGTGAGCAAAATCAGTTATATCAGCCATTCTCCAAGAAAAGAAAGCAAATTAGCCAAATATATATTAGCATCAACACAATGTGTATCTTTAATTTTTCTTGAACTCATTCTCAGCACAAACATAAATGTTCAGGGGAAGATACTGCAAAGCCATATCAGATATCCAGTAGATTATGGAAAGGAACAAAAAAGAACAGAAAACTTAGAGAAGCTGTGCAGATTTAAAAGACCTAGAAAATAAGAGCTTTGATTAGCTAAAAACACACACACACACACACACACACACACACACACACACACACACCTAGAAATATACAATTTCTATCTATGTAGAAGGTAATAAGTAGTAAATGTATGCTAGCCAGGCATGATGGCTCATACCTTTAACCCTGGAACTTGGGAGGAAGTGGTAGGTGGATTCAAGGCCAGCCTGGTCTACACAGAGAAACCCTGTCTCGAAAAACTGGGGGTGGGGTTGGGGGTGGGAGCAGGCAGAAAAGTTTTAAGTTAAAAATGCATCTTAAAGTTTCATTATATTATTATCAATCAATATATAAGTACACATCATGATCCTCAACCATTTAATAAAACTGAACAGATTCTAAGCTCCCTGATGAACTTGTTATTCAGAACCTAAAGAATGCACATCTTTTTCCTCCTAAGTAGGTGGTCTCATCCTACAACACTACGTTACATTTTTCCCTCCACCATCACTATCAATGAAAATAGGTTAGCTCTGCCTCCAGCATTCCATCCCTCAATGGGACTACTTCCACCACCCCTTCCTACCAGAAACTAACAGATTTCCACCAAGCAAGAAGCTTTGTGATGCTGTTCTTGTTGTCAACTTGACTACAGCTGAAATCAACTAAAACCCAAAGGGCTGTGTCCATCTGGGAAGGAATTTTCTTGATTGAATGATATGAAGTTGGAAGACCCATCCTAAACCCAGATGTTTTGAGGTGAGAAGAGCCACCTTAAATCTGGACCACATCTTCTGGTGGCAGCTATATAAAGGACAAGAAGAAATTGTTTGCTCTTTGCCTGCTTGCTCTCACTTCTCTGGTAACAGAACCTACTTCAGGATTCTGATGTATACTGAAGACCAGCTGAGACATCCAGCCTTGTGGTCTGAATAACCACTGGATTCTTGGACTTTCTGTTGGGAGATAGTCACTGTTGGACAAGGTGGACACAGCCTGTGAACCACTCTAATAAATCATAGATATACATATATATGATACACATGTCACATGTATATATAATACATAAATATCTATAATATATATTCATTCATATATATCCATTGTTCGTCTAGAGCAGTGGTTCACAAGTTGAGGGTCAAGACTCCCACAGAGGTCACATATCAAATATTTACATTATGATTCATAACAATAGCAAAATTACAGTTAAGAAGTAGCAACAAAATAATTTCATGGTTGGGGGTCACCACAACATGAGGACTGTATTAAAGGGTCGCAGCATTAGGAAGGTTGCAGCTCACTTCTCTAGAGAACCCTGACTAAGACACTATTTATTACTGTATCTGAAATACTGGTCATCTGCCATCTCCTTTCTTGGTCTTCCAAAGGATCATGGCATTCCCTTGCTCTGCTACTTCTCCACATGCTGTCACCTCCACTTAGCTCATCACTGCTCTCTTCCTGACCTCCTGCTAGAATGCTCGGCTTCACAGCTTCTCTCCAATCCTAGATGACTGGATCCCATTGGAATTTTACACCAAATGAAGTAAGAATCACAGACCCCAACTTATAAGCCACATCCCAGTCTTGTACTCTTATCAGTAAAAAGCTGCTCCCCATACAAACGGAATCAATTGCTTTTACGAAGAGCATGAAGAATGATCAAGAGTCGCCTGTAGGGGCTCATCAGTTAAAAAGAACTTGTTGCTCTTGCAGAGGACCATGGTTCAATCCCCAGCACACACACGGTAGCTCACAACCATCCATTAACTCCAGTTCCAAGGGATCCAACACCCTCTTCTGACCTCCTAAGGCACCAGGCACACAGGCAATGCACATTCATAGATACATCTGGACAAATCAGTTATATACATAAAAATAAAATAAACAAATCTTAAAAAAAAAAAAAAAAAAGAAGATTCGCCTATAAGGGAATTTCCCAGGAATTTTTATTCCCAGCTACTACTTAGCCTTCCAAATGAAGGGGGAAATACAATGAAGTAAAAGATGTATTCTCCTTTTGCCTCAGAATCCTATAGTGCCAGATTCTGTCCTACAATTACACTGTATTTTGGTAATGGGTCTAGATTATAGAGAGGATGAAAACATGAGGCACAAAAGGTAAAAACAAGAATTAAAGCTATCCATCTGGCATGACTTTTCCTACTTCAGCTTCTTGGGTTCTGGAATTACAGGCATCTGTTCCACAATGGTTCTGGAATGAACACTTCTGATCATTTGCTAAGGTCTGGATGAGTCTCCACCCCCAAGCCCCAAAAGACTATCAGTGAAGGCTTGGTCCTCAGGGTGGTGGTAACATGAGGTCCTGTGGATCTTTTAAGAGGTAAAGAATAACAGGAAATCCTTGCACCATGAGGCAAAGGGGTGCTTTCAAAGGGAACTGTAGAACCTGTCTGTTCATCTCTCCTTCTAACTTCACTTCCTGGCTTGTGCCACCCACCCAAGAGGCCCAAAGCAATGGATGGAATCCTGGGCATAAATCTCTAAAGCCAGAAGTGGGAATTAGCTTTCTTCCTAAGTATCCTGTCTCAGGAATTTCATTACAGTAACCCAGTTAATTAATACATTGTCCCCTAAGAACTCCTGGCAGTCTTCAACACAACACTGTCCTCAACATTAGCAGCCACACAGTTGTGACTCTGCATGAATAAACACTGTTGGAACAGAAAATAATATAACTTAAAAGCTCATTTGTTGGAAAATAAATACACCAGAAAAACATTTCTTTTTCATATATTAAACCATGTAACTCAAAATCATGTAATCAACTGATGTGAAAGCTCAAAAATTTCAATCCTAAATGACGGGTTCAAAGAAAGATGAATACCACAAAAGAGTGGAGTGTAGATTTGATTAGAGGACAGAAACCCTTAATGGGATAGATATGAATGCTTCAAAGTGGAGGAGAAGTAGTAGACACAAGAACCAGAATTGTGGATGCCAATGTCTTTCCAATCACAGAGACTGTAAACCAATCACCTACTAGTAAACTGACTCTCGTCTGAAGATGTCCTTCACTTGGTATCCAAATTGTTCTTTTCTTTAAGCTGTCAGCACCTGTTACGTCATGCCTTTCTCAACTAAGCCAAACAACTATGCAGCTGTTCTCTTTATCTGCTCTCCTTTGGAATTTAATAGGTATCTGGAACTTTCATCAACTCCTTTCAATTAAAAAGAATCAAATTCTGGGGCACTAATGATGAGCCTATTAAGACAGAAAATGTATTTCAAATATGAGAACTGCTCCCCTTCTCCAGGGAACAATGTACTCTGAGTTCCACACCATAAACACGGCTGAGAAAGGAGCATCACAGAGGTGGCTCTTTTTGAATAATTACTCCCAAGGTCTGCTAAAATTCTGTCAGTGAAACATATGCTAATTGAGAACCCTTATCCTAAAATGTTTGAGACTGGTATATTTTGGATTCAAATTTTGGAAAGTTAAATATCTCAAGGATGTGATCAAGGTTTACATTCAAAATTCATAATTAAGTAACACTAACAACTGAATAAAATGTATTGATATGTTACACTGTGCTTTAGTATTTTTAAATTTATATTACAGACATCACACTGAGTTATGTGTGTACATCTCCAATCCAAGTATTAACAAGGCCGAACCCTGCTTAGCTTCTGAGACCAGGTGCTCAGGGTAGTGTGCCTGTGGATAGAGTATGTATCTCAAAATAAGCAGTTAATGATCACTCTGAATCACCAGCAAACAGAAAGCAAATAAAAGGCTGTATCCCTGCATTGAAAATACTAAAAAAAAGACTACATGAAAATGTACAAACCTTTATTTATATTATTCCTAAACAGTATATAGTATTTACATCATATTATGTATTAGGAGTATAGAGATGACTGAAAACACACAAGGTGTGGACATGTTCAAAGTTTATATCATTTTCTAGAAGGGATTTGAGTGTCTGTATATTCGGGTATCTGAGGTCGCATGCTATGGGTGGATGTCAATTGTGTGTTTTGAACAAATGCATCCTACCAAATGCTCACACTGAAACTCAAGTTTCAGGGCACAACCGTTTTCGCACAAACTGCTACGCTACATGCCTACATCCACCTGCTAACCCTGCACATGAAAGTGTTATTTGATAGAATCAAGCATTACAGGGCTGGAAGTTGCTTGCAGATCTATACACTATGTTGCAAAATACGTTGCTTAGATACTAAAGCTAGTAATGTCAAAATTATATAGCAAAACTGAACACACAGGCAGAACCACATTGTCATTTGGATTTAACTGAGCCACTATATCACAGACTTTTCTAAGGAGTTTTTGGTTGTTTTATTGTTGTTGTTACTGTTTTGTTTTGTTTCGAGACAGGGTTTCTCTGTGTAGCTCTGGCTGTCCTGAACTCGCTCTGTTGTAGACCAAGCTGGCCTGGAACTTACAGAGATCCGCCTGCCTCTGCCTCTCGAATGCTGGGACTAAAGATGTGCGCCACCATCGCCCAGTATCACAGACTTTTAAAATCTTAAATGCCAGACTTAAAAGTTCCAAACTTCCCCGCGGAGGTAGACGGGCCCAGCAGCAGCCCGCTGAGGTAGACGGGCCCAGCGGCGGCAGCGGCCGACAGGGACATTCAGGCCCGGCGGCAACCGGCAGAGACATTCAGGCCCAGCGGCGGTCCACAGAGGTAGACAGGCCCAGCAGCAGGCCCGCTGAGGTAAACGGGCCCGGCGGCAGCGGCCACAGGGACATTCAGAATAACACCAGACTACTCAATAGAGACTATGAAAGATAGAAGATCATGGACAAACCTCATGCAGACACTAAGAGACCATGGATGCCAACCCAGACTATTATACCCAGCAAAACTCTTAATCACCATAGGCGGAGTAAACAAAATATTCCAGGATAAAACCAGATTTAATCAATACCTGTCCACAAACCCAGCCCTACAGAAAGCACTAGAAGGGAAAATTCAACCCAAAGAAGCTAAACACATCCATGAAAAATCAAGCAATAGATAATCCTACACCAACATACACCACAGAAGGACAACACAACACAACCAAAAAAATAACAGGAATTAACAATCACTGGTCATTAATATCCACCAATATCAATGGTCTCAACTCACCTATAAAAAGACACAGGCTAACAGAATGGATTAGAAAACAGGACCCATCCATATGCTGCATACAAGAAACACACCTTAACTCCAAAGACAGACACTACCTCCGAGTACAGGGCTGGGAAAAGGTTTTCCAAGCAAATGGACCTAAGAAACAAGCTGGTGTAGCTATCCTAATATCTAATATCTAATAAAATAGACTTCAAACTAAAATCAATCAAAAGAGACCAGGATGGACATTACATATTCATCACAGGAAAAATCCACCAAGATGAAGTCTCGATTCTAAACATTTATGCTCCAAATACAAAAGCACCCACATTCATAAAAGAAACACTACTAAAGTTTAAAACGCACATCAAACCCCACACATTAGTAGTGGGAGATTTTAACACACCACTCTCACCAAAAGATAGATCTACCAGACTGAAACTTAACAAAGAAATAAAGGACCTAACAGATGTTATGACTCAAATGGACCTAACAGATATCTACAGAATATTCCTAACACAAAAGAATATACCTTCTTCTCAGCACCCCATGGAACCTTCTCAAAAATTGACCACATGCTTGGACACAAAACAAATCTCAACAGATACAAAAAAATTGGAATAACCTCCTGTATTTTATCAGACCACCATGCCTTAAAGTTAGAACTCAATAACAACAAAAATTATAGAAAACCCACAAACTCATGGAAACTGAATAATACCCACCTGAAACATCAATGGGTCAAGGAAGAAATAAAGACAGAAATTAAAGAGTTCCTAGAATTCAATGAAAATGAAAGTACAACATACCCAAACTTATGGGACACTATGAAAGCAGTGCTAAGAGGAAAATTCATAGCTCTAAATGCACACATAAAGAAGATGGAGCAATCCCATACCAATGAATTAACAGCACAACTGAAAGCTCTAGAACAAAAAAAAAACAAACTCACCCAGGAGAAATAGACGCCAGGAAATAATCAAATTGAGGGCTGAAATCAACGAAATAGAAAACAAGAGAACAATACAAAAAAATCAATGAAACAAAGAGTTGGTTCTTTGAAAAAATCAACAAGATAGACAAACCACTAGCCAAATTAACCAAAAGGCAAAGAGAGAACACCCAAATTCACAAAATCAGAAATGAAAAGGGAGACATAACAACAGACAATGAGGAAATCCAGAGAATCATCAGATCATACTTCAAAAACCTGTACTCCACAAAAATGAAAAACCAGGAAGAAATGGACAATTTTCTGGATAAATACCAAATACCAAAATTAAATCAAGACCAGATAAACCATTTAAATAGACCAATAACCCCTAAAGAAATAGAAACAGTCATCAAAAGTCTCCCAACTAAAAAAAAGCCCAGGACCAGATGGTTTCAGTGCAGAATTCTACCAGACTTTCAAAGAAGAACTAATACCAATCCTCTTCAAAGTGTTCCACACAATAGAAACAGAAGGAACACTACCAAACTCTTTTTATGAGGCTACAATTACCCTGATACCCAAACCACACAAAGATGCAACAAAGAAAGAGAACTACAGACCAATCTCCCTCATGAACATTGATGCAAAAATACTCAACAAAATATTGGCAAACCGAATCCAAGAATACATCAAAACAATCATCCATCACGACCAAGTAGGATTCATCCCAGGGATACAAGGATGGTTCAACATACAGAAATCAGTCAATGTAATACACCATATAAACAAACTGAAAGAAAAAAACCACATGATCATCTCCCTAGATGCCGAAAAAGCCTTTGACAAAATCCAACACCCCTTCATGATAAAGGTCTTAGAAAGAATAGGAATACAAGGAACATTTCTAAACATAATAAAAGCAATTTATAGCAAGCCAACAGCAAACATCAAATTAAATGAAGAGAAACTCAAAGCGATACCACTAAATTCAGGAACAAGACAAGGCTGTCCACTCTCCCCATATTTATTCAATATAGTACTAGAAGTTCTAGCTAGAGCAATAAGACAACAAAAGGAGATCAAAGGGATACAAATTGGCAAGGAAGAAGTCAAACATTCACTATTTGCAGATGATATGATAGTATACATAAGTGACCCCAAAAACTCTACCACGGAACTTCTACAGCTGATAAACTCCTTCAGTAAAGTGGCAGGATACAAGATCAACTCAAAAAAATCAGTAGCCCTCCTATACACAAATGATAAAAGGGCTGAGAAAGAAGTCAGAGAAACATCACCCTTTACAATAGCCACAAATAATATAAAATACCTTGGGATAACACTAACTAAACAAGTGAAAGACCTTTTTGATAAGAACTTTAAATCTCTAAAGAAAGGAATTGAAGAAGATATCAGAAAATGGAAGGATCTCCCATGCTCATGGATAGGTAGGATTAACATAGTAAAAATGGCAATCTTACCAAAAGCAATCTACAGATCAAAATCCCAACACAATTCTTCACAGACTTGGAAAGAAAAATACTCAACTTTATATGGAAAAACAAAAGACCCAGGATAGCTAAAAGAATCCTATACAATAAAGCAACCCTTGGAGGCATCACCATCCCGGACCTCAAACTCTACTATAGAGCTATAGTAATAAAAACAGCTTGGTACTGGTATAAAAACCGACATACGGACCAATGGAATCGAATTGAAGACCCTGACATTAATCCATGCACATATGAACACCTGGTTTTTGACAAAGGAGCCAAAACTATACAATGGAACAAAGAAAGTATCTTCAACAAATGGTGCTGGCATAACTGGATGTCAATATGTAAAAGATTACAAATAGATCCATATCTGTCACCATGCACAAAACTCAAGTCCAAGTGGATCAAAGACCTAAACATAAATCCAGTTACACTAAACTTAATAGAAAAGAAGATAGGAAGCACTCTTGAACGCATTGGCACTGGAGACCATTTCCTAAATAAAACACCGACAGCACAGACCCTGAGCACAACCATTAATAAATGGGACCTCTCAAAACTGAGAAGCTTTTGCAGGGCAAAAGACACAGTCAATAAGACAAAAAGACAGCCAACAGATTGGGAAAAGATCTTCACCAACCCCACATCTGACAGAGGATTGATCTCCACAATATATAAAGAACTCAAGAAACTAGACATCAAAGCACTGAACAGTCCAATTAAAAAATGGGCTAAAGAGCTAAACAGAGAATTCACAAAACAAGAACTACAAATGGCTGAAAGACATTTAAAGAAATGCTCAACATCCTTAATCATCAGAGAAATGCAAATCAAAACGACTCTGAGATACCACCTTACACCTGTTAGAATGGCTAAGATCAAAAACACTAATGACAACCAATGTTGGAGAGGATGTGGAGCAAAGGGAACACTCCTCCACTGTTGGTGGGAATGTAAACTTGTACAACCACTGTGGAAATCAGTATGGCGGTTTCTCAGAAAATTAGGAATCGAACTACCTACCTCAAGACCCAGTCATCCCACTCTTGGGCATATACCCAAAGAATGCTGATACATACCATAAAGATACATGCTCAGCTATGTTCATAGCAGCACTATTTGTAATAGCCAGAACCTGGAAACAACCTAGATGCCCATCAACGGAAGAATGGATGAAAAAAATGTGGTATATATACACAATGGAGTACTACTCAGCAGAGAAAAACAATGAAAGCATGAAATTTGCAGGCAAATGGATGGAACTAGAAAAAAATCATCCTAAGTGAGGTAACCCAAACCCAGAAAGACAGTTATGGTATGTACTCACTCATTGGTGGATTCTAGATATAAAATGAACAATCAGACCACAACCCATAGAACCATAGAGGCTATATATATAGCATGGAGGTCCCTAGGACGACTGTGGCATATAATAAATTTCAGTTTTACTCAATTATTGAAAAAAAAATAGCCAAATGAATGGAAACACATGAACTATGAACCAAAGGCTGAGGGGCTCCCAGCTGGATCAGGCCCTCTGAATAGGTGAGACAGTTGATTGGCTTGATCAGTTTGGGAGGCATCTAGGCAGTGGGACCAAGTCCTGTGCTCATTCCATGAGTTGGCTGTTTGAAACCAGGAACTTATGCAGGGACACTTGGCTTCGTCTGGGAGGAAGGGACTGGACCTCCCTGGACTGAGTCTACCAAGTTGATCACAGTCCTCGGGGGAGGACTTGTCCTGGAGGAGGTGGGAATGGAGGGTGGGCTGGGGGTAAGGGGAGGGCGTGGGAGGGGGGAGAATAGGGGAACCCATGGCTGATATGTAGAACTGAATGGTATTGTAAAATAAAAAATATATATCACAAAAAAAAGTTCCAAACTTCTCAAATCACTTCCTCAAAACCCCACAAACCAGAAGACTCCACATGTCCATAATTCGTAATAAAAACTAATTAACAAGATACTGCCCTTCACAAACAAGATCCTACCAATATCATCCAAGTCTTCTCAACTCTGAATACTGTTCCAGCCACATAAATGTTAACCTGCTTAAAGAAAGATACTGCCAGACATACATTCTCTCTTCATCCCACCCTCCCCTGCTTCTGATAGAGTTGTCAAAAGTGACCAGGGACTGTAAAGATAAAGGAGAACTCCTACACTCCCAACAGTATTTATTACAGCCAGGAAAAAATGCAAGACCAGACAGAAACAATCCAAAGCGAGACTCTCTCCAACAGGTCTAGAATACGTGGAGAGATAATGCTTAAATCCAAGACTGCACCGCTGCACCCTTTCATCACACACACACGAGACCACCGCGCCAGGGTATCCAAGTCCGCCTACCCCCCTGACACGGACTCCAGGACCGCTACTAGAGCAACAGACGACACATCTAAGCACTGGGAGCTACTGCAGAGTTAAGAGGGGGATGCTCAAGCAGAGTTCAGAACAGCAAAGGAGCGTCAGCCGCGAGAGGATGGAGAACACAGCGCCAGCCTCCCACCTGTGCCCGGCCCAACGCCTCTCCCGATCAGCTAGCTCCCAGAACGCTTACCTCCTCCTCCGAGCACCCTCAGTAAGCGCAGTCCTCGAGCGTCCCTGCCGCCTCCGCTCCAAGAAGCTGCTGGGCAGCCGACTGTCCCCGCGCCCGGCCCCGGGAGGACAACGAGGAGGACGGGCACGCGCGGCTCCCAGGAACCGGTCTTCCGCAGGCGGGCGGACGCCGGCAACAGGGAGCAGCGGAGCCGCCCGGATCCTCGCTGGGCTCCGGAGAGCTCGGGACGCAAGACGAGACGCACAGAGGCCACAGCAGGGCAACGCGCTAGGACCCGCAACTCTGCCAGGCCGCTAGACAGGAGCAGCTAAACGCGGCCGGAAGTCGCGGGTTTGCCCCGCTCCTCTCCAGGCCCGGCGGCTTCCGGCCGCCAGATTAGTCGTCAGAGAGTAAGTCCCGCCCCTCCCGGACTACGCCCCCCACCCCACCCCCGGCGTCACGAGGGCGGCGAGGAGGGTGAGCGCCTCCTGCGTACGGAGATCTGGGAAGGGAAACTGGGATCTGGATAGGGAGAGCTGAGATTTTTCTCAATTAATGAAAAGGTTCTCGATGTAACAGTTTTCCAGTGCGTGAAGTGCCACTTTGTCACTGGCAGTAACCACAGCCTGGCATGCTTCTGAGCTGCAGAATTTGACATCCGCCCTTCCCCCCACTAACTAAAAGCTGTGCTCTCAGGAACATGAGCAGAGATTGACTGCAATTTGGGAGTGGAAATCCTTAAGATGCTTCAAAGTGCCTTTGCTTTTGCGTTTTTGGATCCAATGGTCTGCATGAAATTAGTATTAAAGTAGCTTAAGAGAAACAGCTCCAGCCGTTAAGAGCGATTGCTGCTCTTGCAGAGACCAGATTTGGTTCCCAGCACCCACGTGGCTACTAATAACCTGTAACTTCAATTCCAGTGGATCCAGCGCTTTCTTTGGGGTCCAGCACGAATCAGGTGCTTAAACTCGCGCAGGGGCACACACGCACACATACAAATAATAAATCTTAAAACTGCTTAAGATAACTGGTCCTCATAAATCAAGGGGTGAGGGAGTGAGGATCAATACCTAGCCCCTTACAATAAAAAGGTTAAAATACACACGAGCCATTGTCACCCTTAAGCTCCAAGTGTTATGTATTTTATTCTTTGACAAAACCAAGGAAACTGATTAGACTTAGAAAAAAGCTAGTTCAACAATTTGGTGTTGCTGAAATCAGTAAAATAAAAACACCGGAGCAGAGGCACAGGCATTAAAGGTTCCTAATAACATGCCAAGCTATTTTGGAGACTGCTGCCAGAGCTTCTGTACAGGTGGGTTTGATGTATCTCTCAGGCAGCAAGAATCCGTATCTGCCTTTATCTCGAAGTTCAATCGTAAATGAATATTTGATGCCCAAATCGTAGATCCAATCATCAGAACCTCCAGGAGCTAGGTCTAAAAGAAGATGAAAAAGAATATTTTGAAATATATTTACTTCAACTCAATGTTGTGGTTTTTTTTTTTTTTGTAGAAATGAAAATAACTTTGTTTTCTTCTAATTAAGTTGCCTAAATTTCTTATCCAAAAATTGTGGACATTGAAAAGAAAACATGTTGAGAAAGAAAGCAGATGTTGCCCAGAACTCAACAATAATCTGACCAAGGAGTGTGATAAGTGCCAATAACATTTTAGTGCATTTTACAGTGCACTAAATGAATTTTTCTGGCTTAATTTTTATTACATAAAGTCACACAGTGCCTGTCTGCTATTTTGTAATGTTTCTAAACATAATTATTGTAACATTTCCAAAAGTATCATAACTGAATTTGAAGCTACATTATTTTTAATGATTTTATAGGACTGCATTGTAAAACTACATGTAATTGATTTACATGATTTTGTTGATAAATAACCTAGTTTCTTTAGAGTGAGACCTTTGTTTATAAATCGATGTTTATTACTTCAGAATATTTTCTAGAGGTAGAATTACTTGTCTAAGGTTGTTTATCTTTAACAGTTACCACACTTGCTACCAAGTACTATCCAAAAGAATGGAACCTACTCCTCCTAGCAGGGTGTGGGTACACTCACTGCCAGCCCCTGCACCATTGGCAGGAATCATGATCCTGGCAATTTTCTGAGCAATAATAATAATAATAATAATAATAATATGCAATTGTCCTTGGTTTAGATTTCCTTATCAGTGAAGTGAATGCTTTTAAATATTTGTTGTTCATCTTTGTATTTTTCTTTCAATGCCCTTGCTTACTTTTCTACATGGTTCATTCTATATATTGTTTGTAAGAACAGCATTAGTGTTATTAGATCCGTGTAACATGTGAAGCTTTTCTCACTCAAGTTTTTAGGTTGTGGTGGGGCTTTTGTACTTTATTATTTGATAAATTTGGCATTTATCTCCGTGAAAGATGTATTAATAATTTAATTTAGTTTGTGTTTGGTTGGTTGGTTATTGTTTGTTTGTTTGTTTTCGATACAGGGTTTCTCTGTATAACAGCTCTGGCTGTCCTCAAACTCACTTTGTAGGCCAAGCTGGCCTCAAACTCACAGATATCCATCCACTTGCCTCTGCTTCCTGAGTGTTGAGATTAAAGGTGTGTACCACCACCACCCAGCTTAATTCAGTTTTTATTACAACCACCCAGCTTAATTCAGTTTTTATTCTTAGTGACTTGTCAGTTTTTCTAGGGCTGATAATTCAATAATTCAACTGGCTTAAAAGTGTCTCCTTTATGAAAAACCAGGACTCCTTATTTATTTGAGTTCTTTCTATGCCCATTATTTCCTTCTAATTATCTGTCTCCTCCAGGCTCAGTTCTACACTACCCTATTATCTTGTGCTTATAACATGCTTCAATACCTCTGTGGGGCAAATTGTTCCTTATTAGCCTATTGTCAGCATTTTACGAATTCTTCTACCAAATGTATGCTTCCAAATGAACTTCAAATCATGTCAATGGTCATAAAATTGCATCAAATATACAAATCAATTTAGGAAAATTTCAATATTCTTTCCTCATCACAAAGCATGTAGGCTTCCTTCAAAAGTATTTAAGTGTTCGTAGAATTGCATCAACTATACAAATCAATTTAGGAAAATGTTAATAGTATTTTCTTATTGCTCAAAACATGAAGAACTCTCCTGTTATTTGTCTTTCAGTAGAAGTTTTGGATTTCTTTTATAGGCACCACAGATTTATTGTGTTTATGTATACACATGCACACATTTAACAACCCATATGTATATGTATACATGCATGCACACATATATATTCATACATGTTGTGGCAGGCAGTCAGATCTATTCTCTCTCTCTCTCTCTCTCTCTCTCTCTCTCTCTCTCTCTCTCTCTCTCTCTCTCTCGTGTGTGTGTGTGTGTGTGTGTGTGTGTGTGTGTGTGTGTGTGTGTTTGAGACAGGTCTGACTATATAGCCCAGGCTGGCCTGCAACTCACTCTATAGTTCAAGTTTAGCTCAAGCTAGTGATCTTCCTGACTTAGCCCCGCCAAGTGCTGAGATTGCAGGGGTGTGTGCCACCATGCCTTACTTTTATTCTCTGCCTGGAACATATATGAAATGTAAATTTGTATATATTTAGTGACTCATCAACCACTGTACTTAAAGTATGTTACAAATAGTTTTGATTGATTTTCTTAAGTTTTCCAATTAAGCAATTATATAGTGCGCCTCTTTCTGTCTGTGCTTGGATTGCTTGTGAGGTTTGTTTAATGAAATATTACTTATACTCTTTTTGAGACATAGTCTCACATAGTGCAGGCTGGCCTCAAACTCTCCACATAACCCAGGATGTCCCTGAACTCTTGCTCCTTCTACTTCACCTCCTGAGTGCTAGAGTGCTGGTATTATAGATGGTTTATGCACAATTTCTAATATTTTAAGATATCCATGAATAGTGGATGCATTCAGTCATCTACCAGTATTTCTGATAATTATGATCAACAAACACCTAATATATAGTTCCAACTTTTATCCTATGCTTACACACACACACACACACACATCAGAGAGACAGAGAGAGAGAGAGAGAGAGAGAGAGAGAGAGAGAGAGAGGGAGGGAGGGAGAGAGAGAGAGAGAGAGAGAGAGAGAGAGAGAGAGAGAGAGAGAGAGAGAGAGAGAGAGATCCTAGGTGAATGAGTGTGTGAAAATGGTCTATGTCAACAAAGGCAGCCATGGGGCAGTGACACCAAAGGACAGAAGTAGGTGACCCAATCTGATAGACAACCCAGGGGTGGTTGAAGATGAAGGAAGAGGGAGAGCTTGGACTTCTGCTAATAAAGCATTTTGATACGTTAAGGGGTATTGAAACGAATTTGGGTGCAACTGTTGGTATAGCCTCGTGTCAATCATATTTATTAAGTGAGACCTGAGCTTTCACTATATTGTCTGAAAATCCTTTTCATGCTTTTATATGACATATCACACTGTTATTTGGCAACTACTTAATAGTTAGTTCTCCAAGGACTGCCTTGCCAGGCCACATTAGCCAAGTAGCTTCTCTCAGCTACAATAATTCTCAAACCTAAAAATCCATTTTATTTTCTTGAAATCACTGAGGGAAATTGTACTTTATTTTACCATTTGTTTGCATCAGAAGTTGGCAAGGCTTTTTTTGTGTTTCTGAAAAAGGCAGGATAGGAAATCGTTTATGTTTTGTGAGCCATCTGGTCTCTGTTGCAATTATCTGGGCTGCCATGAAAGCTGCCATAGATAATATGCAAATTAATGAGCACGGCTGTGTTCCAATAAAACTATTCATGGAAACAAGTATGAATTTCATATCATTTTGATGTGTCAAAATTTAATTATTTTCACACTTTTTTCAAATATTTAAAAAGCAGGAAAACCATTCTTAGTTCAAAGGCTATGAAAATATGTCGTGACCTAGGCATGGCCATTGAGTTACAGTTTGCTGACATTTGTTTACATGTTTGTTGTCTATTCTTATCCCATTTTCTGTGTAGAAGTTTTCTCTAGATACTACATTCCAGCTGTGTGTCCTAGGGTTCCAGCTTCCCTAAGCTATCACCCATGCTGGGGTGGGCTTTGGTCATGTTGTGGCCATTGAGTCATTTCTACTCCTGTAAGGAACCCCTTAGCCATATTTCTGTAAGTAACCCCCAAACTCTTGGGTTCACCAGACTGGACAAAGATGTCATCTCTACTTTGGTCTGTTGTCGGTTTCCCTATCTAGAGTGAGCAGACAAGTGTTCCGATCTCCTCAGGAATTGTGTCACATGACACCCATCTATCCTCTGGCTGTAGAAGAACAGAATCAATGTTTGCCGCCTAGGCGGGAGTTTCCTCAATGAATGCTTTCAGCAGAAATGGGTCAGAAACATTTGTTGAGTTTGCCGCGCTCAAGCTCTCACTCTGAGTCAGGAAACAGGCTATCACTAAACAGCATGCAAGGTAAATGGAATCCTCTAGATTTATATATCACATGATAGCTGTGGCCTTTTCTTCTTTACGTAATTAGTGTGATCACTAGTTATGTAACCCCGCTCTATAGTGATAAGCTTCCCGTCTTAAATGCCACTTTGGCTTCTTTTGTTGTCTAAACCTAAATAAGAAAACTGAGTGGGTGCCTCTCTTGTGTCCCACGGTCTAAGCCCTCAGGAAGAAACACTGAGGACTGCCCACAGATCCAGTGTGGTTGTCCAGCATACCTAAGTCCTGGGTGTCATCTCCAGCAGGAGGAAAGGGAGAAGGAAGGAAAGATGGGCTGAGGGAAAGAGGAGGAATACTTACATAGACTTTCTGAGCCACTGCCATATGTGTACTTGGTGTTTTTATTAATGATTTCAATCGCATGCGCTGCTTCACTGGCTACAAGAGACTAGAAGCAGTCAGAGATAGATGTTGGTCAGTTTGCAACCTTGAAACAGGAGAGATTGACCTTTCTAAACAATCATAATCACATTAATTGAATCCAAGTGTGTATATATGTGTTATACATATATGTACATATATGTATATATATATATGTATAACACATATATAAAGCCTGGATGTATCCAAAATGTAAATTAAAAAGAATACATTAACTTAAAAAATGTTTTCCTCCTATGGCAATCACAACTAAGTAGCTTAAGGAAAAAAAATAACTCTGCCAATACATTGAATTTTTTTTAATTTGCATTTTAAAACCTGACATAGCTTTTCAGGAATTAATTATGTAAAATGAACTGGATATTTATAATACTGGCAGCTATCCCATTTCTAGACAAAATGATCACCAGACTCTGAATTCCACTTCTCTAAAGTGCACACACGCATCCGCTGTATGCATAATTTGCTTCTCACAAACTCTGTTGTGTATTTGTCTAACGACTCCCAAAGACTCATCAAATGATGGGCCATTCCCCCCCCCCATATGAAGCAAGTTCCACTACATGTGATCCCAACTCCTAGAAATGGTTTCTGAAGTTCCCACTTAACACTTAGCTTTTCTAAAATTGGAGCTGGCATCATGGTACTTTCAGTTGCTTGAGGACCCAGACGACTACCCATGGCTATTGTGTTGTGCCAGTTTTTTGTGAGAAAAAAAAAAAAAGGTTTTAGGCACCAATGGGATGACTATGGGTACATAACGGTGCTTGCTGCCAAGTCTGACGACCTGAGTTTAGTCCCTGGGACCCACATGGTGAAAGGAGAGAACCAACTCCTGAAAGTTGTCCTCTGACTTCCGCATGTATACTTTCACATGTGCGCATGCGCACACACACACACACACACACACACACACACACACACACAATAAATGTAAGAAAAAATTAAAAATAAGCTTGTAGGGGCTGGGGAAATGGATTAGCAGTTTAGAGCAACTGGTTTCTTTTACAGAGGACCAAGGTTTGATTCCCAGCACCCACAGGCAGCTCACTACTCTCTAACTCCAGCCCTAGATAGAGGCTCCAGTGCATTTTCCTTGCTTCCTCAAGCACTGCGTGCACATAGTTCACCACATGCAGACAAAACACCCACACCCATAAAATAAGATGGAAAAACTCTTCAATGGAACTTCATTATCCTCATAATAAAATACAGATTGGCGTTCAAACACCTTCACAAGCTAACTTCCTCTTCTTACTTGTGGCCCCCACAGTGCCCTGATTACATTCCTGTGGGAAACACCATCTCCTCTGCGCAGAAGGTCCTCCCTTGCCCATAGAAATCTCTCAGTGCCTGGTTGCAATGGCATCTGCCCCTTGACATCAATCAACTTTATTATTCTTGTTTCTTCGCCCCTTAGGGAACAATAATTTGTCACGAATGGGGCTCATTTTACCCTCTTCCTTTCCTGGCATCCCAGGCCGTGGTGACTTCTGCCATTGTTGCACTTATGTGGTATGAGGATGCATAGTTTATGAGTACAGCCGTCTATGGTACCCACTTTGGGCCAGCTCTCTAATCATATGGAATTATCCTTAATTGCAGGGCTTACCTAATGCTTCTTTGAATGTTGACAGAATACAGAATTGTACCCATAATAAGTAGTTGTACTGATAGCAACCACCAAATAAGGCAAAATCAGACCAATTCTACACTTAAATCATGGCAAATGTCCTTTTATTTCTCTATACACAGTGCTACTAAATAAACTAATAAAAATAAAAAATGATAAACATGTCTTAAAATGTTTCCTTTGAGAATTAAAAAGAGCATAAATATTAAGTGTGTTTTTGTTTCAAACAAGCTATTTTCAGAAAATGCAAAAAAAGTATTTGTCATAAGTAATACCTGCCCAGGTATATAAACATAGCCTACTCAATGCAGGGATACTTTACTCTGGTAAGAGAGCCAGGGGACAAAGAGCGATAAGCACAATCCACTAGAGAGAGATCAGGCTTTGCCCATGCCAGGGCACCGCCAATGTCTGGGAAGCACCTGGGACAAGGGCTTGACTAAGTCTGGGTATAACCCATGGAGGGTCCTGTATCTTTTACTGTCAATCCCAACAAAGCATCTGGGACCAAAAAGTTGTAAGAAGATAGCGGACTGTGTGGGCCTTCCTTGACTGTCCTGTATTGTGGGCTACATTCCAAGCAGGTCTGTCTTGGTGTAGACACTGATGGTTCCTGGGTAGCACCAACCCTTGGGGGTTGAAAAGGGCAGTCCAGAAATAGTTCTCACTGCTGGCACCCAAATGAGTGAGGGGCTTGGAGTTAGCCAGAGGCAAGCTGGCCTAGGAAGTGGGTGAGCACCACGTAGGTCAAGTGGAACAGCGCCCTCCTGGCCTCTCCATAGTAACAGGGAAGCCGTTCCCTGAGAACGAAGTTCCTGTCCTCAGCTTAACAGCAATTCTTGGAATCCTCTTAGGGCCCCAAGCTGACTCCTGGTAGAGTTAGAGGGTAGAGGAAAACACCTACCTATTGTTCCCTAAAGGAAAAGCATTTTCCTACCTTTTTTGATTCTTGGACAGAATATTGTTTTATTTCTAAAATGCTCATAATGAAATTCACAAGTAGTGCTTACCAGTTCCTCATGGTCCCTGCTTTTGCTTCTGTTATAGGAGTAGGGAAACAGTATTTGTTGGGAGTATGAGTGCATGGTGATGTAAGCTTTAATGTGGTTGATGTTTCTCCTCAGGAAGTCAGCCACCGCCTTCACTTCTGGCTCCGACTCAGGATAAAGTCCACAGTAGGTTTCAGAGCAGGAGAAACTTGATGCACCTTCCTCTGTAGTAAAATGGTTAATGAGATGTTATTAGAAGTTGTGTGTCCTGTGCTTTGTGATTCACCTTAAATCTACAGTGCAGCAAATGCAGAAAAATGGTCGAGGGAAGGCTCTATAAAGAACATATTTTTGATATCCAGTAAACGTCATTTGTGTTTCTTTTGAAATCAAGTATTTGCATCAGGCTTGCTAAGGCCATCCTAGGTGGGTCTCTCTGAATGCCTGGGGGCAGCCATCTTGGATCCTGAAAACACAACCAGGAAGGTCTCAGCTATTAACTTGTTTCCAAGCTTTTGATAAAATGAAGGAAAATAAACTGAATTTCCTTAGTCACTATAGATGCATTTTTCTGACGTTAACAGCTTAAAAATCAGCATAATTCATTAAAAAAAAAGAACCCTCAACCAGAGTAAGAGAGCCACATTGTATCCAAGCCATGTGTATATATTCTCAATATGGCAGATGATTGAAGCTCATTGTATAACTTAGGGCCTTGTTTGTAGTTTCTTACAGGGTCATGCTGTGTGGCCCAGTCTGACCTTGAACCCTGCTATCTGCCTGCCTCAGTCCAGGAGTGCTGGTGTTACAGATGTACACCATTCATTCTTGGCCCATAGCTGCTTCTTAATGGGAAGCACGATGAACTATAATGTTGGGTGCAGTGGGAAGAAAGGGTGAGCTTACATGCCTCCCTGAGAACTGATTGTTTCCACGACCCAAGTCCATGTTCACTGAGCACCTCAGCTCATTCAAACCGAAGGATGACAAACTCCCACTGTGCCTGTCTTTGCTCTTTGCGTCACCTTTTAGATTGTTATTACTTCTCAGTATTTTATGTTACTCATGAAAGGATGAACTTGTTAAGAAAGACAATAGCTAACACAAAAGAAAATGTTTCTACAAAAATGAACATTTACCTGCACAATTGAAAATGAGAGGGTGTCCCCTACCCTAGTCTTTGATGTCCTGAGGATGAACATGACATGTTAAAGCAAGATCTCTGGTAATGCCCTTCCTAGTCTGAGATAGCTTTTTGTTTTTAACTTAGAAATTAGGAGAGACCTTTAAAAACTGGTCCTGGTTGAGTCCTCAGCCTTAAGTGGATCATCTCTATCAGTTCCTGCAAGGAACAGGAAATACTGAGAAAGAGGCAGGAAAAAGAATGAAGCATGGGAGAGCCAAAGGAGTCTGAGGAGAGCTTGGGAGCACTGTCATCTGAGCACGACATGGCGCTGCACCAGGAACTCACAGCAGCTGCGGTTCGCTGTACTCACTTGGAAAAGACCAGAACAGTCAAAATGCTAGCGTGGATATGGCCAGAGCTCACCAGGCCCATTTCCTAGTTGAGGGGCCATTTGCAATTGATGGTTGCTGGGAGAAGGTTGCCATTTTTCTTTGTGGATGTGGTCCCTGGACTGAGTGAACTAGGAGGAGGAGGAGGAGAAGGGGGGAGGAGAGAAGAAGAAGGGGAGGAAGAAGAGGAGGGATAACTAAGATGGGAGAGGCACGTATTTAGGGCAGTTTGGGGGAGAGTGAGAAGGGGAGTTGAAGATGGATACAATCAAGCTACATCATCTATATGTGAAAGATTATCAAAGAATAAGTAAGAATTAGCTGGTTCAATTTCCTTATTTAAAGATGAGCCCGCAGCAGCCAGGGAGAGGTTGAAGCGGTTTGTTGGCTCCAGTCCACAGTCACAGCATTATATTTACTTCAGAGGTTCGTTATTAGATTATTCCTGTTTCAGACACACCTCCCTGTAATTGCTTTGAGTTCACGGGCATCTCTCACCATTTTCATGAAGAGACCATCAAGCAAGCGCTTACCACACCAGTGTTTGGAAGCGAAGTTCCTGTTCAGGTCTGTGCCCACACATCGGTTGTTCTTGTGGACAGAACGGTTCTTTCTCCACATTCGGTTCTAAAGGAACCAGAGGGGGGCAGGTTATCAAGCTGGACCATCTGCCACGGTCCTCTCACACAGCCCCATCTCCATCCAGGCCCCAGTCACACTCGAACTGTTAGCTTGAGCCAAATTAAAAATGATAACATCTCATGGATTTTGACTATACACGTATGAAAACTCATTTATTTCCACTAAGCTGCTCACTGGCCTTCTTATTTAGCCCCGCCTCCTTTAAATTACTTTCATGTGCAAGCTCATTTTGAACTCCTTCAAAGAAAAGTATAATAGCGTGTATCTCAGATTGAAGCCATGAGCCGGCCATGCGTTTTAGTGTTCTCTCTGTTCTCTCCACACTGTGCCTTTTTGGGTTGGGATGGGTTGACCGTTGGGTTGGTTACACTGCACAGGCTGGCATACAGAACATTATTTAGTTGAAACTGACCTCAAACTCCCAGTGATCCTCCTGCCTCAGCTTCCTAGCTGCTGGGATTACAAGCATGAGCCACTGCTACAACGATGAGCTTTTATTTTTTAAGAGTTTCTTATTTCTGAGATGCACCATGATGTGTTTATTAATAAAATGATGGTACAGTGTCTTGGATTTTCTTTAAAATAGTGTTGACAGGACATAAATGAAACACAGTGGGCCTTGAGCTGTGGGGTGGCTTGGGTCTGTAACATTCCCCAGAAGCCCAGGCGTTACAGGCTTGGCTGCCAGCCTACAGCATTATTGGGAAGAAGTGGGTTCCAGCAGAAGAAACTGAGCCCGCTGCAGGATGTGTCCTTGCAGGGGGCATTGGCTCCGCCCCCCGCCCCCTCCGGCCCCGCCCCCCCTCCCCCCCCCCCCGACCCCGGCGCATGCCGCACCCACACCCGTCTCACTCTTGGCTTCCCAGCCGTCATTACATGAGCACTTTTGCTTTATCATGTGCTCCCTGCCATGACCTCTTGTCACAAGCCTCATTGACTGAAGTTCCTGACATTCTGGATCAAAACCAACCTTCCTGCCTTCTAAGATTTTACTCTCGGGCATTTTGTCACAGCAGCAGAAAGCCAATCATCACTGAGGCGGTGAGACAGATGTCTAGTGTATTGTTGTTATGCAATTACATCTGTTTTTATGGATGTTTGAAATTTCCCATAATGGAATACTTTTTTCATAGCAAAACCTCGTCACCAAGGTCCAGGATTCCACGAACCCTGCATCTCTGTATGCCCCCAAACGGGTGTGTTCTGCTTCCTTGGCTTTCACCCACCGTTTTCCATGTGTAGTCGTAGCCATCCACGTTCATCACGGGCATGACGTAGAAATCCACGTGCCTCAGGAGATTGGTATACAGCTTTTCTTTCCCATAGAACTGGGTGACCTGCGCGTTAAACCAAGGATTTTAGTGTCTCATTTTGGGTCCTTCTAAGCTTTGCCTTGGTTTTAAATGAGTTTCCCTCTCTTAGGAACAAGTTGTATGACAGCTTTTGATATGTAGATTTAATTTGCAAGAAGAGTAACAGTTTCTTTCCTTTTTTTTTTTAAATTGGGTCTTGGGTAAATTTATTTTCAAATACTAATGAAACTGTAAACAAACACAAATAATTGATTGTAATACAAATTGACTGCTGTAACACTTGGGGATTTTTGTGTCTTGCGGCCCCCCTCACTTCTTTATTGTTTTCAAAGGACTTGAGATTTTTTCATTGAGAATTAATTACAGCTACTTAACTACAGCTGGGCTTCTGTTGACTCCCAGCAGCTTTGAAAACCTTCTCTTCGCGTCCCCACATTCTGCTCTTCTTACTTCCCTATGCCTGTGTATGGCAGGTGATTTCTCCTCGCCTCACTCACACATTCCCCTGGACATAGTATCCTTGTTCACAGAGCTACTCTGCTGCCTGCCCTCATCTGCTGTCTCCCTTCCGTAACAGAGATCTGCATGTCAATCACAATTCCTTCTGAAATCCCAGAGCATCTTGTTGTGAATACCAGTTCCTTAAAGTGACTGAACTTAGGGCACTCTGATATCACATGGGTCAACAGAGACCTTCATATTTAATGATGGCAAAAAAATTGAACCACCTATTTCTAAATTCTCCTTCAAATACCAAGAAAGGATAGCCTTTAAACCCATAAAGTTTACAACAAAGATTTTAAAAAAAAACAAAAACTCAATATAGTCTGTTCCTTTCCAATAATCCATAGTAATCAGAGCTCTTCCTAATCTTGTTTCAGAACAGTGGTTCTCAACCTATGGGTCTAGACCCCTTAGCGAGTTGAACAACCCTTTCCCAAGGGCTGCCTAAGACCATCAGGAAACACAGTTTACATTATGATTCATAGCAGTAACAAAATTATAGTTATGAAGTAGCAACAAAAGTAATTTTGTGGCTGGCGGGGGGGTCACCACATGAGGAACTGTATTAAAGGGTCACAGCTTTAGGAAGGCTGAGAACCATTGTTTTAGACCCAGACTTAATTAGATGATGATCTAACAGTCCTTCGAACTGGTCATAAATTTGTCTCCAGTTCCTTTCCCCCACATTTTGTCACGTGGCTGTGACACCGCTGGCAGTCTCGGGAGGACTTGCTCTGGGTTGCCGATACTCATCATCCGCCCCTCAGTCCTCCCCTGTTATCTCACACCAGCTTAGAGGTGCATCTTTCAGCCCGGTCCAAGGACATCCACAGAGTTCACTCCCAAATGATCAAAACCACAGGCAGCAGAACCTCAAAGAAGGTTCTCTATCTGGTTAAATCACTTCGCCTAGAAAGCTTTGGTTTGACATGGCCATACTGCAACAACATTGATACATTTTAGTTTGGATAGAATTGTTTGTTGTCTTAAATACAAATCAAAAGGTATTGATAATAAACAGGTTTTTCCTCATTATTAACTTTCACAAGTTTCTTTTAAATCATACTTCAGGGCTGGGAGAGATGGCTCAACACTTCAGATCATAAACCAGTGTCTGATGTGTGGCACCCATATCAGGTGGTCCACAGCTACTACAACTCCAGCCCCCAGAGCATCTGGCACTTCTGGCCTCTATGGGCACCTGCACACACACACACACACACACACACACACACACACACACACACACACACAGAGAGAGAGAGAGAGAGAGACAGAGAGAGAGAGAGAGAGAGGGAGGGAAGGAGGGAGGGAGGGAGGGAGGGAGGGAGAGAGAGAGAGAGAGAGACCAGTATTTAATGGCTTCAGAGAGAGGAAAAGGCAATCTTCAAGGACCTTGATAGATTATCCAATCACAGGTAGTCATTCCTAAACATGTATACATATGAGCAACACTAAATGAACTCAGTAGGTTGTATTTATAGGTGCGTGTGTGTGAGTGTGAGTGTGCGTGTGCGTGTGTGTGTGTGTGTGTGTATGTGTGTGTGACAATAATGATTAAAGAATAAAGGGCTATGAAGTTGAGAAGGAGTAGAGGAAGAGGCACAGAAGGAGTTGGGAAATGATGCCAATACAATACTAATATAAGAAAGCTTCAAAAAATAAAATATATTTGTACAATTGTGCTGTGCAATAGCATCAACATCCTCTCACACACTTCCTATGCCTTTATCTCTGTAGGAAGGAGAATCCCAGAAGCAGAATGGCTGCTCAGAAGTACATCACTTAGATATTAATTGTTGCTGCCAGGTTGATTTCTATAAAGAGTCAGTGAGTAAATGATGTATTCCCACCAGCAGTGTGCATGCCCATTTCCTGTAACAATGTCATCGTTTTTAAGCTGTACCAATCTGAAAACTTTAGAACTTAATTTTAACTGCCATATTAGAAAGTTTAATTCTCTTTTCAGAGATTTCTTGGCCCATCTGATTTGCCAATTTATGTGCTTGACCCACTTTTCTACTGAATTACTTATCCTCTTATTCAATTGCTTGTAGGAATCCTATTTATGTTATAGATAATTCAGCTTCTGTGCAAATACTTTCCTAAATCCATTCATTGCTTATCAGATTTGTTTACAGTATCCATACTATACAAATAATAAGATGTTTATGTAGTAAAAATGAGAAATAATAAAATAGTAGCTAAAAACAATAAGAATAGAAAACACTATTTAACCGCATCTACATCTTTACCTTTAAATAGTTAAAATGCCAGACCAACATTTCTATATAATGACTGGGTGAGTCATGCCACAGTTGCTTGCCAAATTAAAACAGAAAAGGATAGAAGAAAGAAGCAAGTGTTTTCTTAAATCTTCAGTTTAAGAAATAAAAGCTTAATGAAAGGAAGGAGAATTTGCATTTGAGGAAAAAAATTCTTTGAAGTAGTTCAGTGACAAGTTAAATACATTTCCTGCTACAAATTTGTGAATTATGTTGATGTCATTTTCCAGGAGGAATGTAGTATTCATTGTTAAAACAGTAACAGAAGAGCCTATTACTTTCAAAGTAATAAAGCATGCATCATTTTAATGTTCATGGTGTTTTTTAATGTAATTTATTTATTTTTACTTTATGAGCATTGATTCATGTTTTGCCTACATGAATGTCTGTGTGAGGGTGTCAAATCCCCTGGAATTGGAGTTACAGACAGTTGTGATCTGCCATGTGGGTGTTGGGAATTGAACCTAGGTCCTCTGTAAGAGCAGCCAGTGCTCTTAACTGCTAACCCATCTCTCCAGCCCCCAGTGTTTCTTATTTTGATAAATGTGGCATGATGGGGTTCTTCATTGCTTCACCCTCCTTTATCACTGATTGATTCTATGATGGTTTTCCAGCAAAGCTGGACCCTGAGAGATATTCAGTGTTAGCCCTTGGATTTCTTTATCCCACAATGAAGGACCCAGAGAGATGGAGTGAGGATGTGTTGGAACAGTTCCTAGTCCAAGCCCCACCCATGTGCCTCTGAATCAGCCATCCCACGGGAAAGGGGAATTATTGTTGCCTTTAATAGATTTACTGAGACTTAACTGACATACCAGAAATTTGATGATTTAAAGGTGAAACTCAGTTGTCCTTGATATTTTCACGGGACAGTGTAAATGTCGCCACTCTCTGATTTCAGAGCCTCCATGACAGTCACTCCGATTCCACCTCCCTTCGCATCCCTAGACTCCGACCACAGCCAATCTTTCCGTCCCTGTCCCCATCCCCCCATCCCTCCCCCCTCCCCCCCTCCCCGCTTTAAGATTACTTGTTTGAATTTTACATGTACAGGGGGTGTTTTGGCTCCATGAATGTCTGTGTGCCATGTATTTGCCTGGTGCCCTTGAGGGTCAGAAGAGGGGGTTGGGCCCCTTGGAACTAAAGTAACAGACAGTTGTGAGCTGCCATATGGGCACTGAGAATTGATCCCAAGTCTTCTGGAAGAGCAGCCAGTGCTCTTAACTGCAGAGCCATCTCTCCGGCCGCTAAGCTTCCTGTCTTTGTGGGCCTGCCTATTATTGAGATGTGTAGCTTTCGTGTTCGGCATCTTTGGCAGTATAATGCTCTCATGGATCATCTCTGCAATAGCATGAGTTAGAATCCCGCTCCTTTGTAGTGCTGAATTTCACTGTAGAGAGCCTCCATATTTCCTTCCTCCACTCCTAAGTGGTCGGGCATTGGTACTGTTTTCACCTTCTGACTATTGTGAATGCAGTTGTTGAAAACATTTGTAAGTGCGTGTGTGTTTCATTGTCTTAGGGAGATACCTAGGAGTGGAATGGCTAAATCATATGGCAATTCTATGTTTAACCTGTTTGACATTTTATTTATTTACATTACTCAGATTTCAAAAGATTCTCTGGTGTTGATTTGAGAAGAGTGTCTCATCTCTATGAGTGTGTCATCTAATAAATCATTGCTATAGCAAGCATGGTATTTATATCTAGTGAATGGATTGCTTTTAATGAGGTAGATAGTTGAAGGAATTGTACCTGGCACACAATAGACAACAGTTTAATATTTGCTGGAAGTAGGATTTTCCAACAAGAAAAGTAGCACAAGTGAATTCACAGTGATGCTGTAAGGAGAAGAGGACAGAAGACTGGAAGATGGAAGACAAGGCCAAGCTGATTCCTGTCTGCTGGGCTGTGACAGATGAAGACTCTGCTCTTCATCCCGATGCTTTCTCTCCTACGTGTCCTAAATAACAAAGCTACCAAAGCATCAGCCAATAGCCATCTCATAGAGAATAAAGTAACATAAAAACCTTTCATATGCCATGCATTTTTCATAGCCACACCCACCATGATTAGAGATACAGGAAAGAGATGTCACCATCTTTTTATCAATCTCTGTACATATTCAGATAATTCAGAACGCAGCCAATAACAATGACGTACTTGGCCCAATAGTACGTACCATTTAGGCATGCTTGTACTTCAAAACCCAATTCAGTGATTTAAATTTCAAATTCCATGAGGGACTTAGGGCACTGGTTAAGGAACCAAACAATACACTGAATCATGGGAACACCAAAAACAGTACCATACAGCCCCATGGCTAGAAAAGAGTTGCAGGAATTCAATTCTGTAACTATTATGATAAATAGTATAGGATGTACAAATGACTGACAAGGATGAGGATGAATTCTGGAGGTGTTTGAAGCTGAAACTTCTGAATGTCACATCAATGGAGCAGAGAATTTAGGATTCAGGTGACTGAGAAGTTTTTAATATGATAACAGAGAACCTAAGGGGGGGGAGAGAGAGAGAGAGAGAGAGAGAGAGAGAGAGAGAGAGAGAGAGAGAGAGAGAGAGAGAGAGAGAGAGAGAGCTCAGAAGAGCTGATGAATTAGAAACACACATCTTCAAGCCAAGAGATCTAGTTGGGTTTTCCGAAAGTGTGTTTTCTAAACAGCTGCAAGACTGAGGAAAGCTGAAGAGGAAACGAGGAAACCATGTTTAGTGGCTCCTGGCTTCTCACGGTGGTTCTCTGGGGGTGGGGGTGAGAAAACACAATGTCTGACATTGTTCAGAGGACGGCCACAGGAGAGATCCACTGAGCCAGAAATAATACTCGACGTAGTAATGCCGATGTCAAGGAAGTGAGACTCTCGCCTGGTCGATGGACCTCACACACGAGCATTAACTTTAGTCAGAACGGTGGAAAGGGCTGCTGGGGGAGTAAAGAACCACAAAGTAGGTCCCAAGGGTTGATCCGGAGGCCAGTGGATGAAAAGAACCAGAAAAGATGGGAGAGTGCAGCCATATTATGAAATCTGAGGAAGAGACAGAAAGAGACCAGTGGTATCAGGATGCAGACTATGAATGCGGTCCTCCAGGCCTCTTGGCACATGGTGAAGTGCTGGATGGAGCTCCCAGGAGGCACTGTTCCTATGAAGGCATACATCAGATCAGGTGAAGCAGGAAAATGATGAGGATGGAAGGGCCAATTTTGTGGGCAATTAGGGGAGAGTTTTCCAGGGTAAAGTTGCAGGTCGAAGAGCGAGTTGTTGGAGAAAGTACCGGGTGAGGGGTGGTGCTCAGTGTGTATTTACTGGGCTACTGTGATGACCAGACCATGAGCTTGGGCTCGGCTGTGGTGATGTAGGTACGGACACACCAGTCTCAGCTTCTGCTTTTGCAGAAATAGAAGGGATCCAGCTTGGCCCCTGAGAATTAGTGAGAAACAGAGAGAGGGGCATGACCAACCCTGAGCTTCTTAAAGTGAGTTAATACCATTATTGAGGGTGGACTATATGGGTTTTCCAATACTTATTAAGATCTAGGAGGGAATAAAAGACTTAAGAACAAAGGTTTCAATTCACCTTTGACTCAGGTAACTTTTAAAGGTAGAATCTACCCAGGCAAAACATATTTTGAACCTAGGGCCATTGGAATAATTAACCACTGAGTTACAGTCCCAACCCCATTCAAAGTATTTGGATTGACTTTTCCTCCAGCAATGGTTTGAAATATTTTAAGAGTCAGTGACCTGCGTTAGTTGTAGGCAGATGAGGCTTGAATGCTCACTCGCTCAGTGGGAATTACTGACATGATTATTGACTTGAGTAAAAAAGTATGTACTGAGTACCACTAAGCTAAAATACTTGATGGTAAAATCCTCAAGCCAAAGTCTGTTCCCTATCTCTCCAGAGTTTAGGTTCTCATGGATGGCTTACGAATATCTGTAGAATAAATAAAATAGTCTTACAAAGAGTCAGCAAATGGGTAAAGGGTAGCTGGAAGAAAAGGCATTGTGTTGAGAAGGAAGCATATTTGGGGAACTTTGCCAAAATGAACCACTGCCAATATGAACTGGTATTTCATTCTGGCCATTTTCAGCTTCAGAGATAGGTGGAAAATAAATGTTCTCCCTTTCGTTCTCCAGTAGCTGATGGCCCCTTTATTAAAGCTATCCAGCTCAGGTAAGGTGCAAGGCAACCAAATGACTGCACTGATGAGGGATGGGTGAGTTGGAACCAAATCTCATGCAGTCCAGATTGTTTCAATGGTGGGTGAAAACTGTTCAGTAGGCCCAGGGACGCTGCAGTACTGTTGGACAATGGTTTCTTTAGAAGCTCTTCGAAACCCAGGAAGTTCTAAAAGGAGGCTTATTAAGAAGACTCAGGCAGTCGGGCAAAGGTGGTGCACACCTTTAATCACAGCTCTTGGGAAGCAGAAGCCAGCCTAGTCTACAAAGCAAGTTCCAGTACAGCCAGGGCTACACAGAGAAACTCTATCTTGGAAAAAAAAAAAGAAAAGAAAGAAGAAAAAAGAGGAGGAAGGGGAGGAGGAAGAGGAGGAGGAGAAGGAGGAGCAGGAGGAGCAGGAGGAGAAGAAGACTCAAGCTGTAAACAACTCAGGAGTCTCAGGAAAATCCTGAAACTGACCAGACACACAAGGTCCCTCACTTGCCAAGTAGAAAGTAAGGCTCTCCGGGGAGACAGAAATCAGATGAACTACCTGGCTGATGGTCAGACTAGCCAAGTCACCTACAAGGGACACTCTTCAGCCTGTAGAGCTGCCTAAAAGTTATGCAGTGCGCTCTAGGGTTCCCGCTTTCATGAGCTGTCAGTTGTGCTGAGGCAGGCTTTCAGTAATAACAGTTGCCTTTATGTCCTTTCTGCTCCCGGAAGTAACCCTTTACCCACAGTCTTGGAAGTAACCCCACTAAACCCGCTGGTCCTTGAGCAGTGTCCTTACATAGGTCTGTGGTTGCTTCGATTTCTGGGTTCAGTGTACATTTTATTCACATCTCCCCAGGAACAGTCTCCCCTAAGACTCCTAACAAGCTCAGATTTATTGAAGAAGGGAAGGTGTGAAGCAGGTGACAGCGGTTAGGAGTGTTGTATTTGTCAGGACCCAGTGCAGGCAGAAATAACTTTATGTTTGGTGTGTTCTGTTTGGTAAGAGAGATCTAACCAATGATGTCCTAATGTTCCGACTGATCTTTTTTTGTTATAGTCTTTGTGAGTAGTGTTATCAAAAAGGTATGTATTTTGAATTTTCCAGTACATGTCTCTTCCTATTAATCAGAATGGATGGTACATATGCCCATTTCGTAGAATTTGAAGCATAATCTTACTGTTTTTACTCATTGTGGAGGCTGATAGCCCTCCTAACTATCACTTTTATGGCATACCCTTTGTATTATATGTGGCTTTTTCTTAATTCCAATCCCTTCTTCAGGGACAGAATTCTTTATTATGACACAAGGAAAAGCATTATCTGATCTGTAAGTGTGTACTTTATGTTCAGTTCCCAAGGGTGGGATTTGGCAAAAGATGTCCAGACAATACGAACCAAAATGATGAAGAGGAGGAGGAGGAATACCAAACAAATAATTGCTTCAAATATTTTTTCTAGCCGGGCGGTGGTGGCGCACGCCTTTAATCCCAGCACTCTGGAGGCAGAGCCAGGCAGATCTCTGTGAGTTCGAGGCCAGCCTGGGCTACCAAGTGAGTTCCAGGAAAGGCGCAAAGCTACACAGAGAAACCGTGTCTCGAAAAACCAATATATATATATATATTTCTACTTTAGGAAGCTCATTACTTAATAGAATATTGTTACTTAATTATCATTCCGTATGAACATGACAGTTTCCCAAGCTTCACTTGTAAAACTTGAACCAAGAATTCCAGGTTGTGATGTGGGAAAATGCAGCTTAGTCATAACACAACTGAAACACTGGCCCATGGGAAGTACTTACGTAGCCTATGAACCACAAGCAGAAAGCAGGTGAGATCCACTCCCTGGCATGGATTCCACAGTCGATCCATATGGCATTTTTAGCTGTTTGTTTCTCTCCTGAAACCTACACACAACACACACACACACACACACACACACACACACACACACACACACACACACAAATAAACAAACAAACAAACAAATAAAATAAATAAATATACAACACAAACAATATATCCCTATCTTGTCTTTTCCTTTACTCCATCCTTTCAATGGACTTACTGCATAGACACTGTTCTCTGTGTTACTTTGAAAGTTCTCAGAGCAAATTTAAAAGCTGGTGAGATGATGGGGGGATTTCTTAGGTCTGATATATGTGGGAATTGGGAATGAAGTTGAAGCCAGAACTCCTGCCCCTGCCCTACATAGGCATGCAGACAGAAAGAGAAGCGAAGAGCATTATTACAAGTGTGTCTTTACTCCCCGGAGGTAAGTGCTATTTGCTGGTGGGCAGTTGTGTGCAGGAAGGATAGAGACTTTGGGAATATAAAAGCCCTCAAAATTTCTCCATGGAGTATACTTTTTATGCACTGCTATTTCTGTGCGTCACCCCCAAAGGATGAACTATCATCAGTTGATTTGTAGACTGGTTCCATTAGATTGGGGACAGGGGCTTTGATCTGATGTACAGGGTGGAGGGCTAGCACAAGGTGTCAACTCTGTGGAGCAAGAAGAATCAGTTTTTACACAGTGACAACCTTTGACATCTGTAGATGGATTCTCAAGGTCAAGCCAGCCAAAATCCCAGCATGGATGGAGGCAACTGATGGTTGTTGAGGGAGGGAGAATAAGTTTTCTCCAGGGTTGAGGCCCCTGAAAGTCTACCATGCTCCAGTAAATGGTCCTATATACGTGCACATATGGGTGCATAAGTGAGGACAGAGACAGAGAGATAGAGACAGAGATATAACATGAAGCTGGGAGGAGAAATAGAGAGGAATTGAAGGGGAGGGGGTAAGGAGTGGCTTTGACCAAATATATGCACACATGAAATTATCAATGAAAAAGAATTCTCAAGAACATTTCCAAAATCAATCATGATTTATTTGATTTAAAATGTTTCTCCTTATTTTTTGTGGGTGCTGGGAATCGAATCTGGGTCCTTTGAGAGGGTAGCCAGTGCTCTTTACCACTGAGCCAACTCTACAGACCCCATAGATTTGATTCTTTGAAATTAGTTACAAAAATAAATTCAGGATATGGAGAAAAGGGAGAAGGATTATAAATTCAAATCAAGAAGCAAAGCTAGTGGATATCGTCATTTACATCCTCCTGGGAAGGTTTCTGTGCTGGCTGGTCTTATGTCAACTTGACACACAAACTAAAGTTATCTGAAAGAGGGCACCTCCATTGAGAGAATGCCTCTGTAAGATCCAGCTGTGAGACATTTTCTTAATTAGTGATTTATGGGGGAGGTTCCAGCTCATTGTGAGGGGGGCCATCCCTGGGCTGGTGGTCCTGGGATCTATAAGAAAGCAGGTTGAGTAAGCCAGTAAGCAGCACCTCTCCATGACCCCTACACCAACTCCTGCCTCCAGGTTTCTGTCCTGTTTGAGTTCCTGCCCTGACTTCCTTCGATGATAAACAGCAATGTGGAAGTGTAAGTCAAATAAACCCTTTCCTTCCCAACTTGCTTTTTGGTCATGGTGTTTCATCACAGCAATAGAAACACTAAGTTGCCTTTCCTAATAGCAATATCTAAATAAAGGAAAAAGAAAAATGGCCACTAATAGTCAAATCATCTGATCAAACAGATGTGGGTGATTCTATCTAGTCAGTCTCAGGAAAGTCTTTACTTGTCCAGGTTAGTTGCCTTACTTGATCATTCATTCACTCACTCTTTCAGTCATTCATATTTGCATACTTCAGCTTTAGGGGTAAATTGCCTGTTGGCTTGACACTGACAACATTATGGGTCTGCAGAGACTTAAACTGTGTGCACCTCCTCTGTTAAGTAAGAGTAAAACTTGATGCAACCAACCAGGATGGACGACTTTCCCCATGTGTTCATCCAGCTTCCAGACATCCAGTTGCAAGATGCACGCAAAACGAGAAAGTGTCACGGGTGGGCATGCATGACAGTTCCCGTGGAACTAACCTATTAGCTGACTGATTCGCTAAAGGAATCCATATGCCTCATCTCTGCCTTGAGTCTGCCCTGGAAGTTGAACCTGAGACATCCTGATTCAAAGTCTTGTCTTAGAGCACCTGCAAATGCTCACCTACTACAGGTGATCATGTACCAATTCTGCACCACTAAAAGCAAATGTGTTTTTCTATTAATCACATTTCTGCAGAGCATTTCTTTCATTTTTTAAGGGAGAGAGTGTGGGAGAAAACAGAACTACAGAATTGGAAAGGTGTAACCAGTAAATGTTATCATGGTCATGATGCCTATGGCTTTTCTAGAATTCACATTCACTGATCTTCCCTAAGCATAGGTTATTCAAAGAAGACACCTCGGCCAAGGCCATATTGCTCTCTCCTTTCTTTGGATATTGTTAATTACAAGGTTGAAAAGATGCCTTCCTAGAATGGGATAGATGGCAATATTTAATCCTCTTTTCTTCTTGCTTCGGTTACTGTAAATATTCATTAATTTTTATAACTCTTCTCTCTTATTTACATATCCTGAAATTATTTTTGTAACTAATTTTTAAGAATCAAATTCTCTGGCTGGGCGGTGGTGGCGCACGCCTTTAATCCCAGCACTAGGGAGGCAGAGCCAGGTGGATCTCTGTGAGTTCGAGGCCAGCCTGGTCTCTAAAGCGAGTTCCAGGAAAGGTGCAAAGCTACACAGAGAAACCCTGTCTCGAAAAACCAAAAAAAAAAAAAAAAAAAAAGAATCAAATTCTCTTTCAGAAGATTCTGCAATTGAAAGTACATAGCCACATCTGTGGTGACTAAGGCGGTCCCTGCAGCATTGCCCAGCTCTCTGAGTTTACCTGGATGGTGGTTCGACTCCTATTTTGGTTTTTCAAAAGCTAGACTACTGTTTGTCCAAGAACAATTCAAGATACACAATCTCTCCCAGCCGATTTGAGGAGGTAGTAATATAAATAGAACAAGGACTTGAGGAGTAGCCAGACTACTCCCGTCATTTTATGTGTGTGGCCACTGAAACCCACAGAAAGTGGTTTATCCAGCTGTCTAACATAACATGAACACAGGGGAGTCTGATTCTAGAGGTGTTTTTCACTCATAAACTCATTACTCAGGAAAAAATAAAGGTAATTTATTCCTAAGTAGTTGAATATTAAAGTTAAGATACACTTGAAACAAAAATATTTCCAGAGCTCAAAGAAAAGTAGAACTAAGCTATAACAAACATCATTGCATAGTTAGTATCCCCCTCTAAGTGACTCTCCCCACATACCTTTAACACATAAAGTGGGTACTTTTCATATGATGAGCCAATGTAGATTTTTTGGAGCCTGTCAGGATACCGTTCGGTTACAACGTCTATCCAGGAATAGATCTATGAGGACAGAAACTACAGGTTAGTCACAGGACAAGTTCACAGGACATCACTGATCACAGGAAGTAGTCAGCTTCCTCGCAGGCAGGAGATCCCTCTCTGTTCTCGCAGATGGGAGAACTGGAGAACTGAAAACCCTGGGGATGGAGTATTTCCTCCGCTGAAAAGAATCTAAGTTTTAGGGGGCAAGTGAAACGGCTCTAAGAAGCGTAGAACAAAGAGTTAATCTTTAAAACGTGGCCTTGGAAATGATTGGCTTTTATTTAATTTTATGTTGTGTCTATGGGTGCCAATGGAGGCCAGAAGAGGGCAGTGGATCCTCTGAAAGTGGAGTTACAGGCAGTTGTGAGCCGCTCTGTGGGTGCTGGGAATTGAAGCCAGGTCCCATGGAAGAGCAGCCAGTGTCTTAACTACTGAGCCAGCTCTCCAGCCCAGACATTATTGTTTATCTGTTTTCTAGATCTGATGATGGAATGCAGGGCCTTGTACGTAATAGACAAGCACTCTACCATTGAGCTAGGCCTTGGGCTCTTTGTTGTTTTGTCTTTTGAGACAGGATCTCCTATGTAACCTAGGTGTGACCAGTGTTCTCCAAAGAAGGAGAGATCAGGATGGAAGGAGACATGTGGGGATGTACAGAAAAAAGCCACATGTCCTGGATGGGCTTTTGTCAACTTGACATAAGCTAGAGTTAGCTGGGAAGATGAAGCTTAATTGAGAAATGCCTCCATCAACTTGGCTGTAAGCAAGGATGTGGGAGTGTTTTCTTGATTATGAACTGGTAGAGGAGGGTCCAGCCCACTGGGGTTAGTGCCACCCCCAGGCAGATAAGTGGTTCTGGGTGGCATAATAAAGCAGACTAAGCAAGCTATAGGGAGCAAGCCAGAAAGCAGCACTCCTCCATGGCTTCCGTTCCTGCCTCCAGGTTCCTGCCTTGTGCTCCTGCCCTGACTTCCCTGCATGACGGACTGAGACCCAGAACATGTAAACTAAATAAACCCTTTTCTCTCCAAGTTGCTTTTGGTCGTGGCGTTCATCACAGCAGCAGAAAGAAAACTAGAACACCTTTTGAGGACGAGGAAACAACTGACTCCAAACCAAAGAAAGAGGCTTCAGAGGAAAACCAAAGACTGTCAAGATCTTGGGCTTCTTGCCTCCAGAAATATGAAACAGAGAAATGTCTGTATAGTCCATGTCGTTCTGCTATGGAATCCCCCACAAATGAGTGCAGTCATGGAGTATATTTGTTTGCCATTCCAAGTCGTTCGTGGGTATATGGTAAGACAACAGAACTTCCTGGAACAAAATAATTAAAAAGTGTATTTCGAAACCCTCCTGGTTAAGGCGCCCCCCTCTGACCATTAAACTCCTGCCTAGCCTCTCTGCATCAAGTCTGTCAGGCGTTGCTGGCGATAGAGGTTCGAGGGGAGTGACCTAAGTAGAAGAGATAGATGTATGCTCTAAAGAGAAATAATGTAGTGGTGTAAGCATGTAAGACCCGGGTCAATCAGCCAGGCACACAGGCTCTGGAAGCAGACAGGGTCCTGGATTAACCAACTGGAAAGAAGCAGGTGATTTCAGAGATGAAATATAAAATTGATTCTTATTACCTGAGTCAGAGATGTGGTCCCTGCTGTCTTTTTAGGCACCCAGTCAAAGACATCTTGATTTAAAGGTTCCCACCCAGAAGAATTAAATGTATTCCTTTGTAGCATACTAAATAGAAGTGAATATATCACTTTATTTCTGTGAGGTGAATTAATAATCTGGTGATGATTCATTAAGAATAAACTTAATTGTAATTTTTGTTGCAGTTTCAATGTAGCTGTCCTGTTCTTCACTTTCTGCCGTTCTTAGCATTCAATATTTTCTTCAGGATTAGCCCTAGCAGTGTGAGATACTCAGCCTTAGATACACATGCTGTTGTAGAGCCAATTGGTCAGATATGGGGGCCACCTTCCCAGGGGAGAGACCAGCAAAAGGATGAATTCCCACCATTTAATCAACCTAAGTGTGATTGGCTATGATTCTTGGATAATTGCTAAAATGGCAATGCTAGTTAAGTGAAAACTGGATCTTTCAGGAACGTGGTGACTTACTTCATTTAACGAGTGATACTGTTCGTAGTATGAGGAGGAGGCCCGGGGGCTGACGGTGTCATTGGACGTCTGCTGCTGAATTAGAGCCTCCACATCTTCCATCAGGATGCTGATGACGAAGCAGAAGGTGAGTGGTTTGCAAGCACAGGGCTGGCCTTCCCACATGGCCCGTAGCAGGTACAGAATGTGAGCTTGGGGGAGAGTTGCCAGCGGGTCTAATGAGCAGTTTAGCAAGTGACACATCTGTAAATGGAGATGAGATGACCCCACAAACCTCTTTAGCTGAGCCCTGTGGACATGGGGGAGAGGGGGAGAGGTACAGCTTCAGGACTATCCAGATCTTACCCTCCTCTACCAACATCTCTATTTCCTTCCTTCCTTCCTTCCTTCCTTCCTTCCTTCCTTCCTTCCTTCCTTCCTTCCTTCCTTCCTTCCTTCCTTCTTTCTTTCTTTCTTTCTTTCTTTCTTTCTTTCTTTCTTTCTTTCTTTCTTTCTTTCTCGAGACAGGGTTTCTCTGTGTAGTTGGTTCCTGTCCTGGAATTCACTCTGTAGCCCAGGCTGGCCTCAAACTCACAGAGATCCACCTGGCTCTACCTCCCAAGTGCTAGGATTAAAGGCGTGTGCCACCACCACCCGACAGTATCTCTATTCTTGACAGAGATTCTTCAGTGTGTTTTCCAGGAAAACCATGATGGCTGATCTTGGTTGTCAACTTGACACCAGGGCAGAGGAAGCCTCAACCGAAGAACTGCCTCCACCAGACTGGCTTGTGGGCACATCTGTGGGGGCCATTGTTTTTTTGCATTGCTGGTTGAGGTAGGAAGGCCCCGCCCACTATGGGCGGCACCATCCCTAGGCAGATGGTTTAGGGCTGTTTAGCAAAGGTAGCTGAAAAGCCGGAGAGTCAGCCAGTAAGCAGCACTCTCCCATGGTTTCTGTTTCAAACCCCTGCCTTGAGTTCTTGCCTTGACATTTTTAATTCACTCCATCTCCCCACAAAGCAATTATACCATTTTTTGGTCAAGCACATAGTAGGTTTTTGTCATAGCTGTTGAATGGACGTAGCCAAGGTTACCTACCTAAATGGGATTCTGCTCACATTTAAATGGGCTTTAACACTGTCGACGTCCGATGCATTCACAAAAAAATGGACTTCTTTTTTCTTTTCAATGAATTCAGCTGTCACTGGCTGCCAGAGAACGACCTACAGTTTCCAGGAGGAAATCGGTAAATCAAAAGCTGAGTTATTCACATCATTTGCATCTGTAGTTACATAAAAGCCGTGTCTCTAAAAGGGCTGTGACAAGGACACCTCTCAGGCACAGTCTCCACCCCACACACAGTAATACAAACAGTCATCCAGCAGGGAGCTCATTTCATTCACTGGCATTCTGGTTGCCAAACAGGCCCTGGAACACCCCAGATGCTTAATATTTGATGAGAAGATGAATAGACTTATGACTCTACTGTGGAGCTGGATATGTGTTTCAGGTGCTTAAAAGAAAAATGAAATTCTCTCTAGGAAGGAAGTTTGATTACATATTGATTTTGCTTAGTAAAGATCCCGTGTGTTTGATATTAGTATCACGTTAGTGTCTCTTTCTTTCATCTAATGCCTCTGAATATTTACATTTTTCTCCTTTTATGGCACTTCTCCAAAGTGCTTTCAGACTCATTTCCTTCGCTCATTAGAATACCATTTTGATATCAACCGGACAGATGTTATTATTTTCTTTGTAAAGATGAGCCAATTAAGGATCAGAGCTAATTTGCCTAAAATCATATACCCGGCATCAGAATAAGCAATGAGATTCTAAGGTTTAAATGAGAATGCAGTATTGTGACGTATGTTTGAAAATGTCACAGCAAAACTAAGCTTTTTTGTAAGCTCACTGAACAATGAAATTAAAGAATAAATGAGAAGAATAAAGTGAAATAAATTTTGTGATCTTTTTTTCACCCCTTCTCTGGTGGAGATGCTTCATTTTTATCTTGCAAAAGGGTTATGAACATGTCTCACTCAGTTCTGCTCCTGCCAGAGGCGCAGGGGACGCCTTGTGGCCACCCACGTGATAACCTCAGGCCGAGGCCATGCTGCCCAGGGCTGCAGCTCATGCCACCCACACACTGTGGATGTGTTCACGCAGAGCCGTTCTCCCCAGGGGATTCTTGTAACCGAGGGTTTTGATAAAGCAAAGCACTCGCAACTACCTCTGCCTGACTTGGGAACTGCTTTGAGTCTGAGAATCATGACCCTGCTTCCCACAGAGTCATCCCCAAGCTCACCCACTCCCACCCTCCACCCCCACCCCAGTGAAGACACCTCCACCACCTCCAGCTCCCTCCCCCCTCTTTAGCCTTAGCAAGCACCCCCTTATAGCTCCAAACTTGCACCTCTAAACTGATCTGACCTCTCTCTCTAACAAACGCAGGTTCATTCATTCTCTGCTGCCTGCCAGTCTTCCACACCTAGGACTTCCCGGGGAGATGGAATCCACGAATGGGCATTTTAAGAAGTTTCCTGGGGCTTATACGCCTACTCCTTGGCTAAGAACCACTGTTCTACAAGCAAAACACTGTCAAACATCTGGTACTGTAGCAGTTTGTGCTGACCTGCTCACAGCTTTGAGGTGATACCACGGGTAAAGGTTTGGTTCTGGAAACAAAAGGTCATGTGGTGGCTGCAGCTAGATACATACAGATGGACTGGAGGGGGAACACAGTTTACAACGCACACAGAAAAAAAAAAAAGCTAACGTAAATGTAAGTTAGGGGACGTTACCTCATAGGTTGTAGTAAGATTCTGAAGAACTTGAACTTGCCTAGAGGTTCTAGGAAGAGCAGATAACACCTGGCCACTGGGGAGGAAAACAGGGTTTGAGTTAAATAACAACGTGAAAACAGTGCACATTTACTGAAGGAGCTTCTAGGTCATTATAAGACAGAAACAACACGTAAAGAGTATTAGGATGTAGACAGACTCGGTGTAAAAGGTCAACAGCATCTCTTATAGTCTGTAGTGCTAAACAACCACAAAACCACAGCTCTCAGGTCCACAGAGCACTGGCCTCTCTCCTCTCCCTTCTGTGTGTGCAGGTGTACAAGGACTTGTGTGGGACAAAAAGCCAACAAATAAATTTGCTTTTATTTTTGCACGTGGAGAACGCCGAACTCTAGTTTGCTGTCACTGGGAGTGTGAATCAGTAGAGCCATCATTGGAAAGCGGCACAGAGTTTGCTCAAAAGATTAAAGACAGAGCTAGAATATGATCTGACAGTCCTGCCTGGCATAAGGAAATAAAATTAGCATGTCAGAGAGACACGTGGGTTCTCGTTTTTGTTGCAATACTCCTCACTGCTGTGGCATCCATCTGAGTGTCAGTCCGTGGATAAGTCGATAAAGAAAATGTGATAAGTACATAGACACACACAATGGAATAATAGCCAGTCATGAAAAAGAATGAGACCCGTAGGGCTGGAGAGATGGCTCCGTCGTTAAGAGCATTTGTTGCTCTGCTGAGGAACCGGGTTCGATTCTCAGCACACACACACGTGGCAGCCCACAACCACCTGTTACTCTGGTTCCAGGGGATCTGACATCTTCTTCGGACCTCTTCAGACACCCAGCATGAACACAGCTCACATGCTTACAGGGCAGGCAAAACATTCATACACATAAGATAAAACAAATAAGTCTTGTAAAAAGGAGATCCAAGGGCTGGAGAGATGGCTTAGTGGTTAAGAGCACCTGTTGCTCTTGCAAAGGACTCAGGTTCAGTTCCCAGAACCCACAAATCTCACAACCATCCATAACTCCAGTTCTGGAAGGTAAAATGCCCACTTCTGACCTCCTTAAGCACCAGGTATGCACATGGTACATGGTACAGGCAAAACATTCACACACTTAAATAAAAAATCTAAAGGCAAACAATTTTTAAAAGAATGAGATTCTGGGGCTGGAGAGATGGTTCAGTGGTTAAGAGCACTTGCTGCTATCCCAGAGGACCCCGGTTCAATTCCCAGCACCCATATGTAACTCACAACTGTCTGTAACTCCAGTTCCAGGAGATCTGACACCCTCACACCAATGCACATAAAAAAAATTAAATAAATTATTTTAAAAAAATGAGATTCTGTTGTGTTTGATAACAGAGATTATGTTAAGTGAAAATCCAGGTGCAGAAAGACACATGATATCCACATGTGTGATGATACACGCTGTAATCTAGATCCTGGGCTACGGAGCAAGTTCCATCCACCCCCACACACAGGAATAGAAAGACACAGGGAGGCTTTCCTGACATCCTTGGAGGTCCCTGTGGGCTTTTCCTCCTCTCTCACATTCCCACATCCCATTTTTTCACCTTTGCTTTTCATCTCTTGTCTTTCTTTATGGCAGTGCTTCTTACACACAGCTGTGGATTGTTGTCTGTGTGGATTCTTGAGGAACTGTTTGGATTTATTTGATTTTTATTTTAGAAAAAGTAAAGAGTGTAACTCAGTGGTAGGGTGCCTGCCTTGTACATACCACCAATTTAAATTTTTAAAAGGCCATATTACATGTCCTCCTCTGAATGTTATTCTCACTTACAGTTGTATTTTCAAGGTGATTGTCATAGTGCACGTGTTACAAGAATTTCCTCACAAGTGGACTCGCTGATTCATGAGATACACCTCACTTTCATCTTCCAGGGGGATGTCAAAGTAGTCCTTCACTTTTTTCATTCACCTGTGTTTGCAGTGGGAAAGGGTTCCTTTGGTCTCGTCTTCCCAACACCTGACCCCTGCCATTTCACTTCTCCAATCAACCTAGCACAGAGATCTTACATTTTAATTTTCTGACCTATTTCACTTTAAATTTCTGGCCTATCAGCTACATATTTTTTTTAATGTTCCAATTATTTAGTATTCCAATTTTATACTTATGTTGTTATTTTTATGCAAGTTATTTGCTTATTTTTTCTACTCATTCCTTTGTATCTTTATAATAAATTGACTAGTATCATTTGTTTCTTTTCTGGGTAGTAATCCTTAACAGGTTCTCACACGCAAATGTCCCCAGTTTTCAATTAGTGCCCCCACTTAATTTTCTTTTGTTCTTTCTAGTGTTGGGGTTGAACCCAGGGGCTTACATATGTTAGGCATGTGCTCTGCTGCTGAGCCACATCCCTGACTTCTCTAGAAGATGTATTTTTATCCGTCATTTTCTTATAGCTTTGTGTGCATAAGAGCTCTTTCCAAACCTTGGGACACAATAATAGTCACATCTATCTCTTTGGTCTTTCTTTTTAATTTTTATTTTATGTGTATGGGTGTTTTGCCTACGTTTGTGTGCAGTGACCATGGAGGCCAGAAGAGAGTGTCAGATCCTGAGAACTGGAGTCACAGATAGTTGTGAGCTGCCACTTGGGTTCTGGGAATCAAATCCAGGTTCTCTAGAAGAGCAACCAGTTCTCTTAAGCCATCCCTCCAGTCTCCCACTCCATTGTCTTTCCTATTTCATCTTTCAAGCCATTGGAAGTTATTGGTAGGAAGTATAGCATAGCAAAGGAATACTCTGTCTCGGTCTCTCTGTCTCTCTGTCTCTCTGTCTCTCTGTCTCTCTCTCTTTCTGTCTCTCTCTCCCCCCCCCTCTCTCTTTCTCTCTCTCCTTCCCTTTCCCTCTTAACCTTGTTAGGGGCCAGCTGACTCCATTTTTATCTTCCTTTTCCTAGTTAAGCATAATGTTAGCATCTGATTTATTTCTATATTTTTCCCTATGGTGTTTTTCTCTAATCATGTCCCAAGCTAATGGTCAGTTTGGTTTTGTTTTTTGTTTTTGTTTTTTTGACTTGTTCTTCTTCTAGAATCTTGTGATTTACATGTCATAAATACATATATACATACATTGTTTCATGGCATGTTCCAAGAATTGGTTGACCATAAAATGTTTCAAAAACTGACTAATTAACTAAATTATTAACTGCAAAATTTTCCACTTTTGTAATCACTTGCTATGTTCCTCAGGCTTGAGCTTGACTATGAAAAGGCTCCCCTACTTTTTAGTCAGGGCTGCTTCAATCTCCTACTCTTGAGGAGACTGCAAGTGTGGCCTGGGCATAAAACAAATTTTTACGTTGCAACATTTCGGGGTTTGCACCTGGTTTTCGACACCATAACAAACATCATTTCATCATTTAAGCATCTCCAAAACCTTCGATAGACATCTATGTCAATATTGATACGGGTTAAGTTTCCATACCAGCTGACCCAGAAAACGTGCCTCAAACCATGTCTTCTTCCTAGGCTGCAGAAAAGTTGCATCCCCAGGACTTTGCATGGCTATGCTGAGGCCTGGGGTTTCAGCCAGTGGGGATGTATGGGATGTGCATGGGCTCTTCTCCTGAGGCTAGAGCAAAGAATATCAAAACAGCCAGTTGTACAATGGAAACAGTTCACACCTCCCCTCCCCCCCAGGATGGAAGGTACAAGGGAGAGCCTGTGTTTTTATTGATAGGTGACACAAAAAAATGTCATGGTGTGAAGGCCTGTGTCCTTCTCAAATCTGTATGTTGAAATCCTAATCCCTAAAGTATTGGCATTAAGAAGTGAAGAGGTCAAAAGGCAGAGCCTTCTTGAATAGGGTTAGTGTCCCTATAACAGAAGCCCGAGAGTGACCCCAACCATCCCCTCCCGCCCTGTGCACATGGTGGAAAGACATGGTTTTTGGAAAACTCTGCTTGTCCTTTGCCTTGGGCTTCCTGTTTCTAGCACAGTGAGATGTTTCTGTTGTATAAGCCTGTAGATGAACGCATTTTGTGGTTGTCATAACAGACAAATGGACTACTAATTGAGGCTTTATTGCTATTTCAGGACTTATTATTAGCTGTTGTAGCATAATCTGGGGCGCTCCTCACCAATATAGTGTGGCTCTTTCCAGGCTGTTGTGCTTTACTGGGGTTTCGTTCTCTGTCTGTCTCTCCAGTGCGAGGCTAAAAGCACAGACCACCATGCCTGGCTTTTTCACACTGGTCCTGGGGATCAAATGCAGGTTACTCCAATCTTCCAACTAATCCTCAGCATCTTACAAAATGAGCTCCTCGGCCTCCTCACTCCTCTGCCTCTAGAAAAGCCTCTTGGGGAGATCTGCTTTTTGGCATAAAATTTAAAAATCAACACTCAAGAGTTTATTGAATATATAGGTTCATAATTTGAGGAAGATGGATGTGCTCACAATTCCGAGTCTTCTTATCAAGACCCACAGATTTCCCAGTTTGGCCTTCTTTCATGTCTTTTGAAAAAGTTTTATCTATTAATCTATTGCATATTTTAAAATCATGCTTGTTCTACTAACAGCATTACTTTTCTTTTCTAAACGGTAATTGAATATTCCATATCATAGTCCCTTGTTGTGGAGATTTACAAATGAAGTTGATTTGGGGGATATCGGTTTTCTTACTGCTCTCGTTGTGTGGTGTTTAGACTGTCAACCAGACACAATCTGGAATCATCTGGGAAGAGCATCTCAAGTGGAATTGTGTAGTCAAGCTGGCATGTAGAGGGATTGTTTTGATTACATTATTTGTCATTGGAAGACCCAGTCTACCGTGGGCAGCAACATTCCCTGACTTGAGTCCTGGACTGTACAGAGAGAGAGGAGCGAGCTGCTGGGTGCCACATGTCTTCATTCTCTCTGCTTTTCACAAGGGTGTGCCCGGCTGTTCCACGTTCCTGTTGCCTTGACTTCCACACAATGATGGACTGTCACCTGGAATTGTGATCAACAATAAACTCTTTCTCCCCTAAACTGCTTTTGTCATTGTGTTTTGTAGACAGTGACTAGAAAGGGAAGTAAGATATCTTGGTAATTTGATCATTTTAATGTAGTTATTTAAAGATCTTTCTCTTTTCAAACAGTCATTACAAAGGTACACACACGTCTATGCTTCTTTCATGTGAATGCTCCTAGAGCCTTTGGTGGATCAGGAAGGGTCTCTTACGTTATCCTCTTGGCTGGCACTCTATAAAACACTGAGTAGAAGGGGAGATGAATGGTGATTTATAATTTTTAAGTTTTCACCATTAGAATCCTTATTGTAGGAGCCTTTTCTCTTTGCTGAGTGTTCATCATGGATGGCTGTGGGCTTGACGTGTTTTCATGGGTGGAGCACATGAGTTTTCTGTCTTACTTTCGTAACTTGGTGAGTGAATTGGTTTCAGTCCTGACGTGATGGGATCTGTTTCCTCACCTTTGCTTTGTGTCAAAGAAGCCTTGCACTCATTCTGCAGTGCTACGCTTGCTAGGACTTCGGAACTCCCAGGGATGCTTGCAGAGTCCGGGGAACACATTAGTGTGGCTCAGTGTCAAGTGACTTTATGTTTGTAAACCATTTACTCAGAGAGAGAGGATTTCTTAGCAGATTCATGCCTGCAGCTCACATCCAATTTTGCTCCAGGAGATAATTATATAAATAAAGAACGGAAGCGGGGGTTGGGGAATTGTAGGTATGTGTGGAATATGTTATCTATAATAGGGTTATCAGGTTCATAGTATACCTCTGGGTAACATTGCAAGAACTGTGGTATTTAAATTAAAATCAAGCTATGTCAGGGGCATTTTCCAGAGGAGGGGTGTTCCTTTTTATTTTTGGACAAACATTTTCATTGGAATATAAAAATACATACTTTTTAAATCAGAAAATATTTCCCTCCTTGTTTTATTTAAAATTAATCTTTAGAGCTGGGTGTGGTGGTAACATGCCAGCAACCTAGTATCCAGGGGGTTGAGACGGTAGGATTGCAAGTTCTCAGCAAGCCTGGGTTGCATGAGTTCAAGGCCAGTCTGAGGTAACAGTAAGACACGGTCTCAAAATAGCCACAACAATAACAACACAATTTTGAAAAAACTTAGGCTTTGCTTCCAGTTGAGATGGAGAAATAAGCATCAGATATACCCTCTGTGTGGAACAACTAAAAACAACCTGGGCAAAGCAGATGAAGCAAGGGTACGGCAGACAGCGGCGGACATCAGCAACGCGACCAAAGGCAATGCAGTAACCTGAGCTGGAGCCCCGAACACGAGGAGGATGCTGATGGAAAAAAAAGCACCATTGTTTCTTACAACCCTGGAGTTTGGTGAACAATGGCCAACCAGTGCTGGCTTCTCAGTTTTGACAAATGTGGGGAGATGATGTAAGACGATGGCGTTAGGAGGGACTGTGGGTTGGGGGATGAGCAAGAACTGCACTGTGTTTCCTTTGCAAATTTCCTGTCAGTACTTATTTTTAGGATTTATTTTTTGGGTCTCTGAATCTATCTGTCTGTCTGTCTGTCTGTCTGTCTGTCTGTCTGTCTCTCTCTCTCTCTCTCTCTTTCTGTGTGTGTGTGTGTGTGTGTGTGTGTGTGTGTGTGTGCATGCGTGCACATGTGCATGCATGCATGCATGCATATGTATGTGTATAAATATGTACCCACAGAGGTCAGAAGAGGGTCCCGGATCCCCTTTAGCTGGAGTTGGAGGTGGCTGTGAGCAGCCCCTGCTGTGCGTTCTGGAGCCCAACTCCAGTCCTCTGCAAGAGTAACAGGTGTTCTTAAGCTCTGAACCATTCTCCAGCTCCCTAAAAAATGTGTTGAATAAAAGATTTTTATGCAAGAACTGTGTCAGTACAGAAGAGGTGGCAATAGCTTTGGGGAGGGGTGGGGTTATCAGCAAAGGCTCCATAGAAGTTGTGCCGGGTATTTTTATGTCACCTTGACACGAGCTATAGTCACCTGAGAGGAGAAATGCCTCCCTAAGATGGGGCTGTAGGCAAGCATATAGGGCATTTTCTTAATTAGTGATTGATGGGGGAGGGCTCAGCCGGTGGGGGGTCACCCTAGGCTTGTGGTCCTGGGTTCTATAAGAAAGCAGGCTGAGCCAGCCAGGGGAAGCCAGCCAGTGAGCAGCACCCCTCCATGGCCTCTGTATCAGGTTTCTTCCCCAGTTTGAGTTCCTGCCTTGGCTTCCCTCCCTGGACTGTGACTTGGGATATATAAGCCAAATAACCCCTTTCCTCTACAGGTTACTTTTGGTCATGGTATCATCACAGCAATAACAACCCTAACTAAGACAGATGGCATGATAGGCTAAGATAGACTGTCTGAGGCTGACCACAGGAGGTCATAGGGCTCTGCTGGGAAAATGGCAGCCTGCTCATTCTTCCAAGTTTAATACATGGGTGTCCAGGGGAAGAGAAGAATAGCAACTATACAGAAACAAGTTTAGGACCTTGTGTTAATCTTCTCCTGAATCTCTACCTCTTAGACCAGGGGTTTAATTTGAGGCCGCAGAACTTGAGTGCAGAGCTCCTAAAACTTTGGCAACAGTAAAAGGTTTCGGAATGCATGAAGACCAGAAATTAACTTAAACCCAAACACCAGATGAATGCAGCGCGTTGGTGGCAGCACTCTCCTGTGTGGGGTGACGTGACTTCAGGGTTGGCCTGAAACGCTTCAACTCAGACCCCAGATTCTGATTTCATGAACTGCGGTGCAGGTGTGGTTTTTCTGCCCTTTAAAAGCCCGGCAGTTTAATGACTGAAAACAAAGGGTTTTAATACATCTTTTATTCCTTCCCCTCAGCAGCCACACAGCAGTGTTACCTACGGATGGTATTGTGTTAGAACATCTGCTTTTAAAACCTGCTGTTTGAGTCACTGACTTGAGTTTCACAGAAAGCTGTTACGTGACTTTTGGCTTGGGGTTAGGACAGAATTCCCGACGATTTCTAAAATGGTTCTAACATACTTCTCCCATTTTTGTAGAAAGTATTTATGTGAAGCAGCATTCTCAACATTGACTACATAAAATTAAAGTACTGATTAACATAAAGTCAAAAATGTTCTGTATCAAATGTTCTGGCAGCATTTACTCATTTGTGTAAAAGTAAACAAACACCCCCATCTCATTAGTTTGCAAACTTTTTCGTATTTATAAAATAATAAAATTCTATATATATTGAAGAATTGTTTTAAAACAAATTTCTTGATGTCTTATTTTTTGGTAGATGCTGGCTTTGTATACCTTTTTATAGACCTATATACTTAGGGTCACATGAAAATTTCTCAGGTAAAAGGCATCAAGGGTGGAAAAAAAAATCTCAGGAAGTCCTTCCATAGAGAAGATTTTTGAAAGTATGTTGATAAAGTTGGACTTCGTCTCGCAGTAACTAGCAGTAAGGAGAGAGACAGGATTGACAATAGGGTAGAGAAGGCTTTTGTTTGGAGAACTGATAAAATGATTCTGAATTCTGGACATCACTAAGAAGAGGAAAAAATTGGTTCGTAAAAGAATAGCCTGGGAAATTTGATGTCAATCCCTGGTAGAGGTTTAGCATAATCCATTCAACCACTGCTTGAGGGTGTATGTTTAGGTGATGTATTGAATCATTATTCAAAGTGTCAATGACTGGAAACATGTTTGCAGAGATCCTGGGGCGTTTTCCAGTTATAAAGAATTAGTTTGATTTATAACAGTTAACTTGGGGGATGATTTTCTGATATATTATAAGTGAATGAAACAACATGACGCAGACTGAAATATGGTCCTATTTTTGAAAAAAATAATTTAGAAAAGGAAAAGAAAACTAGTGTATGTGAAAAGCAGGAGAAAGTTCTGAACTGACAAAGAACATGTTGTAAACTCCAGCTTTCAAGCTGTCTGGGAAGAAGAGAGGGCAGACAGGTTTGCTCTGCATCACAGGCATCAAATCTAGGGCCTTGTACATACTACAAGTGTTTGCTTGTTGTTGTTTTTTTTTGTTTGTTTGTTTTTTTAAGATAGGTCTCATTATGTAACTCCGGCTATTCTGGATCTCACTCTGTAGACCAGGCTGGCCTCAAACTCACAAAGATCTGCCTGCCTCTGCCTCCCGAGAGCTGGGATTAAAGTGCACAGTTAATTACAATTGTTTTAAAAAGAAAGGTCTAGCTGCAGGTGGTGGCTCAAGCCTTTTATCTCAACACTTGAGAGGCAGAGGGAGGCAGATCTCTGTGAGTTCCTGGCCAGCCAGGGCTATAGAGAGAGACCCTGTCTCAAAAACAAAACAACAACAACAACAACAAAGAAAGAGGGAAGGGAAGAAGAGAGGGAGAGAGGGAGAGAGGGAGAGAGAGAAAGAGAGAGAGAGAGAGAGAGAGAGAGAGAGAGAGAGAGAGAGAGAGAGAGAGAGAGAGAAAGGTCTAAAAGTTTAAAAAACAATTAGGCTGTTCAACGGATGTAGAATTATACAGAGAGACATAAATGAATAAGAAATTCATGAAAGAATGGCCACTGATACACTAAAGAGATTTTTATCCTAGTGGCATAATTTTAGTGTTCTTCTCTCTAACTTCTTTCTTTACAAAAAAAAAAAAGTAAAAAAAGAAATTATTTTATTGAATCAGAAAAAAACAAACAAACAAAAACCAAAACATTAAAGCCTTCCTTGACTAAAGAAGGCACCGTGAACCCCAGCACTGTGGGGCCTCTCTCTTTGTCCCTTGTTACTATAATAAACAGAGTGCCACCCTGGCACAGTATATTTATCTTAACGTGTCTCGTTCTATGAATAGTTGCCTCCTACTCAGTTTTAATTCTGCTATTTTTAGTTTAGTTAGTGCGGGCCACTGTTTTCTCCAAGGACTTAAACCCATCCTAGCAGTGTGTCAGGACCCTCTCCACGGACCTAACTAGAATGTCAAATCCATGAGCGTGGATTTCCTCCAGGGAACTGTTCTTTCCTTCACTGTCATGCCCAGCATTTGCACTGCCAGGCTATGCTATGACTTTAACCCTTCTGACTGTCCTGGAAGTCTGACAAGGAAGAGCAGTAGATTCAGAGGGCCAGTGTAGGACCTTCTGCCACAGGGTGGATTTTCCTGATAGCAACAGAGCTGACGAGACCCCTCAATTGTTGGTTCCGGATGGCTCGGCTCACATATCGGTTACAAGCTGGGCACAGTTGCCCTACTGAGCAGCAAAGCTGGAGCAGTAGCCAGAAAGACATGACCTTCAGGGAGCTCTGGGGTGAAGAGAACACAACATTCCCAGGGCCAGGACGGGTGACTAGCCAATAAAACTATTTCTCAATCTTTACAATCAAAGTAAGTCACAGACAAGCAATGGGAGGGACTGAAGACGAGCAACCACAACCGAAAGTCATAATCCATGGTCTAGTTTCCAGACTGGAGTCTCTACTTACACCTAGACTTTCTTGCCAGAAGGAGGGTTCAGATACTCCCCAAAGAGCTCCGGCACTATCAGAAATGTCTAAAGCAGCAGTTCTCAACCTGTGGGTTGCAACCCCCTGGGGTCGCATATCAGATATTTACATTACGATTCATAGCAGAAGCAAAATTACAGTTGTGAGGTAATAATGAAATAATTTTATGATTGGGGTCACCACAACATGAGAAACTGTATTAAAGGGTCTCAGCATTAGGAAGGTTGGGAACCACTGGTCTAAAGGGATCTTGACTCCTTTAAACAAGAGTTCTGTGGCAGTTAACTCCAGCTACTCTGAGCACTGCACAACGGAGGTCCTAAAACACTCTGAGAGTCTGCAGCTATGGGCTGCGGGGTCTACGCTGATATTCCACTCTGGGCATGTGCCCTAGACTAGCTCCAAATCCAAGTGGGTGCACTAGATCTACAGATCTAGTGAGGATTTCCTCAGTCCCCATTGTGTAATCACAATGACCATACTGGGAGTTGGCATAGCCCCCACATGGTTCCCTGCTCCTAAGGTAAAAGCGATCACAGTGTGTGAACCGGGGGAGGGACCTGAAACGTCCTTCTCACCAGCCCTGATGGGAAAATTTTAAAATGCACCAGTGTGGCAGCGGACAGGGAGGAGTGGTGGTGGCCGATCTTAGCAGCACATCTGTGGTGACAACACCACAGTTCAACACCCCCATGCCCACCCCAAACTCTCTTCCCTCATTCCTCCACAGATCTTGATGACATCCTTTTCCAGGAAACTGCCTACATGTCAGTCTCCATCTCAGAGTCTACTTCCTGGGGAATTGGGCCGGAGACAGATACAATTCTACTCTGTGAGATAAATCACAAAAAAAGTGCCACAGAATCTTACAAGAGAGCTGGCTACCAGAACGCAAATTGGTTGAGCCATGCAAGCCAACCAACAAAAAGTCTGACTTAGGCGTTGTCTTGTTTGGTTTTGGTTCTGCGGTTTCAGTGGCTGAGGTTGCGCCAGCTTCAAATAGCGGTTGAGGTGGAGCCAGTCACAGGCTGCTTCCTGGTTAGACTAGCTGAAATAGCACCCAGGCAGTCCATAAAGCGCGCTCTCCCGCTCTGCATGCCCGTGTTCTGTATCTAACAGGAAGGTCTCCTCTGAACAGGTTTCCAGAGCTGCGGAATTTGCAAGGTGCTCTCTTCACTTCAATTAACAGATTCACTGAATAAACCTTAAGTTTTTCTTTTAACAAGAAAGACTGAAAATTTTCAACAGTGCCTTCACTGGAGATGGTATTCTAACTTCTGCATGGAGACACTTTGCATTTTAATATAACCCAAGGTCTGTCAATTACTTCAGAATGGGCTGAAAAACCATGAGATTTATTTTCTGACCTTCTGTGCATCAGTGAAGAAAAATAATCCTACTGTGCAGAATGCCCAGGGGCAATGAAAGATGAAAAACAAAGGTGTATTTTGTTGAATCTCTATAGTCATAATTACAGCATTTGCACAAGAAATATTTGAGGGAAAAAACTTACACTAAAAATGGAATGAAAAATATAAGCACAGAGGGTGAATGATAGATGATAGATACCTAGGTACATAGGTAGATAGGTAGATAGACACATTGATAGCAAATGGAGATAGTTAAATAGAGAGATGATAGATAAATGGATGGGTGGATAGATAGCTGATAAAGACAAATGATAGAGATTAGAGATACATAGATAGATACATTGATAGAAGATAGAGATAGATGGTAGAGAGATGATAGCTGGGTAGATGGATAGATAAATAGATGGAGAGACAGTCCCAGGAGGTGATGCTTTGCAGTGTTTGGGGGCCACTGGTGTCCTGTACCTCGAGAGGAAAATAATGTATCACTGGAACTGATAACTGAAAGAGAATAACTGATACGGGTACCCAGCCAGAACATGACGTCAACAAAAGTCATACGTGCTGTGGTCTATGATGCCGCCCATGCCTTCCTCTCTAAACCTTTCTCTTTCTTTCCATCCATGTTCCTCTTTCTCCTTTCTCCAATGGCCTTGCTTCACTTAGATAATCATCGCACAATACAGTTAATGACTTTGTTTACAAGAGTCTTGCTAGGATTTTATTTTTACCATTTCTAGTATCTGGCCTCTTCAAATCAACTGAATATGCAAATGTGGACTTCAGCTGTCTTCCTCTTTGGCGTATGGTATTTATGACTTGAAAAAAAGCTGTTTTGTTGTCACGGTTCCAGGGCATTTCACTGATGAGAGTTATCAAAAGGCACTTACAAATCAGCCATGAGGCGACTGCTCGAACACAAGCCGTTATTAGGAAAATGGTCACGACAGGAAAACAGTAACAAAGAACGACTTCAGGGAAATGCCAGCTGGTTACTGCTTTCCAGAAAGTTCTAAACTCTAAACCCCAGAAATAAGGACTTATCAAAGGCTGTCGCTCTGAGTGAAATTGGATTTCTCTTTCAGATGTAGTAATAGGTTATTCCCGAAAAAAGCAAAGCTCAGAAAGATTGCGGGGAGGCGGCGGCGGCGGGGGTAGGGGGGGGTCATATTATTTTTAGTGCAAGGGTGAGCGTCCAGAGCTCAGACATGCTTCTGTCTCCCATGTGGCTGCTCCTTTTTCTCTCTCTCACATGTGGGTCCTCCAGGTATGTACAAGTGCTAAACATTTTCCATGTAGTCTTGGTTAACTGCTTGGTATATGAGTCAAACACACTCCTAAATAACTATGGATTTCCTCCCTCTCCCCTCATAATCAATGAACAACTTGGAGATGGTGTTTTCAGATTTGCTACTTCAACCCACCTTTCTTTTAACAAAAGACAACCACTAGGTTATGGAACATTAGAACCAACAAAGATCTTAAAATCATACTTATTTGACTATACATAAAATATAGGCATATGAGCCACCAACTGTTCTAGCAATTCTGATCCTTGTATCAATCCATTAACAACCACTCTTTCACAATGGAATTTTCTGCTTGGTACTTGACAATCACACTGAACGAAACAGAATCAACCAGCTACTACAAACACAGCTTCAGACATACAATATTACCGGAATGATTGATTGTTCTATGGGTTTGATGACCCAGAAAAGGGTTTTATGGGTAGAATTTTCCCTACCTATACTATGTTCAACTTTTCTCACTGTGATTCAGTAAGGGGAGACAAGGGCCTACCTCAAAGACAATTAGAAAAGGGCTATAGAAGCAAAACAAAGAAAAAGTAAGACAATTCCAAAATTACATATAAATTTTAAAGCTTACAGTTGACTTGTTAGTTATAACAGGACATGTATGCTGCCATTGTTACTCCATGTATTATGTATGCTCTAGCATGCAGTCATTTGTGTCCTAAGCAGTTTACAGTCAAATATCCTCAGGAAATCACTCTACTAAGCAAATGAAGAAATAGCTAAGATCCTCTACATGTCCATTGTAACTCAACTTCTTTTTATAGTCTATGCCCAATAACTGCACAATCCTGATCTATTTCATATTTCTACTCTCTCTTCCCTCCTCTGCTCTATGTACAAGATGAAAATAAATAATACATGTGTTTAGTTGATGCATCTATGTGTTAAGACAGGAAGAATATAATAAATCATGTGATATGTGAAGGTACCACTAATTCATCAAGATCCCCCCCCCCATTTATTTATTTAATCTTTACAGTCACTAAATAGACTTATCATACTGGTAAAAATGAGAGCAGAAAATGAAAACAAATCCAGTGATAACCTATCATCCCAAAATCACGATAAGTCTCCAAAAGAACTGGCCTGCACACAGTAACCCTTTTCTCGCCAGCCCAGGAACCTGCTTCTGCTCTGTGAGAGGTAAAGAAGCGAGAAGGAGCTAGCCCCACCTAGGACCCTGGCGTTACCTCTGAAAGGCGAGGCCATGCTGCTCACAGAGGAGAATGGCTACCAGGACAACGAGGCCATAAAGCTTCATCCCAGCAGCGACTTGGTGAGCAGCAAAATTCCCTCAGGGAGAAAGTCCCAGATAACCGATTGCACAAGAGTCTTCTTTACACACTGGTTAAAGTATAACACTGGGTTCCCTCTGGTTTCTGTAGCTCAGTTGACTTAGCTTTCATTTCCAGTCTAAAAGAAACATACACACACACTTAGGTTGTTTAATAACTAAATCCTCAAAAAAAAGATATAATGAACACCATTGTGTCTAATTTAGACAATATCAACCCTGACACTGTGACATCATATACAAAGTTCACGCAATTGAGTTACAAAACAAACTCAAAAAGTTTCATAATGTTCTACGTAAATTTGTGATTTTGTATTGGGCCTCATTCATAGCTATCCTTGGCCTCTTAGAGCTGCGTGTAGCCTGTGGATAGCAGGGTAACACACCTAGGAGAATGATTGATTCCCCCAGAGAAGAAGGCCTGGAAAGTTCTGTGGCAGGGTGTGGTCTGAAGATTCACAACTGTGAAGGTTGGGATCATTGCCTATGTCAAGGGGAGACCTCCAGTGACGCACAGAGCTATCTTCCCTGAACTTGTCCTTTTCAATGTTTTCAACTTAGGTGAAGCTATAGTGTGTGTGGGGCGGGGGGGGGGATCTTCAAAGTTGTGGCTTTAAAAAACCCAGCAGCAGAGTCTGTGTAGGGGCTTCTAGGGTCTCCATTAAAAATATCTTTCCTTAGCCGGGCTGTGGTGGCACATGCCTTTAATCCCAGCACTTGGGAGGCAGAGGCAGGCGAATCTCTGTGAGTTCGAGGCCAGCCTGGACTACCAAGTGAGTTCCAGGAAAGGTGCAAAGCTACACAGAGAAACCCTGTCTCGAAAAACCAAAAAAAAAAAAAATATATCTTTCCTTAACCATACTGAATGACAGGCCTGCCCATCGGGGCTGGGGCTGTCATGAGTACTGGTACAAGCAGTAAAAAGTTTAGGCGGCTCTGAATTACAGTTTGTTCAGAGAAAGTCCTCACAGTAGCCACCATCTCCAGCACGGCCACCGCCCATCATTCTGCAGGTGGCATCATCTAACATTCTGTCTAGCGTTGGGCCACGTCTGACCTCTGTAAGTGGACAGAGTCCTGACAGCCCTCCCCACGTTCCACCTGGTAAATGCCTGTCAATGTTCCTGAGGGGAGGGCAGGAAAATGTGCAAAAGAGTCCACAACAAACATTTGAGAGTGAAAAAAGAAATGATGTGATGTTTCAGGCTTCTGAGATAAAACCCCCAAACTGAAAGTCAGTGGGTTAAGGTGACCTCTACTGAAAATGGTTTTTTATTTGTTTTTTTTTCTTTTTTTGTAAAGCAAAAGAGAAATAAGAAAATATATACACATCTGCCCATTTGTAGGGAAGAAATACAGGAAGGATAGGTCATAAATTGATGGGTTTGCTCTCCTACAGGCAAGTGTGGAAAGATACCAGAGTAGCCATGGCGAAGAAGAGCCATTTATTTGAATAAACCTTTTGAATAGGGTCACACTATGTTTTCACATCACCAAAATAAAGGAGCATAAATTTAAATGATGAGTGCAAACAAGAGGAGATAAATAGTGGACACAGTGGGGAGGAGGGGAAGTAGCCCATAACTCTCTTTCACTGAAAGTAAACTTTTGTCGTACAACATATTCTGATCATGGTTTCCCCTCCCCTGTCTCTTCCCAGATCTTCCCCTCCTCCCCACCTTTCCAACCCCATGTCTTCTTTCTCTCTCACTCTTTAGAAAACAGGCAAAAAAAAAAAAGAATAAAATAAAGCAAAACAAAGAAAAAGCACAAGAAATACAAAACATACAAAACCCATAACAACATAGAACCAGAAACCATAATTTACAAGCAAAAAAACCAGTAACAGTAAAAATGCCCAAACAGCCAGGTGATGGTAGCTCATACCTTTAACCCCAGCACTCAGGAGGCAGAGGCAGGCTGATCTCTGTGAGTTCGAGGCCAGCCTGGTCTACAGAGTGAGTTCCAGGACAGCCAGGGCTACACAGAGAAACCCTGTCTTCAAAAATAAACAACAACAAAAAAATAGTAGTTAGCCATCTACTGCTGGATGGAGGGCCTACCCTTAAGTGTGGTTTGATTATTCAGTGAGACTCCACTGGAGAAAACTATTTTTTCACTTTTGAGCAGTTATCAGTTGGAGATGGCTTCTTGGCTGGGTGTGGGAGTTCGTGTCCACTTTGCTCTCCCAGCACTGGGACCCCATCTAAGCCCAAGCAATGCAGAGCCTGTGCATGCTGTATACTCTCTGTGCTGGTTTTTAATGCTTGTGTGTGTGTGTGGGGGGGGGGGGGTCCTGGGGCACATATGCATGTGTGCATAAGTTTTTCCTTTTGTTAGCACAAGAAGTAGCCAAGAGGTAACAAATTTTACACTATGTATTTTGTATTCTGTGTTTCCTAGAGAAAGTATGAAAATCAATATATTTTGAATTGCATCTCTTTCTCTTGAAGTAATCTGGACATTTCTTTAGCAAAACTCTACAGAGTGGCATGATCGTTTATGTTCTTTGTGTCTGACTGTACTAGTTAGGGTTCCTATTGCTGTAATGAAGCATCAGGACCAAAAGTTACCTGCAGAGGAAAAGGTTTATTCAGCTTCTATATACTGAATCACAGTACACCCAGGGAAGTCAAGACAGGAACTCAAACTGAGCAGGATCCTGGAGGCAGGAGCTGATGCAGAGGCCATGGAGGACTGCTGCTTACTGGTTTGTTCCTGGTGAGTTGCTCAGTCTGCTTTCTTACAGAACCCAGGACCAGCAGCCCAGGGGCAGGATCACCCACAATGCCCCGGACACTGCCCCATTATCACTACTGAAGAAAATGCTACAGGCTTGCCTGCAGCCTGATCTCACAGAGGCATTTTCTCAGCTGAGGTTCCCTTCTCTCAGATGACTCTAGCTTGTGTCAAGTTGACATGAAACCACCCAGAACGCTGACCTTAACTTCCTTCTTCCCTTAGTCCCGAACACTAGTCTAGCTGCCACAGTGATCCCGGGCAGGCTAGCTGTCCTTTCTTCTTGGTGCTTCTGAGCTCTGTCCCTCCGGTCTAGACGTGGTTTTATTTGTTATTATCTTTTGATTTGAGGATTTAGGTGTCTCTTCAATTTTAGAAAAACCACTCTTCCTTGCTGGTCCTATGTTGGAACTTCTACTGCAGTCTGTCAGTCACTCCTTCATGTCCTGTATCTGTCCCCTCGCGTTTGAGAAAATCATGACCTTTGTCCCTGTGTGTTCCAGACTGGGTGCATTCTCTGCACTCTCTTCAGATTCACTGTTCCAACAGTGGCCACGTAGTCACTGGAAAATGATCTCAGCAATTATAAGCCTTTCATCGAGAGTTTATATGCTTACCAATTTTGTTTTTATATCGGTATTTTAAAACATTGTGTCAAACTACTTTATTGCTCAATCTTTTACAGTAAGATTGCTTAAGGTCTCCCTCCCGTCCTCCCTCCCTTCTTCCATCCCTCTCCCCTGCCTTCCTCTCTCCTCTCCATCCTCTTTCTGCTGTGCTGGGAATAAACTCCCGGAGCCTTGCCTATGTTTGCCAAGTGCCTCACCGCCCTGTGCTCTCAGCCAGTCTCTCTCAGATCATGAGAGTACTCGGAATATTTCTTTAAAGTCAGGGTCACACTGCTCTGCCAGGTCAGTTACATGCAGAGTGAATCTGTGCCTACTGCTGATTTTGTTGCTGGCCTCATTAGCATCTGGGTTTTCAGGGATAGAGTCCTGATTTGCAGGCTCATTTTGAGCAGTGTGACTTTTGCGTAGGAAGTTTCTGTTTCTCTCTCTCTATGCTCACTTTTTGATGTTCTGCACTCCCCACTACCAGCCCCAAGTAGCTCCCCCACACCACACACACAGGGTTTTTCTGTGTACCCCTGGCTGCTCTAGAACTCATTCTGTAGACCAGGCTGGCCCGGAACTCAGACATCCACCCGTCCTCTGCAAGTAACTCTTGAACGTCTGCTCCAAGTCTTGGCTTATAGCAGATTTTGGATTTCCTATGTCAAAATAATGCTAATGGCATTTGAAATGCAGGCACCAGGCAAGGGCAAAGTGACACCTTTACTGATTTATTTGCTCTTTTATTGCCTGCAAACCAGCAGCTGTTTGTAAACCACTCCCGATATCAGTGAGCAGCCCTCTGAGATTCTTTTGATTGTGGCACATACAGAAAAACACGGAGATCTCTGAAGTTGGATTTGCCTTACAAAATGTCTGCACTGGAGTACCACACCCCCCATCAAGGTACAGCGGTGTCACCCTATCTGGCCCAGTCAGTTTCCCCTACTGCAGCAGCCGCTGCTATGACTCCACCTCTGCAGTGTAGCTTTACCTGCTCTGGGACGTAAGTGATCATACCGTGAGCTGTCTTTTGTTTCAGGCTTCATTTGTTAGTTTATGTTAAAGAATCTTCTGCATCATTCTGTGAATTAGTAACTGATTCTTACTGCTAGGTGGCATTCAGTTGTAACTGTAACAGTCTTTATTCAATTTTTCCATGAAAAGACATCGGGGATGCTCTCAGTTTGGGGCTATTATGCACATAGCTGCTATGGATATTTGTCTACAAGCCTTTTTGCATGAGTGCCATTGGTAGGGAACAAGCATGTGTAGTTGTTAAAGTCCTAACCACTCCATATTCTTCTCATTATTTGCTGCAGTCAGTCTTGTCACCGGAAAGCTATTCTAGTAAGTGTGTGGTATTTCTCAGTTTGGTTTTAATTTGTATTTCCATGGTGTAATGTTGGGAAACATTTTTCCATTCCTATCAACTATGTGTGTGTATACACATATACGTATATGGAGAATGATATATGTGGTGAGAATGAAAAATGATAGCATATATCTGATATATTACATACTTAGTGTGTATATGTATTTAGTGTGTATATGTATTATATATTTAGTGTATATATAGTCATTATGTAGGCATAGGCAGGGAGAAGTGTTGGTTCCAATCATGTGTCTGATTTTGTTTGGGATGTTGTATGGGTAGTACAGACACCACTGTTCAAATGTGGAGGTCAGTGTGCAAGGACAACTTGTAGGAGTTGGTTCTCTGTTTCCACCATGTTGGCCTCAGGGATCAGATTCAGGTCATCAGGCTTAGCAGTAAGTACTTTGCTTGGCCTGCTGAGCCATCTTGCTGGCCCCTCTGTCTTATTTTTAATCAGATGTTTGTCTTATTACTAATGAGTAGGAATTATTACTTCTGGAACTCAGTACTTTGATATATAGATTATGCCTACACACACACACACACACACACATACACACACACACACACACACACACACACAATCTCTTGATCTTATAGAAGTGCATTTCTGAAAACATAAGGTTAGTAACAGTTTATATCAGAGAGCTGTGGTGAGGGCTGAATGTGGTGACATTTGAAAGCAACCACAAAGCAGGCGCTCAGCACAGCTCATTCATAGTAAAGAGGTAAGGGAAAAAGCGTGAGCATAGGCCAGTGTGTGCTCCACTCAGAACCTCATCTGGCTCATCATGACCCCAGGACAGCCAACTCTCTTTCTGTGCTATTTCAGGCCGTAAATGACCAGCAAAGAAAGAGCCTGGTCAATACAGCAAATCAGATCATGGCCCCTCTGTGGGATCAGTCTCATTCATAGATTGGTTCTCCAGCTTATTTGGAATATTAGGTGGCAAAAAAACACCTAACAAGGATGTCTCGAAGCCTTCTAACCCTCTGTCTTTATTAAGGCAGATGCTTCTGCACCGATTACTGCCTTGGAGTTCCTCCCGACTTCAAGCAGAGTGAGAACCAGGGCCAGGGCCACGGTGGTGGCCTCGGTAGCTCATTTCAAACATGCACTTCAGACTCATTGTTAGGGAAGCGTCGAGAGCCAATTAATTTGATGCCTTTTTTAAAAACAAAAATGAATTCAGGTGCAGCTCAATTTCCAAGGTTTCCTTTCAAAATTACTCAGCCATTAAAGCTGCATAATCTTGGGAGGCTTTGAAGAACATAATTGATAGATCTTTTTATGCTTCACACATTTTCTCTCATGTTTATTCATAGAAAATGAATCTGTGTTATAATTTACACCAAGTCTTAGGGTATTTGGCCTCCTCTATTTCTAAAGGGGAGGAAAGAAGACACACTTTAAAAGACATTTAAAAAGCTGAAAGCAGACAGCTCAATCCTGGGTTCCAATTCCTTGCTGTGGTGAGCAAAAAAACGGAGACTGAGATCTGGAGCACCAAGAGAGTTGCCTGGCACCCACACAGGAGAGTGCTCATTGGCTGGCTGGTTAAAGCCATGGAGAGAGCAAGGCTAATGTCGGGACATTTCCATGAATTCATATTCACTTTGATGTTCTGCTTGCCTGCTGGGATGCTCCAGCCAGATGTTCCAGCCAGGCCCGCCCTTTGGAGCAATACTCCAGATATAAAACAGCAGATCTCAAATGTCCCTGTACACTCAGTCACGTAGGGATCTTTTCAATATTTATGTTTAAACCAACTGTATCTGAATGTTGGGGCAATGATGATAGGCACAAACTTTTTTAAAGTTCCTATGGTGATTCCAATGAGCCGCCAGGCTGCTGGGCAGTTGATCCGAGTCAGCCAAGCCCTCTCCAAGTATGATGCATGAACCATGAGCTGTAGAATCTTTTGGGGGCAAATTGCAGGCCTCATCAGCCCTGGAGGAACTGAGTCTCAAAAGTAGGATAAGAGGTGTTTGTGGCGTCGAGCTCCAGGTGGTTCCTACGTCCTTTAAAGTGTGAAAATCTCTCCTAAGCTTTTCCCTTGTCTACCTGTCTCCCAAGATAAGGCAGTTCCCAGTCCCAGCCGTACTGGTGTGTGTGTGTGTGTGTGTGTGTGTGTGTGTGTGTGTGTGTGTGTGTGTGTGTGTGTAAATGCACAAGCAGGTCAGAAGTCAACCTCCTCCAGTGTCATCTCTCAGATGGCATTCCTCAGGCACCTTCCCCTTTATTGGAAACAGGGTCTCTTGTTAGCTTGGGATTTTTCCAAGCAGGCTGGGTCGGCTGGCCAGTGAGCCCCAGAGATCTACCAGTCTCAACCTTCCCTCCGCTTGGGATGACAATTACACACCACTACACTGGCTTTTGGCTTTTTACATAGGTTCTGAGATCAAACTTATGTCCCACACTTTACAAATGATCCTCCCAGCACCATACTGGGCTTTTAGTTCCTCGGAGATGCTGGACCCTTTCCCTTTTTTTGTATCACACTACTTGGTAGACACACCTCCTCCCTCCCCTGCTGTGGGCGGCAATCTGGCAGAGGTTAAAACAATGAAGTTGCAACCCTAGGAAGTCATTGTAAACCGCACATCTGGGGAGAAGAAGAGTAAGGATGGAGGTTTGGGGGCAGTTTGTTTTTCAAGTTACCTGACTGTCACTGGGCATTATAGACAAATCATCCTAGAGACGCTTGAAGAAAAACATCTGAGGTTGAGAGGTGAGCTGCAGAGAGACAGAGGGAAGATTTGTGGGATTAGGCATAGACTGGGTTAGATCCATTAATGAGGCAACCACCAGGAGAAGGTAGTGCCCAGCCACCAGGAGAAGGTAGTGCCCAGCCACCAGGAGAAGGTAGTGCCCAGCCACCAGGAGAAGGTAGTGCCCAGCCACCAGGAGAAGGTAGTGCCCAGCCACCAGGAGAAGGTAGTGCCCAGCCACCAGGAGAAGGTAGTGCCCAGCCACCAGGAGAAGGTAGTGCCCAGCCACCAGGAGAAGGTAGTAAGTGCCCAGCCACCTCAAGAAAGTAGTGCCCAGCCACCAGGAGAAGGAAGTGCCCAGCCGCCAGGAGGAGGTAGTGCTCAGCCACTGGGAGAAGGTAGTGCCCAGCCACCAGGAGAAGGAAGTGCCCAGCCGCCAGGAGGAGGTAGTGCTCAGCCACTGGGAGAAGGTAGTGCCCAGCCACCAGGAGGAGGAAGTGCCCAGCCGCCAGGAGGAGGTAGTGAGTGCCCAGCCGCCGGGAGAAGGTAGTGCCCAGCCACCAGGAGAAGGAAGTGCCAAAAGACACTCTTAGTGAACCCAAGAGGACCAGAAGACACAGCTTTGGACCTGTGCCGAAGAGAGGATGCTGTACGAGAGGGAGCATGGGGAAGGAGAACACTGAAAGGCCAAACTGGGTTGTGGAGGATGCAGCAATGGAGGGAAAGGCACTCTGGCTGTCTCAAACAAGCTCTGACGGTGGGAGGGCCCTGGAAGGATGCTTTCATCTTTCAAGGCCAGCATCTGTGGGAAAGGGTGATTTAATCCTGTCTGATTTCATTTCCTATCAGCTGTACATCTTTATGAAGACCTCTGTTCCTCTTAGTGTTCCTCAAGCTTTGATGTGAATGTGAAGCGTCTCCGTCCATTCTCCACGGTTGCACGTGAACACCACAGCCTTGGCCATTCATAAAGAATATACTTTTATTTCCTATAATTATGGACCCTGGGAAGTCCAAGGGCAAGGGACTACCTCTGCTGAGGGTCTTCTCCGTAGAGTCCCAAGGTAACACAAGACACCTTGGTGAGAATGAGCAAGCATGACCAAGAGAGCTTGTTTTTTGTTGTTGTTTTTAATAGTAAAGCTATTCCCATGATACCCCAGTAATCTATGAGTTGATTGATCTATATATGTGAGTAGACCCCTTAGTTTACAAATCATCTCCTGTCTTAGAGGTTTTTTTTGTTTGTTTGTTTGTGTTTTTTTGTTTTGTTTGTTTGTTTGTTTGTTTGTTTTTTGGTTTTTCGAGACAGGGTTTCTCTGTGTAGCTTTGCGCCTTTCCTGGAACCCACTTGGTAGTCCAGGCTGGCCTCGAACTCACAGTGATCCTCCTGGCTCTGCCTCCCGAGTGCTGGGATTAAAGGCGTGCACCACCACCGCCCGGCCTGTTTTAGAGTTTTATTGCTGTAAAGAGACACCATGACTGACAGACTCTGCCAGATTTGATTGGACCAGGAGGTGAGTGACTGTTCTCTCAGCTGGTCATCCCAGTCTCTAGGCCCTAGGCCCTGAGGCATAACCCGTGCCCTGTCCGTCCCCCCCCCATTGCAGATCCAGTTGCAGGCTAGCAGGCAAGAATCCTGTGGGCAGGCCTTTCCAGCACCACCCCCATCAGACCCTGCAATCTAAAAGCCCCACTCCATCTCCCAAACCCACCCACCCCTAGACCTCAATGGCTCCCTGAGACACAGACTCTGCCACCTCCAACTAGACCAAGAGTGCTGACTGGACCACGAGCAGCTCCCTGAGACACAGACACCACTTGCACCAATTGGAGGAAGAGATGGGTAGACACCAGTGTAAGAATACATTCAACAACATAAAGAACAATATGGCAACACCAGAACCTATCTGTTCTACAAAAGCAAGACCTGAACATCCCAATGTAGAAGAAGCAGAAGGAAACAACCTTAAAAATAACTTTATGGAGATGATAGAGGCCTTTAAAGAGGAAATGAAAAATTCTCTAAAAGAAATTGAGGAAAAGACAAACAAAAAATTGGAAGAAATCAATAAATCCCTTAAAGAAAGCCAAGAAAAAGCAATCAAACAGGTGAAAGAAACAGTTCAAAACTTGAAAATTGAAATAGAGGCAATAAAGAAGATACAAACCAAGGGAATGCTGGAAATGAAAATGAGTAAATGAACAGGAACTACAGATGCAAGCATAACCAACAGAATGCAAGAGATGGAAGAGAAAATCTCTGGCATTGAAGATGCAATAGAGGAAATAGATTCACAAGTCAAAGAAAACATTAAAGCCAACAAAGTCATAATACAAAATGTCCAGGAAATCTGGGACACCATGAAAAGACCAAACCTAAGAATAACAGGGATAGAAGAATACCATTTCAAAGGCACAAAAAATATACTCAACAAAATCATAGAAGAAAACTTTCCCAACCTAAAGGAGGAGATGCCTATGAAGATACAAAAAGCTTACAGAACACCAAATAGACTGGACACCCCCCCCAACCAAAAAAAGTCCCCTTACCACATAATAAGAGACACCATGACCAAGGTAACTCTTATAAAGGAAAACATTTAATTGGGGATTGCTTACAGTTCAGAGGTCATGGCAGGAAGCATGGTGGTATACTGGCAGGCATGGTGCTGGAGAAGGAGCTGAGAATTCTACATCTGGATCATCAGGCATCAGGAAGTGAATGTCACACTAGACCTGGCTTGAGCATTTGAGACCTCAAAGCCCACCCACTAGTGACCTAGTTCCTCTGACAAAAACACACCTACTCCAACAAGACTACACCTTCTAAGAGTGCCACTCCCTATGAATCCATGGTGGCCATTTTTATTCAAACCACCACACTTCCCAAAGATCTCACCTCCAGATGGCTTTGACATATGACCATGGGGATTACATTTGCAGCATGTAAATCTTTTAGAGAAACATTCAAACCAAAGCATGAATCAAGTGAGGATCTTTGAAAATACAGATTCTGATTCAGTGTGCCTGTGGATGGCCGAGACCCAAATTTCTAGACAGGTTCCAAGTGAACCTTGTCCAGGTACCATAACTGGAACAGAAAGGACTGGATAGTTAGGACTTATAACAGTGAGTCTTTGTTGTAGCTATCTATGGAGTCATTCAGTTTTATGTCAGATTCCATAGAGCCTTAGAATGAGATATTTGCCCACATTGTAATTTTCTAGATATTTCTGTTCCAAAACAATGTGTGGTAGCTCTCTATTAACCAAGCTACTTATTTAGATGGAATTCTTCAGTTTTCAAATGTCAGATAATGTAAAAATTACCATCATCTTGCCTTCTTGTCTCTGAATTGTTGACAGTGAGTATGCATTAGCAAAATTGCCTAGGATTTGTGCCTGTCATGACTTGTTTTTTAGTTCACTAAATTCTTTTATCCCTTTTATTAAAAATGGATTTTCTCACATAATATATCCTGACTATGATTCCCCCTCCCTTTATTCCTTTCAGTTCCTCCCCATCCACCTCCCACCTGGAGCCACCCCTTTCTGTCTCTCATTAGAAAGCACATAGGCCTCTAAGGGATAATAACAAAATAAAATATAACATCATAAGATAAAACAAAGACTGATACACCAGAATAAGACAAAACAATCAGAAAGAAAAGAGCCCAAGAAAAGACACAAGAAACAAATATAGACATGAGAGAATCCCATAAAAACACTAAACTGGGGCCGGGCGGTGGTGGCACACACCTTTAATCCCAGCACTCGGGAGGCAGAGGCAGGCGGATCTCTGTGAGTTCGAGGCCAGCCTGGTCTCCAAAGCGAGTTCCAGGAAAGGCGCAAAGCTACACAGAGAAACCCTGTCTCGAAAAACCAAAAAAAAAAAAAAAAAAAACAAAAAACACTAAACTGGAAACCATACTATATACCCAAAGGACCTGTGCAGGCCCCATGCACGTTGCCGGAGTCTCTGTGAACTCACACGTACATTGATCGTGTTGATTTAGAGGACCTTGCTTCCTTGGTGTCCTCCATCCCCTCTGGCTCTTACACGCTTTCAGCCCCCTCTTCTGTAGGGTTCCCTGATCCCCAAAGGGAGGCATTTGATGGAGACTTCCCACTTTCACCCTCTGCATGCTGTCTGTCTGGGGGCTTCTGTATTTGTTCCCATCTACTGCAGGAAGAAGGCTCTCTGATCACGGCTGCACAAGGCACTGATCTACGAGTGTAGTAGAAGGTCATTAGGGGCCATTTTACTATGGCTATGTTCTTTTAGTAGAATCGTAGTACTTGGTTTTAAGATAGGTCCCTGGGCTATCTAGTGTCAGGTTCTTTAGTCACTCAAGCATCGTCAGATATGGGTTCCATCTCCTGGAGTGGAGCAGGCCTTCAGTCAGGTCATATATTGGTCGGTGACAAGCTTCATGTCACCACTGCACCAGCACATCTTGCAGGCAGGACACCATTGTAGATGCAAGGGTGTGTAGCGGGGTTGGTGTTTACACTTCTTCTTTGGCAGCATACAGAGTACCTTTCTGCACCAAAGACACTAGCACATAGGGGTGAAGGCTCTGTGTAGGCATCAGTTCAACCTCTTCGTGTTCAATGAATTGTGTGGATGTTGCCTTCAGCAATAGGACCTCGTCATCAGTTTGTGAAAAGCAACCTCTAGTCCTGGCAACAGGCTGTGTTGTTAGGGGTTTCCCATTGCCATAAGTTTTTAAATATATGTAGACATAAGGGTCAGCAAGATGGCTCTGGGGTAAGGATGTTTGCTGCCAAGCTTGACAACCTGAATTCAATCGCCACAGTCCACATAGTGGAAGGAAAGAATCAGACACCACAAGTTGCCCTCTGATCTCCACAAGCACGGCACGGAATGCACAAACACACACACACACACACACACACACACACACACACACACACACACACACACCAAATAAATCAATGAAAAAAATCTAAACATGTATTTACGTAGACTTAAAGCATAAGAAAACACAAGCTCTGTCTTTCAGAAATAGGGAGAAAGGATGTTGAGTAAGGGAGCCATTGTTACCAGAAAGGGTAGGGCAGCGATTTCCATTACCAGAATTTTAACAGGAAACTCTCAAGATTTCACAAGAGGACCAGTCAGCATTGCCCATTCTGATCATCCCGCTGTCTTTCTGGATTTGGGGACTGCAGAGCCTCACTGGGTAAAACAGTGTCAGGTTTACAAGAGAACACTGCTGGCCTTTACTCCAAGGCTGTGTGCCTTCTACTGATATGGATGAAGGATAAAGTTGGAGGCAGCAGACACAGTGACTGGAGGGAGGTGGCCCCAAGGACTGTCCCAGGGACACTGAAGGCGCAGGGGTATGAGTATCATTCACTAAGCATTGGTGTGGCATAGGCTGGTCTAGGTGACCGAAGAGTTCACACAGTCTATGAAAGAGGTTGATGGTGAGCCCTGGGACAGCCTTGATGAGCGTGTGTGTGTGTGTGTGTGTGTGTGTGTGTGTGTGTGTGTGTGTGTGTGTGTGTGTGTGATATGCATGTCTAAGTGGATACAGTCGATAGGTTGGCTGGGACTTTGCAAGTCACCTAATCCAGCCTTTGCGTCATGTCGGCTCCAGAGTCCTAATTTCCAGGCAGACAGCAGTCCACTCTATGCTGAGCCCTTTCCAGGTAGGTCCATTTCGTAACTTTCCTTGTAATCACGTCTGTCTGGTCAGTGTTTCCCACAGTCAGTAAACATCACTTGTAACTAGTATAAATCACATTTGAAACAGGTTCCTCGCTCTTACTAAAAATTGGGGAATGTGCATGGCTTTTTAGGGAGCACCAACACATGTAAGTCACAGATCCTGCCTACTTCTCATTCATCAGACCTGAGTTCCCACATAAAGGTTTGTGGATTCTTCATTCAGAATCGAGTTTTGAGTTCCCACAGTACTTCATTCATAGCTTTGCTACACCTTTACTGAAGTCTGCTCTTTATTGTAGCCTTGTGTACATGCATGTGTGTGTATTATCTCTTTACTGTATTAATATCTTTCTTTAGATGTAAAATGGAGAAGTTTGGATTGGCTCAACTATTGCTGCCTGGAGGGCCAGCCTCCAGCAGCCCAGGGTATGCAAAAAAAAAAAAAAAAAAAAAGAAAAAAAAGAAAAATCCAAAAATGCAGCAAGGGCTAACCTTTTCTGTCTGGGGGAAATAGGAAAGAAACACATGCATTCTGATGGTAACATTCTCTTTTACTTCATCTTGGAAAAATCTTCTCTGAAAATCTCTCGTCTCCACACAGCTACATATCTCTCTACACTGCTACATCTCTCCACTCTCTTCTATACAGCCACACATCTCTACACAGCTACTCATCTCTATACAGCTACATCTCTCTACTACACAGCTACACACACACACACACACACACACACACACACACACACACACACACCAACAGAAAAGCTCTAGACAAATACATGAGTTATATTTTGAGGGTCAGAGCCATTCTGATAACACATGAGAAATCACACGGTTTCTCTCAGGCTTAAAATGTCATGCTGACCAGCAGCTGGAAGTGAGTCTATGCTCAAGAAGTGGGTATACTATTATTCACTTTGGTCTTATTTGCTAGGGTAAAAAGACTGAGACAATGTAAACATCCATAAGCTACAAATCAAATCCAGCTTCAACACTGACATAATGCAGGGTACCTATTGAAAAGATTGAGCTGGATCTCTATGTAAAGATATGGCTCCATCTCCAAGATAGTGTTAAGTGGAAAAGAGAGAGAGAAAGAATAAAGCATTTTGGGATGTATGTGTGACACGTGCCCAGATATTCCTAAGATGAAAGTAAGTAGTAAGAGTAGTTGATAACTGGGCAGAAAATTGAGGGCTTGAGACAGGAGCAGTGGATGGTGGACGCAATGGCTCTTTGAGGGTCACAAACTCTAAGGGTAGAACTTGACAACTCCTGTATTGTAAATATCTCCCTGTGCCAATTTCAAGCCTACACTGTTTTCATAATAGGTGGACAAAATTCAGTTGTCTCCAGTGAACTGATACAAGACAGCTTCAGAGCACAACTCTAGTGTGGGGAGGGGAGGGAGTGGCCGCTGTCTACTACAGATCTTCGGGTGAGTTTAGGTAGGGAAGAGAGTGGCCGCTGTCTACTGCACATTCTTGGGTGCACTTAGATTCCTCATGCTACACTTGGTTTGCCCAAGTGAAATGTAACCATCAAAAGCTAAATGTAGAATTCTCAAGTCCCCTAGGCTACTGTACCTTGTCTCTCTCTTGTGATGTTTCTCGTTTCGTGGTAGAGCTTGCTTGCTATCCTGTCCTTGTTTGTGTGCTTAGGTAGAAGACCTAGAGCTGCAGTCTGGTCCCAACCAATAGGATCAGTAGCTTCTTTGTGTATGTAGAACACAGATACTGTGCTCACACAGGAGCTGAAAACACATGCAGTCTAGGAAAGAGCCACTTTTACATAAGCCACTGATAAGGCTAGGTATACACAGATGCAAAAGATCAATTTCCTAGCCACACTAGCAGTGTGGCTTTTATTTGTGGCTCAAGGTAGAGCCATGCCACTTTGATGGCAAATTTCTGTTGTCTCAGCAGTCCAGCCTAGAAGGAGCTGGCTTCTGCACTCTTCACATTCCCCCATAAGCACACACTCCCTGCCAAAGTGAGATCTAGTCCAGAGGGGGAGGAGGCCCCAGATGTTATTGACTCAAACCATCTTTTCTCAGTTCACCTTAGAAGTCATTTCACCAATCACCAGGCCTGATCTTCTTCATTGGGTTCAAAGGGTTTTGAATAATTCTTGTTTCAGCTTCCTTCCTAATGGCAATGTATACCTCAGTTTTCAGCTGGAACTTTCTCCTCCTTATATCACTTAGCACACACCCAGAGTTTTGTGTCTGTATTTGGCAGTAAGTTGAGTGCAATGACTATCTCTTGTATGGATACCTTCCTCAGCTCTAAACATTTCTCACAGACATCAAGCCCTCTGGGCTTGTGAGGGGCAAGCAACCTTTAACATATGCAGAAACAGCCAGAATTGGGAACATTTTATTTGGAATGATTGTTAACATGATTTATCTTCATTTTTCCATTAAGGCAATAACACCCTTCCTTCATGGAGGCAGATGGGGAAACATCATCTGAGGCGACATGAAGTTCAGACTAAGGTCACAGCCAAACACTTGCGTTCAGATGCAGCAGGGATATGGGGTGGGAGCTGGAAAGAGTCGTTTATTGGCTTCCTGAGTCCACTGCCAAGGATTGAAGCCACAGCCCTGCATTTTCATTGCTTTGGAAGATGATGAAGTCCCGTTACATCCTGCCATCCCTAAGAAGATATCTTGGGAGTAAGTCTGTCACTAATGCAGAGGGAGTTTAACCTTGGTTCACAATGCTCTGTGGCTTTTTAGCTTTTGGTAAGTTTTCTTGGAAATTGCTTATCTAGTGGATCTATCCAAGTCCATACTGTCCTTTGTTTGTTTTGGAATCCAGGCAGTTCCTAGGAAGCATTCTACTCTTGACATCCAGCTACGTGTGTGTATGTGCTTGCGCAAGCATGTGGGTGAGGCAGGGACGTGTATTATTGGCACATATTGACCCCCTCGGGAACTTTAGGGTGGCAAAAAGCTTTTGTAGTCCCAACTAAGTGAGAATTGGTAATATGGCCTGGCGGCAACCAAATAGGCTAACGTCTAAAAGCAAATGAAGCTGAGCAGGACTGCTTCCGATTGTCACCAGACATTTTGCCAACACCACAATAAGCAGATATCTAACAAGGAGGGATAAAAGTGTGGAGATGCAGCACCCAAAAGGGTGGATGCTTCATGACCCCTCCATACCTGCCCTTAGTAGTTTTCACCTTTATCACACTTTCCTTGAACCCCCAGGTTTGTGGGCTCCCAGGGACTCTTGGGATGCCGGAGCTTGACTGGCTGGTCAGGTGCTCCAGTGGTTTAGAGACCAAGATGGCAAAAAAGGGGACCACAGAGCAGGTGTGGTTCTGGGGGGACTGGAGCAAGCTCACGGGCTGAGAGAAGGGGATGCAAGGGGAGGCTGTGACCAAAAAGGGGCTTTAATTAAGGCAGGTTTGATGATCCCCTCCAGGTCCTCACTCTGAACAGGGGGAAAAGCAGCTAGATAAAACTGATTTGAAAGATCAAGTAAGAGTTAGGAACCCTGTAGTTTCATCCTTGACTACCAGTGAAAGCAGGGAGGGCAGGGAGGACGTCTGCAAACAGCTCCTTTTTAACTTTTTTTTTTCTGGTAGAATTTCAAACAATAAAAAAATCTGTAGGAGAATGGATCTTCTGAAGAAAAAAAAAATAAAAGAGAGAAGCACCTATTGCTAAGGACAGTAGAAGCTACTTGGCCGAACAAATATGCACTTTCTGGAATCTCGTATAATGTCTCTAAGGTTCAGGACTGTGGAGAGGCCTGAATGGTCCTCTGTATCCCGGGAGCACCCTGTGCTGACCCTCAGGGCTGGCTCCGTCACCCTTCTGGCTTGTTCTTCTGGGCCTTACACCCTCTTCATCCCATTCCCCATGAGGCAGGCAAACACCGTCATGACCATTTTGGGGTTCACTTCCACCAGGTCTTCCGGGAGGGCATACACTCTGGCTCCGATTTTCCGGGCCATAGAGATGGCATACCTGTAAGAGAGAACAGATGCAGCTCCTGAGCAGCTGTGGGTGAGGAGGACCCTGTGGCAGCATGGGCACAGGATCTGCATTCAGGGCAGAGGCCGGTTGCCCCATCTGCCCCCAGGGGCAGACAAAGCTTGGCTCAGTTGGCTCCCACAAAAGTCTCAGCCCGCTCTCCAGTCACATGATGACTGTGAAACATGTGTTCTGCCCTTGAAGGCTTTCCCAACTTTTACCTTTTTAACGTACGTATGCATATGTCTATGTGTTCATGTGTCTAGAGGTCAGAGGTCAACACCGAGTGTCTTTATTTTTTTGAGACAGGGTCTTTCACTGAACCTCAGTGAGCTCACTGATGTGGCTGGGCTGGCTGGTCAGCAAGTCCCAGGGAGTCACCCGCCTTCACCCTAGCACCGGAACTGTAGGTGTGCGGGACCACACATGGATTTTAGCATGGGTGCTGGGCATGCCCGCGCAGATCCTGTGCTTGGGTGGCAGGCACGTTTCCAACTGAGCTGTCCCTCCAGGCCCCCTCCCGCCACTTTTAAGACCCATGTGAAGAATATTCTCTGGGAGTACAGAGCGCAGCAGAAAACGCCCAAGAACGAAGCAAGAATTGCGAGGGGCGAGCACTCCGCGGACTGTATTGCAACCGCAGAAACGTAAGAAGAAAACTACATGTATAATATCTTGTCGTGCAAAATACCCGGGGTGTGCAATTTCTTGTTCTGTGTACAGATGTTTTTATTTATAGCGTGTGGCTATTAGAAGAGTCAGAGTTCTGTGCTCTGCTTTTCAAATGAAGTCATCACAGCCGCACTAGCGCTCCGGAGGTCTGGTAGATTACGTAACCTCTGCCAGCTGCGCTCTCTTCTCCAGTGAGCCCACACTCTTAGCTGGCGGCTCTTTGTGTCCCCCCCCTTGCTGTACCCCCCTACTGTAGCTCCTCAGAGTCTCCCCACCCCCCCAGCCCCACCCCCCATCTCCCTCCTGCTCTCCAAAAGAACGACTTCTTATTTGAGTGACCAAATTAACTTAAGAGCACTGCCCACTCCTCCTCCCTGTCCACCTGTCAATAACTTCCTCCACGTTAATTATTAACCAAGTAAAATTAATGTTTCCAACATAAAACACACAGGGAACCGTTGCATGAAAATCTGTGAGTGTAAAAAAAAAACCAACAAAAATCCCAACCCCAAACCAAAACCACTGACACAATCTTGTCTCAAAAACATAACCGTTCTTAGCCTTTTGTGGACTTTTTCTTTCATTTCACGGTGTGTGTGTGTGTGTGTGTGTGTGTGTGTGTGTGTGTGTGTGTGTAAACCAGAGGACAACTTTAGCTGTTGTTTGGCAGACTCAATCCATGTTATTTTAGATTATTTTATTATTAATTTTCGTTTTCTGTATAGTGTCTCTCACCATCCTGGAACTCACCATGTTGACTAGAGTGACCAGCCAGTGAGCTCCATGGATCTGTCTGTCTTTGCCTACCTGGCAGGGAAGTTAGAGCCCAGGCCACCATGTCCATATCTGCCTGTAAGGCAGACACACTCCCCAACTCTTTAAACTCTTCTCTATAAAAAGAGGTTAGTTTGTTTTCAATGCTAGCAGTCAACCCAGGACTTCCTGCATATTCCGGCATGTTCTACTGCTGACTCTGTCCCCAGCCCTGAGCAACTTTTAAAGAGCTCTGGGTCTTGTGTTTGAAGGGCAATGCACAGGAACCTGGTCTCTGAAGTCAGACTCTGGCTTTCATCTGTGCAGCTTGAAAATTGTGTGACCTCAGCAAGTCCCTTAAACCGAGCCACAGTGCCTAGGCCTGGTTTCAAGCCCTTGTGGGGTTTTTGTTGTTGTATTTTTGTTTTGATTCTGTTTTCATGGTGTTCTTCTGTCTAGAATTTCCTCCATCTGTTTCCTGCCGGCTTACCTGTCCTTGCCGAGGAGCTCAGCTTAGATGTCATTTGCTTTAAAGAGCTAGAGCTCCTTCCTGCCCACTTCCTGACCTTGCACTTCCCATTACATACCCCATCACAATCTATGTAACCACAGCTTAGCTCTAACTTCTCTCCAGCAGACTGTACGGAGCATCATCGTACGGGAGGTGCAGGTCCCCATTTCTAAGCTGACCACAGAGAAAAGGGCACTGCTGGGATTCTAAAGCAGGAATATTGTGAATTCTAGATTTGTAAGGGACTCGTTTATGTCCCTTTTCCAAGAAAGATATGGGGAAGTCCTGACTCCCATAATCTCCGGCTGTGACTTTATTTGGAAATACAGTTGCTGTAGATGTCACAAGATAAGGTTATGCTGCAATGAGTCTAATGTGGCCTGTGTCCTCATAAGGGAGAAGACACACACGGGAAGGTAGCCACATGAAGTCTCACACACACACACACACACACACACACACACAGAGTGGACACAGAGATTAGGATGATGCTTTACAAGCCAATGAATTCAAGGGTTTGCTGGCTATTGCAGAAGCCAGGAGAGAGCCTGGGGAGAGTCTGCTCCAGAGCTCTTGGGATCAGCCAGCTCTGATGTCAGCTTGATTTCTAGTTTCTGTGATTATGAAGGAATGCATTTCTGTTGTTTTAAACCACCCAGTTAGGGTGGTACTTTATCATGGCATCCCTGGAGAGTGAACACAAATTCATCTAAGAAAGGTACCTCTGTAGAGCAACAGTTGGTACACTTTCTGTAAGAGGCCATCCAGTGCCATTTTGTCAGCCTTTTATCTAAGATCGAGTGATGCCCAGACAGTAACTACCTCAGGGTCTGCAGGCTCTGCTGCAACTTCTGAACTCTGTTGTTGGAGCAGAGACGCTCCTATGGAAATGAATGGACTTGTGATTCAACAAATCCTTATTTAAAGATGTATACAATGGGCCAGATTCGGAGACTGCAGCCCTCTGGCCCCTATCATAGAAGGTTCATTTGGCAGGACAGTGATTCTGCTGGGGACATTCCTGACATTCCTGAACTCAATCCTGCCTACTTTCCACACCAACCTTTAGGGTTTTGTTGTTGTTGGTTTTGGTTTTTGAAGACAGGGTTTCTCTGTGTAGTTTGGTGTCTGTCCTGGATCTCGCTCTATAGACCAGGCTGGCCTCGAACTCAGAGAAATCTGCCTGGCTCTGCCTCCTGAATGTTGGGATTAAAGGCATGCACCACTGCTGCCCAGCCAAACTTTAGTTTTAAAATCTACAGATTAGGATTAAGAAACCAGATTTCTAACTGTTGACTTGCTTATTACTTATGAGAATCGTCTAGGTTTTGTTTTGCTCCGTTCTAACACAGGCAATCTTAAATTGCTACCATACCACGCCTAAATTGATGATGAGACCTCAATAAATCATGAGAGGAAAAATCCGGAAGAGCAGAGACAAAGTATTTTCAGAAAGCATCAGCATCAGCTTCCACGGCCACCATTGGTAGCTGTGTCCCCATCTCCCATCCCCAAGTTTATGTACATACTTTGCATTGTTGAGTTTCTCTTCATCATCCAGGTTTTCTGTCTTTAGAAGGTCATAGTTTATGGAACCTGGTTGAATGGCGTCAATGAGATCCAGAACTGGGAGGCTGGTACTAATCTTTGGATCCTAAGTGGAGAGAAAGGGAGGGCTTGTTAACATGTCCTAGAGTTACTTCTGTCTGCTTCAAGGGAAGTGGGTAGGCCTTTTTTCTTTAATATAGAATAGACATAGGAAGAAGAGACTAAAGATGTTGGGCGGGAAAACCCTGCTTTATATAAGGGGCATCCTAGAGTGGGTGGCAGAGGGTAGGTGAGGATACAGGTAGACTTGGTGACAGCAGATGTTCTTTCTCTGAGGACCACGGAAAGCTCAAGGTTTCCATGGAGACAGCAACAGTGTGATTAACCACAGGGACAGTAATTAACACACTTTGCCCAGCCTTGTCTTGTCACCGCAAGGCTCAGGCATAGGCATCTATTCTTTTGTCTTCCTTTATTTTTTTTTTAAAGCTGAAACTTTGGAAGCTCATTTTGTAATTGACACAGCAGTGTATGTATTCATCATGCTCTGAAGTAAACAGACATTGTGGGGTGGCTACACCTAGCTAACACATGTATAGTCTTATAGAGTGGTCATTTTTGTGTTGGGTGTTTAATAGTCATGTTTAATCTCATTAATTTGTTCAGTGATGGTATCTGAACTGAGAACCTCACCCATGTTAGTACCACTGACCTAGGCCTTCAGTTTCCACAGCTACCCTTCATTTACAGAGAGGGAAATTCTGGGGTTAAGTGAGCTGCTAGGAACTGGCAGAGCTCGGGTCTGAATCTAAACTTCTGACTTAGTATCCTGGACATTTGTAAACATTTGGATATTCGCCTCTAGTGCTGAGAATGCTCCTCAGATGTGGATGCACAGAGCTCTGCCTGTGTGCTGCATCCGTGAGTCATGTCCTGGGCAGGAGGAGTGTGCCCGTGTTACCGTCCAAGCATGCAGAGTCTGAGCAGCGCATGCTTGGGAGGTGTGAGTCAGAATAAATTCTAACGCTCGTAAGAGATAGATACCAGTTCTCTTGCCCAATTTTCTTGTACAGGTAAAGTAATCATTTGTCATAAGAGAATGAGCCTATTTTAATATTTCCTCGTGGTTGACAAAAGAACCGCTGCAGTTGAAAACAAAGATGGAGTCACACTCTCATTTTTTGCACTAGCGTCCATTAGCGTCCATTAGCGTCCATTAGCATCCATCACTACCTCCGCAGGATGTTTTGGTGACAAAGCACCACTCAAGCAAAATGGAGAGATGCAAGCCCCACCTCCCTCCCTGCATTCTGCCCTGGGTGTGGAGTTGACCGCAGGTAGGCATCGTGTAGACGACAAGGGAATGGGTTTATTTCCAAAGTGTTTAATCAAGAATGAGCTGTATTCGGTGTTTTAGCGTCTCATTGAAAAGGGACGGGGCTAATCTGACATTGCCTTTCGTATCATCACTTGGCCCTTTTTAATCAGTGCTGTATTGACTCAGGGAGGAGAAAGACAGAGAAAATTAGACCAGAATGGCTTGTGGAATAAGAGAATCGTCAAGCACTCCAAAGAGTGAGTGTCAGCGTGGCTTATCAATCCTTGTCCCCACAAGGATACCCAGGACATCACTATGGCATTAATTAGTGCCTGGGGAAGCAGCTGCTGTCCCAGGAGAAGCACCTGTGACTGGCCAGTTCCAGTTCGTCACTGTGGTTAAGTGACCCATGGCTGTGCTGCCCCAGGGAAAGGCTTTCCCCTCACTTAGAGAACAGCACCTGCTGTGACCCCAAAACTTCCCCAGGCGTTAGTTTCCTTACCTATAAAATAAGGAAAGCGGCAAGGATAAACTCAGAGACAGGAGCCCCTGGGACTAGAATGCAGCAGTAGCTGAGATGCCTTTGACTTTCCCCCACTGCCCTTCCGAATCTCTCTCAGGGAAGATCTACTCACTTCAGTCACTAGCCTCCATGTCTATCTGTGCTGGGCAACCCAGGCAGAGTGGGAGGCTGGAAGCGGGGGTGGGGGGGGGTCGAGGGGGTGGGGGTTGGAGCTCCTCCAGGATGAGGTCACAGCAGATGGAGCTCTTGCCCTACCTGACTCTGCCTTTGCCCTGCTGGGCCAGAAGAGGCTCTGATTTCCCTTCCCCTTCCTGCAGGGTGTGAGGGCATCCCTCCCCCACAAATCCTGGCCTTTAAATTAGAACACCAAAGTTACGAGGTATGGACATAATTGCAAAATGGATCAAGTAAGTCACTGGGTCCTTGAGAAAGACTCTTGCTAACAGACCGCCAAGTTAATAAATCTCATAATATAGAATGGGGTTATTAATAAAAATAGGATTGGGACGAAGTACATATTTTCCCCCCAAATAGCACACAAGATACCTTTTGACATTTTGCACTTCACCATTACAATGTAAAAAACTCTGAACTGGGGAAGTGTGCACATTTTAAAAAAATGTATTACTGTGTTTTATACCACTTCAAAAGAACAGAGCTTAAAATGAGGTGCATTAAAAAACAGGTTTTTTAAAGTCAACCATCAAAGGAAAAGTGATGAGAAATTTGCCAGTGAAATGGCCATGAACATTAAAACAAAAATGGGCCGTTTAAGAGAAACCAAAGGGATCATCGAGTCTCTAGCACTGAAGGTCACTTCGCAGGTAATGGGAACACGTGGGAGGACAGAAGCTGAAAACTTTACCTTGAAGCTGGAGATGGATGAGCTTTTCTGTGCCTCCTTCAACGTGTCATTCACCCAGTTGACAATAATGTCATCATTGACCTTCTGTCCACCACCAATATCTTCCAGTATATTCAGTGTGTACCTGGATGAAACCAAGAGTGACTTTTGCAGAAAAGTAGCTAAGACATTCTTCTCTTTCTAGGCACATCCTGGAAGGGAGTATGAACACTATTATACCAGAGAGGGAAGAGAGTTTTTAATAACACTAGTCCCTGCTGCTCATCCCGTGTTCACTGCCGCTGTGTTCACAACAGCAAGGAAATATGGAAACAGCCCAGAAGTCCTTCAGCTGATGAATGGCTAATGAAAATGTGCTGCATTTATACAACGGAATGCTATTTGGCTGTTAAGAAAAACGAATCATGAAATTCCAAGGTAAATGGAAACAATCATTCTGAGTGAGGTAACCCAGGAACAAGAAAGACAAATATCTATTTTCTCTCATTTATGGATACCAGCCTTGAATCTTCAGATAATGTGTGTTCCATTTGGAATACACACAGAGGTCAGGGAATTAGTAATGGGTTGCCAGGGGTGGTTTCATGTGAAGGGAGATAGGACACAGTGCTATAAAGGGTTAAGGAGGGAATGATGGTACAGGAAAGGTTTAATGGGAAGGATGATGAGAGATCAGAATAGAGGGAATATGGGGAAGAATAATTAAAGACCTTTGGAAAAAAAAGTCCCATGGAAACCTATGACTGCAGAAGCTTCGTAAAACACACACACACATGCAAGAAGAGTTTAAATGGTGTTACCTAGACTAACAACACATAAGCATACAGTTTTTATAGTGAACTACAGGGCAAATGCTTCCTTGTACCTGCTGCCATTGCTCTGGGAAAGAAGAGTAAGCAGGAGAGCAGAGATGTGTGAGAAGGAGAACAGAGCACAGGGCTCCTCTAACCTGCAATGCCGTTCTTAAAGGGACCACACACATGAAGGAGTAAGGGCCAGTGAGACCGCTCAGCAGGTAAAAGTGATTGCCACACAGGCCAGAGAATGAGAGTTAGGTCTCCAGAATTCACTTAGAGGAGGAAGGAGAGAACAGACCCACGGAGTTGTCCTCTGTCCTCTACACTGGAGCTGTAGCACGCACACATACACCAACACCCACAAACACACTGCTCACACCCACACTGCCTCCCCAAATGTAATAAATAACATTTTTGAAGTTAAAAGTTAACATCTTTAAATTTGAAGTGTTGGGGAAGTTCCAGCAGCGGCCAGACTAAAGGGGAAATATTGGTAAGCCGTTGGGACTACAGTAACAAAGATGACCTCAGCCTGAGGGTCAGAATCCTTCAGTCCACGGTGGTTTCAGCATTGGTGTTTTTACGGGGAGAACATTTGTTATAAGATCCAGCAGGTCCTTAAAATTCTCTTGGCAAGGAATAAGTAACCTGCTTCCTGCTGGACTGGAGGAAAACCAAGCAGGTGAGTCACAGGAAGGCTCGCGTCATGGTTCAAGCGAGCAGGAGTGGGTCGTGTTACCCGTGAAAGACATCTTCTCAAGTTGAAACTCAGGAAGCTGGTGATTGACTCTCACCCAGAGGGCCTGCCTGAATGAGGGCACCATCCACTCAGGTGCCTTGGACTCTGCTTATGTAATCCATCCTCCATCTTGCTCTGGTTACCCAGTCTACACAAAGCACGACACTCACACAAATGTCCACAGGGATTTCAAGTTTAAACCCTGGAATTCGAGTGATGCCTGGATTGCTCTGGGCTAAAACAGCTCCCATCGTTGAAAAAGGAAGAACTGAACTTTGAAGTGTTTATCACTTAAAATCTTTTTAGATGGAAACAAATTTAGATTTATTTATTTTATGTGTATGAATGTTTGACTGTATGTATGTATGTACGTACGTACGTACGTATGTACGTATGTGCACTACATGCATACCTGATGCCTGTGGAGATCAGAAAAGGGAGTTGAGGGCCCTAGAACTGGAGTTACGGATGGTCATGAACCATGTGGGTACAGAAAACCAAATCTGGGTCCTCTGCAAGAAAAGCAAGTACTCTTTAAGTACTGAGCCATCTCTCCAGCCCCTATTTTATTTTAATTGGATTCCAGTTACGTGTGTGTGTGTGTGTGTGTGTGTGTGTGTGTGTGTGTGTGTGTAAACATGTTCAGTTGCATGCACATGAAGACCAAAGGTTGACATGAAGTATCTGCCTCAGTCATCTACTGAACTGGGAATTTACCTACCTAACTAGACTGACTAGTTATTGAGATCCAAGGATCCCCCTGTCTCAACCCCAACAGTACTGATTCTACAGACACATGTATCTCTGCTCAGCTTTTATACAGGCGATAGGGATCCAAACTCAGGTCCTTGTGACTTCATGGAGAGTGCTTTACCCAATGAGCCAACACACTCCAGCCATTCTGAAGCTTTTCTTTGTTTAAAAAAATATATATCACGTTCATTGAACTGGCAGTTAGATCCCCCGTCACAGTGGTGCCTTCCATTCCTCTCCCAGATCAGCTCTCCACCCCAACCTATACCCACACTCACCCCACTCTCACCCTCACCCACAACCCCTGACACACACAGACACACACAGACACAGACACTTCAACTAAACAGAATCATTGGGACCTCTCCAACTCACACTTTGCATCCTCTTGCTTAAGGAGTCATTATGCTTGCTGGCTCAGGTGTCCTTTGCCTCCCACATATTTCCAGTCCTTTGAACACCTCCCAGCTCAAGCATCCCTTCTCCAAGCCATGCTGTACATTAATTATTACACCCAATAGAAGCTTTTTTCTCAGAGTTTTTGATGGAGACAACACCCACCATGTCCCATGGAGACAGGTCCATGTCTGTTCATCATGACTGTGTGGCCTTGCTGGAGGAAGTGTGTCATTGGGGGTGGGTTTTGGGGTTTCAAAAGCCCAAGCCAGGCCCAATGTCACTCTCTTCCTGCTGCCTGCCAATCCAGCTGTAGAATTCCTGCTCCTCTCTGGCACCATGTCTGCCTAGACACCATCATGCTTCACACCATGATGACAATGAACTAAACCTCTGAACTATAAACCAGCCCCAATTAAATGTTTTCTTATAAGAGTTGCCGTGGTCATGATGTCTCTTCACAGCAATAGAAACCCTAACTAAGACAATGATTTTTTTCAAGGAATAAGCAGGGTCCCTAGTGCACAGTGGGCCTCCAGTAAATGAAAGTATAGACTGGTGGGTAAAATATCTGAAAGGAAAGCAAGGAGATGAATGAGATATTTAGTTTGGACTAAAAAACAGCACCAAAGTGCTAGGAAATAATGAGCACTCAGGATTTGAGTCTAAGGTGGATTTAAAAATTACTCCTAGTAAAAATTACTCCTCAAAAACAATCCTGCCTTTTGTAGGTTCATAAAGATTGTGTGTTACAGTGAAATAGGCCTCTTATTTTCTGGCAGCTAGTATATGCATTGATTTGTTTACATTAAGACAATGTTTACGAATTTCTGTCCAGTGAACATTTCAGTAAGGAATGGTGGGTCAGTAATTACCTCATTAAGTCTTTTCTATAAATAAGCTGAGGGAACAAGCTAAACACAACCTTCCCAGCTGCTCCCTTCATTCCAGATGTGCATTTCCCCTCGCCAAAAGTCCAGCTCTGCAGAAGCTGAGTGTTCCTCCATTCTCTTGACCTTGGGAACTACAGAGGAGAAGCCAACCCCTACACAAAGGTCTGTCTGTTAAAACAAAAACCCACCAGTGAACAGAGACCCTCCTCACAGGGCTGTGGGGCATTTTTGAGGTGTCCTCTGGCATGGTTTTAAGAACAGCCCTTCATGGTGGCGTAGAGTTCTGATGAGTACAAAACAGTCTCACTGCACCTCTGGTGAGGTGCGGAGGCTGAATGGACTCAGACACAGATTCCTAAGTGTAGAGAGAAAGGCAATGGGAAGAAAGCCTAGACTTGGGCTGTAATCTCAAACAGACAGCGCAATGAACAATTGCTTCTCCAGAGACAAGCTTCAAAAGTGAAGCAAGGGGGCAGAGAGACAGCACCGTGGATAAGAACACACACAGCTTTTGCAGAGGACCTGGGTTTGGTTCCTAGCAGCCACATGAGGAGGCTTACAATCGCTGCACTTTTGGGTACATGGGATCCAACGCCCTCTACTGGCCTCCCCAAGGTACCTGCACTCAGGTCTACATAACTCTACACAAACACACAGATACACAGATACACAGATAGATACACACACACACACACACACACACACACACACACACACACACACACGTTTTTCTTTAATAAAACCAGTGAATAGTCTGTGCCTACCTAGATTTTTTTTTCCCCTCAGAGGTCATTACCCCTTAATATCACCCAAGTTTGGGGTGACTGTGCTTCTAGCTGGAACCTTGCTGACAAGAGATCAATGTGACTGGTGCTTGCAAAACACACTGGGCTAAAAAAAAAAAAAAAAAACGTGTCCAAATGAAATAGCAGTGTGAGCCCCAGGTCCAACCAGGTCCTCACTCAACCAAAGAGGATAGATGTGGCGTGGATATGAGAGGCCAGGGAAGACATGATATCTCTTCTTAATCTCCTGCCTTCCCATGCTCAGCTCTCATTTATTTAGCATTTGATAACAGGGACAAAGCTTGGCGTTTTGGTTGTTGAGGACCTAGTCCAACGTCACCATCCACAGCCTGTGTGGCGGTAGGGAACGGCCTCTCTCGCCTGCCTGACGGCCTGTTCTCTTGCCTCACTCTATCATTGCCACCTGCTGGCAGCTTACTTGATTTTAGCTTTTGTCTCCTAATTTACACATTATTTGCCAGCTGTCCAATCTTAGAATGATTTCCATGCTCCTGAAGGGGGAAAGAGAGGCTTAAGCATACAACCCTCATTTGTTCTTGGAGGGGAAATGACATGCCATTTATAGTCCTGATAAATGGCCAAATTAGCATATCTGTGCAATCCAAGTGAAATAAATTCTACCTAGAAGTGGATGCAAATCGAATAGATCTGTTTCTAGGTGGGCAGGCTGAGGGGAAAGGGAAGGAAAATAAAGCAAAAACAAATTCCTGTTGGTCCTATTTACAGAACCGCCTGTCGTCTTCCCTCCTTCATCAGTAATGCATTGCTCTGTCCACGTCTTGCATGCAGAAATCTTGTGTAACAAACATTGGTGAGAGCTGATCATCTGGGTGAGGTCAGCTGCAGCAGAAAGGCCTTACCTCATATGTATACCAGCCCCACAGAACGGCCACATGTGAGCGGAACTTCCGAAGCAGGTGAGCACAGAGAGTAATTTAGCAACCTGAAGCACCGCTTGGTCTGGGCTATGAACATAGCCCTCTCCTAAGAATGCACTTGGCAGTCTGAGACCCTTACCTGTGCGTACTACACACACACACACACACACACACACACACACACACACACACACACACTCCTCCCCAAACAATGAGGCCAGCAATCTGTTAGTGATCCAGGACCCCACCTGTACTGAGCTGAGTGCACATCCCTCTCTGAACAGTGGATAAATTTCCCCTTCCTTTGATGGTTAAGCATAGATAAATCCTTTCACTCATACTCATTATGTAGACAATGTGGCCTCGATTGGATCTGGGTATTGGATGCGTGCAATAAGGAAAACTGTGTCCTTAAGTGAACTTCTAGGGAGGATCTCCTATTTGCCTTCTTATGCCTATGCATGGCTGGGTATGCATATGATTAAAATAAGACGCATATCCGAAGGGGCAAAGTATGTGCAGTAAAAAACAAACACAAACCTTATATAAATTAAATCTGTCAATCAAAATAGAGAACTACTCAAATATGTCCCTAGTAACCAAACTCTTCCTCCTGTGCCTCCAAAAGGAAGCCCCAAATAGTAATCAGGCCCTTTGAGCTCTCTCTGTCTCTGTCTCTGTCTCTGTCTGTCTCTGTCTCTCTGTCTGTCTCTGTCTCTGTCTCTGTCTCTGTCTCTGTCTCTCTCTCTCTCTCTCTCTCTCTCTCTCTCTCTCTCTCTCTCTCAGCCTGCTGTCACTCCTGGCAGCATAGCTCTTTCTGATCTGGAGTATTGTCCATTTTTTAATAAGCTTCCTTGCTACATTAGCAATCTGTGTGAGCCTTTCTGTCGATTCTGTAAGAAGCCAAGAGCTTGGAAACATCCCGACCAGTCCTGACCACGAATAATACTTTCAGAACAAATATCACAATACAGAGTGGATTTTTGATAGTATAAAATTTGTAACAGAATGGGGTTTGCTTAAGTTTTCTTATCATAGTCTGGCATATCAATATTATCCTATATTGTAACTCTTGAGAAACTACAGTTATAACAATGAAAAGGACTTGCTTTAAAGCCATCAGAGCCCTGCCCCCCGCCAAATATGACAATGAGGCTCATTGAGAAATAGTTCATGGAACTATACTTTGGTGAGACTGGCACTTGGGAACTTTCAGTCAAGTGTGTCCAACCCATGGCCTGTGGGCCCCATGTGACTGATGAGAGCCACGAATTGGCCCGAGACAAAAATCCACAAACCCACTTAAACCATTAGAGATGTTTTTGAAGTTTTGTTGGTAACACAACTGCATGGTGATTCTTGAGCATAAACTTTAAGGATGGCAGTGTTGTGTCATGATGCCAAGGGTTAGACACATCTATTGTGATTTCAATGTCAAATGTCCCCCATGGGCTCATGCCAAGTTTGAACACTTGGTCCCAGCTGGTGGTGCTGTTTGGGGAGGTTGTAGAACTTTTGGGAGGTGGAGGAAGTGACTGGGGACAGGCCTTGGGGCTTTACAGACTGGCTGCAGTTCCTGTTCAACTCTGCTTCCTGAATTTGGACACATTATGACCAACCAGCTTGCTGGCACTACCATCATATCTCCCCCACCTGTCTTCTCCACCATGAGGGGCTATATCCCTCTGGAACTCCAAACCAAAATAAACCCCATTCCGCTCGAGTTGCTTAGGTCAGGCTGTTTTCATCACAGCAATGAATAAGGAACTAAGAGAATGCCTGCACGTGACATACAGTAAAGCAGAGTTCAAATTTCTTCAGCGCCGGAGCTCCCCACACATTATGAGATAACCCATTACAACACCTGCCTCTGTCAGTTAGAAAACCCCGATTTTGGGAATGGGGAAAGGCAATTCGGGTCAGGGACTGAAGTACACCATGATCACTGCTGATTATTCCTCAGCAAGTGGGAACATTGGCACAATTTCATCAAGAACCAATCATGAAAACCAGGTCTCTGCAGATGCGAGACTAAAGCTGGAGGCGGAGGGACACAATCACCCTGTCTTCATCATGACCCTGTTAGACAGAATATCATCAGACACGTGATTTCTAGGGCTTCCCTGAAGATACAAAATAAATTATGTCACACTGATACAGGATCTCCATTAGGGACATAAGATTCAGCCTGGTAAGAGCTATCAGTAGAGAGGGGAAGAATGCAATATTTTAAGAGAAACAAGCTTATTTTTATTTAATCAATTTCCTATTTGTATTATTGTTTCCTAACTAACATCACTAGGTAGCTATTCATTAATGAAGTTTACATCTGGCTCCCAGACATATCTGAAGTTCTCCACTAAAGAGCTTTCGCAGAGATAAACTTTAAAGTTCTTTATTAGTGGGACATGATGAGGTAGAAGGGACCAGTCGTAAGTACCTAGCACACAATGCTGTTCAGACTTGGACAAAATGAAGGACAGGATAGTGGCCTCTGAAAGGAAAACAAGGGAGGGAGGAAGCCCTAAGACTGCCTGTCACAGAGAGGTCTCCAAGCTGCACACTGAGAGAAAATCCAAACATCTCCATACACTGAGGTAGGGGGTTAGAACTCAAGGAAACTAAGGAGCCCAGAATTTTCAGTGCAGAGTTCTAAACCTGAGAGTATTTGCATGGAGAGGAAAGTATGGTTGAGAAAGAAAGCCCTACAGGTGCTCAGAGGGCGCCTTCAAATTCCAGCTGAATTTTGCCCAGGGCATGCATGTGAGGTTGGAGAAAGAACAGCTTGAACAGCTTTTGAAGCTCACATGGGGCATGAAATGATTTGGTCCCCACCAGCTGAAGAGGAAAGAAATCCTAATGCACGGGTCATCAGCTAAGATGCTCATTTAGTGCCTTGTTACTAAGCAGCAAACGGGCTCTGGAGGAGGAAGCATAAAGCATGCTTCAAGAGGTTGAAACTGGGTTTAACCTCACTCCACCCCAGAACAAAAGTGACAAATTAGTGAGGGATGGAGAAATACCCACTAGTGAGCAAGGTAAACCTTATAGTGTTTGGAACGTGATCAGAAAAATAAGCAACATGCAAAGAAATAAGAAAATATGGCTTGTATTGAGGATAAAAGTGAATTAGTATGAGCAGACCAGACGAGAAGCCATTACAACTGCATCCACATGCTCAAGAAGGCAAGCAGAAGATGAGAGGTTGGAAATAGAAAAAGATTTAACACTTCCGGATGTAGACACTATAATATAAAGATAAATAAATAAATAAATATATATATATATATATATATATATATATATATATATATATATATATACTAAATGGAGTTAATGAAACATGACAGTACACACAGAAAGAAAAAGACAGACTAATGTAAAGATATATTGGCCTATAGCTTCCAAAATGAAACAACAAATAAAGGAAATAAGTCAACAGAGACTCTTCAATGATTACACATGCACTCAGGGTTTCCAAACAGGGGTGGGAGTGAATTCACAACAAATAATTAAGGAAATTAAAAACTAAAAGTTGGATGGGAAGTTTAAAGCAATACCATCCAATAATTCAAAGACCCTCAAATATAAGTAACAACTTTGCACAACATACATAATCAAATTATTTCAAACTGGTGATAAAGAGAAATTTTAAAAGAGCCCTGTGCAAAAACTAGCCTATTCCATACCAGGGAGCAAAGGTGAGGCTCACGACAGGTTTTCTGCTGCTAATAACACAGGCAAGAAAACAGCGAGCATCATTTTCAAGTACTGAAAGAAAAGTACACTAACATAGAAGTGTACACTCAGAGAAAGCATGTTTTACGAATAACAAGGAGACTAAGGCAGTTTCTGGCATATAGAAACTGAAACACTTCGTTATCAACATTCCTGTATGATTAGAAAGATTCCAGATATAAGAAAAAGATCTAAGGTGGAGATTTAAACCTATAGGAATGTAATTCACTGTTTCTGACACAAATTAGTTGAAGGTAAAAGGACGGGAAAAAGTATGTCTGCCACGGGAAAGGGTGGCGACTCTACTAATGTCAGGAAGAACATACTGAGAACAAAGACCATGACCAGGCACACGGAAGGTCGCTCTGTAATAAGATAAAAGTATGAGTCATTCAGATGAAACAATAATCTAAAATACTAATGAACCTAACAGTAGGTTTTCATAAGAACTCAACAAACACCAAAAAAAAAGAAAGAAAGAAAGAAAAAAGTAGCAGAAAAGCAAAAGGCCCTTCCTTAGTTACTGCATTGAACTTAAGTTATGGTTTTACTGAATTACATCCCTTTCCTATTGTGTTTCTAGATAAATGACCCATTCACTAAAATCTCACGCATCCCCCATACCTTCTCATGAGCTGCCACATCAGTGCCAACGTGAGAGTGCTGTTTCCTTCATTGAGATCCTGTCCTGCGATGCCAACAAGGGAAAATTTAGCTTGATTCTTCCCCAGATCCACCGCATAGTTACAGTTCTCAAGCTGTTAGTGAGGCAGAGAGAAAACAACTTATGGCGTGCATCATCTTGGTTATGATAACTATCAGAGAAACGATTAAAAAAATAAAGACACAAAATAAAACAAGTAACATCAGACCTGCACAAGTTCAAATACCAACTTGGTTCTGCACTACTATGATCTACATTAACTACAGAGATTTTCATCCATAAATATAACTCCTCAACTCCACCAAAAGTATCTGGTGTGCCAGTAGAAAACTAATTTATTATCATGAGCATTTTCATGAGTATTCACACCACATAGTGAGCCATCCTCAGTTATCTGTCTGTGATATTGCTAAAATGGTTGGATTTTTGGGGGACAGATGGACAGGGAAAATTCATATTCTCCATCTTACATACACATAGTAGATAGACATGGAGGGCAGACATTCCAGTGGCTACTCGTAGATTGTTAAGGATCACGGAAGGCAAGTGAGTTGGGTCAGTGGGGAAAAGAACTTGCCACTAAGTCTGATAACCCAAGTTCAATCCTTGGAACCCACATAGTAGAACGAGAGAACTGATTCCTGCAAGCTTCCTCTCATCTCTGCATGCGTGCTGTAGCATGCACGTGCATGCACACACACACACACACACACACACACACACACACACACTAAATAAATAGATAAATAAATAAATAAATAAATAAATAAATAAATAAATAAATGTAAAAAGAATCACAGAGATGAGGAGTGGTGAGAAGTGACGGTGTCAACCCTGTTGTTACAGAACAATGTTCCCATCATGTTGACAGTGGATAAACTGTACCAGCCAAGCTGTGAGTAGAAAGCTCCAATTCTTTAGAAAATTAGAATGGAGATCTTGCTGGGGGTAGGGGGGAATGAGAGACCCCGTGGCTTTGCTTTCTCTAATTACCTTAATTGGGAAATTTTCATGATAATGTGTAGAGACATTCAACATGAATTATAAACAAGTAATCAACTGCATTTGACAGGTTCATTGTAATGGAGGCAGTCATGGGGTCTCTGATTGCTGCACTATTATTTAATCCCTGCTAAACACTCAACAATGCTTGGCTACCTGGTAGGGTATTCACAAAGAGCTTTTGCAGGCTAATGGCACTGCCTGTCTCGTGGCCCATCAGAAAAATCATTGTTTACCTTTTTCATATTGCCGCCCAGCTTGGGGTATGGAGATTTGTTTACTCTGTTCCAGTCAACAGGGACTTTGATCTTTTCATAGAGCTGGAAGATGACCAGGGCATCCGATAAGTCACTGAACAAGACAAACACAAAGAATTCTCAGAGAACGTGAGGCGCCTGGTTCCCGCAACAATCCCCCAAACCCTGGAAGCTTGGTAGGAGGAGCTCCATCTTTAAAGAAGCAGAAATTGTGATTTAGGGAGATAGGTTTACTCTCCGGTGACTGTGTCCCTTCCACGGACATGAACTGCCTTTAGGCAGGAAAATAAACACGGCTTTAGCGACAGCAGAGGTGACATTCAACTGAAAACTTCACACTCCGCTTTGCCTGCTCCGGAGGAGATGGCGGGCCTATGACACGCAGCGAGCTTGTCACTTTGCTGAGGTATAATTTTTGTATTAAACACAGTGATAACGGATGCGTGGGGATGAGTGTCTCAGCAGAGCAGGTCACTGTGGCACTCCTGTGTCCCATCAAGGTACCCATTTGGGAAGAAAACGCACACCATAGTGGTGCGGTGTGCGGGATCCCATGCTCTTTCCGGGTCTCTGTGCTACATATCGAGGATGAGTCCCAAACTCTTCCTACCTGTACAAATGATTGACTCGAGGGTTAATTCCCAAGGAGTTCATCCAGTTCCTGAACGTCCGCTCTTCCCTCGTCTCACCTAGGTTAGTGAAGACTGGTTAATACATGACCTAGAACAAGTCTGGCTTATGATCCAAGTTTATCTACAGTGGATGAAATACAAACGAAAGGTACAGAATAAAACAGACACTATTCGGAGGGCAGACATTCAAATTTTTCCCATATAATGTCTACAAGCATTTCTACAGCATTAACAAGATTTGGCATCAGCAAGTAGGGTCCATAGAGCCAGCTGTATCTACAGAGGGAGGAGGCAGATACATTTGCCATTCTAGGAAAGAACAACATAGCCCAGATTTGTAAGTGTGGAGTTGAAGCTTCACTTTCTGGGGTCAGTAAAAGCTGAATAGGAATGGGGAGACAGTGGAGCATTTTGGAAGACTGTAAGAGGTCAGCGTAGTTAAGTGTGTAAACATGAGCGGAGGGAGCAGTAGACAAACTCTCTGCTCAGAACACTGGAAAGCGATGCGGCAGGGGTCTGTGCAGCTTAGCTACAGAACTACACGGTCTAGAGGTTGTAGCCAGGCCTGGGAGTCTCTGCCGGCAGAGCTGCAGATTTATACTGACATATCCTACAGCGCCAGTCATTGTGGGTTCTTCTGTCTGATTGCTATCATAAATTCTTGAGCAAGGCAGAGATACAGTGAAAGCTATGCCAGATGTGCCTGGCAGCGGTGTGCAGAATTACGGGAGGGTGATATGCATTTAGATTAAACACGCAGAGGGGAATCATGTTTGGTATTGGTGTGTGGGGGGGGGGGCACATTTAACTGTTTGATGAATGGAGGAGCAGGGCCCCTGAGATCTATTAAGATAATTGGTGTATGAGACAATATGAGTCCAGAAGAACAGAAAGGGAAAATAAACAATCTAGAGGACATTTCAAATGAAGAATTATTAGTAGTTACTTACATGTCAGATTAAGAGCGAAAGGCAGGAAGATGTCTTAGTAAAGCTCAAGACCATTAGTTTTGGTGACCAAAATGAAAACAAAACAAAATGGGGTGATGGATTGAAATGAAAATTACTAAAGGGGGGCAGGGAGGGGAGGCGATGGGGATGAGGAGAAGCATTTGAGTCTGCCTCGTATGCATGCGCTTTATCGGGAAAGACCCAAACTGAGGCGCCGAAGCGGCAGCTAGGGATGGCTGACTAGTTAGCTTGATGCACAGATTTGAGATCAGGAGACAAAAACTCCCAACTACGGCTTATCCAAAGTAGCAGGGTGGATATGGACCCCGTAAAGTGCCATTGAAAAGGACTTAGACAAAAATAACCTGGACTTCCTCGAGTTAATAACATTCATTTCATATTAATTTTTTACTTTATTTTTATAGCAATGTAGAGATTAGCTCATGTTTTTTAAAAAAATCAATAAATATCTCTGGAATCATTAGCTGGTGGAAGCTGAGCTGACTCAAGTTACATGCCATGTGTCTAACATTAGGGCTTTAATCTGTAAAATATGACCGTCAGGATTCTGCTTCCAAGTACTTTCCTGTGTCCTAATGACCTCTTAGAGGACAAAACAGAAGTGAAAACTTGAGCAGCTGTGTCCTAGTGTAAGTTAAATGTCACTTCAGATGGTGAATGGTGGCCATTGCTTGCCGCTAGGAATTAACACAGTCCATTAAGTACATACATTAGGATTTTGGAGCTTACAATTTATCTCATTCAATAATTAAATATATTGTCTTTCCTAAAACAGTTAATTCTGATAATGGATGATGCCTGTGTATAATGGATGTGATATAATTGTATTTGATTATTGTAGCTTGGCTATAATTGGCTTGATTAATTCATTCCACTCACTGTATATTGGAGAGTTGATGGCCTGCTTGTGTATGTGACAGGTTTACATTTGCTGCAGGGTTGAGTTTGAATTGCCATTGAAGCAGAGTTGTGAGCATTTTTTTTTTTTCTTGAATACCTTAAGCAGCTAACATTATGGTTACCTTCAAGAGCCCCCCAGTCAATGTCCTGGTTTTCTGGTTTGTGCAAGGCAGGGTATTTGTTAAAGAGATTGGCGATGAAAGCCAGGTTCAACTTGGGGTTCCCTCGGACAACATCCGTGGCAGTGACAAACTGGCGGCAACCCAGCCTCTCTGCCTGCTGCAGCATGCATTCAGCCCTCTGGATGTCATCCTTCTCCTGCAATGAAAAGGAGGTCGAGAGGCTACGTCAAGGATCCATACACAGTCAGGCGTGTGTGATGTGAAGAAGAAGGAGGAGGAGGAGAAGAAGAAGGCGGCTCTCATTAATGTGCCAAGTACCTAACACAGGTAGATAGCTAACTACAGCTCATCATTACAGAGACCACATTCGTGAAAGTCACAAAGTCACAGAGACCAAGATCCTTTCATCATTTAACAAGTTCAGATGAACAGTTGGTTGCCATTTTAAAAGGAATGTCAGGAAAATCTGACATCATTTACATTGACTTATATGATTTTCAGTTGTTAAGCATCCTTTTGTTATATTTTTTTTGCACAGACTATACGAGAATTTGCTCTATTAAAAATTTATTAAGTAATAATTTATATTCCTATTTCTAATTCATAGAAGACATTTACCGTCATAAATTAAGAACATCTGATTCATACAATTACTTTTCCCATACTGGGTTGGTTAAAAAAAAAAACCAAAGTAAGGGGCAGCCTCCATACCATCATCAGTAAATATACCATAATAACTTGACGTTGGAAAGTTTCCAATTGAGGACTGCAGTACATGCTCAGGTTAAGTGAGGACAATTCCCAGTCATTTGTCATCAGACTCTTAAAACAAGACTAAAGTGTCTCAGATGACGATCCACTCTTTGTAAAGTCTATGGCATCACCGACTTTTCCAAAGCAAAGCCTCACATTAGAATTATTCCTTAGGCCGCTGCTTCAGTAGGCAACATGTTCATTTCATGACCACTACTTCTTGCTGGCTTTCACTTCCTCTCTCCTTCAGAGGTGAGTTTACTTCAATATTAACTCATTGCCTTTAGTCCCAATGGCAGATGAGTCATGTTAACAGACAAGGCAATGTGTGAGGATGGAGTCAGAAGTGGTGGGAAAACCGAAGGGTGGTGAGCTGCAAGTCAGTAGTGGAGAGCTTGCATGTCTATGTGTGTGGAGCCCAGGGGTCTCTCCTGAGCACTGTGAAATACAAGCAAATGAAAACAAAACAACAAAAACCACCACCACCCCCAGCAACAAAATCCCCTGAAGAATTTTCTTTTGATTGGATCATCACCCAAGGCATATGTCCCAGTCAGCTTTCTGTTAGCTTGACCCAAGCTTAAGTCACCTGAGAAGAGGAATCTCAACTAAGAAAATGCCTCCACCAGATTAGCCTATAGGCAAATCTGTAGAGCATTTTCTAGATTTGATTGATGTGGCACTTGCCCAGCTCGCTAGGTAAAGTGCCACCCCTGGGTAGGTGGTTCTTTAGCCTTATAATATGGGAGCCCACAGAGGTTTCCTAGTGAGACCTGGGCTTGCTTTACCCAGCAGGGCTGCATAAGGGGATGCATTGACTACGTGTGTTCATGGTTACCAGTGTTTGGAAGGGTCTGCACTTGGCTGTGCTGGGGGGAGGTCTTTTGCTCCACCCCTTGGCATTGCTTTAAAAAGCCTTTAGAAGAGATAGAAGGGCTGGTGGATTAGGATCCAGGCCCTCCCGAGGCTGTCCTGTGTTTCTATCTGTCTCTCTCCCCTCTATACTTCCATCTAAATCTTTCATTCCTCACTCCTCAAGAGTACCCTGGGGGAAAAGGTGGGGGTGTGTCCCCACAACGTAAGAAAACAGGCTGAGCAAGCCAGGGCTCTGGGCAGATGTGTGTGTGGCCCAGAACTAGCAGCATTCCTCCATGTCTTCTGCTGCAGTTCCTGCCCCGACTTCCCTCTATGGCAATTGTGACTGGGAAGTGTCAGCCAAGTAACCCCTTTCCTCCCCAAGTTGCTTTTTGTCACGGTGTTTTATCACAGCAATAGAAATCTAACTAAGACAGCATTCATTGTCATAGCCCACAAATTAATGGTTGTTATGTATCAATTGAGAATAAAAAAAACCCCACTAAATCAAAAGAACTGGTATTTTAATATTTAGACCCAGGTTGGTGTTATTGTGCCTTTGAAATGATGGGCATATAAAGAAGTGCTCTGTGTGGTACATGGCACTTCATTATCCTGGTGTTTTATGTCCAGATTCAGTTGCCATAATTATTATCAAAAATTACTGACAGTGTTCAATAGCTGAACAGGCGCTTAAGCAGAGCAGGGGGCAGAGTGGCACAAAGGGACAGTCAACACCAAGAGCAGGGTGTTCTTTGAAGACAGTGGGCGTGGCCTTACCCTCAGTCCTGACATGTCAATCACAACGGCGGGGATTCCTTCTTCATCTCCCTTTGGAGCCACCTGCTCAAGCAGGTGGTAATAAGCTTTGGAGTCCTGAGAAAGAGTGAAGAGATTGCAATTTCAAAACAGAGGGGCTAGTTACACATTCCACATGACAGCCATCTCCTACAAACAAACAATGTATTTCCTATTCCTGTCATTCAGGAATACAGCAATTAGCTAAGCTAGAAACATTCACTCACTAGAAAGTTCACTTTGTTGAGCTGCATATTGTAATTGTTTTCTCTTTAAAGGGGTTTAACAATTAAAAAAAATACAGGACCAACATACACGGCAACACAAAGGTTTCATTGTGCTCAGGGGTAGAGAAACAACTTATTTACACGGATTAAATTGTACACAGGAAAATATGTATATACCTTTATACTGCTGTAGAAGTCAGTCAGCTAAGGTTTAATTAAAAAAAAAGTGACAGAGGAAAAAGGAAGCAGAAGTTTAAAGCAGAGTTTAAAACACATTCAAATGGACAATCAGCAAAAGGAAAAAGTTCAGAGACAGACAACTGAGACATTAGCAAGTAGTCTTGTGCTGGCGTTGTTTCAAATTACAATTTACTTATGTGTGTGGAAGGGGCACATGGATGTGGAGGCCAGAGGAGAACTCTCAGTCTCTTCCCTCCTTCTACCCTGTGGGTCCCAGGGATTGGACTCCAGTCCTCGGGCTTAACAGAAAATGTTTGACTATTGAGCTATCTTGATGGCTTTTTTATTTTGTTTTTGAGGCAGAGTTTCCTCATGCATCCTGGGCTGGCTGGCCTTGAACTTATGGTTCTCCTCCTGCAGCCTCCCAAGTGTTGGGATTACAGGCAATAAGTAGTCTTCTGGTAAAAGGAGAAATAGCACCAGGGTACGTGCATTTCCTATTTCTCTGGAAACTAGAAAATACAGCTAACCTGGGTTATAATGAATTGGACTGGGCCTGAATTCTTAAGTTTTCTTGAGTTCTTTAATATGCTTACTGACAAATAGAATTTTCATGGTCATGATCTTCAAAGCACAAATTTATTCTCAGTCAATGAAAGCATACAGAATTTCACTTCAACTCTTAAGATAGTTCAAAGGTCTTTTAATTTAGTTTAAATACTGAAAACTCAGGAGTTGCACTGCTTTTATCTTGGGTACACACCCCAGACACACAAATTAGAGCAGCTCCCCTTACATACACACAGGCACAAGCACTGTGTAAATGCCCTATTGACCTTCCCAAAGTCCAAAATGGCTAATTAAGAATACAGCCTCAGTGAGAGTGAATCGGGCCCATTTACGGCTGAGATCATAATTTTGAGTACACAGTCTTTCTATAGTGGTAGGGAAGAACTACTGAACACAAAGGGAAGAGTGGTCTGGCTCCTCTAAGCCCCATTCTGGTTGGTGCTGCTAGAAGAATGTTGATAACCACTGAAAATGTGCCTCACCGAACTCCTTGGGAGTGGGGGAGGGTCTGCTGCCCTACATGCTTTATTCTGATTGGCCCTGTGCCTGACAAATGCCAGTTCTGAACACACCAGGTCAGCCCACACCGTGCAGCAGCCAGAAGCTGTTGTTACTGGGTTATAAGCCTGGTGGACTCTTGGCAGGTCATGTGACCTTTCCTTTGGCTCTTTTTGGAGAAAGTTTCCTTCATGTTTGAGAGCATGGGCACTGAAATCTTCCCTAACAGTGGTATCCCTGTATGTCACCCTGTTGCTCTGGGGACCGTCTCCAATCCTTCTTAGCTGCTCCTTATGTGCTTTTCGCCCTGGTCCATCTGTTGCCAGTTACAGCTTTTTCCTCTCACCTTAATACAAAATTTTTCACTAATTTGAAGACTACATGTCTGCCTTCCTGGCCATTCTTTTATGGATCTCTTATTTTTTTTGTTTCCTTATTTGGGAAACTCTTACCTTAGGGTTTGTGTAAGGATTCAGTGAGTCAATCATAAAGGCACCTAATAATGCCTGGCATGTAGCAAACACTGTGCTTACTTGCTGTTATTGGTAATCAGAAAGACATCTTCACTAACATTGTGAAAGGGAACCTTCTAAGACAGCACCATTTATAAAGCAAGAGACATTAAAGTCTTACACACCCTTTCTTTTCTTACGATTTATTTATTTGCATATGTGCAGCTGTGTGTGTGTGTGTGTGTGTGTGTGTGTGTGTGTGTAGATCTGCATGAGTGAATGTTCATGTATGTGCAGGTGTGCAGGTGCACTTGTCTGTTCATGCACAGAGGTCAAAAGAGGGGCATTGGCTCTCTTGTAGCTGGAATTACAAAGGTTTATGGGATGTCAGAATTGTCATGAGTGCTGGGATCTAAACTCTGGTCCTCATGATTGACAGCCATCTCTCCAGCCCCTACACATACTCTCTTCACCTTGAAAGTAGCCTTGCCCTTGCACCACCATGTGCTCTGGATGATCTACTTCCTGCTACTGAAATTCAAAGCGAGACTCATCTCCTTTTGAAGCTTCACGGGGGCTCTGGGCAGATGTGTGTGTGGCCCAGAACTAGAGCTGCAGATTGACCCTAGGGGGATGGTGAGAGGCTCCAGACAGAACCACATTAAGCCTAGGCTGCTCTGATGCAAGGCCCAGCATCTGTCCTTTCTCTGAGGACTCCGCAAATGCCCTCCATTGTAGCAGGCTGTTCAAAGGCGCTCCCTACCTTGATGTCGGTGCTGAAGTTGGTGATTTTGGTGCACCCTGCGTTTTCCAGGTGGTAGTTAGCCCACCTCAGCAGTAGTTCTTCAGGAGACAACTTCATCAAATCCTCTAGGCTCTCTCCTTCTCTCAGAAGAGCAATCAGAGCTGGAGAGGCACAAAAAAGAATTAACAATAAAATGACCCAAATAAATACAAGGATATCGGGGGCATTTGTTATGCCTGGCATGGAGCCATGTTGGAAGAGCAAAGAGCAGCATTATCCCTTTGGAAGTAATGTCTTATAGCCCTTCCCATGAAATAAGTAACTCACTTATACTTCCTAAAAGATACGCATTATTGTGAGCTTATTATCCCCATTTTTCAGTTAGAAAAGACAAGAACCAAGGAATCTCAAGCCTTTGCCCAAGAACACTAGTTAGAGCACAAAGTTGCCCATGGCGATTGCTGCAAGTACTCTGTTGGGTCTTTTGGACCACACTTCATATCACAGTGACACTTTGTGCTTTTAAGAGATCAATTTTGCAGTCATGACAATGTTCTCTTTTCTATTCCCATTGCTGTTTTATAGTCCAAATGCTTACCTGTATAATTATAGCAATTCAACAATGCAACCAACTTTCCTCTACATTTCCCCAGATGGATAAACATTTTTTGCTTGGCTGGGTTTAAATTTAGTTGATTCGATTTTTGCAAATCAATATTCTTTCTCTTGGGTTTTAAGATTCCTATTTGCTATTTTTGTTTTTGTTTTTTAAATGTAATGCTTAGTATTTGGGTTTTAAAGTGATATCTCAACATTTTCACTGTCTGTTATAATTTGAACACATAGACTTAAAACATAGGTATAGTTGGAGCTGAAGAGATGGATCAGCAGTTAAGAACCTGGCTGCTCTTCCACAGGATCCAGGACCCAGCACCCACATGATGACTCACAACCATCTGTAACTTCAGTCCCAGGGGACCCAACACCCTCTTCTGGTCTCCGGAGACACCAGGCATGCATGTAGTATATATACATACAAAACACTGACATGCATAAAATAAATAAACTTTTAAAAATTAAATATGTATAACTGAAGATTATAATTTAGCTATAGATTTCAGAGTGGTGGGAACAGTATCTGAAATTTTTGAAAGGTAATGTGATTTGTGTGGCATTTGTCAAGGTACATGCCAGTCAATTCAACTGGGCTATCATTGCTTATATACATTGTTGAAAATTTCTCCCTTTCTTTTTTATTCCCCAGCACTGGGGCAAGGGGTGTGGTGGGGGTTGAACCTATGCCCTTGTGCAAATAATCATGGTCTCATTTAATTTCCCAAGTTGGTCTTGAATTCACTCTAAAATCTAGACAGGAGTTGAGCTTGTAATCTTCCTGCCACAGCCTCCCAAGTAGCTGGGACTGTAGGTCAGTGCCATCAGGCCTGGCTTTAGTTCAGAATTTCAAAACTCTACAAGTGATTTTCTGATATTTTCTAAATTTATTGTATATATTTAAGGTATATAATATGGCGTTTTCATGTACTGATCATTAGACACAGTGATATGATTACTCTAATCAAGCAAATTAATGCCCCATCAATTTACACAGTTACTTTGTTCCCTTTTCTTTGGGTGGTAACAATATCTAAAATTCACTTTTGGCAAATTACCAACACATGCTACAGTATGATTGACTTAGCATTCTTGTTTACATTCGGTCTCGAGACTCATCCACCCTGTATAAATGCAACCTACAGCTTCCTTGACAGTCAATAAGAAATAGACCAATTTCTCCCAACCTGGTGCATTTGCTAAGTATTTGAATGTGATTACTCTTAAAATAAATATGCATTAAAACTCATTCTGTCTACTGTGGAGCTCCTGTAGACCATTTGGGCTGTGAAGCAGCCACTAAGGTTGAGGCTCCAGTCAGGCCAAGCTACATATTCCACACTAAGCACTACTGTTAGTCTGTGCTCTCCACAAGCCTTTGCACTGTCATTTGAAATGCCTGGTTTGCATGGACAGCATCTGTTCCTTTAATTCCATGGACTCAAGATAAGTGAGTGGTTTTCTCAGCCAGAGAATGCCTGATGTCTCTCCCCAGTCACCAACACAGACAATGTTAGGAAGCCCTGCCATTGACAGCGCTTCAGACTTTCTCTTACCTTCATTTCTGCTGAGCTCAATGTCGGCAAACAGCCCAATCTTGATAACTTGCCACAAAAGGCCCAGGACCAAATAAGGCTTCCCCTCCTTCAGGTCCTCAGCCCCTATGTTAACCACATGGCACCCAATGGCTGAGGCAGAGTTCAGAGCCAAGTTCAAGTTTTCCTAAAGGAGAAAAAGTATGCAAGCTTGATTCCTTCACTTTGCCAATGCCAAATGATTATTGATTAGCAACAACAGTGGTGTTGTCCTTCTGGAATGTTCACAGACCCCAGGGAAGGTCTTCACTAGTTTTAACACTGAGAAAAAGCAGTCAAATAATAATGAGGAAAGACCTAATAACCTACACACCGAGCTTATGCAGTGGCCTACTCAATCAAACCCGTACCCAGTGTGGAAGACCCATTTTGGCATGAGATTAATGAGCCTTATGTTTGTCTGTTTTGCGCTCTGAAGGAGTCCATTTATTCAGAGCCTCCATTAGCTGGAGGAAGTCATTGGCCTGTCACTGCCTATGGCTAAGAAGACAATTGTTTATGTAAATTAGGGTCATAAAAAAGAACAACAGAACAGCCTTTTGACTTGCAAATTTATCGTCATGGAAAGAAAATTATATAAATCAAATTCCTGGAAAAGACTTTGGATGAGTTTTTAACAGAACAAGTTACTGAGTATCCATGACAACTAGAAAACTTGCATCTGCACACATGTATGCAGGTTCCAGGTTGCTACACTAACCATGCATGCATCTATTGTAGCTCATATGGTTGGGGTGTTGATATCTTACGGCCCATTTTGGGACCCATGAAGGAAGGTGGTCAATGTCAGAGTAGAGAAGCTTTTTTGTATGTAGATACATTAAGAACCAGCTCTACCAGAAAGTCCTTCCCAACCATTCCAAACAGTGAATAAAAAATACTGCTTCTATTACAGTCAAGATTATAAAGAAATCTAATGTTAAGTGCATTCTCGTATGTTCAATTCTTGTTCCCAACTTGGTTAGACTTCCATTTCAAAAGCACACAGCGTTGCTTAAGTCCAAACAGGAGATAACTGATTATTCATGATGTAAGACATTAAACATGGTTCCTGAGCTAGGGTTGCTTAAGTCCAAACAGGAGATAACCTGATTATTCATGATATAAGGCATTAGACATGGTTCCTGAGCTAGAGAATTACAATGATGTTAAAATATTGGAACATTAAGAGAGAAACATAGCATATTTCCTGCTGGTGACTATTCGGCTAATCAGCAAATCAACAAGGGGAGGGGTAGAAGCAGGCTGAATTTATTCCACTCTTGGTTGTGTCAGCAGCGCCATGGAGGCCTCCAGAGCATTTTCTGTTTTTCAACCTTTCCCTGCTTAGAAGGTTTTGTCTTTTCAGCTAAAGCTGTACATTCGGCATCAATTCAAAGGTGACTTGGTAAGGAAAGATTGAGCTACAATTACAGCCAATGTGAAGTTTATTATTCTTTTTTTTTTTTTTTTTTCCTGAGACAGAGTCCTGGACTCACTCCGTAGACCAGGCTGGCCTTGAACTCACAAGGATCCACCTGCCTCTGCCTCCTGAGTGCTGGGATTAAAGGCGTGCGCCACCACTGCCTAGCTCCAAGTTTATTCTTAAGTGGCCTAAACAAACCCAGCTACCAACACACCCCAGCCTCCTTTCTTGACTGCTCCACCAATAAACACAAGCCAGAAATGTGTCCTTCTACCCAGGGGTGGTGCGAACCATCAGCCAAGGCCTCTGTGTGGGGAAGGAAGGCTGCGTGTGTGTGTGGAAAGCTGACTCAGCAGTGAGGGCGCCCATTCACACCCAGCCGGCACCAGGCTTGCTTAGCAATGGAGAGACAAACCTGAATGGTGAAGGGTGTGAGCTTCTTCTTGTTGATTGTCCTCTCATCGATTGTGTCTGGCACTGACAGGTTGATCATTTTACTGGAAGAGAAACAATAAAGTTAAAGAAAGCAGCCCTCTGAGTAACAGAGTCCGGTGGGATTGGATTTAAATTCTAGCAGGACCTTCACTGGACATGTCGGCAACACTTATTTACCCACAATGGGAATGAGTTGTGCCACGGTGGTTAGATCTGGACTCGGTGGGAACCGGCAACGTTCATGAAGCTATCACGAGGCAGTGAGTTAACAAGTGAAGGCCTCATTCATTCAGCTAAGCTGTTCAAGTGCCCTGGTTCCCATAGAGCAATGGTTCTCAGCCTTCCTAATGCTGCGACTCTTTGATACAGTTCCTCATGTTGTGCTGACCCCAACCATACAATTATTTTCATTGTAACTTCGTAATTTTGCTACTGTTATGAATCATAATGTAACTATCCGATATGCAACCCCACAGGGGTCATGACCCACATGTTGAGAACTGATGCCTCAGACCATCATTGAATTCTAGATGGGTTGCTAAAGCAAATCCCCCATGACTTTCTTAGCCTTGTAAATTGTCTCGACTATGCAAGAGACTCTTGATATATTTCTGGGTTTATATTAAATCTACATTCCCATTTGGTATCTGATCAATACCTTTAACTAAACATATAATGGCTTGTCCTATCATTCTGTAGTCATTTGGTCAATGTGCAATAAGTTTTTCTCACTTAAGTATCTATGATCAGACATCTAAAGCAAATGATTGTTGTTTAATGAAAAACTGATTTTGTCCAGGTTACTGTTTGTTTAGTCTTCAATAGGGAAAAAAAAAATAAAGATCTTAGTGACCTCTATTTTTTTTTTTTTTTTTTTTGTTTTTCAAGACAGGGTTTCTCTGTGTAGCTTTGTGCCTCTCCTGGGACTCACTTGGTAGTCCAGGCTGGCCTCGAACTCACAGAGATCCGCCTGGCTCTGCCTCCCGAGTGCTGGGATTAAAGGCGTGCGCCACCACCGCCCGGCGTGACCTCTATTTTATGTAAAGAAAGGAAATGAAAATCCAACCTCCAAAAGGAAGCCAGACTTCATGGTGCAGGCCCATAATCTCAGCTACTCAGGAGGCTGAGGCAAGAGGATCCCGAGTCCAAGGCCTGTCTGCTCTAGGGAACGGGTTCGAGGCCAGCCTGGCCACCTTCCTGAGACCCTGTCTTGAAGTTGGCAAAAAGAGCAAAAGGAAGTGTGGCTCAGTGGGTCTAAATATAATGTGCATTTTTTTACTTTGTTCTAAATCTTTAATTGTATCTTTATTACTAGATTCAGTGCCGGCTTCTTGCCCAGCATGTGGGAAGCCCTGAGTTTGACCCCCTAGGGAAATATATCCAGAAGGGAAAAAAAAAAAACCAGGAAAGTGTAAACACTTTTACTTATTTACGTGCATGTGTGTGAGCCTGCACGTGTCACTGTGCATTTGTGGAAGTCAGAGGACAACTTGCAGGAATCAGTTCTTTCCTCCTGGGGGTTGAACTCGGGTCATCAGGCTTGGTGGAAGGTGCCTTGACCCACTGACCAATCTCACAGTCCCCCAACAAAGTAAATAAAAAAAAAAATTGGAAAATGTGAGTGACTATTTCCTTTTAGTGAGAAATCTTTTTTTAATCAACTATCTTTTGTACACACTTTTCAACATATATTTTCATAACTTTGTCATGTGTGTGCACATGTTTAAGTGTCTATATGTGCACATTCACATATATTTTAAACAAACTTCCACTGCTCGGTCTCCCTTCTCCAGTCTATCCAGGGCAGGCCATGCTCAGATGAAGCAGAATGACACAGTCCCCCCAAAAGTAACTGCTCTGGCCTGGAATCACTGGGTCTTGGTTTATGTTCAAGCTCATCTTTATACTTTGTGTCTCTTCTCTCCATGGAAACAACAGCAGCTTTACGGATTGCACTACAGTTAGCTTCTGAAGTTAGTTAGCTCTCCTACCCTGTCAAGTAGAGTCCGTAAAAGTACCCCACACATGTAAGCATCAAAAGAATGACCTACAGTAAACACACTCAGCTACTGATACTTCAAAAAAAAAAAAAGGGCGGTGGGTGGGAGGTCTATGGAAATCAAGAAGGAACCTTCATTTACCAAAGCACTATGCCATCCCCCACAGCATTGAAGAGGTCATCAGTGTTCGGGTTCATGGGGATGACATGTCGGCAGTCGGGGTCATTCTCCAGGGCTTTGTTTATCCAGTTGACGAAGGCATACTTTTCTTCCTCTACAAATAAAGATTGAAGTGACTTACATGCAATATGAAAACCAGATAAAGACATTACCCACATGGACCTCACATTCTCATGCCCAAGAGTAATACTGCAAGGCTACCCAAGCTACCATCTCATCACCTTGGATTTACTAGTTTTAAAAAATCAGGGATCCCTTAAGAAGCGGGCACTGAATCTAGTAATAAAGATACAATTAAAGATTTAGAACAGAATAAAAAAATGCACATTATATTTGTATAATTATAAATAATAAAATATTTTGTGTGGACGTAACTTAAATATAAATGTGGTTTGATATTTACAGGAGAAAACTCAAGATCCTGCCTGGGTAGCCCACTAATTTAAATGTTGTATGTCACTGCAGTATCATTGGGCTTTTTTACAGTTATAATAAAATGACGAGGAAATGAAATCCCCTGTGATAGAATTCTTCCTTCCTACAAGCAAAGCTCATCTTAAAAGTCTTAGTAAAACCTGATGCTCTGCCTTCTTCCCTAGTCCCACGTTTCACAACTGTTTGCCAATGAAAACACAAGTGTCTCTCAGAGGAATTTTGAATTGCTGGAACTTGGTAAAGACTGTATAGTGAGTTGTTATCCTGAAGATTCGTGATGCAGTTTACACGGTAAAGGCTTGAAAAGTTCCTAGATTTGAGAATACAGGGCTAGATAAGACTGAGCACGTTCAGAATCCTGCAAGCTACCACGGCAGCTGGCCTGATAAGGCAGACCCACTGGCGTGAGAGCGGCATGAATGTGAGGGGAGTCACCAACCACTTCTGAAAACTTGGATCTAAGACCCACTTCATGAGGACCCACACCTGGCACTGTTCCAGGGGCCAGGAACCCGCGGCTGGTTAGGCCCCAGGCTCTAGGAGAGAACACATTCTTATTCTGCTAAATGGACATGGTATGAAACTGAGTCTTAGGACATATCACCACACCCACAGATTAGAGCATCTGTCAGTCCTAAGAGAAGCTGGCAGTGGATGACAACGTGGAGACTCCTAACCAGTCAGCTTGCAGAGAATCGGACACTGTGGAATATTCCGCCCTAAACAGGACATACAGATCACCCCCTACCCTCAAGGCGCAGGATCCTCTCAGAAGAGGGCTGGAAAGATCGCAAGAGCCCCAGGTGGTTGGTTGCTAACATCGAGGAAACAGTCAGTGTATACCAGACAGAACAGGGCAGCTGCACACATGAACACACGGTGATTATGACGGCAGGCACAAGACCTGAGCAAGCAGCAGCCAGACAAAATCCCAGCATAGAGGGGGGAATGTGGCCATGAAATCCCACCGCTGTCCAAGGGGAGGGAGAGTCCATTTTCTATAATGATGGGACAACCACATACCAGGGCAGGGCCTACGCCCAAGACTAACCGGGCAACACAGATGGGACTCAATGGACAAAGGGAAAAGGAAGAAATCTTAAACTAGAGTGGGAAAGGATGGAAGGAGTAGGGGGAGAGGTGTGTATGTTCAAAATACATCACATAAAATTCCCAAAGAAATAATAAAATATATTTTTAACTAAAAAAAAAAAGCTCAACTTTGTCTCCTCAACTGCAAGCAATGCTTATCTATAAACTTATCTTTAATATTGAACCATCTTTTGGAAAACTAAAGTTTGGAAAATGTTGAGTAACTGCACCATTTGGGATATCAGAAGCTTCATTAAGGCTGCTTCGTGTCAGCCTTTAGAAAAAATAGAAAGCTTCTCTTTCCAATCAATAGTTCTTGACCACTCAGCAGGCGTTAAGAATAATCATTATACTGAAGACCGTGACTCAAAGGGCTCATTTTGCCCACGAGATGTTTAAAGGAATTTTGGCAGCTTTCAAAGCATACTTGAAATGTAAATGAGATCACTCAGTACAGGAAGTTCCCCGGGGCTTGGGACTCCTGTGTCCTGTGCCTGGCTCTGGCCCACTCCCACGTGGGAAGATAGTTTTTATCCACGTGGGAAGATAGTTTTTATCCACCTAGGTGTGGTGCTTCTTGGCTTTTATCTCTCTGGTTTGCATACCAAAATTGACTCTGGAACCCCAGAAACCCTGGGTCCTCTCTCCTCATTTTATCCTCCTCCAATCTCAACTCTCCCCGGCTCTGCCTCTGCTCCTCACCCATCAGCACAGCTTACCTGAATAGGAATGCTGGGTGCCAACGCTGGATTGCTCCGAGGTGCCGCCAATGGCACAGATCCCTTCCTTTTTGTTGATAGCTTTCCGGAAGGTCTTGGCAACCTCGGTGCTTTTCAGACCATGGAAGACCTGCAAAAATGTAATATTTTTGGTTCATTTGGTTTTATTTGTTTATTTGTTTGCTGTTTGTTTTTGAGATAGGGTTTTTCTTTGTAACAGCCTTGGCTGTCCTGAACTCACTCTGTAGATCAGGCTGGCCTCGAACTCACAGAGATCCACCTGCCTCTGCCTCTCAAGTGCTGGGATTTAAAGGCATGCACCACCACTGCCCAGCTAATTTTTTTTTTTTTGGACAGGGTCTTGGTATGCAGTTTAGGCTGGCCTGGTACTCACTATGTGGCCCTGGCTACCCTTGAAATCAAAGCAAATCCTCCTGTCTTATGTTCCAAGTGTAGGGATTACAGAAGTGGGCTACCACACCCTGCTAGATTAAGGCATTTTTAAAAATGCAAGCTATAGTCAAGAAAAGCACAAGGGTAAGACTACAACGAACCAGGAAGGAAAGGGTCGTCACTCTGGATATTTGTTGACACTGAGTTCAAGTTTCGAATGTATCACCTTGGATTCAGTATCATGCTCACCTTGATAAACTCATCAAAGCTGATCTTTCCATCTTGGTCCAGATCACCCGTGGCCATCAGGTTTTCGGTGATTTCTCTCACTCGGTACCCAGGCAGAGGCAGGCAGGCAGCCTTGAACAAGTCATTCAGCTCATTGCAGCTGATGTATCCGTTGCCATCGGTATCTGTAACACAAAGATACAGTGAGGCTTTGGGGAGAATACCAAATGACAGGTAGGGCTGGAGGGAGAGGACCAGTCCTGGGTTTCAGCCTGACCCAGATAGAGGCAAAAATCTGCCAGGAGCCCCAGTGGATTGCTATCGGATCTAGACAATCACATCGCTTCCAACAACCACGGTAGAAGACTCATAACTTCAAAGCAGAGGTTTCAGAAACATGATATTTAGAAACTCACACATGAATGCACACATAAAAGGGTGTGTATGCAAGTTCATGTGTGTGTGTGTGTGAGTGCACACATGCATGTGGAGGTCAGAGGGCAGCATTGGGTGTTGTTCCTCAGGAGCCATCTTGTTTTTCAAGACAGAGTTCTACGGAAGCTGGAGCTCACCAGCTGGCTAGAGTAGATGGCCAGCGAGGCCCAGGGATTCACCTGTCTCTGCCTTCCCAGGGCTAGGAATACACGCCACTGCCGCCATGCCAAGCATTGTGTGTGGGAGCTGGGGATCGAACTTGGGTCCTCGCGTGTGAGTGGCCAACACTTTCCTGGCTGAGCCATCTCTCTAGCCCCTTCTGCAATCGTTAGGAGTTCTTACAGAAACTAAGAAGTGAACCACAAACTGACGATAAGGAGTAAAAGAATATTAAAATAAAGGACCCCAAATGAGAGCAGGCAAAATGTAAACAATGAAGGGAAGGGAACATCCGCAGGAAAGGCCAGAGTCCAGGTCCCCCACTCTAACTAGGAAGGAAGTGTTTTTCTCAAGCACATCTTTCAGAAATCAGCTCTCCTGGGTCATCAGCCTTCCTAATGCTGCGACCCTTTAATAGAGTTCCTCATGCTGTGGTGACCCCCAGCCATAAAATCACTTCCGTTGCTGCTTCTTAACTGTAATTTTGCTATTATTATGCTATAATCGCAATATTAATATCTGTGTTTTCCGGCGGCCTTGGGTGACTGCTGTGAGAGGGTTGGGGACCCTCTGCTTTAACCAGTTCATGGAGCAGCTCGGCAGAGACTGGTACCAGGGGGTTCCAGGTCCACTCACCAACTTTGGCAAAGGCCTCTCTGAGCTCCATCATTTCTTCATCGGACACCGATCCTCTGGCCATTTTCACTGCTCAAGTGACAGACCTAGGAGAGAGAGGACCTAGGAGTGAGCACCGTGCATCTCAGTTCTTACGACGTCTTCAGAACGGATCCTGTTCATTTGAGGGAGACACGCTCTTCCTCACCCTCCGTGACCTGTAGCCATCCTTCAAAATGTCCCAGCCTCCCGTGTGGGGTCCTCAAAGACAGCTGTCTACAATTTCTTCCCTCCCTGCATGGAGACTGCTTCTCACAGGATGAGGAAGTGCTTATTTTTAGCCCTTGCATTGGGGCTGACTTCAGGATTTCTGTGACCAGCAGAGGATGGTGGAAGGGATGCCCAGGACTGGGAATTTCCACCTCTTTTACTTTGAAATGTTCATTCTTGGGCTACCCATCCTTCCTCCTGTTCTCATAAGGAAGCCAGTGAAGGAGAGCTACATACCAGCCCCTCATGAACTCCTAGCTACAGGGTTCACCCAGCAGCTGGCCAGCTGTGGACCTTCTGGCCCATTTGAACTCTGAGCCAACACTACAAAGAACAGAGAAAGAGCCGGGCAGTGGTGGCTCACGCCTTTAATCCCAGCACTCAGGAGGCAGAGTCAGGCGGATCTCTGTGAGTTTGAAGCCAGCCTGAGCTACCAAGTGAGTTTCAGGAAAGGCGCAAAGCTACACAGAGAAACCCTGTCTCGAAAAAAAACAAGAAAAAAAAGAAAGAAAAGAGAAAGAGGTGGTAAGGTTACTATATTTTGGAGTAATTTGTCACATAGAGATAAACAATGAAAACATTTAACTTTTACGTATCTTTGTAAACATCATCATGACCTATTGGCCAAGCCAACAGAGATGCTTCACAAATTCAAAGAGTTCTATGCGTAACTTTGACCATACATAGTCAAGGATTAAGGAAGGAGGTGACCTTCTAAGAATTCATATATGAAAATCTGAAGCACATTTTACGTGTTTTCTCAGAAAAGCTTGCTGAGCAACTGGCTATCCCTGCGCATCATTGCTGCCCTCTAGTGGGAAGAAAGAGAATGAAACAAAAAACAGATGTCTTTCCCGAGCCCCTTGGTAACCCACACATGTCAATGTACATCAACGGGAGCCCTTGGAAGCCAGCTGGGTTTCCTGCCGGGGAGGTTGTAAATGGTGTGAGAAGTCGGCAGATGAGATGTTCCTAACTACAGTTTCATTTTGACCATTGTAACAAAATCACCTATCTTAAAGTGTCTTAAATTTGTGGGAAGGATATTTTAAACCGACTTTTTATTTTTTTATTTTTCACGTCGTTCTGTGGAGCTGTATTTGTTCTCGATGATAACTCACACACAAAAAAGCAAACGTTTTAACACCAAAGCCTACAGGTCAAACTACACCACGCTCAGCTTTGAAAGATCTGCAGCCATTATCCACCAATATGAGTGGAACTTCCCAGCCACGCAATGACATGCAGTGACATGTAATGACATGCAGTGACATGCGGTGACGTGCAGTGGCATGCAGTGACAGTGGCTTCAAGCTTTTGTACCCTAGGCAATCTTTTGTTAACAAAATTCTTACATGTAAAAGAAAATAAACAAGCACCCAAAGACCACAAAAGTAAACAAATAAAACTAAGACCCCGAGAGTGTCTTCTGAGAAGATCAGAGTGTCCCCTACCCCAGTGTTCTTATCTCCTTGTCACCTTATGCATCTAGGGGACTATACCAGTGACCTGAGGCCACCTTCCCTCCATCCCCCCTCCATCTCCATCCCTCCTCTTACAATCACTTTTTCCAAAACTCATTTGAACCAAGTATCTCCAAGTCCAGGGAGAGTAAACCGAGATGCATGTGGCAAGAGGACGCAGTGAGGAACTTCAGCGGTTAACGGATGCCTAAAACCTGTCTCCTTTGCTACAAGTGGCTGAAAAATCAAACCAGTTCTCTACAAGCTAACGCTAAAACAGCTGCGGGCTCGTAGCAAAATCCTTACCAGGCATTAAGAAGAGGGCATTTGTGGGGTGCAGTAACTACCATACGGCGTACATTAGCATGAGGTTTTCCATTTTGTAGAGTGCACAAGCTAAGCTCAGCAACATCCCAGCTCTCAGTTCCTCCTGCTTTCTACCTAGGCTCCGCACCTTCACACTCCTGGTAGACACTCATTCTCTCCACTTGCTCATTGCTCAGCAATCAATCACTCATTAAGTATCTCAACTAGCCAGCTCGCAGGAGATTTGAACTTCAACCTTGTGGGCCTGTCTGGGAATTGCAGAAGAGGAAGCTGGCACTTCTTTGTGTTACGCAATCGAGGCTGTTGTTACAGGACAGTTGTGTTACAGGACAGTTGCTGTGACTTTACTAAATGATTGTGACTGAGGTGGCTTGGCTCTCCTTTTTACCAACACTGTGGGTGTGCGCGCGTGCGTGCGTGCGTGTGTGTGTGTGTGTGTGTGTGTGTGTGTGTGTGTGTGTGCGCGCACACACACATACACACACGTTCATAGCAGGGTCTCCCCATCACACTGGAGCAATTCCTGGATGTCACAGCTGGCCTGGCTCTATGCAGCTGGCAGGCCACACTTGTTAGACACCTTATACTTGGTTCATGGGTGTTCATCGTGTTCATGGGATGAGATAGGTTCTTACATTCGGCACATATTTTACAACGCCTACTATGAGCCAGGTCCTGCTCTTTATTGCAAGTGAAGCATGACCCAGTTAGTTACCGAAAAGCATGGCACAGATACTAAGCATGTGGCAAGTAAACAGATCGTGGAATCCAAGCCTGGCCCTATGTTTGTGCAGAAGAGTGTCAATTTATTGAACACTGTAAGAGACTCCTGAGACGTTTAAGTAAAAATAGGAATGAGATTGCATTGTGCTAAAACAGAACCAAGGGAAATGGAGAGCTAGCTTAACAGTTAAGAGTATGTGTTACTCTCGCAGAGGACCTGGATTCAGTCTCCAGCACCCACATCAGGTAGTTCACCAACACCTATAACTCCAACTCCAGGACACCCAATGTCCTCTGGCCTCACCTGTACAAATGTGGTGCACACCAACTCATGCAGGAACACACATATGCATAAATAAAAATATAAATAATTTTTAAAGAACAGAGCCATAGAAGCAACAGAAGAATTATAGCATTGGATTAAAAAAGAAAATCTAAAAAAAAAATCTCTAAAAATCATGGTATAGCAAAGTAAAAATATTTTAGCATAAATAACGCATGTCTCCCCAGATTGCATGGCTCATCCAAACTCAGACCTTAAAAGGAAATATTGGTTATCTTAAAACACAGCATGTTGGTCACGAACAAACACCTACTATAACACCTAATAATGTTCTCATGGGAGGCTTATAAGTGAGAGGATAAACTTGGAGATGTAAACAGTGAGAACAACTTCATGTTAAAAATGCTCATCTCAGTGGCCCCATGGCTTCAAAAAAAGAAAAGTGGGTTTATGCAGGGTACAAAGTGGATTGAGAGGGAGGTTAGTGTTGACAGCTGAAGTCGCCGTGACCACTGCAGGCTGTTGTAGGGCCCAGACTTGAGCAGATTCCCTTGTCTCTTTTCCCTTCACACTGAGCAGCAGGACCTAGGAGCACAACCCCACTATTAGAGACAGGGGAGCATCAGAGGGTGATTACAGTGTCCTGATGTATACCTGAGAAAACTGACATATAACCACGGGAAATGCTTTCTCTGTGCAGATGCTCAAAGGCCATGCCTGCCTGGTGTTCCCAATGCAGAGAAGAGGAGAGAGGGGGAAGCTACCTCTAAAAGGATAAGCGAAGTCCTTGACTGAGAGGAGGCCCTTCAACGAAGTGAGCTGAGTGGAGAGTACAAAAGACAGTGCTTCCCCACAGTGGGCAGGGCGTGATTAATGTAAGAACCTGCAGACCAGCCACATCTAAGAAGGCCATCGCTGCGGTAGCCTCTAAGTTTAGATGTTTTACATAGTTGGTGTGTTTGCCTGAGGGGACTGTGCCCATTTTTATTCGTGCACACTTGAAGGGGTGGGACGTCTTATCACCTATTAGGCAGGTCCCTAGGGGAGTTGTCACTTTGCAAACTAGCACCGTAGAGGCAGCAGTAATGGGTCATGCTCTGGCATCTGGAGCCCAAAAGGGCGACTGAAGAAATCATGCATGTGTCTTCCAGGCCATGAATGAAAAAGCTTTTCAACTCAGCTTTTACAGACCCTGCACTGAGTACGGCCCAAATGATTAATTTCTTTTTGGTGCTAGGGTTTATATATGTTAATCATGCATTCTACCACTGAGCTGTATCCCCAACCGCCCCCCCCCCACCTCCACCACCACCGCCCTCCCTTTCGGTAAAACATTTAACTGCATTTTATTTAGTGTGGTGGCGGAGGTGTATGTGTGTGGGTGTAGGTGTGCCACGTCGAACATGTAGGGGCCAGAGGACATCCTGAAGGAGTCATTGCTGTCCTTCTGCTACGTGGGACCCAGGGGTCTAACCCAGGTAGGGAGACTGAGCCTAAAGCACCTTTACCTGCTGAGGCATCTCAGCGGCCCACATGTCCCTTTCTAATGACTGCGTCATCTAATGGTGTCCTGCCAGGAACCATTTTAATCAGCAGTCAGTTCAGGAACTTCATTTATGAATCACTACCCAGATCAGATCTAAGAAGACAAATCTCAAATCATTTATCTGGGTCACGTCCGGCTGCTAGTCTTCCTGTGAGCGTTTCAGCTCTTTAGATCAATCGCTGCAGAATCCCAAGACATTTGGCTAAAGAGATCACTGGTTTTTCATTTTCTTCCTTTCTTTCTTTTTTTTTTTTTAATGTTTAAGACTATCCTTTAGCTCAAGTAACTCTCAAGCCGCAAAAGCGGCAGGGTCTGCTCCTTCTTTAAAGATGGCCTGGTTTGTGTCTCTGCTTGCAGATACACTGTGCTCCCCAGGTGGGTCATGGCCAGTGATTCTGAGAATGAGTTGTTACCAAAGGATTTGACTCAAGTTTCCTGACGTCTGCATGTAGAAGCCATTTGTGGGGGTTTACCACAGAACACAGTGCTGAGGGATTTACGGAAGAAAACAGTTCCTCTAAGTGAGCATACACTTGGGAGCAGAAATCTCTCAGTTTCAGAACTGATCATGAAAACAGCAGGAAGAGGGGCGAGTGGCCTGTCCTGATACTCACAGGCTACTCTGGGTTCATCGGTGTTGAGGTTAGGGACAGTGGCGACCAGTTATCAGCCTGCAAGAGTCCGAGGGCATCTGTCCCCCAGTATCACATGACCAAGGAACTCTTCTGACCGTGTCCCACTTTTCCTGCAACTTGACTCTGAAGTTACAGGAAAACTGTAGACATCTGATGCTTAGTTCCAGCTGCATCTCAGCAACCTCAGGACATCCACAGGGAAAACTACAAAACACCCAGACACCTCCGTGAACTGTGAATAATCAGAAACACGCCGTCGGAGCCACACGGACAGCACCGGATTCGGTGTCAGCTTAAGATGACTAAGGAATGAAGCAAAATGTCACAAGATTCAGTGGCAAAAGAAAACACTCTGTAGTTTCAAACTGGAAAAAAAAAAGTTTGCTTTTGCTTGGTCCTGCTCTTTCTGTTTGACAGGGACACTTTCAGGACAGCTAACGAAGAAGATACAGCAACTATGTCCTTGGATACCAATTCTGTATGCCTACCTTTCATCTAAAGGATGCCTCTGCAAATACAGTTTTAAAATGACTGGTTTTTTTTTCTTTTCTTAAACAACTCAATTATAAGTGTTGGAGAAATGTCTCCGTGGTTAAGAGCACTGGCTGGTCTTGCAGAGCACCCGGCTTTGATTTCCAGCACCCACAACTGTCTGTGACTCCAGTTCTGGGGGCTGCAACTCCCTCTTCTGACTTCCACAGGCACCATGCACACAATTTGTGCACAGACATCCATGCAGGCAAAATACCCAACCACAGTTTCCCCCACAAAAAAAGAATTCAATTACAAATGGCCCCAAATATAAATGGGCACTTAGAGGGACTTTTAACAAATCCTTCTATCAAGTTAAGCCTCGAATTTGACTTTTTTTTTTTTAATTGTTCTTTCTTTCTGCAAATGCACCAGTTCCCTGCAGGCTACTCCAGGGCACAGAATCCTTTCCCTGCAGCCTATAACCTAAAGGCCTCAGGGAAGAACACAAAGGAGGCCTGTGTAAACACTACTGGGAATCAGATCACAGCACTCTCACCAGCTCCCCCTGCTGGGCTCTGAAAGCCTCCGTAGGCTGGCCATAGGGGCTTCTGATGCCATCTGGACAGAACCAGGCACACAGATCCCAGCCCTAACTCAAGAGACCACATTGCCTCACCCAGCCTTCCCAGCACATCACCAAAACCTCTGTTCTCTACCAAGGTCCCCAAACCAAGCTTTGGAGGTAAGGGGGATACGCCAGGCTGGAGTTTGAGGACACCCTAGTGTCTCCACCTCTCCTTACCTAGACAGGCATCAGAGTCTAGGGAAGACACTAGCCTCTTGGAAAGCCACCCTACTTTTCATCTTGCAGTCCAGCACAAGGACTTTTCAGGACCACGATTCTCCCCACTGAAAGCTGAGGATATTCCAAATACATTTGTTGAAAGAATTGATATCTATCAATACACTGCTATCAATACACTGAATACCAAACACCATTCACCCCACCGAGATGCTCCTGTACAAAGCTCTGCTCTGGTTGCTGGCAGATGCAGGAAGAAGTAGAGGAAGGGAGGACCCAAAGACTAGGGTTTGATGAAGCCTACAGTTAAATGTCAAGTTTTGAATGTAACACATAGATGATGGTAAATGTAATGCAACATGGTTAACACAATGAGGTTTTTCTGGAGCTCATGAGCAAATGAGTGAAAAGGTTAAACACGTATCACTGAGAATGAGAAAAAGAAAGACTAGCTAGGAGTAATAAACACAGAGGCCTATCTAAAACTAAAATAGCATGCCAGGACATGGACCGATAAGCCCAGCACTCAGGACACTGAGGCAAGAAGATCTCCATGAGTTTGAAGCCAGCCTTTGTTACAGGGTGAGTTCCAGGCCAGCCTGGACCACCCTTTCTCAAAATACAGAAATACAAATAAAAATATCAAATACCCAAACCAGCCCGTACAATTCACTAAATGAGTAAGTTCATCCAAGTAGCGGCCAGAAAGTGAGGGAACGTTCTGTCCAGGATCTCATGAGTAGACCTGCCTTCTTCCTGTGTAGCATCAACCTCCAGCTCGTTCTCTGGGCCTCGGTTTCTTCATCCATAAACTGAGAAAGGAAGTCCCTTCTACGTGAAAAGTTTCAAGATCCCACTCAGTGACTGACCGGGGGCCATGCAGATTAGAGGCAAGCTTGCAGAGAAAAACGAAGCCGGTGTGGAGGCAACCAGTGTGGGTGCCCTCCGGAGCAGGCTGTGCCCCAGAGGTGTCTCTTAAGATGTGAGCGAGTCGGGGAGGGGACCTGGATCTCAGGGGCCAGTCACTCACTGTCCCTGCTCTTACCTCATCAGCACACAGAATCGTCCCAGATGTATCTCCTCATGGACCACAGGCAGAGGCCCCTGCTCAGCTGCCCAGAGAGAGCAGGAGAGCTGTCAAAGCGGCCTGTGGGACCTATTTTCCCGGATGGCATCACACACACACAGTTCAAGACAAGCTGATCCAGTTCCTTCCTAGCTTCTAGGCAAGACAGTGCACAGACTGTCCCAGAAAGAGAGCCATCTAGTATTTTCTTTAAAATGACCCAAATAAGGAAACTCTATCACCTCTCTGGTGTCTCATATCCGTGCCTTGTAACCTAAATCTTTTCTGATACCATTACAGTTGCTCCTTTCTTGGGCTAATCTCAGAGGGAACTACAGGAGCGGTTCAATTCATAAATCTCCCACCCTGGAGATGTCTTATTGTTTTTAGATGCTGGTTTAGGAGTTTATGTTCCAACCTTTAAATTAATTGGCTTTGCGATTTTTCTTCTGAGTTTGTACCAACATCCTTAACCAGTGAACGTGAGAATACCAAAGTTGTAGGACAGCCGTTATAAAGAGCAGGGAGATTGCTGAAGGGGTTAAAAATGGAACTATCATGTGGTCTAGATACCCCACTACTGGGTATTTACCAAAAGGACAAAAAGACCCATTAGGTTAAGAGATATGCATCCCCCATGTTACGGCAGCACTGTTCTTGATGGCCAAGAAATGCCAGGCATGGTGGCATACACTAAGTTTAGTACCTGGGAGGCTGAGGCAGGAGGATGGTAAATCGAAGGCCAGCCTGGGCAACATAGTGAGGTGTTGTCTCAAAGGAAAAAATAGCCAAGAAATGGAAACAATTTAAATGCCCATTAACTGATGACTGGATAAAGACAATGCTGTACAAATGTGATAAGTAGTATAAGCACAATGAAATTTGGTCTCTTTTTAAAAAAATAGGAAGAAAGAAATCTGTCAGTGCAAGAACATAGATGACCCTGAAGACAGGCAGAGCAAGACAAGTACTTCCTCATCTCACTAATATGTAGAGTATTTTTAAAAGGTTGAGAGTAAAGCAGTAGCCACCAGAGGCTGAAGTGGCTGGTTGGTGGTGGGTCCAACAAGTACACCGTCACAATTGCAGGGACGAATAAGCCCAGGGGAGCTGGTGCGCAGCATGGTGACCATAGCGGATGGCAGTATGCCTCGTTCTTGAAAATGCGAAGAAGTGGACAGAAAGAGTTGGCTGCATTAAAAAGTAACTATGAGGTAACACACTCATTTAACAATTTCTATATGGATTTCAAAACCTATGTTGCACATGAGAAATACATACTATTTCATGTGTCAACTAAAAATCAATTTGGAAGAAAGCATTTAGAAGACAAACAAACAAAAAAGCATCCAGAAAACAATATATATATATATATATATATATATATATATATATATATAAACAAAATATTTTTTAAAAGCCCATCTATTTAGAGTCATGGAAACTAAGTGATGGGCACACGGGGAGTCTTCATAACATCTCTGCAATGTTTCTTTAACTCTAAAAGTAGCCAACAGTTTATGTAAAGAAAAATCACAGAGTCAGAATGTAGTGGAGTGTTTACTTGAATGTAATTTGCATATCATCAACTGGGCTATAAAACTCTGGTTTTATATTCTCTGGCAATTCTAAATTGTGTCCCACTAAGCAAACTCATCAATCAGTTATCCCTTCAGCTGACATCCACCAAATATCTGCCTCACCCAGGGCCTGGGTTAGATGCTGAGAATACAAAAATAGGACGTAGCTTGTTTAGTAAGGAAGACACACACCACCCAATATAGATAGCATCCAGGAGGACTCCTTAGAGTCACAGGAAGACTTTGTTCCACCCCTGGAGAGAAATAAAGACAGTCTGAGAGGAAGACACCTAGTGCTACGATTCAAATGTATCCTCCAACGTCATGTGTTAAAACCGAACCGGAATGTAGCGGCGTTGGAGGGAGGGCTAATGACGGAGTTCGGCACAGAGTCCTCATTGGCCAGTTACTGACAATATGGCGGGGGCTCCTTTCCCGTAGAGGAGAGCTGACCCGCACTCACCCTTCCTCGCCTGTGCCTTCTCGCCTTCTGCCTGCTACCATGGGATGACCAAGAGGAACTAACTAGATGCAGCCCTTCAGCCTTGGACTCCCCAGCCTCTAAAACAAAGAAATAGACCTCTCTGCTTTTAGACGCTGCCCAGCCTCAGGCGTGTGGCCACAGCGGCGTGAAATGAACTAAGACGTTTCGACTCCACCGATGAGTAGGAGAGTTCTCCAGGGCCAGTCAGCCTTCCCCCTCTCTTCTGCGCTCTTTAGCCCAGAGCCTCTAGAGAGGCCTAGTCACTTAGAGTCAGAGAAAACTGCAGCTGAACGTCGTGGAAGGACCTGGATGATAACACAGCAGCTCATGTTTGCCGGATGCTTTATCTGCATCCTGATGCTCAGGTCTCGCCACTGAGCATTACTGAAGTTAAGTGACCAGCTTCAGGTCATGTAGCTGTGAACTGGGGAAAGCTCCTTGCTTTTTCCAAGGGCCCTGGCTACTGGATTCCTGTTTCTGTTCTCTGCTCTTCCTCAGGGTGACCCAAAAGGAAACTCCAAAAGGTCAAAGTCCTAGTGTCGTGTTAGATTGAACTCATACAAACTCAGGGCTAGACCTCTCGAAATGTCTCTTCTCTCAAGTTCCTCTACATCTTAAAGGAAGTGTTAGGATGAGTGAGCAAGGCCACCACCAGGGTCGGTCCCTCCTGCCTGTGTCCCCATGGCTCCCGTGGAGAAAGCGTCCTGTGTTTGGGAGACCTGCAAACTTTGGTTATCCTCACTATTGTTTTATGAAGCAGAGTCTTGTCTTGGGTACTAAAAATACAAGCTGCCATCAGGGAGGACACACAGTCAAGTGAAGGAGAGTCACCACCGTGTACGTGAAAGGCTACACTGTCCTGAGTAGTTTAAAAATGATGTCATCGCGGTGCTGTGAGACCCCAGAGAAGGAAGCCCGGGATTCTGCTTGGGAATGGGGGAAGAGGGGACCAGGTAGAGGAAGGGGATGGGAGGAGACAAGATGGTAAGAGGGAAATGAGAGGGGGGAGACAGGAGGGGCAGGGATGGGAAAGAGAGATGGGGTAAGGAAAAGAAAGGGAAGGCTTTCTGGGGAAGGCGATATGGAACTAAGTCTTAGGGACTCACTACGTACGGGGTGTTTCCTGTAAATAAGATGGAAACTGCTCTGCAAAACGAAATGCAAGCAAAAAAAAAAAAATGAACATAGACTGCTGCTGGCTCAGCATGGCTGAAGTCAGGGACGGTGGATGCTGAACCCCGCCAAAAGGAGGTGTGGGAGTGTGAGGCCCTTCTGTCTAGGAGGGAAATGTCAGTGGTCCAGGCTATACGGCAATGCTCACTAACTCCACCCGCTCAGTGCAGGTAACAGAATGCTTCCACCTAGACCGATTTCCTTGGTTGATGTGTGTGCTTGCTTCCTCCTCAGAATCTGGTCTCTGAGAAAACCCTGCAGGGAGAAGAAGGAACCAGAAGTGGGAAAATGGGGCCCTCGAGGGCAGAGAAGTGAGTCAGTTGCTAGTCCGAAAGAGAGAAGTAGACTGGCCCAAACCTTAGTTTGGTCCCACCAAGTTGTGGGGAAAACCATCGATGAAAATTTGACAACCTAAAGATTTGCCGGGGGGAAGAAATCCCCAAGTCTTGAGATACACAGTAAATGAAACAAGCGGGGAGTGGGAGGAAAGGGTAGACGTTAAAAGATCAGAACTTTTACAAGCTCATCTTAGGGAGCGGAGTTCCTTTCTAGTCTACGTGTAAAAAGTATTACAGTTAACACCCGGAAGTCACACTTGATTGTGTATACGCCAAGTGCGCTGTGTGGGTGTAAATCTAGGTTTCACACCATGGTCTGTCTCTAAAAGAGCTGTACGTGCCTTGTTTTAGCTCTACGCCAGTTCCCAGCTCACAGTCTTAGGAGTCCCACGGATGGTGCAGACCTGGCCAGTGGTACCAGAAGCTGCCCTCACTGATATTAACTAACAGTATTTTAAGGGTGTCTGAGCTCTGACTTGCCTGAGATACTGACAGTGGAAAGTACCTTCTACCAGTTGAGGAAGTGTGGCCAGACCTGGAAAATACACAGTAATGTTAAGAAAAGCCCAACCACATCCCACCATGACCCATGAGAAGTGAGAGCGCTTTGAGCACCTGAGCTAAAGGCCCCTGACGGTCCTCCCCTTGGGGACACCAAGTGTTAGGACAAGTTCTGTTGGTCTGCACTCCAGGTCCCCCTGCTTGGTCACGCCCCAACTCTCCGGGTGCTTTCTATATTCTAGTTTGAGCCGAAAACCAGGGACGGAATTTGTAGATTAGCAATGGCAACAGAAACTTCAATATATTCTTAATAATGTGAGCTCATTCTCAGTGGGCTCAATGGAGCTGTTCCTGTAGACTTTCTGATGACAAGGTCCATTACACACACACACACACACAGAGAGAGAGAGAGAGAGAGAGAGAGAGAGAGAGAGAGAGAGAGAGAGAGAGAGAGAGAGGGAGGGAGAGAGGGAGAAGTCACAGGTGGTTGGCAAATATTTACTAATACCAGTTAATGATGGGACATTACTTTCATCAAAATTTTAAGTTCCACAAGAGGGAAATTTTGGTGGCTATACAATGTAGTCTAATACTTTCAAAACAGTTTTGACTTTATGTCATAAACCCTCCAGCACATATTTGCTTGCTAAACCAGAAGACCTAACACACAGCTGGGATATCTAACTGATAGAAGATGTGGCATGAGGAACAATCATTCAAGCTCAATTCCAAATAGGAACACTGAAGACTTATTATTATTATTATTATTGGTCATGGTAGAGGATACAGAGTTTCAATATGTAGACTAGGGTGGACTCTTGATTCTCCAACCTTAGGCTCTGAGTGCTGGGATGATAGGCATGCACCACTATGCCTGACTACAATGTGGCTTATTTAAGACTGATTTATTTTTATCTAATGCGTATGAGTATTTATGTCTGCATGTATGTGTATACACCGTGTGATGCTTGGTATAGGAGGAAGCCAGAGAAGGCCATCAGATTTCCTGGAACTGGAGTTACAAAGTGTCTTGTGGGTGCTGGGAACTGAATCTAGGTCCCTTGCAAGAGCAGCAGGTACTTTTAACCTCTGATCCATCTTTCCAGTCCTCAACAATATAGTTTAAATAAACATAGTTTGCATTTTTTTTTTTTTTTTTTTTTTTTTTTTTTTTTTTTTGGTTTTTCGAGACAGGGTTTCTCTGTGTAGCTTTGCGCCTTTCCTGGAACTCACTTGGTAGCCCAGGCTGGCCTCGAACTCACAGAGATCTGCCTGCCTCTGCCTCCCAAGTGCTGGGATTAAAGGGATTAAAGGCGTGTGCCACCACCGCCCGGCCATAGTTTGCACTTTTAAGAAATTATGCACTTAAAATAGAAGAGGTAACTGTGAATCTGACTCTCTCAGCTACTGTTATGACCTGTGGATAAATCACTTATGAAACACCCCCTAAGCCTTATGAAATAAAAAGACAATAATACCAACTATACATAGCTATTTGGGGAAATAAAATAGCAACTGTATTTCAAATGCTTAGAAATTTGAAATGCCTATCAAATGTAGCGGTGATCAACGTAGCTATACCCACAGATGCAATACAGAAAAATGGCGGCACACAATGGATCCAAGGACATCTCAGAAAACAGACAGTAGCTGCTTCCATCTACAGATAAGAAACTGGCCTCAGAGAGTCAAGAGATTTCTCAGTGTCCGATGTGGTCAAAGCCAGAATATGAATCCAAATCTGTGTCCACGTGCTCTCTTTCTACACATTGTACACACTGTACCTGTCTTTTTCATGAACAGAGACTACAAGTTCTGCCTGGGAAATGTGTAAAATGTTTACAAGTTTCTAAAACACAGACATCTGTACAGACTTGGAGAGAGAATCAAGGCCCTGAAAGCACAGTCAAAAGCCCTTGATCATCAACAGAGAGCCGCAGTGTCCCAACTGTCATTCTCAGTGGTCAGAGGAAAGAAACTGAACTGGTGACGTTTTGATGAAAACTCTCTACACGAAAGACAGTGAGGCAGGAGGACATCCAAAAAGTTTCCATGGTGCTCACCACCCTCCATCATCCCAAAGAGGAAATTAAAAAAAAAAAATGTTTACAAGCCATTGGAAATGGCATGGCTCAATTCAGTTTGAGGATAAAGAAGGGTACTCATCAATGAAAGACTACAGACATTTTCTCCCTTATGTTCTCTTGGTACCTGTTACCTCAATTTCTCCATAAGGAATTTATATCACTCTTGTGCTCCCTGGGACAAAGGTAACTGTTAGGATTTGAGTCTGAAATGTTTCCCACAGGCTCCGTGTGTTTCAGCAATTCGTTTCCAGATAGTGATGCTGTTTCGGGAGGCTGTGTAAACTTTGGGTCTCTGGTCTGGCTAGATGAAGTGAGTCTACTAGGGTAGAGCTTGAAGGTGGTATTTACCTTTGGCTCTGATCCTACCAGATCTTAAAGTGAATAAATCTACCTGCACATTCCCAGCTCCACTGGTACAATGGTTCCAGTCTCCAAACCTTTGTCGCACAGATGGATGGTGACCCCTGAAGGATGAGTCAAAACAGACCTCTCCACCCTTAAGTTGCCCTTCTCATAGAATAGAAATACAGATGACACATCCCTTATCCAAAACACCCAAGACCAGGAGTGTTGCAGACTCCAGAGTTTTGCAGACCTAGGGATATTTTCACAGCACCTATCCAAACACCTGAAATCTGAAATATTCCAGGATCTGAAACTTCCTAGTTATATCAGCAGCCAAAAAGTTTTGACTTTCAGAGCATTTGGATTTCAGATGTTCCCTTCAGGCAGCTCAGCTACTGTGAGCCCAGGCTGCCAAGGAGCTAAAGGACCCAACTTTAGAGAGTTCGCTTACAGTGAACAGGACAGTGACTCATGCTACTGGGAATTCTGCCTGAGCAGTGGTACCTAGGGCAATACACAGCTTATTGGCAAATACTTTCAGGTGGCTCCTCACCTCACTGATTTGGAGACATACCCTGGATAGATTCTAATGGTGACTGCTAGGATAAAGAAGCAAAATGCAGGTTATTAAATACCAGGTAGTTATTTCATTAGGCCACTTCCCTCTGAAAAGTGTAAGCAGAGAAAAAACTGAAAACAAGTCACCTGGATGGCGGCAATTTATGTGCATAACTAACCTGGTGACTGAAAAAACTGAAAACAAGTCACCTGGGTGGCGGCAATTTATGTGCATAACTAACCTGGTGACTGAAATTTATGTGCATAACTAACCTGGTGATTGCAATTTATGTGCATAACTAACCTGGTGACTGCAATTCCTGTACAATAACTAACCTGGTAACTGCAATTCCTGTACAATAACTAACCTGGTGACTGCAATTCCTGTACAATAACTAACCTGGTGACTGCAATTCCTGTACAATAACTAACCTGGTGACTGCAATTCCTGTGCATAACTAACTTGGTGACTGCAATTCATGTACATAACTAACCTGGTGATTGCAATTCCTGTACAATAACTAACTTGGTGACTGCAATTCCTGTACAATAACCAACCTGGTGACTGCAATTCACGTGCATAACCAACCTGGTGACTGAAAGTGATGCCTCAGTTTCCTCACTGTGGAGGCCCCAACCTCTGATTTCCATACAAGTTCATTGAGAGAGAGTGGGGGGGAAGGTGGGTCCCTGTAACTTGTGCTCAACTAAACTAAGAATCAACGCTGCAACCACAGACCATGGCTTTGCTGGTTCCTCAATTCAACAGCTTTTCCTTCCTGGGGGGTGGGGCACTGGCCATATTTGAGACACCGCCTTTGTAGCACTGGTGAGACTGGTCACAGACCTGGCTCTGAAGCTGCGGACCACGTATTTTAACTCGCCAAGTGGGTCACTTTCAACTTCTGCTCTTCCACGCACAGTTACAACGATCTTTCATGTGTAACCAGTCTTTAGAACACCTACATTTGGCAATTACTGTGTAATTCTAGATATATGCACTCGGGTATACAAATAATTAATTTATTTGTGACTGTCAGTCAGCACACTAGAAAAACGTGAATGCCACTTGACTGAAGTTATTCTTAACTTCTAAGACTAAGAACTTTCCCGGGATTTTAAAGGAAGAGATCTCGTTGTATGGCCTGTGCATGGTATTCGCCAATTAGTCACGTGCACGGGACTGAGCACGTGGTGATGATGAGGGCAACAGCAGAGTCTTTAAAAAAGCAGCCGCCGCGCCACAGCTGCTCTTCTTCGGGGGAACTTACAACCATCTGAGCTCAACTTTAGCGCTTCGGCACATGCTCGCACTACAGTTTGTTGTTTGTTCCTGCGACTGTCTCTGAAACCCAACAGTTGATACAACACTCCTCCAATTAAAGAGAATTCAACAAAATACATGCACGAACAAATCTGTTGTCAAATATGGAGATGATGGCAGTACTCCCCTCACAGGACTGCAGTGATGACCGATGCTTTCTTACAATCAAAGCCCTTAGAGAAACGCCCAGTTCTAAGCGAGGAGGGTACATTAGCTGTTATTAATTAGGGTGGTAACTGAGATCCCTCCTCGCTGCCCCTCCCTCCGGTGCTTGCAATCTCTTACAAGATGGAGCTGTTATGCAACTGATGGGAAGACAGATGCAATGATGGAAATTGACAAACCAAAATAGGAAGTCAGCGGTGAAGACAGGAAGTTGAGTCAGAAGGAAGCAGAGGAAAACAGGGAGACACCACCTGGGAACACCACGCTTGAGCAGCTGGAGCAAGATTCCCCTAGGAGACGGATATCTAGTCAGGAGGCAACTTCTTACCACCTCACCAGTTTTGACGTCAGAGTGCCTTGTCATCCTAGCAAGTCAGGGACACTTGAAGCTCACCTAGTCAGCTGACAGACTAGTTAGCGATTTTGTTTTGATGGGCTCCAACTTCCGCTTTTATGTTTGCATTGTTCAGTACACTAACTGAATAATGTCACTTCACTGAATATCTGTGAACTGGGAAGCAACCAACCCTGGCCCTGCCCCCCAAAAGAATCCTGGGGAGAAACTTATTCATCTAAATCATTCTGCTGTAAGACCTGTCATCAGTTATAAAATCTGATGACTTTATAATCTGACCTTAAAAGGTTTAGCTCTTCTCAAACTCGAGCTACACCAGGAAATTTCTTCATTTTGTCTTCTATGGCCTTATTTTGAGATTTGATTGCTGTCTCTTCTGTGTGTGCAGAGGGGGCCTGTACTCTTTACGTAAAAAAGAAAAGGTAACTTGAGAATTTTCTAAGAACAGTACAGAGTGATTGAGTTAAGTTCCCGGTATGTGTCCTTGTGTTCACTGACATAAATGAAGGCCTATCTAGGGAATATATTGTGTAGGGACAGCGGGTGGCACTTCTGTGACCGTACTTAAAATAAAGCCATGGACTGTTGTCATTTCTGTCGGAAGGCTAAGTAAAGTCACTGCGTAATTTTTCTCACGTTTCTTGAAGTCAATGTCCATTTGGTACTGTGAGGCTTAAAATGAAGAATGGAGCTTTGGAAAGATGCAGACCAGGGCTGTGATGCAATAATGCCTGCTCCATCTTCCTTCACAGCAGTCTCCACAAGATCTCACCAAGCACTAAACGGGGAAGTGAAATTAGGTATTTTCATGTTATGTAACAAATTCTTTAAAAAAAAAATCTATGTGACAAATTATTCATTTCAATCAATATCATCATCAGCTCTACTGCCAGGAGAGGTACCAAAGGAACTGGGGTCTGTGACTGGGGCAGGACAGAAAAGAAAAAAGAAAAACAAGATACAATCAATGCTATCCTGACCCTGAGGCAAAGCATTAGGCAATCTGCAGGCCCAGCCGTGGAGGAAGCAGCCGACAGGGAAGCCTGGGAAGACCTGTTTCTTTCAAGTGACCCTTGAAAAAAAGCCGGAAGACTTACAGAGATGAGCATTAAAGAAATAGAGCGAAAAGAGTGAAACAGCATGAACTTCCTGGTGGCTTGCGGTCTGGTGCACCCAGAAGGTGGGTAGGCAAGACGAGGGGGAGGGGGGGGCTCACGTAGGAGGAAGTGGCATGAAATAAGGCTGAGGAAGTGGGCTGAGGCAAGTTCGTGAGGGTACAAAAATTTTTAGTAAAACTGTTAATGAATCATTCCTGCCGTTACATGAAATCTGTCTGCCAAGGGGTGTCCTACATATTTTTTATTTTTCTATTTTGAATTTCCCCCCCCCCTCACCCCCCCCTCTTTCTCTCTCTCACACACACACACACACACACACACAACTGTGTTAGGCCCCCCCCCCCCCCCCCCCCCCCCCCCCCCCCCCCCCCCCCCCCCCCCCGCCCATCACCACAGTCAGCCTAGCTCCTGAAACCCAGGCCACCTCCTGCCCCACCCTGACTCTTATGACCTTGGGCCAGCAACTTCTCCACCTAAGCCCACTCCTGATAGCTCAAGGCACTTGAGAGGATTCCAAGAAATCATGTGGCTACAGTGAGCACTTAAAAGGAACCAGGTTTGCGGCACGCAGCTCCCCAGATCTACACATTCCATTCAACTCAACCAAGCTCAGATGAGATACCTTCTAAAAACTCGGGGTTGTACAGAATACATACTGACATCTTCCTCGTTATCATCCCCTAGTCCATACAATACAACACCTTCCGGAGGTACTTCGGCAGTTCTAAAGTATACCGGACTGAGCGCCTGCAGCTTTGAGAGGCTGCAGAGGTCCTTTCTGTTCTGAATTTCAACGCACACACAGGAATGAAACGTTACTCACTGGCCACCCTTCTCCAAGAGGTTCCGAGGTAGAGAAGCAGCAATCAAGTTAAAACACTGGAACTCTTTCCAACGTTACTGACTGTTGCAAGGTATAACATACAAAGGATATGAAATTGGAAGCAGCTCTACCAGACAGAGATGGCTACCGAAGGCTCCAGAAGCAGCTACCGCAAACCGCCCCAACGGTATCTCTGTCAGGGCTGAGGCCCGGAAGAGCCCTCCTCCTCCAGGCTTCTGGCTCGAGTGAGAAACTGTGCATTGGTGGCCTGGCAGGTGGATGCTTCAGCAATACACACTTAGTTGGCATTAACTCTGCCTTGTTCATTTTTGCCCTTTCCCCAATGTAAGGGAAAATGTTGACATTCCTTCATATCTTCATTTATTTAATTCTCATTACTATCTCTGATTAAAATATTTGAAGTATATTTTTTTTCCAGTATTTTCTGGGCCTTAAGCCTTCCTTCAGAGTCCATGGTTTGTTTGTTTGTTTGTTTTTTCCTACCTTAAATCTAGCCAGGTAAGCATTGCAAGTGAAGACTCATGGTCAGCACAACTTCCAGAAATTCACATTTACAAAAAAATGGTGAATGCCATTTAAATTTGCCTACACAGACGTTCTTTTTTTTTTTAAAGTTCATCTAGTAGAAACCAATTGTGAGAAATTCTTTGTACATTTGACATCAAGGTGTGGGTTGACAAGCCATCACACGTGTTTTGCTAATGAAAAGTTTTGTCTCTGCTCTCATTTTGAAGTTGCCCTGCTGGAGCCGTTTTCCACAGTAAGAAAGCCTGGCCTTCAGCATGCGTGCTGGACAGCTTATATGTGCCACGTGTCCTTGACTAGTAGTCAGAATCAAATCAACGCTGATAGACAGATGCCTCAACACTTCAAGGCTCTGCGCTCCGCCAGTTTAAGAGAATTTCCTTTGCAGACAGGAGGCCTCTTTCTCCAGGATTTACCAGAGCGTTCAGAAGCATGGCCTTCAGCCTTCTCTACAATCCAGACCTCTCTACAAAAGTGGCACAAGCCACCAACACAAACTGCTTTTATTTTTAGAGACTGGATGAAGGGGAGGAGACCTCTAATTTTATGTAGTTAGAAAATACAGGCATTAAAAACCCCATCTCAGAAACCACTCACAGAACCAGCCCCACATTTGAGAAACGTAGGACCTAAGATGTTAACATATCCATTGAGTGACCATAAGGAAGCTTTTTTTTTTTTTTTAGAAAAACAACCACAGGAACTAAAAAAAATCAAACCACCCCCATTAGTATAATGAGCAGCAAAGTCTAAATGATCAATATGCACTTTCCCGAAAACAAAGTTGACCAAATCAGAGTAAATAGCCTTCCTGAAATAGAGCAATAAGTGGGCATCAAAACACGGTTTGGCTTTAAAGATGGGGAAAAATCACTCAGTTTTTTGGGGGTGAGGGGGTAGGAGTGGGGACTGATAACCACAGAGAACTTGGCAAGAATCAAGCCAGAGGACACCCTCCCCACCCCGGCCACCCTAGGTGGCTGCAGGTCCCGGGTCCTTAGAGGGAGACAGGGCACAGAGAGAGGCTCAGAGGACAGGTGCTCAGTCCCTGCAAGGCAAAATCCACAGTCCCCAGCAGCAGAACCACAGCTGTGTCCCAGACACGCCCAACCAGCAAAGGAACAAGAAGCGACTTTACCTTGTGGAGAAACTGTTCGTGGTGGCACTGCTGTGGGATCAGAAGCACTAGTCCTTCAGCTCTGCAGAGCAGCCTTGTTAAGCCTGGGTGTGTGGTCACGAGGCAGGAAGTAACCACAGTGACAAATCACCAGCCAGGAAAGAAATAGATTTTGTCTTTATAAGGACATTTTACTCAACTTTTTTTTCCCCCGTGTCTCCTCCCCCAAATCACCTGACCACAGGTCACAGTGAAATCCAGAAGCCACCTTCCACTTCCTCTTCTCTAGGAGCATTTTGCTGGTTCCCTGGGTCTCTCAGCAGGCCCTGGGCTACTTAAACCCTTCTGATCACAGATAGGGAGCGAAGGTCAGCTCGCTGGCTGAACTCTTCTGTCTGACTCTAGTTGCTAAAAGCAAAACCCAGGAGCCTACCTACTTCCAGCAGGGGTAAACCAATTATTCATTTCTAATGAAAGATCGGAGGGAAAAGGTGGTATGTACCTGAGACAAACTGAAAGGGATTCCCATGGGAGAGCCTGCCCATCCAAAACCAACCTCCCACACTCCCCCAGCCCATTTAGAACCAACCCTTCCCACTCTCATAATGATGATCTTATTGGTACAAAGAAAACAAAATGATCTCTTTAAGCACAGGGCCCCCGTAGAGGAAAGGTTACTTACTATCTTATTTACTCATTCTTTTATTTATAGAACACTCATGTGCTAATGATCTCTTTAACCCAATTAGAGAGTTCAATTATTTAGACGTTTCCTGTAAAGGACACAAGTGCATCACACAGGCAGCTATCGCTAACAGGCTAGCTTCACTCCTTCATACAGACCAGATCTGAGTTGTGCTGACTGAATATTGAGTACAATCATCTATGCATTTCCTGGAGTCAGTGTGTTTCCATCAGTAACAGAGATAGATGCTGTCATTTAGCCTTGGGGACATCAGCCGCAGCTAGGCTCCCGGGTCAGATGGTGAAGATGCCCTGCTCATTCTACAGGTATCTCTGTTTTCCAGGAGCCATGACTGCTGTCAAGGCACAGCACGATTCCACACACTGGGCTGCTCTTTAGACTTCCTTGGCTTTTCTGAATTCCTTAAAAAGCTCTTGGCTTTAACTTCCAATGCTGAGATAAAGTCTTGCAGTTTATCTCTGGCATCAGCCCGATGAGGGACCTACTCAGAAACCCTGCAGGGCTCCTATTGGGCAAGAGGGTCTGCTAAAGAATGGGAAGACATAGGGAAGGTTCAATTTTCTCTAGATGTGATCCTTAAGAACACTCTAGAAATGGTTCTAGTATGAACCGACGACTCTCTTTTGGTGGCCCAGCCAAGAGTGAGGTGGTGAGTAGGACCCCAATTAATAAGTGGCAGAGAGAGTTCCAGGGCACCCGACTTCATCTAAAGAAACACCCAGACACTGTCCATAAAGGACTGACCACATGGACACAGCAGTAAAATGCTGGTGGCCTCCACTCCTGGGAACAGTCCTCACTCAGGGTCCTGCAGCAGGGCTCCCCAGATGGTCTTACTAAGGGGAGTGTGTGCAGACAGTGCCTGTGCCTGTCTGTGACTACATACTTGTGGTTCCAGAACGGAGTAAAGGCCACATGCCTCATGAAAAGGAACCAATCCACATGTTGCTTACCTGGGTGACAGAAAGCAGGAACATTCTGTACGTGCTTTTGCCTGATCGCAGGAGACAGGAGGAAATCTATAAACGAAAAAGAGGAAAAACACACTCATGCCTCCGTTCCTCTAGTGTGTGAGTGTCTGCCAGAACTGGTGACTGAGACAGATGAAAACACAACCATTGCTCTCTCCCGGGGAGGACAAAGCCTGGTGCAGAGAAAACATGTAAGTCAATGCTCAAGGGAGGGCGGGGGGAAAAGCAGCGTGATGTGAAGCAGGCACAGATTTGAGGAGAGCTGACGGGAAAACGTGCGGAGTTTCAGCTAGACTCTGGTTCTGCTTGCAGTGACTTGGATCCCGACTGTGCTTACACCAAGGGAGATGAAAGCCACCGAGCAGGACACTGCTTATCGCCACCTGGCTGACACAGCCCCTTCTCCCTAGGCATCAGCTCAGCTCTGATCCTCCTCAGCCACCTGTCACTGCCCCCAGCCACATCCTGGATTTCACCATTCAAGTCCCTCCCTTGTCATCTCCCCACCTGCATCGCTCCTGATGAAAATCTACCCAGGGGAAGCAGTTGAGGAGGCCGTCTCAGAACAGACTTTCCCAGGCAAGCATGTATTTCAAATTGCTTGTGATAGTTACACAGGAAGGTAACTTTGAGTTTCGTTGCTTTTAGTTTCTCTGCAGACAGTATTCCCTTCAGCTCTGTGCCCAGATATATCCCCACCCCCATCTGCTGTGTGTCTCTGCTGCCCCCTCTTCCAATGAGTCCACCTCTGCTTTGCCTTGCCTCAATGCCTCCTGCTCTCCCTGAATTCACCTGACACCCAGGCCTGCTCTAGGGTCATGACCTCAATCTCCAAGGCCAGATCACTGACACAGGAGAGTGGCCCAGTAAGAGTTCTGGATCAGGTAACTGGGGTCAAAGGTCAACCTTACTGATGAACTGGTTGGATGACTTTAGACAGATGACTTAATTTCTTCGGCCTCCAGATCTTCATCTAGGAGATGGGATGAGACCCGTGTCTGTTTTGTGCATCTGTCGATAGGATTAAGGGAACAGTGACCTGGGAAAACTGCCTGTCACAAAGAAAGTGGGGTGAGGGTGCTGACTGCTTTTTAAATATTTATACCAGGCTGTGGACTAGACCTTTCCCATATATTATTTGATTTATTCCGTACCCATAACACATGAATTAGATATTACTTTCTTCAGCTTAGTAGTATCTTTATTGGCATATGAGTCACATGGTACAACATTTACTCTTTCAAAGTAGTTTTATCATAAGACCAGACCTGTATATACATTATGTTATACAATTCAAGAATATTTTTATCACCCCCAAAAGAAACCCAGTACCAATGATCAGCTATTTCCCACTTACCCGAAGCTCCTACATCCTCAGCCTTCCACAATGACTATTTCCATCTTTATGGATTTGCCTGTTCTCAACATATCACATAAATGAAACCATGGCTTCTTCTAGCCTTCTGATTGGGTTAAGCCAGAGTTTTGTTAGGTGGGCCTTGAACTCTCAGTCCTCTTGTCTCAGCCTCCTGAGCACAGCTGAGATTACAGGTGTGTTCCTTGATGACCAAACAATTTCATGTCTTTGTGTGTGTAGTTGCTTGGTTTCCTCATTCAGCATGTCTTTAAGGTGCATCCATGTTGTACCATGCATCACTACCTTCATTCCTTTTTATTTTTAATTACATTCTATTTTATTTACTTTGGAGGCTGCCCCTCCCATGACACTTAAGTGGGGGTCAGAAGGCAACTTTGAGGGGCCAGCTCTCCTCCTTCACCATCTGGGCACCGGGAATGAAAATCAAGTCTTCAGGATTGGCACCAAATGCCTTTCCCTCTTGAGCTCTCTCACTGGCCCTTCGTTCTTCTTCATAAAAGAACGATGTCCCAGGTTTAAGGCTATAGCACATGCTATGGCCCATGGGTCAGTTGGTGGCCCTTCGGATGGGTCTGCTGCTTTGGCACTATGAATAGCAGGCACTGCTATGAGTATTTGACTATGTATTTTGTATGGCTATGCTTTTTAACAAATGAATGTGTGCACATCATTTTAGAAGTTGCATATTACCCCAAGGCTGGTTACAAAGCACCACTTTTTTTTGCATCCTTTTTAAAATTTTGTTTTTATTATTAAGAGATTTTCTATTCATTTTACATACCAACCACAGATTCCCCTCTCCTCTCTCCTCCCGCCCCCCCCCAGCCTTCACCCCCCAACCCACCTCCTCCAAGGCAAGGTCATGGGCAGTCAGCAGAGCCTGGTACATTCAGTTGAGGCAGGTCCAAGCCCCTCCTCCCTGCACCAAGGCTGTAAAGCAACACTCTTGACAATTATCCTTCTGATTTCTCTTCCCTAGAGAGAACCATTCTCAACAGACACAGCCTTTTCCTCCACTGTTAGCTCCAAACTTTCAGGTGCTGTACTTACACCATATCTTGATTACTTAGATTCATGTACATAGACATGAACATATACACTTATCTCTACTTCTCTCTACTTCCTATTTGGAAATGAATTTGAGTCTCACCTACCATTATCTAAAACAAGTTACAACAATATTTTCATTAAATCAATATTCAGCTTTTATAATGACTATCAAAATAGTCATAACTGGACTGGGGAGACGGTCCAGTGGGTAAAGTGCTGCCATACAGTGTAGTGACCTGAGTTCAAGTCCCCACACCCCTGTATATCCAGGCAGGGTCGTCTATGTCTCTCATCCCAGCACTCCCACAGGGAGACCAAAGGTGGCGGCGACAGGAGTATTCCGGGAATCTTGAGGGCCTGCCTTGTGAAATGAAGAACAACGAAAAGCCTGTGTCAAACAAGATGGAAAGCAATGAGTGACATCTGAGGTTGTCCTCTGACCACCTACAGGCACCCAGAGGCACACACGTGCCCACACTCACACACACACAGGCACACATAGCTGTATACACACACAGACACACTCACACAAAACGAACAACAGACAAACAAGCAAACCATAAAACAAAACACGTTCCTGGGCAATGGCATGCACTATGCTTCTGTATCTTCTTAATTTGTTCGGTTCCCACATACTTATGAACACCACATAGAATTCTCTAACAGAGCTAAAGTAAGACAAAACAAAGCCAAGCCCAACAAAAACAAAGCATGCATCCATCCCTCTCCTGTGATCTTGGAGAGGACCCTCTGAAGTCCCCATCCTCCGTATGTACGGTCTGTGCCCCTCGGTATGAGAAGGTCATCTGTCTTAGCCTCGTCCAGGAAGCTCTTTCTTCTGCTCTCAGCTGGAAATCACACATCTTCCAGTCTCTGAGTCCACTTCCTTGTTTAAAAGGGGCGTATCCTCTACCAGATTCCTCAGAACACATGGGGCAAAAAATTTTTTGAGACATTCAACAACTGAAAACACATAGGACCTACTTGCATTCTCAGAAATTCACCCTGGAAAACACTTTTTTCCCCCTCAGAACTGTGAAGGACTCTTCAGTGTGTTCCAGATTATAGCATTGCTGCTGAGAAAGCTGATGTCTTTCTAATAGTCCCTCCTATATCATTTCTGATTTTCTTTTTCTGAAATATCAGGATTTCTCCTTTACACCCAGTGTCCTGAAGTGTTTGTATGAAAGTTCTCGGTGTGGGTCTGTGTGCACCCACTGTGTGAGGTTATCATGATAGTTAGTGTGGGTCTGTGTGCACCCACTGTGTGAGGTTCTTCCAATCCCCTTCCATCTGGAAATCCAGGTCTTTGTACTCTGAGATATTCTTCCTCTCACTGTACTCTCTTCCTCTCTTCCCTCCCCTGGCCATCTTTCCAGGGTCCCTTCCCTGGCGTTGCACTAATTGCATGCTGTGCATCTTGGGTTGGTTTTCTCACACCCCACTCCCTGCTCCTACTCTCTGCCTCTTGGTCCTCAGGTCCAACTGTCAGACTCTTCCCCCACCCCCAGTTCCTACTAAGAGTGCTATTCCTGCTGGTGTTGCTTACATTTCTGTCCCGGTCCATTCTGTGAGGTTACCACACAGTTCCACAGACTGAATCATTTAGAAGAACAGAAACACATTTGCTCCCAGTTTAGAGAACTGGAGTCCAGTCGAAGGTGTGGTTTGGCAGGGTCTTCTCACTACGCCCTCACATGGAGGAAGGTGAAGGGTAAAAGCAAAAGGAGCTGAACTCCCCTTTTATAATGGCACTAGCCCCACCTGGACCAGGCTTTCTCTTTGGGGTCACCAACCAGCTCCCAGATGATGACACAGAGACTTATTAGTTTTGAATGCTAGGCCTAGCTTAGGCACGCTTCTGGGTAGCTCTTTTAATTTAAATTAACCTATTTCTCTTCATCTACCTTTTGCCCCGGGGCTCATTACCTTTCTTACTTCTGTATATCTTATTTTACTGCTTCTCCTGTCTGCCTGGCTCCTGGCCCTGGGCATGTCTCTCATTCTCTCCTCCTTCTCTCAGTCTTCCCTTCTTTTCTTTGAGCCTAGAGTTCTCCTCCTATTTCTCTTCTCTGCTTGCCAGGCTATCCTTTCTCCTGCCTAGCTATTGGCTCTTCAGCTCTTTATTAGACCAATCAGGTGCCTTAGGCAGGCAAGGTGAAACAAATGCAACACATCTTTACATCATTAAACAAATGCAGCATAAACAACACACCTTTATGTAGTTAAGGTAATATTCCACAGCATAAACAAATGTAACACATCTTTGCCTAGTTAAAATAATATTCCACAACACCCACCCAGAGGGGCAAAGCCCTCATGACTATAACTTCTTTAAAGCCTCACCTCCTTGCGCTGTCTCAATGGCAGGCCAACTGTCCCAGGAACCTCTGAGGGGACAAATATTCAACCCACAGCAAGAGCTAAGAGCTTTTTTTCTCTCCCCGCCCCCAGGATTCTTGTGTTATAGCAAAGTGGAACACAGGATGGGTGGGGAACGTGTCTCTGCCCCATATGTAAACTACAAAGCTTCCTGTGTTTAGGCTCCATTTTGCTTCCCTGCCTTCAGAAGGATCCTGTAGCCCAGAGTCCTGAATTCTGCTGAGTGCCCACGGTGTGAGGGCATGATATGTATTTTCTCACATCACAGACTTGGAGTTCAGCTAAAGCACTTCCCACAGTGTGTGTGTGTGTGTGTGTGTGTGTGTGTGTGTGTGTGTGTGTGTGTGTCTCATGGCTTCTAACCTTCCGCTGGACTCTAGTGTTTTGTTTTCTTTTGCTGACAGCCTTCAACAAGATACAGAGTTCTAGGAGCTGATGGTTGAGTTGCCTTGATTAGCTTCTGAAACAGGGCACCAGGCGTTTCATAGATATCTGTTTAAAAATTAATACAGGAGACTAAGCTGGGCTTCAAGGATAGGACTGAAATCACAGGAAACATACATGAGAAAGACTACTGCTGGGAGAAAGCAAGGTACATAGAGAACCTGACCGAAGCTGAGTCCTGTGACCAGTAAGAATGCAGATCGTGGTGGGGGAGGGGAGTGTGTGTGTGTGTGTGTGTGTGTGTGTGTGTGTGTGTACGTACGCGCGTGAACGAGACAGGTGGAGGCTGAACAGAGTTCAGCTCATGGAAGGTCTTCAATATGGGTTACAGATCTTGAATTTACCCTGAATCTTAGGGTTTTCCAGAGAGGCAGACTAGGATATATATAATGGGGTCTGTGTGTGGGGTGTGTGTGTGTGTGTGTGTGTGTGTGTGTGTGTGTGTGTGTGGTGTATTATGTGGATTATATACATTTCCAAAGAGATTTTTAAGACTTGACTTGTGTGATTACAAGTGCTGACATATATCAAGACCTTCAGGAAAGTCCCTGATACAGATCTAGTGTGAACTCTAGTAGGCTTGGGATCCAGGAAAAACCAGGCTTTTAGTTTTGGTGCAAAGGGAAAAAGAAGTCAGTGTCCCAGTTCAAGGCAACCAGCCAGGGGCAGTATCTCTTCCACAGACAGTATCTCACGTGAGCACTTCACATCGTCTTGTGGGGGCAGTGGGGGGAGCCTGCCTTTCCCTGCATCAGGAACTTTGGTGACTTAGATGAAGGCCATCAATATTAGGGAGGGCCACCTGCTGTACGGTCAAAACTTCCAATCAAAATTCACCCTAAGGCACTGTCACCAAACCCTTGGATAGTGTTTGGCTGAGTACCTTGGCATGCTACAGGCTAGCCACCTTAACCATAATATTAATTATCACCCTCTCCAAGCAACGGAGAGCTGTTTTAAGATTTGTATTCGTTTCCCAAGGCTGTGACAACAATGACCACACACTAAATGATCTAAAGTAACAGAAACGTATTATCTCTAAGTTCTAGAAGCTAGAAGTTTAAAATGAAAGGTGCTGGCACGTTGGCTCCTTCTGAAAGTTGTGTGTCATCTTGCTCCACGTCTGTCTTAGTTCCTGCTGGCTTCCAGACATCCTTTGTCATCCTTGTTTATAACGACATCACTCTAATTTTTTTTTGCCTGAACTTACATTTCTGTGCCCACATTTCCCCTTTTTAAAGGAAGACAGCAATATTGGATTACGTTCCATCCTAATGATCTCATCTTGATCACCCCCAAACACCCCATTTCCAAATAAGGTTGCACTGGTAGGCACTTGGGTACAGGACCTCAACATCTTCACGGGGATACAATTCACTAAGGAGGCATCAATGAGAAGTGACAAAGTCATGTCTGTGTTCTAGAAAAACCACAAGGGCTGGAGCAGGGGAGAATAAAGATGAAACCACCTGGAGCGGGGAGGCGGCCCTCAGCGGGGCTCTGGTGATGCTAGAAGCCATGGGAGAGAGAAGTATGTAGCCCTTAGGGAGAGAAAATGACTGAACACCTATAATGGAAGGAGGAGATTGGATGAAATAAAAGAAGGGGTCTGGGTGACCCCCTTTGTGGATGGGGAGCTGGGTGGTGGGCAGCTGCACCACTCAATGAGGCCAGGAACCCAGGGGCAGCAGTGGAGGTGACTGTAAGCTTGGTAAAAGGCTGCCCTTTTACTGTCATCAGTTTCCAGTCTTCACTGGCCCCTTTCATTCTGAAACCAGAGGGGAACATGACAGCCTCGCCTTTCTCCAAGGTTCCACACTCCTAACTACGTAGGGTCGTCTCCCATGCTCTTCTCTATGAACAAGTACTGATGTGGAAATTAAGAATGTGTGGTTGGATGTTGAAGCCTCCAAACATCCCAAGTGTCTAACAGTGAATTCATCACTTCTCTGTGCGTCCCACGGCACTCTTCAAGTCCTCCATTGCCCTCCATTGCCCACATGTGGTTAACATAGCTTTACATTTCCCATACAGTCTTTCCCGGCTCAATACCATATTAGGATGAACTTCTTGATTTTTCTACCTCCCATTTCTTCTACGCTCAATCCCACTTACATATCACTACCATATTACCCTCCAGAAAGCTACACTCTGCGCCCATTACTCTTGCTCACTAAGTGCCTGAAATTGCTCATCACCACCAGGATAATTTCTGAATTCTGCCTCCATTCACTTTCCTAATCTCATACAAACAACATGATCCCTCTGATCTGTCATTAATCTTCTGATAAACCTAACATATTTTTCATTTGCCAATTGAGACTCCACCCCCCCCACCCCCCCACCCCCGCCCCCACCCCACCCCCCCACCCCCCGCCCACACTACTTCCTTTCCAATTGTGTCCTAGAACATTAAGTTCTTACGTGCCTTCAAACCCTTCATTCTGACCCTGACTGAAACGCCCTCATTCATCACCAACTTTGTCTTTCCTTTCCTCTCAGGTCCTAGAACACTTGTCTACGAGCCATTGTTGATGTTTCTAGCACTCTGCCTTTCTTTGTTAACTAATCTTTATGATTGCATGACTATGTGTGTTTAAACGCCTTTATCTGTGGGGAGTGCATAGAGTCCTGAGTGAATGTGTATTGTTGGCATAAATGTGGACATGTCAACGACCCCAATGCTTCAGACTCATGGGAATGACAAGAGCTATCCCAGGTCAGGCTATGGGAATGACAAGGCCTTCCCCTGGTCCAAGTATGGATGTTGATGAATGACTGACCTTTGCCTAAAGCCAGTATGTGCACAAACAGCAACCATATCTTCCTCCTCCTAAATATTGCCTCTGCAGACTGCCTAGAATCCCAGAGGTCTTTACACAGAGACAAGGGAACACGGAGCAAGCTGGCTAGCCAGACTAGCCGAACTGGTGAGAGACCCTGCCTTGGTATGCACAGTAGAGAGAGATTAAGGAAGATACTCTATGTCAGCCTCTGGTCTCCACACGCACCCCGGACATGCGCATACACACCCCCACACAAACACAACACATTTTAAAAAGGGAACAGAAGCTAGGCATGGTGGCACACCCCTTTGATCCCAGCACCTGGGAGGCAGAGGCAGGTGGATTTCTGTGAGTTCAAGGCCAGCTTGGTCTATAGAACCAGGTTCCAGGACAGCCAGAGCTACATATAGAGAGATTCTGCCTCAACATAAAATGAAATAATAAATTAAAAAATAAAGGGAGAACAGACGAGTAGGATGGTGTGTGGCCGTGCCTGAGACATGTGTAGGTGCTGACCAGAAGATGAGGGGACAGAGAGTGGACATCATATCAGACAGAAGGCCAGCAGACACCAACATGACTGCAGACATCTCCCAACTGAAACTCGGCTCTTGGAGCGCAGGAGCTGCATCCTCCCCCCCAGCACCTAATGCACATTTCATATAGACAAATTCAACCCCTCTTTTGATTAGCTGAGAAGGCAAATTGATTCTATAAACAACATGACATTCACAAGCTAAACCAAAGAGCTAACATAATTAGATGTTTTAAATATCAATCTAAAATTCTCTCTTGAAGTGTGATAGGCCTTTCAGAGAATTTATATAGGCAGTTAGCACATAAAGGTTAACTTTACATCCTTCTGATGCCCGTTTTACCATCCTTAACTGATAAGGGAGGGTAATAAAAGCTAATTATAGTTGTTATTGTCAGGTAGATCTGGAAGGGAAAGGGCTAGAGGCAGCTGCAAATTGGATTTTCATAAAATGTCAAATCCATAAAAGTGTTATCTCTACAGTATTCCTAAGTATTCAAAAATGAAATTCAGCACACGATGCAGATTGCAGCTGTTTCAAAAGCTGACAGTTCACATACCTGTGACTTATAAGAAGTCCCAAGACACTCACTGACATTTTCGGACCCGTTGTCACTGACAGAGGCATGGGAACAGATGCAGCTGAACTGAATGCATGCTAACCTCCTGCAGGTCCCACCCTGAGAATGCAAGACCTCCTCCTCTTTTGTAAGTAGATCTCATACTGGTGAGGTGTTTGAGACTCTCCCAACCACGGACCAAGCATTTAAAGGTTCGAAAATAAACCCACTGAAAATCAAAGTGTGACTCCAATATTTTAGTGGAAGAGTAAACATGTGAAGTCATGCTCCTTTTTTTTTTTTTAGCAATATAAACCTAGAAAGTAAGTAAATAGAAATTAAATAAACTAGTAAAAGTATTTAGAAACATAGGCCAAGATCTGGAGTCAGAAGATCATAAGAGACCAACACTGATTCTAGAGTACACTAGACCTGGGCAAGGCAGTGTTCTTTTGTAATGCAACTTATAAGCATTTTGGAGAGAGAGAGAAAAAGAAACCCACCTCTGATTACAGAGTTAGTTGTTAGAATAAAAATCGGTTAACACGTTTTATACACCGTCCTCATTTCTGTTCAGTTTTGGCTACGTACGGGTTTTGTAGACTGTGATTTACATTAAAACTTCACTGTTTGGTGCCATCACCAAGCTCGTCCAGTCTTTTCTTCTTATGACATAAGGAAGGGGGGAGGGCAGGGGGGCAGCTGAGTCAGGCAAGTGCTCGCCCTGCAATCCCAAGGACCTGAGTTTGACCCCCAAGCCCCATAAAAACAAAAGGCATACTGGTATGTGCTTGCAATCCAGCACTGGGCAGGGAGGCAGGTGGACGCCTCAGTCCAACCCAGAGGATCCACATTTCCTGAATTCCTTAGATGATGAGCCTCAGTCTTACCTCAGCCTGGCCAGTCAGACTACTGAGTGAGCTTCCTGCAAGGGAGCGAACGTGTCTCCAAAAAAGGGGGCAGATGGTAACCTGAGGGATGACACCTGAGGCTGTCCTCGGCCTCCATAGGCATGTTAGCATGTGTGCACGTGCACATACACCATGCACTCTCGAATCTGAGTGTTAGATGCCCACAATGGATACCTTAACAGATAACATTTAATAGTCTCCATATCTTCTCTTTCAAGGTAAGGAAACTGAGTCTCAGATGGGGGAAAAAAAAAAAACAACTTATCTTTGTCTTCCCTGGTTCCCTGCAGCTGTACTTTGGGAACATCTCTGGTCATGTCCTCCATTCTTTAAATAGAGAGGTGAATCAGCCATGACTCCCCCAACATACTAGGTCAAAGGATATCAGTGCAGCTTCAAGCTGGTTCATATGACACTATTTCCTTATTTCAGTCAGCCTCCTGCTTATTCAGTAAGCAAGTGGTTATGGTGTATAATGAAGTACTTTAAACACATACAAAGCAGGCATGTCAGAAGGACCAGGCCATGGGGTGCCGGGCAGATGGCTTGCTGGTGAAGAACTCTTGAGGCTCTTGCAGAGAACCTGTGTTTGGCCCCCAACACTGTGCCTCACAACTGCCTGTCATTCAGATCCAGGGGATCCCATACCCTATTCTGACCTCCATGGACACCAAGTACACATAATGTACATACATCCCTGGAGGCAAAACATCCATACACATGAAAACCATATTTCAAGAAATCTGAAATAAAATCTGAAAGGGGGAAGAAGCACGGGGAATTTAAGTAGAAGAGGAAACGAAACTGGCCACTTTAAATTTGCCTAATGGCAAACCAGGAGATGAAGCAGAAATAGCCAGAAACAAAAGGGTTGGGAAATTATGACTAAGGAAAGATGTATGGTATCAACAGCAGGGCCTGGCTGGGCTTGTAGCAATGGGCACAGGAACAAGAGGCAGACAAAGGGACGCATGAAGACTGTCTACTGCAGATAAAGGAGGAGGGTGAGGCTGACTGAGGCTCATCATCTAAAGAATTCAGGAAATGTTAATCCTCTGGGTTGGACTGAAGCATTGAAGCAAGATAAAGATGAAGTCTACTAGACCACAAGAGGTTAAAGGTAAACCGAGGACAGGTTAGGAAATCTGGCCCATGGGCCATGCCAAGTGTCTGACCAGATCATAGAGCCAGGTCAGAGCTGAACATACGTGTCTGAGGCTCATCTACAGACAAAGGATTAAAACTCTGAGATGGTATGAACGCTCTAGGAGTATGTACTTAGGAGCAAACGAGCAGAAGCTTACAGATCAGCCTCTAAAACCAAGATGAACCAGGAGAGAGCTGAGGCACCCACGTGGTCAAGGCAGAGATGCGCTGAGACACGAGGATGCACTGTAGTTACAAAGGATGGTGTTTTATTCTTGCTTCTCTGTGCTCAGTGAAGATAAGAATCAAGAAAGATGTAGACTTTGTTCATTTCGAGAAGCACTATGTTCAGGGGAAGAAAACTGTGGCTAAAAATGAAGTCTCATAAGTCAAACTGAGATGAAAAACTGGGGAGAGGGATCCATTTTCTTCAGTGGTAAAGTTACTGGTAAGTTGTCTGTGCTCCAGGGGATAAAGGGAATAAGTCCAGACCCAAGTTCATTCAAGTAGCCCTAACTAGGCTCAATGGCTCTTTTATTCTCTCTCTCTCTCTCTCTCTCTCTCTCTCTCTCTCTCTCTCTCTCTCTCTCTCTCTCTCTCTGTCTCTCTCTCTCTCCACGCGCGCGCACACACACACACACACACACACACACACACGCACACACACGGATTTTATATACGTATATCAGTTCTGTTCCTCTAGAGAGCCCTGACTAATACAGTTACCAACGGCAATCTCCAGATTGAATGCAATCTCCATCAAAACTCCAAAGACATTCTTTTCAGAACTGGAAGAATAGTACTGAAACTCACACGGAGGCACAAAAGACCCTTACTAACCAAATCAACCCTAAGCAGGAAGAACAAGACTGGCGCTGTCACAAGACTTGATTTCAAATCATACCACAGGGCACAGTGACAACAGAAATAGCAAGGGAGCGGTAAAACAAAACACAGCACACAGAAGGGAACGAAGGAAACAAACAGCCACAGCTACATCCATCTCACTGTTGACAAAGCTGCCAGCAACACACGCTGGAGAACAGACAGCCTCTTTAATAAATGGTGCCGGGAAAACCGGGTCTCCACTTTCAAAAGAACGAAACGAGGTCCCCTTCTCCCACTGTGTACAAACAAAACGTCGGTTTGAAATGAATCGGAGGCTATAATGTAAGCCCTGAAACCCCCGCACAGCCGAAGGAAAGCACTTCATGACATGGGCACAGGTGAGAACTTTCTGAAGAGGGCTCCATTGGCTCAGGCAGTAATTGCAACCGTTGGCAAATGGGATTGCATAAGGCTAAAAAACAAAACAAAACAAAACACTTCAGCAGAGCAAAGGAAACCACCAGCAAAGTGAACAGAACAAATGAAAAGTCTCTGTCAACTCTACCTTTGACAGGGGATTAATATTTAATAAGACTCCAAGAATTAAATGCCAGAAAAACAAACCATCCAGCCAATAAATGGGCAGATGAACTGAAGAGATGGTTCTCAAAAGAAGTCCAAATGGCCAATAAAGATGTGAAAACAGGTTCAGCTTTCTCAGCCATGGCAGAAATGCCAATGAAAGCTACACTGAGATTTCAGTGGCTACCATCAAGAAAACAGATCACAGCAATCCTGGTGAGGACATAATAAAAGAGAAGCCTGTATTCACTATTGCCAGGAATGCAAACAATGCAACCACTATGGAAATATCATGGAGGGTTCTCAAAAACAACCAATCACAGCCCTAACTTATGAGTGAGCTATGCCACTTCTGAGTATATACTCAGAGGAATATATGTCACCATGCGACAGAGATATTTGCACTCCCATGCTTAGTACAGCACTATTCACAGCAGCCAAGATACGAATGAGCTTAAAGGTCCATCAGTGGATGACTAGGTAAAGAAATACATACATGATGGAATTTGATTCAATGGTAAACTGCATCATTTTTAGGAAAATGGATAAAAATAGAAATTAGCATATTAAGTATACAATAAGCTAGATTAAAAAGACAAATAGCAATGCTTTCTCTTCTATGTGGAATATATATATATATATATATATATATGCACACACATACATATATAGATATTATATATATAGTGATGGCTATTCTTGGTTGTCAACATGATTATATCTAATCTGGATCTTTGAAGAAGGAAAACAAGCCTTTAATTCAGATCTTTAGTCCAGATATAATCTGACCATGCCTTCTACTAGAAGCCTACACACACACACACACACACACACACACACACACACACACACACAAGAATGTGGAAGAGAGACACTTTTGCTCTTTGACTGTTCTCTCCTCCCCAGAAAGTCCATTCCTTCACTAGCCTACTTCTTCAAGATTCCAGTGTATTCTGAAGACCAGCTGAGACAGCCAGCCTTGTGGACCAAACAACTACTGGAGATATACATACACACACACACACACACACACACACACACACACACACACACACACGTTGTTTGAAAAAAATGGTTCCCAAAGGGAGTGGAACTATTGGGAGGTGTGGCCTTGTTGGAGAAAGTCTGTCACTGTGGAGGTGGGCTTTGAGGTCTCATGTATGCTCAAGCTTTGCTCAGTATGATCCTCAGTCTACTTCCTGTTGTCTTTGGATCCAGATGTAGCCAGCACCATGTCTGCCTGCAAGCCACCATGCTCCCTGCGATGATGATAATGGACTGAACCTCTGAAACTGTAAGCCAGCAACCTCATTAAATGCTTTCTTTTATTAGAGTTGCTGTGGTCATGGTGTCTCTTCACAGCAACAGAAACCCTAAGACTATGTAGATAAAGCTATAGATATACAGATATATAAAGAGATTCATTTTATAAGTTTTATTATTCTAGAGAACTCTAATACATATATATATATAATACATTACATATGATGTGAAAGTAAACAGGAAAATATATAGGAGAAGGAAGGGCTATAAAGGGAGTTAAGAGAAGGGGAGAACAAGGAAGAGAAGAACAAGGAAGAGAAAGGCAAATAGAATATGTTCTCTCTCACACATGGACACTAGTTATATATATACAGATGCATTATTTGTTATGAAATCAGGAGACCTATTTTGGGGAGGAAAAGGACCATCAGGAAGAAGGATGGGGAAAATACCAGATGATAGGGTGCATATGAGCAAAGTACAATCATATACAAGCAGGAAAATGTCATAGAGAAACCCATTACTTTGCATGCCTAACTAAAAACTTAATCTTGAAAAGGAAACAAAAGAAGGAGAAAACACTTAAGAAGGGTGATAATGACATCAGTAGTACTTCTGAGAAGAGTGGGTGCAGTTGCAGTGACAGGGAGAGGCCAGGACCAGTTCAGGGAAAACGTAGAAGTGGGGTGCCCTATGTGAGAAGCATCGCCATCATCATGTAGGAACTAGGGGAAACCTTCCACACAGCAAAGACTGGGTGCTGACTGTTAGTTCAGCACGGTGGGGCTTTGTGTAATCAAGATGTCACGTTGAACTATTGCTGGAAGTGTACAAGGTGTAGACAAGTCCATTGATTCCAAGTCTGTTTCTCCCATGTTTTCTTGAGGTTCTGTTGCAGAGCCACACACCCACTCATTTGCTCACCAGATATTTAGTGAACACTCAGCATGTTCAGACACTATCAGAGGCATTGGAGATACAACGGGGTATGAATGAGAGATCAGTTCCTGAGTGTAAGGATTCCCATGTTCTAGCTTGGAGACAGACATAGCACTTTAACTGAGTGTACATTAGTGACAAGCCCTATGGAGAAATTAATTAAGCAGAGAGGAGAAACAGAAGTGTTTATATGCATGCTATGTGCATATGAAGTGTCGGGCATGGGTGGAACAGAGTGGTGTGAAACTATAGTTCTAAACAGGATTACCAGGAAAGGCCTTTCTGAGAAAGCAACATTTGAGCAGAAACTTGAGGGAGGAAGGGCTGACAGGAAGGAGCTGCAGAGCAGGTTGCTGATACCTGGGGTATGTGAATTCCAGGCAAACAGAAGGACAATAAATGCCCTGAAAAAAAGTGTGCTGTACATCTTCTGAGGTATGTGGTATGACAGCCATGAAGGGTGGAGTTGATAGGGTGAGGTCGGAAAGGTCCAATCGCCGATGTCCACTCCACACAGATCTCAGAGAGAGGAAGGAATCAGTCTCAATGAGCTGTTGACTGGTCACGCAAAGAAAACACAGAGCTGACTAACCACTGGCTGTATGGTATCGGAGGGTAGCTATTACAAGTTCATTTTTTTTTCTTTTGAAATCTTAATTTTGAAAGTATTGAAAGGGTTTAAAAGTAGTTAAAAGGATTCCTATACATGCTTCGCTTGGCTTCCCCAAACATTAATCTCTTAGATTGCCAGAATCAGAAAATTCTAGAAAGGGTGTCAGATAGATTGCATATGACTCATACCCCTCTTTAGTGGACATATTCTGGGTACCCACTTTAGTCACTAAGGATCCATGGACAGATGGCCTCGAAAATAGACTTCTGGAGTCGGACCTGTTCATAAGCAAAATAAAGGTTCTAGATTTTCATTCATCAAAAAGTACTTACTAGACCACTATCTGGTCCCAGACCTAAGCATCTGGTGTGTGATACATGACACAGGACGTAGACAGCACCAAATATCTAATGAAGATATCCCAGAGAGTCTGAGAAGTCCAGTTTTCACCAGTCAAAGGAGAAATGATGAAACATTCTGAACTTCCTCATATAAGATGTACCTGGTTAAGTTTTTCCAGTGGGATTTTAACATGCTCTTCAGCTGCATACTTCCAAGGAAATGAAAGAGAACAGAGACTTGGGCATGACAAGTCAAGACAGCCTCAGTCTAAATTGGTAAATTGCAATGTGTTCAGCCAAGGCAAGCTGGTCTAGGAAACGGATGCTCTGGAGTGACAATGACCTGTGGTCAAACCCCATCCCGAATTTATTTATCATTTTAGTGACTTAGAGAAAAGTCTGCCCAACCTCCTTTGTTTTCGGTATTTCTGAGGCTGCTCTCAATTTTTCTCCTGCTTCAGTTTCCCGAGTGCTGGGGTTATAGGCATCATCTGCCATGGGGCTGGATGGGCTTTTTAGTGCTTCTAAGACCCAGTTTCCTCATGAACAAAAGAGGAAATATGAGCAGAGCTTACGTCACAGAGCAGCTGCAAGAGGTAAATGCGGAACCGTGGGAGGGTCCTCGGAGCGATGACTTCTCTACAACATGAAGTCCAAAAGCGCTAGTGATCGTCCTGACTACTTTTATTACAATACCTTCTTCAGCGTTGTGCTTGAAAGATCTTGGATGGGAGGTTCAAGAGGACACTGAGGTGGACCGTTAAGGGTAAGGAGTTTATTTGAAGAGTTATTAACATCACAGACACACAGACAGAGACAGACAGCATGGTGGGTGCTCTAAAGAGAGGAAGGAGATCAGGGCCCAATTGGCAGAAGTAAGAGGGTCTCCTCTCATACCTTTCTGAGCATGGTGTGGTTTCACAGTCTGCACAGAGCCTGCACCTAGACTCTGATTCCTGGGCAGGAGGCAGAGAGTAGGGAACAGGAAACTTACTTCCTTGGGTGAAACCCCCTGACACCTGGTAGTCCCTTAGCTAGAGAGTCACACTGTCTCAGTAGGTGGCCTGTGGGTAGGTCTGAGAGGGGAGGGGCTGCTGCAGGTCCTGTGGCCTGAGCAGCTGGATCCTAACATTGTTCTCACGGTCCTGTGCTTCATCTTCCTTAAGCCTCAGGCTGGGACAATCAGCGACGCTGGAATTTCTCTAATGGATAAATACATGGGGGCACCTCAGATCTCCAGAACTGTCCTCACCTCCTCACCAATTTCTGCTCCACAAGCAAGTATGAAATCTGACATGATCTGGCTGCTAACGCAGAGAGATAAGAACTGTAAATGCAATTTAAACTTTAAACTGAAATTCAAAACATACACAAAAACCAAACTAGGCATTTTAACGGCAGTAGGATCGGGTCAGATTTTGCCCGGAACCTGATGCTGTTGTGAGTTATCATTAATAAATTAATTATAGCCACAGGAAGATTTGTGAATTATCAAAAAAAAAAAAAAAGTACGTCAATCACAGGGCCGCCTCAGTTCAGAATATTGTTCATGGCCAAACCCTGCCTGCTAGAGCCCGGCATGCCTCCTGCACTTACATCTCAGGCCCATTTACCAGGGAAACCAGAGTACCTATGAGAATGAGAATCCTGAACAGAAGCCTCAGCAGTGGCTGATCCAGCAGAACTTCAGTGGTGTGGAGAGGTTGGAATGTTGCAGGTCCAGAGCCTAGTTAGAAGTCATCTTGAGCTAGGTTCAGCCCCCCTCAATAGCCATTCCTTGTTCATCTATGAATCAGACTTACCCTCCTGTGACCAACAGATGAAAAGCTTTAGTAATGCATTAACCATGCCCTATTACTATTATTTTATTATTATTATTACTATCTTACCTAAAGGGTAAAATATGGGCTCTAAGGGAGCATCTGAGGCCGACAGCTGAGATTTCTCTGGTTGGCTGGAATACACCTCTGATGTTTCCACCACTGTATCTGTAAAATATCTTGATTTATGACTTTGTTCTATTACTATAAAAGCTTCACAAACCGACTTCCACATTGGAAGAACTGTGTTCCTGGGCCATAATTACTCATAGTCGGCTTCAGAATAAACTATCCCTATGCCCTTTGAGGTGAGAGTTGTATTTTTCATCAACAGCTATAGCGTCCAATGTGGGGCTCCAAGAATAACCCATTTTCCACAGAAGGAGTTACCTGGATGGAAGCGAGGTACTGTCATATCATAGACCCGCAGAATCCAAGCCATCCCGCCATATGTCGTCCGGTGGACTGCGATGACTTCCTCCAGGGCCCTATCAGCTCTCCTTTGGTTTGGTCAATGGACCCTTTGTTTATTCTGAGCTAGTTATTTAAGGACCCTATTTAGTAGATACTTCTCTGTTTTGTTTGCTTCGGAAGCATTTTGGCCTAGACATCTGTTTTGGCTTTCAGATAGAGGCGTTGTGGAGTCTGACTGTTGGGCGCGTTTTCAGCTTCTGGTCACCTTTGAAGGCATCCCGCTTTCTGGTTTCCCTTGTCCTGGTCTTCTTTGCTTTTGGAGCATTTTCCCTTATTATCATTTGGCTGTCTCCCGACACTCCTCAGATACCAAATTCTACATTTTTTTTCTCTGGCTTCTCTTGCTTGCTACCTTTGGCTTAGGAGTTTTATGAGTGCCTGATCACAAAGTCCTGACGGTAAGTGGCCCTTACAACTCAACACTGTGGAGTGGCCAGGAGCAGTTCCCGATAGTGTGCCACCACCCAACAGACAGACTCCATTCCTGGGTCAGAAACAACTTCATTGGTTCATCTGGGGGGACACACACACACACAAGGGTTTGATCTCCCAATATCTCCAGCACCTTCGCACTTCTGTAAACATGGAGGATCACGCTGAGACCCAGTGGGAGAAGCCAGTATCTGAATGGCTGCTGAGAAAGCCCACTGCTGAACAGCACAAGAACCTGATCCAAACCCATATCCCCAGCAGGCAAGTAGAGGCTTAGAATTTTTCAGGAAAAAGAAAAACAATGAGAAACGAAGTTCCAAAAAGTAGGAAGTTTTTGGAGATAAACCCTCATCCAGTGCTCCAGATGGCTTTGTGATAATTATAGACTTCCAACTTGCAAGTATTGGGAAAATGGGGAAGTTGAACCAAAGATAACGCTGCTTTATCTTTCCCTCAACAGGGAAGAACATTGGATTATTCCAAAACTGGTATTTTGTGCTCAAAAACTAAAAGCCTTAGGCAATAAAACAAAAGACAACGAATGGGCAGCCTGCTTAATGGAATGCAAAATTCATCTTTAACGAGGGGGCAGATTATAAAATTGGTAAATTACAAAAGTTAATAAGAGTTCTAAAAACATGTGTGAGTTAAAATGAAATATTGAAAATAAACAACTTAATTTTTAAAAATTTAGAGGTTATATCAGAACTAGGGGTAAGTTCTGAGGATAACCCCCTACTCGGGACTCTTTCTGACCTTGCCTCTAATTCTTTACCTCGTAGCAGGATAAAACTCTGTATCAAAGGGAAAGATTATGGCCTGGTTGCTCTCCCTTGGGTACCGCACTCACACTTGGAGCTGTCATATTTTTCCCTTAAGTGCCTTTATTCTTTTACATTACAATATCTTTATTATATTGGCCTAAAATTCTTTGCAACATTGAAGCCACAAATAAATCACAGTTTGACCTGACCTGAGGTCCCTAAAGCTTGAAAGAATTCCTCGGGGCTGCTAAGGATGATGGGAAGCTATGATGCCATCCTCTAAGCCAGGGGTTCTCAACCTTCCTAATGCTGCGACCCTTTGATACAGTTCCATATGCTGTGGTGACCCCAAAACCATAAAAATCATTTTCCCCGCTTCCTTTCTCTATGGTATGCTGAAGATTGGGCTGACCTCTAACCCTTTCAAGGTCAAAATAGATAAATTTAACTCTGTATGTTCTCACTTTATGAGAGGTTCTAAAAAGGTGGCCACCTGAGCATCTGCCATGACCAAAATGTTGGGGGCAGGGCCATGTGGAGCAGGCCTGGGCTGCCCGGTCCAAGAGGCCCACAGACCAGCACTGTCAGATCTCGGAAGGGCACTACACTCCAGACTGACACTGAGCCAGAAGCTAAGGCCTGATCAAAACACCACGCAACAACAGTAAAACAAAAGAAAGCAAAGTACCCTTCCTTTATCTTCCCCTTTTTCCTTTCCAAACACAAGCGTAAGCATGGGAAACATGATTTAGCTTCACTATAAATCAAAAGAGTGGAGAAAGAAAAAAAAAAGAAAAAGAAAACCTTTAGCCTAAAATAATGTCGAGAAAAACATTTTCATAGGTAAAGGCATCTCCCTCTCAGCCACTTAGCTCTTAAAAAGAAGGAAAGACATTACCTTAATCTCCATGACAGACTTCACCTTTTGATCTTTTATGCTATTAAGGCTTTCTCACATCTCAGAGAGACAGGGAGACAAACTTTCTACTTAAAACAAAACAATAACAACAACAAAAAACCTGGATGCACCTAAATTTCACGTGATTGTGTCGTGCATATCTATAATAATAATTTCATATGTTGTTTGTGTCAAGAAAATTAACAAACTGTGGCCATATCAGTTTTTTTACTCATTTTTACTGTGTGCTGGAGTTATTAATTAAAAAATTTTTTGGCATGCTCCATTATAATGTATATGTGCAGATTCAAAAATGTGAGTATTTTGGTGAGTTATTAAAAGGCCTGATGAAGCCAAGTGGTGGTAGTAGTGGTAGTAGTGGTGGTGGCGCACGCCTTTAATCCCAGCACTCTGGAGGCAGAGGCAGGTGGATCTGTGAGTTTGAAGGGCCAGCCTGGCCTACAGAGTGAGTTCCAGGACAACCAAGGCTCTGTTACACAGAGAAACCCTGTCTTGAAAAAACAAAAAAAAAACAAAAAGGCCTGATGAATACAGACTGTGTTACAACCTGGGTACTCTGAATATCTTAAAACTGATTAAAATGATGTCTTTGAGTCTACTGTTTCACAAAACATTAAAGCACTAATCATTTATATAAAACATTCATTAGATCATAAAGTGTTCATTCAGCTGTAAAATTTAATTACAGATTTATTTCATTTGTATAATGGTCATGAGTAACAAAAATTGAGTGACTTCTTTTTCAAAACATCAATATAAAAATATATGAAATGTTTTTATTAAAGCCGGATTACATGTGAAATAATGGACACATATGTTTACTAAGGATCTTTGTGTCAAGGTTTCTTTTTACAGTAAGGATCACAGGAGATATAATTCCAATAAACAATAATATTCAAAATCTTTGTTTTTTAGAAATCTATCTTCTGTGTTGTTACATATGTATGCACTGTCTACATGTTTTTTATATCACTTACTCCTTACCAAATTGACTCAGAAGTGATCGTGTAAACTAAAATTGTTAAGCTAGCTCAGCTTTCTTTGGCTCACAGTAAAACTAAGATTTTTAAGGGGAAGCATCCCAGCAAGCTAGGGTTGACCACATCTCCAAGCCACAAATTAAAGGGTCAAAATAATAGCAAAAGACAAACAGAGGATTTAATCAACATGGCCACTTAAATAAAACAAGGAGTGATGGGTAACGGTCTTAGAGCTTTTCTTTCTTTAAGACAATTTACATGAGCTTTTAAATTTTTTTTTTTAAAAAGTTTTGTTTTTAAACAGCAAGATACACGTAATTATACAGTTCTGGCCAAGATCTCCTTGATCTTTATCTTAGTTCTGGTTCTACAGCATGTCCCCTACTGCTTGAGGACAGAAATCAATTTTAAGAGACAATTATTCCAGCACCAGGTGCAGTTTTCCCCATCAGATAACCGCTGAAGTGCCAACCTCTGTGTTTTAAGGATTAAAAGGATGACGTACCTCTGCTTTTAGATATGCTTTGTGTGCATGCGCATATGTATATAAATACAAGTGAAAGAAAAAAACACATTACATGGAAGATTCTCTGATGATTGGAGGAAAAAGACCGTGCCCGGGTCCTTCTAACCCACTCCTGGACTGCTGACCATGAGCCTCACATTGAGCACACCAGCTTCATCTGGAGCACATTCAGGTGGGTTTCAGAAATGCCGGGTGCTACCCCTCTGAGACCCCATGGATAAGCGAGTGCCACAGGTGCCCATCCTTTGTGTGTGTGTGTTTCTTAAATCCTTTTAGAGATAACTAGATGTTTGAAAATTTGCTTATGGCATTAGATATTTTCCTTGGTGCATCCCTAAATGATAAAATAATGATAATCTTGGTTTTAATGAAGTTATAAATGAGAATATTATTCTCGTTTATTAATTTTTTTATTATGATTGTTTGTTACCCAGAACCCTCACCTTACTCAAAACTATTTTTCATGTTTGAAAGATTCAAGTATTTTCACTGTTTTTATAAAAAGATTTTTTTCTCATTATTTAATTTGGATTAATAAATCAAGTTTTTAAATTGACAAAAACTTATCTTAAGTCTTTCAAAGGAAACTCCACTTTGGGTTATCTGCATTTTAAATCTAAATTCTTACAACTAAAACAAATAAATTTTTCCATATATACATGTGTATGGAAACATACATATTTTTTATTAATGTTTAAAATGTTACAATAAAACAACTTCAGTCCTGTCAAGCATTCTATAACATGCCCATCCTTAACAAAGTATCTTTAATTCCATTTGCTTTGCTAGACATAGTGAAAAATTTAGGTTAAATGTTCTTATCCAAATTATACAGGAAGTATCAATCTCTAATAAAACAACATTTATGGTGTTTATACCTTAAATACTAATGTTTTTGATTAATATTTAAGGTGTCATACAGTACAGTTTGCCAGGATTTTAAAATTAATTAAATAATAGTTGTATTTTGCTAGTAAAAAGGAAATGGATAATACTATATGTCTTAGAATTTTGATTTCTGGGGGGAGGCTGGAGAGATGGCTCAGAGGTTAAGAGCACTGGCTACTCTTCCAAAGGTTCTGAGTTCAATTTCCAGCAACCACATGGTGGCTCACAACCATCTATAAATGAGATCTGGTGCCCTCTTCTGGCCTGCAGGCACACATGCAGGCAGAAATTGTATACATAATAAATAAGTAAATCTTAAAAAAAAAAAAAAATTGATTTCTATGATAAAACACTGATACCAAAATCAGTTTGGGGAGGAAGGAGTTTATTCCAGCTTACAACTCTCAGAGAGAAGAAGGCAGGATCCCACGCAGGGCAGTAACCTAGAGACAAGAACTAACGCAGAAGCCATGAAGGAGTGCTGCATAATGGTTGTTCCCCATGGCTTCCTCAACCAGACTTCTTATACCACCCAGGACCACCAGCCCAGGGGTGGCACTGCCCACAGGGGTCTGGGCCCTCCCACATCAGTCATCAACCAAGAACATATCCTAAACACTTAAAGAAAAGCTCAACATCCTTAGCCATCAAAGAAACACAAATTAAAGCTACTTTGAGATTCTGTCTTATACTTTTCAGAATGGCTAAGATCAATAAGACAGTGACAGCTCAAGCTGGTGAGGATGTGGAGTAAGAGGAACACTCCCCCATTGCTGGTGGGAGTGAAAACTTGTACAGCCACTGTGGAATTCAATGTGGTGGTTCCTCGGAAAGATGGGAATTGATCTACCTCAAGATCTAGCTGTAACATTCTTGGGCATATCCCAAAGGATGCATTACCCTGTCACAAGGACACTTGCTCAACTGTGTTCATTGCTGCTCCATTCATAATAGCCAGAGACTGGAAACAACCTAGATGGCCCTCAACTAAAGAACGGATAAAGAAAGTGTGGTACATTGACACAATGGAGTATTTCTCAACTGTTTAAAAAATGACACCATGAAATTTACAGGCAAATGGATGGAACTTGAAAAAAAATGACCCTGAGTGAGGTAACACAGACTCAGAAAGATAAATATGGTATATATTTTCTTATATGTGGATATCAGCCATTAAATAAATGATAATCAAGCTACAATCCAAAGACCCAGAGAGGTCAGACATGGGGAAGAGGTTGTGGTGTGGGACACATAGATCTCCCTAGGAGGGAGAAATACAATAGATTTTATGGGTGGATTAGGGGTGGGAGAATGTGAGGATCAGGTGAGGAGGGGCAGAGGATTTAAGGTTAAAGTAGAGAATGCAGGGATAAACAACTAAGACTGAGGAGCATTTGAAAGGTGGTATGGAAAGCTGGAAAGCAGGTATGGTGCAGTGGAAACTTGCTAAAATATACGAAGGTGATCTTAATGGGGTCTCCAAACAATGGAGGAGATGGAGTCACAACTGGCCATCCTGTCACCAAACAACGCTTCTAGTCCCAGGACTGGGTTACATCCAATCAAGTTCTTGGCCAAAGAGATCCCATGAAAATCCCCAAATAATCCAGGTGTTGCCAAGAGAACAGGTTGACAGCAAGGCCCCATTGCTGGAGACAACACCCACACAAATCATTCAACACAGAGAAGTCCAGCTGGTGCCTACCTACAACCTTTACCCCTGTGTTCTAGTGTCTTCAGTACAGGCTGAGAGAAGAGAAAGGTAAACACCAACCCAGTCACAAAACTTTAGATTTACAATCTGTCCTGCCTGCAAAATACGCTAGGGCGATGGTGGCCAAAGCTTAGAATAATTAATCAAAGTCTGATGTGACTTAAGGTCCACTCCACAAGATGTTCAGGAACCCATACCCAACACTGCTTGGGTGACTAAGAACCAGAGACTAGATAGCTCGGAGACCTAGGATAAAACCAAATACTACTGGTCTAAAAAACGGGGGGGCAATAGAATGACCCCTAATGATAGTCTACTATACTCATAGATCAGTGCCTTATTCAGCCATCATCAGAGAAGCTTCTTCTTGCAGTAGATGGGAACAAATACAGAGACCCACAACCAGACATTATGCAGAGACACCTTGGAACACACAGCTCTGAATGCACAGGGCCAGCATGAGTCTATACCAGGTCCTTTGTATATAAATCACTGCTTTCAGTTTAGTATTTTTACAGGAATCCTGAATGGGGGGAACAAATTGGTCTCTGATTCTAGTGCCTTCTCTTGGGTTCTTTTTGTTTTCCTTCCTTCTTTCCTTCCTTCCTTCCTTCCTTCCTTCCTTCCTTCCTTCCTTCCTTCCTTCCTTCCTTCCTCCCTTCCTTCCTTCCTTATTTGCCTTGTCCAACTTTAATGTGAGAGGCTTTATTTTAACTTCTTATATTTTATTTTGTTATGTTTTGTTATTTCTTAGAAGCCTGTTCTTTCTAATGAGAGACAGAAAGGAAGTGGATCCAGATGGGAGGGGAGATAGGGAGCAACTGGGAGGAGTAGAGGGAAGGGAAACTACAATCAGGACATATTATAGGAGAAAAGAATCTATTTTTAATAGAAGGGAAAATGTCATATAGACTTTCCCGCAGGCCAATCTGGTGGGACATTTTCTCAACTGAGGTTCCTTCTTCCAAAGTGATTCTAGCTTGTGTCAAGTTGACATAAAACTAGCTGTCACGCTATATACCACGTGTGAAAGTTATGCCAGATACAGAGGACAAAAGAAATGGAAAAAAAAAATCAGATCTGGATCATGATGGCTAAGAGTTTTGATACAATCTAGAAGTTTCTCTCTTAATGGCTTTGCTAGCTATTCCTCTCTCCTGAAGACTTCTGTCCTGCCTGCTATTCAGCCTCATCTACATCAGCTCCTCGGACTGAGCCTTTCTCGTTATGTCAGACACACCACGCTATGTAAAAAGTAACACATGTGCCAGTCCCCACCTGCACACAATGTGAGACTTGTCTAACAGGGTCAACTTTGAATGAGAATTCTGGAAGAAAGCAGCTGTGTCTGCAAAGGCTGGTGGGCTGATTAGAACGTTGGTGACATGGAGAGGTTGGTATGTTGTAGGTCCAGAGCTTAGTGGCAGGTTATCTCTGACTAAGTAGCCATTCTTTGCCCACTTCTGTGGTGGACCTAACATCCTGTGACTGACAGATAAAATCATACCTAACATTCTGTGGGTAGTAGATAAAAAACCCTTTTGGAATGATTTAACTTACCAAATTCTAGGTCCCAAACATCAAAGGGCTAAGAATATTATCAGATAACATCTGGAGCCCATAGCTGAGACTTCTCTGCGTGGCTGGAACCCACCTCTGATGTCTCCACCAATGTATTTGAAAAGTGTCTTGATTCGTGGCTTTCTTTGTTCTGTTGCTATAAAACTTCAAGACATTGTTTTCACATTGGAACATGTAATTTGGGGAAACTTAAATCCATGCTCCGGGTGGGCTGTAGTCACTCATTTCGGCTACAAAGTAAACTCTTTCTTATCCCTCTTAAGTGAGAGCTGAGTTTTTTGCATGGACACAGATCACAGATTCCCCCTGCTAGCCAGTACACAAACGTTCAAGTTCCTTCCACAGTTTCATTCCCAGCTTCCCCTACAGAGACTCTTCCCCAGGCAAATCTGGGTACTTGGTTGATTTTCCTTTGCAATTCATATAGATTAACTCCATGCCTAAGTACTTACCCAGCTTGGTAAATATTTCATATTTACTGAAGAGGATGTGTGACCACTATTTAGTGGACACGAGTATAAACATATGCCTCTCAAATCAAATCATTAGCTGAGTTATTAGAAATTCTATTGACCCAGTAATTCCCCCTTCCTTTGACCTTTTATTTTCTGAGACATGCTTAACAGCAGGAGCAGCAGTAGCAGCAGCAGCAACAACAACAACAACAACAACAACAAAAGTCCTCTTTTAGAGATGGACTTAGCAGTATTTCCTTGTAATGTTGTCAAGTTTTGCTATATTTGGAAGTCATTCTGTTAGCTGCTGATAGTCTCATATGGGCATCTCATCCCTGGGAGTCAACTTTGTCCAGTGTTATTACTGTTTGCCCAGCTTTGCGGGCAGCTTCCTTTGCAGCCATCCTATCAATGCTGAGCATCGTCTTGTCTCTGTTTTAGGATAAGGACTTCTACTTGAAGACAGTCCACTTTATGTGGGTGTTTCTTTCTCAGTTCTCTGACTGTGGCAGACCACAGAGCTCATCTCTCTTTTGTATGGGAACAGGACAACACTAGTACCACCTCCTGAGAGTCCACATCCAAGTCAGACATCCCTGTGGACGGCCATAACTTCACCTCCAGTTAATGTGCTATTTTCATGTGATTTAGCAACAAGATCTCCGTATGTAATACTAACCATGATGAATGTGGCACTTCCTTTTGAATTGTTGAGAAAAAAGATTGATATTTACTATTTTCATTCTTTTCTTAGATTTTTTTTTAGTGTGCATGCACACAAGCACGGTGTGTGTGTGTGTGTGTGTGTGTGTGTGTGTGTGTGTGTGTGTGTGTTATGCATATGTGGTTAGTTGCACATGCTGCTGCCCATGCATGAGTATACAGAGGCAAGAGGTTGACTTCTGCTGTCTTCTTCTATCAATCTTGATCTTAGTGTTATGAGACAGGATGTTTCACTGAACTGGGAGCTTACTGGTTTAGTTAGGTTAGTAGACCAGCAAGTCCCCAAGATCTGCTTGTCTCTTCCCTCCAAGCACTGAAGTAGTAGATGCACACCCAAACACTTCCACAAGCTGGGTGCTCCTCACTTCCAGCACAGCCAGCCTTTATGCCCTGAGCCATCTCTTCAGGCCCCAATGAGCATTTCTAATGCACCAGCCGCTGTAGCAATCCATTCTGGTAAAATCTCATCTATTTTTCACAGCTTTGTGTAGAATAATTCCATTGTGTCACAGTTCTATAGATGTGAAAGATAAGGCTTACAGTGCTGAATAACTTAAAGTTATATAATTAGTAAACAGTATTGTCAGCTATTCAAACTTCAGGACCCATATATCTCATCTTAAATCACACAGAAATTTTGCTAAGTAGGAAAACTAGGCATTTTAGGTATCCATAATGCATAATATCTCTGAAGATCTCTACAGGATATAATACATACTACAATGTAAAAGTGGGCAAGTCACCAGGACAAGCCATTTACAACAAAACACATTCAGTAAAGGGTGTTTAAATCTGTTATCAATCAAGTACCATGTTAACTAAAATAAGGTTCTGCTGACAGTCTGCCCTAAGCCAAGGCTCATACAAGCTTCTTGTCACACTGTAAACACAGCATTAATAAGCACTAAGAAAAGTGTGCTTATGAAACACAATGTGTTGATGCTGGGTGTAACATGGGTCTCACACTAAGATCTCTTTGGAGTTGAAGAAGAGAACACATTCTCAGGCTTCTCACATTCTCCCTATTCAAGGCTTCAGTAAGCTTCTTATCAATGGTGAACACTGTTACTATACACTCAGGAATGTGTGCTTGGACAGTATATCATACACTGGTTTTCTCATGGCATTTGTTTAATGATGCAAAGATGTGTTGCATCCTTTTATGTTGCATTTGTTTAACTCTGTAAGGCTGTGTTACTTTGCCTGCCTAAAACACCTGATTGGTCTAATAAAGAACTGAATGGCCAATAGCTAGGCAGGAGAGATAGGTGGGGCTGACAGGCAGAGAGAATAAATAGGAGGAGTAAGAGAAGGGAGAAGCGAGAAAAGAAGGAGGAGAAGATGATGCCAGGGGCCAGCCATCCCAGCCATCCCAGCCATCCCAGCCATCCCAGCCACACAGCCAGCTACGGAGTAAGAAAGAAAGAAAGGTATATAGAATAGAGAAAGGTTAAAGCCCAGAAGTGAAAAGTAGATGGGATAATTTAAGTTAAGAAAAGCTGGCTAGAAATAAGCCAAGCTAAGGCCAAGTATTCATAAGTAAGAATAAGTCTCTGTGTATTCATCTGGGAGCTGGATGTCGGCCCCCAGAAGAGTTAAAAAACAAACAACAACAATAACAACAACAGATATGTGCTCATAAAACAGAACATATTGCTGCTGGGTGGAGATGCTTCACACTGTAAGTCCTCTCTTGGAGGGGAAGATGGCGGCTCATTTTCAGGCCTCTGACATCCTCTCTTACTCATATCACAGCAATGAAAATTAAGATTTTGGTTAATTCCCAGCATTGGTTAGAGTAATGTAAATATCTATATGCAGGATGTCTGACAAGAAACCCTCCCCCGTGGGGGTCGAGACCAGCAGGTTGAGAACCACTGATCAAGGTGCTTAGCCTATAAAATGAAAGCTGGTATTGAAGGCATGAGATGATTTGTACTTTATGATGCCTGAGAAAACTTCAAGATAAAACCTTGAACTGACAAAGTGGTGATCTTATCACATTATTTACATGATATTTATATACACACATGTGTATGTATACCTACATATACCTATGTATCTGCTGGAATGTTTCGTACCAAACATTGGGGATTGGGAAGAAGATGAAGAAAACTTTTATTTTCTGCATGTTCAAGTTCTGGTTTCCCCAACAAGCAAAATCAATTAGCAATTAAAAATCAAGAAAGTTGGAGAAGGGGGCTGATCAAAATCTACAAAATATAAACCTGGCTTTGCCACTAAATCACGTCAATGCCCAGTGTGAAGGCTTCCATACACCAAAATTTGACAGATATTATTTAATACACAAAATCACCCAGCATAGCCCTTGAAAATTGAATAGAGATAAGGACATTTGTATTCCAACATTAGGAATTCCATGATGTTGGAATACAAATGTCTTTAAAATAAAAAATTCCAACAAATTCAACCATTATTCACCTACACTGTAACTGATTAAGGATTATTTGGGTAGAAATTACTGACAGAATCATAGGATGTGAATAGGGAAGATCTCTCAGAGGCAAGAAAACAGGGTCACAGAGGTTAAGCAACTGCAGCTGCTTGGAGCTTTCTAGACAACGCAGATGACAGACAGTTCCCACTTACTCTCCCACACCTTTTTGTGGAGGCAGAAGGGAGCACTGTGCTCAGTAACATTCCTCATGTGAACTTCAGCTGTGTAGATGTGAGAAACACACCCTCTGTTCAGACTGAACCGCAAATCCACTCCATTCCCCCCCTTCAGGAGGCAAGATCTCGAGCCTGCACCTGACTACTAAGTCCATGTGGCTCCCGAGAGAGAGAGAACCCCGCTTCCCTTGCTTCATCCTGTCTTCCACAAACCCCTCCTACGTCAGAGACATAGAGAAGATACCTGGAATCAAAGTGCATTTGTCTCTGCGGGGCGGAGGTCACTTGAGAGAAGT